>NW_023605194.1:8405118-9005118 GCF_014898055.3 Talpa occidentalis
GTCCTTATTTTAGATAATTTCTAATTGTTTTATAAAGCAATGCAATTGAGTTACCATTCACAGTGTAACCTACTGAAGCATTTATAAATCTGCTCTTATAATGGTGACCCCGACTTTCAATACTTTTGCCCATCTGAAGAGCAGGAGAGTTATCAGCCTCCTGTTCTTCTATTGCTGATGGAAGAGACATAGAATCGTTTCAGCAGCAGGCTGCTTTGCTCAGAGAAACAGCTGTCCGGGGGAGGCAGAAATAAAAAGCAGCAAGAGCACCACCTTCTCATCTGGTCCCAGAGCCGGTGCCTTGGGAAGGGTAGTCCCTAGATTACCCTTGTAATTTAGGGTACAGAAATCAGACAAATGGATCTCATTCTAACAGTTTTCTAATTATCTTGGGAAATTTCAAGTAAAGGTCTGGGAGAAGAAAACGGTGTCCCTGAGGTTAGTAATATCGAGCGATTCACAATTCCATCTTTCACTGCACCTTGTTGGTGAATGAAAAATTTCTAAGCTTGAGCTTAAGCCTGGATCTATAAAGGACATAGCAATGGTCACTTGTGTTTTCCAATAAGGAAGAGTTTGTGCTTTCATCTTATGCACTGAAGAGACCCAGTTTTCGACCCCTTATTATTTTCCTTAGGGATCCACGCTACAATACAAGATTTGTTTTAAAAATCCTTCATCAAGCCCTAAGGATTGGTTTTATTATTAAGTTGGATATCGTTCCTCTATGAGCCAAGGGGCATTTATATATGTATCATCACAATATATTTGTAATATATGTTGCAATGATACAAATAGCCAAAGAACAAAAATGTGATATGTGGACACTATATACATTGTCATTTTTTAATTCTTTCATAGACCATTCCTCTAGAAAGCTCTGGTGCTTCTCTGGCAGACCAAGGCAAGACAGCCTTCTCAAAGGGGAGCTGCTTTTAACATCTGCAATGAGTCGCTCACATAGTTCAAGAGCTTCCTGTGTTGTCAGGCAAGGTTGTGGGTATTTTATAGATGATCTCATTGAATCCTCCCTCTACCCTATGTTTGAAAACATTTCCCAAACCAGAAGTCTTCATTAAGTCATTTGTTTAGAAATAGGCATTTTCTATTTGTCAGGCACTGCACTGAGTGTTAAGGATAAAGACAAAAAATAGAAACTGAACGCATATATGGGAAATGCAGACCCAGTGACAAATACAGACAATACCTTGGTATCATCAGGAGGCGGCGAGAGCATATTGGCCAGTGTTCTGGCTTCTGCCTAATTCAGAAGCAAGTGAAGTGCAATTCCAGCTGGAGGGTCACTTACAACTGAGTGCCCTTGAGCGAGCAAAGAAATGACACCTACCACATACTTCAGGACTGGAACTACCTACTTGTTAGCATTATTTTTATTTTTTGCATCACCACTAGTGCTATAACAATCTAGCAAAGTCTTATGGAATTACAAAAGAATTCAGGACAAGAAGTTTCCACCTCTCACGTCAGTAGTGCTCTAACTTCGGCAGATTTTACCGGATTTTCCAATGCCTCCCATGCTCACCTGCAGACCAGCGCTAAGTGATTACAGCTTCTTCAGTCTGGAGAAAGCACCCTCGGCTCCCTCTCTTAGGAAGTAATACTTGCTGAGATGTGTCTTTAAATTTGTTATTTGAAAATCGTGTCTGTTCAAATGTCCTTTATAGAATGATGAAGACAATATGTATTTCTGGAGGGGTATAATGAGTTTATTTAGAAGAAATTAATTTGGCAATCCTATGTAGAGCCCACACACACAATTTTCAAAATTTTATAGCTTCATGGAGTCTAGGAACCCCTGGATTTTACAATCTTTAACAAAGGCCAAAGCCCATTTTTTTTTTTTCTAGAAAAAGTGAGGAATTTTATGTCTCATTGTTTTCATTTTTTTGGTAGCAAAAGGGGCTTTTGTGATACCCTTTTTTTGGGAAATGGTGCTTTTGAATCAAAGACTCGTTTTTTTTTAAGGGATGCATCTGCTTTTAATGTCTTAAATGGTGGATGGAACGGACATGTCTTTCTGGTCTGGGTTTTCTTAAATAGCCAGAAGTCTTCATGATAAAGACAGCAAGCGTCTAATAGAGAAATAAGTCTAAAACAAAGCACCGCGGCTGCATGATGTCGCCTTCCTGACAACCTATAAATGGACCATATTGATGAAGTGAATGAGACTCTCTGGTCATTTTCAACTAGAAACTAATAACCGCCGTCATGGTATCAGGCATGCAATAACCTCGGTTAAAACTAGGTTCATCAAATAAATCACTCAGGAATGTTTCTATTTCTTTCTCTGCACACATCGCACATCTGTTCAATGAAAGGAGGAAAGAAGCAATATTTCTTTGATCAGGATTTTTTTTTAATATTCTGCTATCTGTCCCCTGGGATGCTATCTTTTCAAGTGGGTGCAGATAGTGCATTGCTTTCTAATGAACGTAGAGAATTTATGAATTTAAGCTATAAAACCAAATAGGAAGGATTTTCATTTTTCTCAATCTATATTTTACATTGTCACGAGAGAATAAACCGGACCACAAAGCTGTATTGTGCCCAGTTAGCTAAATCTCCTGACCTCTCCTGCCCTTTTCAATGTGTTCCATTTGTGGCCACATATGGGAGGGGGAGATCAGCAGATGATGGCTTGGGGTCCCCCCCCCCAACCAATGTCTAAATACATGCAGTGCTTTTCATACCCTCTCAGCCGTGGACAGTAAGCCTGGCTGGAGCATCAGACACCAGCTTCAGCTAATATGTCATATGTTAACATCTTACTGACGCTGTTAATACTTTTTGCTTATTGGATGAGTTTTGAAATTTACAAAATGGACACAGCTGCCATTCTGTGTCCTGAGGCTCGAAAAAGCCCTAGGTCAGTTCCTCGAGGTATCAGGAATTGAGGATACATGATGTCCTTTCTGCTCGTAAAAAAAGAATATAGCAGAAGCTGTATGACTATGGAAGCTAAGCTTTCCTGAAGGTAGAATAAAAAAGGCAGAGCCTCCAGATTGTCCTTTCTGGTCAAAATACCATTACTGAGAGGCTTAATGGGGTACAGAGCACACAGGCCTGGGGTCCAATGGACCCAAGTTCAAATCCCAGCCCGGCCACCTGCCAATTATGTAAACCTTGAGTTCTTTGGTAAATGTGGGATAACAGTACCGATCTTGTATAATTT
The DNA here is from genome assembly GCF_014898055.3 of Talpa occidentalis. NCBI lineage: Eukaryota > Metazoa > Chordata > Mammalia > Eulipotyphla > Talpidae > Talpa > Talpa occidentalis. Next base: position 8,408,312 of record NW_023605194.1, read on the forward strand.
TGTGAGGAATTAAATGAATTAAGGTGTTGGAGACATTTAACATCCTGCCTTCTATAGGGTGGATGTTCAATGAATCTGCATTCCTTTTCCTAAGTTCAAGGCCCAGCCTTGCAAGCTATGTGATCCCCAGAAAACTAAACCTCTGACTCTGCTTCCTCTTCTGTAAAATAAAGAGCATAATAAAATATTCCATAGGGTTGTTATGAGTGAGATTATGGTATAAGCACCTAGGGACAGCACCTGAGTTATAAATGGTGTTACGTACTATTACTGTGACTTTTTAAAAAGTGTTATTTCAGTCATTTCTCCACTTCTATATTTTTGGATTTCTGTTTCTTCATCTGGGAAGTGAGGGGGAACAGATGATACTGGTCCAGATAATACTTTATTCTCTTAACTCTAGTTGACTCAATGTGAAATAATGTTTGTAGGGGTCCCTGAACCACTGAATTACACAGTATAAGGTGGAAGTTTTATAATTTGCTAATTCTTTTAAGAAAAAAACATTGGTGAGAAATGCAATCATTTATTGAGTACTTTGCTGTGTGCCTGGCATGTTTATTTTTTATAATTTTTTTTTTTTAATAGAGGCATGCTTTATTTATTTGTTTGCTGGTTTGTTTGTTTGTTTTGTTTATACATGCACTGGGTACAGTCAGAAGCGCGGGAGGGTGAGAGAATTCACCAGAGTCAGAGCGGGGAGCAGAGCAGGCAGAAGGACCGAAGGACACTGCTGAGGGGAGCAGCGGGCGGCAGGAGAGGTCTGCGCGCCATGTGGGACCATCCTCTGGTGGCCGGGGAGCAGCCGGGGATCGAACCGGCGCCGCAGAGGCCGCGGGCAGCTTCGCAACCCAGCGCTCAACCGCTGCGCCACCGGGGAGGCCCCTGGCATGTTTATTTTTTGATAATTTTTTGCAATGATAGGCATAGGAAAGTTGCAGGGAATATATGGCACAAAGAATCTTCTTCACCTGGTTTTAGCCGCACCAGTGCTGCCACTCTGTGACCCTGACATTTGTTTTAAGTGAAGATACCAACATTCATGGATTTCTGGTAACTAATCCACTTGGGACTCTGCCATTTTTCTCATTAAGTTCCATTTTGTGTTCTAGAAAAAAGGCGACTATGTCTCAGTCTTTTCTGGGTTTTCGTAAGCTTAAGAGTTTTGAGAAGTTCTGGGCAGGTGTTTTGTCAATGTTAAGTTTGTGACTGTGTGATTTTTCTCATACATAGACTATTGGTGTGGAGGAAAGATGATCCCAGATGGAAGTGCCCTCTCTTGACCTGGATCCATGAGACACTCAGCTAGCCCTGCGCCAACCTTTGAAGTCCTAACCCCACTGGACGGACCTGTCCCAGGTTACCCATTCCATCCTTGAGGGCTATTGAGTTCTTTCTAGCTTTGGTGATAAATGAAGCTTCTAGAAACATTCTCCCTCTAGAAGCATTATGTGTGAACATGAGTTTTTATTTCACTGGGGTAAGTTCCTACAAGTATATTGTTGAGTTACATGGCACCTGGGTGTTTAAGAAATGTTGCCAACATATTATCCAGGATGGCTGTATCTTCCTGTATTCCACCAGCCATGGACAAGAGTTCTCATTCTCTGTATGTCTGCTGGCGCTTACCCATTCTCCGGTTTATTTAATTTTGGCCATTCAGTTAAGTATGTTATGGCTTCTAAACTGTAGTTTGAATTTGTATTCCCTTATGACTCATGATTGAGCATATTTTATTAGCCTTTTTGTACTATATATCTTCTTTGGTGAAACTTCTGTTAAAATTTTACCCAGTTTTAAAAAAAGTTTTTCTTATTTCAGTTTTGAGAGTTCCTTATAGGAATTTTAGGTGTAGGATTTACAAATTTTTTCCTAATGTGTGGTGGGTTTTTTTTAATACTCAACTGTTTTTTGAAGAGCAGCACTTTTTAATTTCAATGAGGTCAAATTTATCAATTTTATGGATCATGCTTTTGGTGATCAAATAACTTATCACCCAATGTCACCAAGCTCTTACGATGCCTTCTAAAAACCTTATAACATTGTTTTATATTTAGGTCAATGTTTCATTTGAGTAGATTTTTTATGGACTTTGAAGTGTGAGATCCCTCTGCACCTGTCAGTTTCACCTGATATTGCTTTTGATTCTGACCAGGAACGAGCCACCTGGCAATGCCACACTTTTCTCCATGACCTTCAAAAAAGCCCTTGAGCAGATCTTTGCAAAAATGGAGTGCTGGACCTGAAACCACTCTTTTTTGAATTATTACTAAAATCAGAAAGTTGGGCCTTTAAATTTAGTAATTGTGAACAACTTGAGTTCTTCTAATGGAGCTGGCTGGACTATGTATAGAACATTCTGACCCATTATATGTTTACCTTTTCACAGTAATACAGGTGTGTTTCTTTTCCCATCACAAAGGTATTGTTGTGCAATTGAACAAAAACACCATATTCATATATTTTCATGAAAGACACCTGCACTGAATAACATCGAGCAGGCGATGTAGACTAATCTCAGTCCACAAAATCCAGTTGGTGGTTAAGAACCTTCACCCAGATGCATCCCTTCTAAGCGGGAGATCTCACTTTGTTCACAGAAATGAGTTTTAAAAAATAGATCTTCAGCCCTCTCCCTTTTGGACTGATGTTAAAGAAAGATACATTTTATCCACTCAGGTTTAGAGGGGCCTGTGGTCTCTCCCCTTCACATGCATTTGGCTATAGTGAGAGTCCCAAGTGTTTTCTGAAATTTAAGCATTTTCACTAAGAACCTGATATGACCCAGTTGAGCTGTAAGACACCTGTTAGGCCTGTCCCCCAATACCAGAATGACAAAGGAGATCTGCCAAACACAGAGGGCCTTGAATTAGTCCAACAGAACACACCTTTGTGGGGCCCTCAGGGACTCTGGCTTAATGAATAAAAAAGGAGTGACTTATAATTAGCACAGCAATTGTGCCTGAATGGGTGTTTCCAAAGTGATTGAAATGTGTTCCTCAACGAAATTGAAAAGCACCTATCATTCTAATTATACAGGTTTGTTTTTTTCCTGCTTGGAAAATCTCTTTTCAACAGACAAAAGGAAAAGAGGTGGGAAAGGTGCTTAAGAGCCTACTGTGTGCCCAGCACCCGGTATGGTGATCTAGCTTCACCTGCCTCCCACAGGTGGGGAGCACATTCCAAGTGGGTGGGGCTCAAAAATGAGGTTCACTATATTTTTATTTCTCCTAGAAAAATGACAGCATGCCCTAGACACTGTCCAGGCCTCGTGGGTCATTTGAGCTTGAATGTTGTTTAAGAGTTTAGTTAACCAACACACCAGAAACTTCAGCATCATCCAGTTGTGAGGCAAGTTAGGGGGCCCAGCTGTGCCCCGCTACACAGGCCCCCTGCCCTCACATGGATACTAGCACACACTTTTGGATTTCCTACCATGAACTGGCCCCAGTGGCCTTATCATCCAGCACATTTAGATACTGGAAAGCCGGAGAAGCAGAAGCTGACAAAATACAGTCCCATGAATCATTGTACCTACTTGTCACCCCAAACTGCCCCCCCTTAAAATCCTGCCAGGGCGGCCCTCCAACCCCCACTCAGAATGAAATGCCACAGCCTCACCTCGTTCTGCCTCTGCCCCGTCCTCACACTCCTGCTCCTGTTCCCCGGGGCTCCCCAGTGGGCAGACCCTCCCCAGATCCAGGGTGTCCATGCGGTTGTCTCAGCTTCCCCGTCCTTCCTCTGCTGGGCTCCCCTGGCCTTTTAGCCCCCGACTTAAACGTCACCAGGTCCAAAGAGTCCTTTTTTGACTGCTCAGGTGGGGGTTGTTCTTTTCTCCTTTATAGCCTATTTCTCGTGTAGCATTTATGGCTAATTACATAACTGTCTCTTTGCTATTTGTTTCTTTCCGCCGTGGGGGCAGGATCTTCACCCATCTCAGTCCCCATTGTGTTTTCACGTCCAGGTCACTCCGTACGCATCTGCTGTGCAAGGGAACATCCTCGCCCTGACCTTGAAGGGCCGGGAACCCCCAGCCTCAGAAGGATGGCTTTGCCTGGGAGCGAGGGCGTGACTCCTCGTGGGCAGAGCCACGAGTCATCAAGTTCACTGTCATCACTTCTCACATCATCGCGGGCTCTGGCCACAAGGCAAGCCTCGCGGTGGCAGCTCAGTGCCCGTGCCAGCCTGGAGCTGACCTTTGGGGGGATGAGCGTCTCCCCAGTACTTGTGGTACTGAACACAGCTCCTGTTGATGTCCAATGTCCTGCTTTCAGGTCTGGTGAGCTGGGTCCGCCCCGGATGCGGGGCCTTCGGGCACCCTCTCCCACCATCAGAGGCTCAGCTCGAGACTGGAGAGTCAGGCTGGCTGCTGCCTGGGGCAGTGGAGTGCCTGAGGGAGGACAGCCCAGAGCCCACTGGAACGCTAACTGAGCCAGGCAAAAAGGGACGGGAAGCTTCCTGGAAGAGGGGGGCGCTGAGGGAGGAGAGAAAGGAGGGTGCGTCCATGAGTGTGCCAGGCCAGAAATCCACTTGTGCATCTTGCGTGTGCCCTTCAACCTCAAGAGTCCCAAGGCTGACAAATGACTTCAGTGCCTGAAGTCACCCAGTTACCCAGTAGCAGATCAGATAATGCAATCTTTTTACCCAAATCCCTGTTAGCTGAAAAGCTGGCTAAGTCTTTTGCCTATAACACCCCATTACTCTTGACTCTGCTCCCTGCAGTCTTGCAGAGCACACGTCCATCCCAGCCCCAGCAGCGACACAGCTGAGAAGGCTCATGTGCAGAGACCCAAGGTGGCATTCGAGGCCCAGTGGGTGAAGTCAGGGCTGGGGTTCTTTCTGCGGCAACTTCACCTGCCTCTTCCCGTGAGCATGCTGGCCACAGAAGCAATAACGGGACAGCAACTCTTTGGTTTAGGAATAGCCACTGTGTACCAAGCCCTAGAATTGAAGGTGACTTGTGTTGATCCATTTTATAGGTGCAGGAAAAAAACAGGTACAGAATAGCATGGCTAGGAAGCCAGGAAGTCCGAGGGCCTGGTCAGTCTCCCCACAGAAAGAGCCCAGAATCACTATCCACAGCGCTTCAGTGGGGAGTCGCAAGAGGAAGGCTTGTGGCACTGAACATCATTGGTCATTGCCTAGAGGCATCTTTCTCTGAACATCAAGACGCCAAGTCATGGGATCCAGGAACCAATGGTCCCCAGCCACATGCAAGCCTGGAACAGCCTGTCCCCAACCTGCTACCCCTGAGGCTCCAAATCCACAGCCACTTATCCTTAGCTTTCCTGGTTCCCCCCCATCCCAGAATGAACTCCCCTGTCCTCTGGGTCCACAGCTGGGGCGGGCGCTGCCCCTTACCCATGCTTGCCTACTGCTCTGGCTCCAGCCCACAAGCTGGTGAGACAGACTATGTTGTTTTCACTTTGATGTGCCCTGCTCCTCCTTGGCATCCAGTAGATGCAAAGAAAACTGGATTGAGGTAGGGAAGGGATGGAGACAAGAAACCCAGCCCCAAAGGAACAGCCTCCATTCGAGCATCCGCTATTTTGCTGCATGAGTGTCAAGTCATTCTATGATGGGAATCTGAACCCCAGTGAACTGGTGGACACCCCTGTGGCCCCTGAAGGCCCCAAGCTGTTTCTCTTCCCAGGATTATGTAGTATGGGCCTTGCATCTGACCAAGCCCGGCCTGGATTCTGCTTTGCCTCTTCTTGGTTAAAGAACCTCAGGTTTCTCAGTTTCCTCATCAGCAAAAATAGGCGTGATGTTACTCATAGGTGTGGTGAGGATTAAGTAAGACCAGGTGGATGAGCAAGCACCTGGCTCAGAGGTGTGAGCTGTTGAAATTATTTGCATATGCAGCCCCAAGCCCCTGTCCCCAGGAAAACCCCACGGGCTGGGTGGCCACGCCCAGCAGGAGATGTGGCCCAATCCACACGAAGCGCCCTCTGCGCAGCAGCCACCGCGATGACCGTCGGCTGCCTCGCCGGCTCCCCTGTTCCCCGCAGGCCCTGATTGTTTGGCTTTAACTCCCAGACCAGGACTGAGGGCGGCCTGCCCACTCAGCAGCGCCCTGCCTAGGGGAGAAGCTGCATGAGTTGGACAAGAGGAAGAGGGTGGAGGAGGTGGGGGTGGCCAAGTTAACACCTGTGGGACCTACCTGGGGAACTCCCAAGAGCAAATTCCTGGCTGACCCGTTTTGGAATGGGAGGTTGGGACTCAGGCTCGTTGGCCAACCCACCAGGCGGAGAGGGGCGAGGGCAGTGCTGTTTCCCTGGCTACTTTTGACAGCATCTTCAGCACATCATGCCCTGAACCTTTATCAGGTTCCCTCCACGAGCCATGTGCCAATAACCCACAGGAGAAAGAAAGTCTGCAGACTAGTAACAGCGACCACCTGCCCAGGTGGGAGGGAGTTAACCGGCAGGGTAGGGAGGAGAGGCCAGGGGTGTTTGGGGCCTCGGAGGTTGCATCAGCCCACTTCTTGCTCCACCCCTTGAATGGCTAGTTTATGCACTGGGAACATCAAGGAGAGCCAAACCCTGGATTGCTCCAATGTCCTCCTGCAGGAGAGTTTGCCTGGGGCTAAGAGCAAGGGGTTTGGAGGCAGGAACGCCCAGACTGAAACCCCACCCCACCCTTGCTTTTAACACTAGGCAAACACCTTGATCTCCTGCCCTTAGTGCTGCCACTTTTAAATGAGAACAATGACAGTGCCAGCTGCCCACAGGAGACAATGCAGGGCACATAATAAGTGCTCAATAAATGTAAGCCCTTTAGTAGGGAGTAGCATGTTTTCATGCTCTGAACAGATTAGGTGGGAGCCAAACTGCCGCCCTGTGCCAGCAAAGCTGTGTGACCCCTCAAGCCAGCGAGCCCGGGTGGGGAAAGGCAGTGAAGGAGGGGGGAGCAAGGCGCCTGCCCCTTCCAGGGGTGTGGAAGAGAAAAGCTTCCAGAGGCCAGATTTTAAAATGATGAAGTGGGTGAGAAGACGAGGAGGGGGGAAGGGAGCTTCAGAAAGAAAATTGGAGCGAGTTGGGGAGAAAGCGCAGTGTGCGGAGACAGAAGTGGACGGATGAAGTGTGATAAGGAGATTATGGGCTGCTGAGAGCCGGAGTGGGCAGTGAGGAGGGAGACGGTGTTGAAGGGGAGGTAAAAACTTTGCTGCGATAACCAGATGGATCAAAGGTAATGAAGTGCAAAGGGGAGAGCAGGGATGTGTGGGCAGCAAGAGAAATCCGAGCTGTGCTGGCCAGCGTGGCCCCACCAAGGGGCCGGAGGACCAGGGTAAGATGCCCTGCAAAGAATGAGTGCACATGCTTGCACGTGTTAGTGGCTGTGCCCATGTATGCAGTTCCACTCACCTGGAGGACCCAGTGCATATGTCAGGTGCACAAAATTAACCTATGCCCTTGCACGTAGCAGGTACCAGTGATATTATCAGCAACAATCAAAATTATTAACCACTTCTGTGTTTGCCACTCTGCCGTAAGCCTCAAAACACTCCCTGATCTCTTTGAATCACAATAATCCAGTGGAATTGCAAAATATTCCAATGGGATTGGCACTATTATTTTTCCCATTTTAAAGACAGGAATGGAGGCTCAGAGGTTGAGTGATGTGTTCAAGGTCACACAGCTGTCAGAGGCTATAATTCAGAATTACATCCAGCTGACTAGATAGCTGGTTGCATTGTTAAAAACATGCCAGGTTACAAGCGTTTAGCTAGGAGTCCAGCTTCTCTAGTTGTTCTCTCAAAAGAATTTCAGTTGGAAAGTAAACGGAGCTGATGGAACACAAGCAGCTGCAAGGAAGGAGCAGCGTACTGCACTTTCTCGAGTCCCGGGGTCTGAGTGCATCAGGTCCATGCGTCATGCTGGCACCCACAGACCATTGCGCACCGAGGGGCAGTGGTCAGGCCCAGGCCAGCTTCTCTACCATCAGAGGAAGCCACAGCCAGTCTGCAGGTCACCGTCGACCTGCCTTGGCGGCTTCCGGCAACTTACATCTTAATGCAAATATATCTGTACTTGTCCAGTGTAAGGGAAAAGAACCTGTTTTAATGATGCAGCACTACTTTTTCTGAAAGGGCATCAAAGACAACCCTCGTGGTGTTTTCTGAGGGCTGTGAAGAGCCATGCTAAGCCCAGTGTTGAATACAGGAGAGGGTCTGAGGCAACCTCAGGAAAGCAGTTTTTCTGTCCTGAATCCAATTCCAGTGGCACCTGCTGATGGTAGTTCTTTCACAATGTTGATCTTCCATCTCGATCGGTGCCTGGCACCCGGGCAAGTGGCAGGTAGGTTCGAGCACGCCCGCCCTTGTTTCTCACAGTCCAGGTGAGGTGTGTGTAGGGTAAGGAAAAAGCATCAGGCTTTTCTGCCCTCCCGCCATTAGGATAGATGCAGGAACCCTGTGGTCCTGAGTGCATGCCTGATGGTGGGCACCCGAAATGGGTGCACCTGGGCTGAGAGACTGAGTTTATAAGGGCAGCGTCACGGGGATGCCAGCAGAAGCCAAGAGAAGAGAAGCAGTAGAATCAGAAGCCAAGAGAAGAGAAGCAGAGAGAACACCAGAGAGAGCCCAGATAGAGTGGGGATTTGCGGGGGGCTGGGAGGCCTGCCAGCCTCCCGGCCCCCCAGCATCCCTGCCTGCTATGTGCCTGGTAAATCTAAATAAAAAACCTGCAAAAACCACTGAGGACTCTAACTCCTCCTTTACCCAGTCTGCTAGATCAGAAAACCTGCTCAGTGCCCTGGTCCTGCCCCTACAGTGTGGCCGGGTCATGTGCCACCTTGGTCACACCTCAGCGGCACTAGCACAGCCAGCCTGTGTCCAGCCCTGCTTCACCATGGCACAGCCAGGTGTGGGGGGCCTAGCCCACTGCTCGCTCCTTCTCTGGGCCCCATAACTCTTGGAGGGGAAGGGCCAGAGGGAATCGTGGGCATTTGGCAGGCTTTGGGTAGGTGTCTGTGGGGTATTGATCACGGGCTTTAGGGTGTGGCTCTTGAGCAAACTGCAAAGTGGAGGTAATGACAGCACAGCCTCACGGGCCATGAGGGCTGTGAGATGCCTGTGACAGGTGTGCATGTGACTACTTCCTGCTGGTGGTTTCCCAATATTGCTGGCCAGGGCTGTATATGTATCTTTGAACCCACGTCTGATAAACATGCTGCTCTTTTGATTTCATTAGGCGATGTTTAAGGGGTGGAGTTACAGAGGTGCATAGAACTTGGGGTATCCTTTTAAAACAGGTCAGTCTGATCCAAGGGAAGGTGACAAATAGCGCATTCTCCTTAACTAGCCATCCTCAAATGAAACCTACATAGAGGCCGAGAGACACCCAGGCAAGCAGAAACCCATAGCAGCTGTGTGCATGCATGTGCACACACTCTTGCCCTTTTGGGAGGTTATTTCATCCATCAGAATGGCCCGCTGTGCCCCAAGTGGGCTAACTCCATGGGCAGGCACCTCCGAGCTGGAGGTCACTGTATTGGAGTGATTTAAGTGCAGCCGCTGCTGAGATGCCTCCAGCTCTCAGTCTCGCGGCCTCCTCTCATAGCCACCCGTTGTCCTGGTAACTTTCTTTGCTTTTAACTCCAAAACCCTAAAAAGTAAATGAAAATGAGCCACTTTAACTATGAGAAACAATTCCAGTTTGACAGTTTATAATTGCGTCCCTTCTCCCAGTCTAGCTTCCTAAACAAGACACTGCACATATCCAGGATGCCAATTGTATTTTTAGATTCTTTTGCAATTAAGAAAATATCCCTAAAAGATAAAGTAATTGGTGGACTAAATGCTTGTTTCTTGAGGGAACTATATTAAGGGATGAACGCTGAGCCGCCATGTCCGCAGTAATGAGCTTTGAAACCACCGTGGACAGATGGAGTCGCCTCCCCGAGCCGTGAAGCTGTTCTTCATGCTTCTGCTCCATGTTGCCCCCCACCATGGTATGTCAGGAAATGCCTGGGCAGCAAGGAATGGGGGGCTCATGGCCCGATGGTCTGAGTGCCCCAAGGTGGCCTCATGTGAGCAGCCAGGCAGAGGAGTTACCAGCCTATCTTGGGAAGTGGCTTCAGCACTGGAGACTCGTGACTGGAATAGGATACGGCTGCAGTTCCAAATGCTGACAGAAAATTTTCAATGGGTGGTTGAGGGATATGGGGTTAAATGTAAAAATATAGGCCATGCCATGGCACCACCTCGGGGGTACCTTCAAGATGCACACAAGTTAAAGCTGGAAAGGACATCAAAACACTAAACTTGATTGGTGGATTGAATGGGAACCTTTTATTATTGGCAATTTATGCATGTTACATAAGCATGTTACAGGGTAAGACTGAGGCCAAGTTATAAGATGATAATCAAAAGAACATCTATGTTGGGGCATCTGCTGTGGGTTGAAATGTGTTGCCCTCAAATCCACTATGTTGGAATCCTAGCCCCCCAGGACCTCAGCCTGGGACTATTTGAAGAAAAGTCTTTAAGGACATTAGCAAGTTAAATGAGGTCATTAGAGTAGACCCGAGTCCACTGTGATCGTTGTTCTCATAAGAGGGAATTTGGACAGACAGAGGGAAGAGGCTGTGAGGACATAGGGTGAAGGATGGTATAGGGTGAATGAAAATTATCAGCATTTTCCGCCCTCCTGCCATTAGCATTAATGATAGACTCCTTTTGTCCTACATGATGCCTGATGGCAGACACCTGGTGAGGGTGTGGGCATGCATAGGTGGGCGCATCTGAGCCAAGAGACTGGGCACGTAAGGCCAGGGCGGCAGAGGACAGCGTGGTGTGGAGTGGCAGTGGAGAATGGCAAAGATTCGCATGGATAGCAGCATGAGAACAGCCATGACAGCAAAGGGGCTGCTTGAACCGATGATGAACCCGTCTCCAGCCCCAGCCGTCTCAGCGGTGGGACCCAGCAGGACAGCGCTGTCTTTTCACCCTGCTGCTCCCCAGAGCTCAGTAGCCGCCATTTGTAATGGCCCAATCAGGTGCAAGCTATGAGCTGATGGGCGCTATAAGCCAGGGTTGCAGAGTGCTGAGGCGCCCCTGAAGATACAATGACCCCAGCCCTGAGAGAAGAGGACCAGGGGGAGAGATGACACCAGCCCCTGAAAAGACGGTTCCAGCCCCTGAGAAAAAAGCAGCCAGCAGCCGCCCTCCGAGGAGGCCAGAGAAGCCGAAGGACTGTCACACACTGGGCCTTGGTCCTGTCTGACAGTGCCTGAAGGAAGCACCAAAGGCCCTGGGCCTGGTGAGGCAAAGAGTTGTTTATTGTTGGTGTAACCCAACAACTCACAAAGAGCTGTTAACACTGGGTCTCTGACACCGCCTCTGCGGGACCAGTAGTGGCCATCACTACTGGCCAGTGCCGTCCAGCACTCCCGGTGACCACCATCACTGATGGTACCTGGGTGAGAGAGCCGCCACTTGTGGGTACAGTAAGCTGTTTCCCCGGTTTGTAAAATAACCCCCATGGTGGTCGTTCCTGGAGTCTAAATTCTCTTGCAATTGTGTGCGCGAGTGAGAACCCACAGTGACCTGGCCTCTTACCGGGCACTGTTCTTTTAGTCCATAGCTTTTGGTTTTGGTGTTTGGCCCTTTGCGGTTTTCTGGTGACTTTCTGGTCTCAGCCCGGCCTCTTGGGGCCCTCTCCACCCATTTCAAACCTATCCGGTCTAAGACGGTTGACTACAAGTGGCTTGACTGCCAGGATGGTTCAACGCAGACAGGTATGGAACCCTTTGAAACCTGGGGAGGGATTGCAGGGTGGCCAGCCACGAGCAGATGGTACTTAGTGGCCAGTCTCCTTTCCCAGTGGACAACATTTTATTGGTAACCCTGACTGGGGCGAACTGGTAATGGCACTGGACTGTGAAGTTTCCCCACATGCGCTGGGTGGCTCTGATAGCTCCTTGGGGGCATGGCCTGGAGGCCAATTTACAAGTAACACCATGGGTGACTTCAGTGGCCACCATGGGTGTGTGTTACCCACCCTGGGGTGGCAGATCAGAGGCAATCCTAAAAGGGACATTTGTGATGACTTTTGGCCCATTATGAGCTCGTCACGCTTGCTACATGATCATCAACTGGCAAAGCGTGTGGTACTCGTGACCTGGGAGGCCCCTGATGCCAGCTGCGACATGATCCTCAGACAAGACTGGAGTCATATTGTCAGATGGGAGGCTTACCCATTGCTGCTACCAATAACCTCTATCTTTTCACCCCAAGGAGAACTGAACTTGTGTTGTATTTTGTTGCATTGATGTATTCAGTTGTATTTACTTTCGGGCTGCAGTGCTCGTAATTTGCCAAGGGGAACTTGTATGTAGATTGTATAGCAGGAAACCCTGAGGGGGTGGATTGTAGGGTAAATGAAAATTATCAGGATTTTCTGCCCTCCTGCCATTAGCATTAATGATAGACTCCTTTGGTCCTACATGCGTGCCTGATGGCAGACACCTGGGGTAGGGTGTGGGCATGCATAGAGGGGTGCATGAGCCAAGAGACTGGGCATATAAGGCCAGGGTGGCAGAGAACAGTGTGGTATGGAGTGGCGGCAGAGTATGGCGAAGAGTACACTGGAGAGCGTCATGAGAACAGCTAAGACAACAAAGAGGCTGCTTGAACCAATGACGAGCCTACCCAGTCTGGGATGGTGGCACTACAGACAGCCATCTACAAGCCAAAGATGCCTCAAGAGCACAACCCTGCAGGCCTTGATCTTGGGCTTCCTGCTTCCAGAACTGAGGAAATAAACATCCTTCATTTGGGGCACCTGGGGTGGGAACTCTGCTTTGGCAGCCCCAGCAGGCTGGTATAGCACCCTTGGGTTACAAGGTGATCGGATGCCTTTGAGGAGGTATAGCCCTTCTTGGGGTGCAGGTGGCCCAGAGTCCAGAAAGGCCCTGCCTCTGTCTCAGTGCTCTGCCATTTCTGTCTTAAAATTCTTCATAATTTTTGAACAGCCAGTCTCATTTCATTTTGTCCCGTGTCCTTAAGTTGATTCACTAATCCATGTGGGTCTCTATGCTTCAGGGTAGGCTGGGTTGGAGCTCACCTGGTTACTAAGAATTTATTGAGCATCTGCTGTGTGCCAGCCCTTGGCTTCTAGACAGAAGAGTTAGGGCAGATTTTGTCCTCTGGGAACTTGGGCAGAAAAGGGGAGCAAAACGTGTAGACAAACAGCTCAGAGCCCATAAGGGCGTGGCCAGAGGGCATGACAACACCAAGGGAGAGGCCCCCTCAATCCAGATGGCGTCTCACCAGCTTCAGCCGTGCATCCCATCCCACCCGAGTCAGGCTGACCTGCCTGACTTCAGCCCACTGGGCTGTGCAGGCCTCAAGCACTGGCCTTCTCTTGCCTCTTTTCTTGGGGGCCCTCCCCCTCCAGAAGTACCCCAGGTGACTTCCATGGAGTTAACACGCAGATGGAGGGAACAGCAAGCAGGTGTGAGGTATATTCACACCTGAGGATTAGCGAGACTGCAGGTACTTTGTGAAGTAATTTTAAAGGCTCATGTTTTCAGCATGGAGCTCATGACTCTCAGAAGGTGGGCAGCCGTGAGGACAGACCTGAAGCTGTGGCAGAGACTCCCAGCCTGGACTCTGTCTTAGAAGCGTTAGTGTCTAGACTGGTTCCTTAGGTCACAGGGGCCCCATTTGGGGGAGTAATAATACTGCAAGTTAATGAGACTTTTTACTCCACTAGCCTCTGGCTATCACCTGAGGCCTCATCATGTCAATGCAGAAGGCACTTGGGAATGAGGGCGCGGGCACTCGTGCCTGGAGTATGGGTGCACCCACAACCTGAGCCTCGAGGCTGGGCTAAACGCAGCCGCATTGGCAGCAGAAACAAGCAGAGCAACTACAGGAGAAGGAAGACCCCGAGACAGTGCCAGAGCCCAGAGAAAGCAAAGATTTGTGATGGGGGGTTAGGGGCCTCGGTTGCCTGCCTGCCTCGTGGCCCCTCTTTACCAGCTATTGAAGGGCCTGCTAAATCATGTATTTCCCACTGCTGGCAAAATAGCTCCACATTCAGAAATTAGCAGTGAAGATGACATTAGGCTAAAGTCAACAGAAAGCAGAGGTGTTGTTGCCCCCAAATGCCATGCCCTGTCCTGGGGTCCCTTTGCACACTGCAGTCTCGGGGGGTTGGCCCCCATCTGAGGGCACCTCCCTCTGGTCAGAGGAGCACTGTCACTCCAATAAGCTCCTTGCTTCAGACACCCATTATTTAAATAGGGTTAGAGGTGGGTAAAGAGTCATTCTTTTTCGAACTTGCAAGCAAGTGAAACTTGCTCATTTATTCATTTATGAAGTTGGGGATGAAAACCCGTGTTCCCTCCACACCAGCCAGTGCTTGAATCAGCCCCGCCAGCTGCACAAAGGGTTGCCCACTCCCCGCTGGCCAGTCCAGCACCTTCTCTTATATGTCGAGCTCGCTCAGGCTGTCAGCCTGAAAGCCCCACAGGCCATCAAAAAGAGGTACCAGACTCCATTATATCGTCTCTTAGCACTCTCTGCACCTCCAAGCTGTGCTGGTGGGGTACCTGGCCGTGCGAAAGGGACTGCAAATGGGATTAGAGCCGCCTCAGCACCTTGCCTGTCCCCCGCAGCCGGGGAGGAGGTCACGCTGAGCAGCAGCTCGGCCTTCACGACTCAGAGGCCTTGGATGAGGCCAGCTGCCCCCTGCTCTAATGGATGAACCAACAGCCCCCCAGATGGGGCTACGACCTGGGTCCTTCCACGGAGTCATGGTGATACTTGTGCACAGAGGTGATGGGAACTGTAAGCCCGCGTCACTGTGTGTGTTTTCTTCCAGCTGCTCCCAGAGCAGACTAGAGAGAAGATAAACTGAGTTCCAGGGAAGCATTATCCTCATTATCCAATGAGTTGATTAGGGCAACTGGGTCAGGCAGACAGGAAAACGAGAAGTTTATAAAAGAAAATCCCCACGCACTGGCGTTGTCGGCCTCACCTGTCCAAGTCCAGCAGGGCTGGCAGCCCCGAGCTTCGCTTCGAGCATTTGGACCTGGCCTGAAACCCTCCAACTGTCCCAAGCAGGAGAGAATAGGCCCTCTGGTAATTACCCCAGAGGCCAGCTTTCCGTGCCTTTGAAGCGCTCGCTTTGAAGTGATGCAATCCCACTGCCAGCCCGGCTGTGCCCAGATTAAGCACATAATGAGCAATTACCAGGCGGGCTCTCCGCGCGGGCGCCGCAGCCGCGTGGAAACGTCCTGGGCCCGCTGACGCTTCCACCCGCCACCACTCCTCTGGGGCTGGAGTAATTCACTTACCCACTTCCCTCCTCTCCCCAGCCCAAGGTCACACCCTTCCCATCTGTAAAGTGGGGCTCAGGGTGCCCCTGCCAGCCAACAAACATGCTTTAGCAGCCCCTCCCCCTCGGGGCTCTCGGGCAGCCCTGCAGGCATGGTCACTGGGGTGAGCGGCTGACCCTGGGCATGGACCAGCTTTCTAATGGCAGTGCCCTGGTCTGGAAAGGAGGGCCCCGGAGAAGCTGCCTGCAGGGCAGGACCCAGGGCCCAGACCTACCAGCCATCTCCCAGGGGGCGCGGGCAGCAGTCTGCCTGCTCAGTCATACACAGCAAGGTGGGGTGAACAGGGAAAGCAGGCTCAGGCTACATAACCAGTGCGGGGCCCAGAGTTTTGAAGAAAGTGGAAGGAAGAAGCACCAGGGCAGCTTGGCGGAAGTTCAGTCCCACGAGGCCTGGAGAACTGGGTCCCAGAGCTCATGTCTGGCTTTGCCCACCTCACCAGGAGGCCTGTGCCAAGCTGCCTTTGCACAGGGGAGAGCATGAGGCCAAAAGGAAAGAATCTAACCCGAGGAAAGAGGCTTTTCTTTTCAGGAGTCTGAGCTCTTCTCCCACATAAAGGGTCCCCATCCTTCTAAGAACCTCCGCCCCGTTCCCTGAAATTCATTTCATCTCTAAGTCAAGCGTTGAAAGACAGAGACCCCCTTAGAAGACAGAAATCCACCTCCCATGAGACAGCCCCACCCCAGTGGGCTGCCCTCCTGGCTCCGAGCTCCCACAGTTCCCTCCCGGATGCTTTTCTCTGGAATCTTCATTTTGAGGAGGCTGCATCCTGCTCATTTCAGTCCCTCACAGGTAGTTAGTAGGAGCCTTTTGTCTTTTAAGTTTTAAAATCAGCTGCTTGAAATTATTTGAGGGGATTGGTAGAGAGGGGTGGGGTGGGCCAGCTGCATCTGAGGTGCAGGGCGCTGCCAGAGGGGGCAGCGCCAAGCAATTCTGAGAAGCCAGCCTCTGCCATCTTGTCAAGCTGAAAAAAGTTGTCTGCTTCACCCTGGGGAGTCCCGCCCTCCCTTCAGCCCCCCTTGCAGGTCCCCAGGTGAAGCAAGCCCTCTGCTCCCCCTCACACCCTGCTCCCCTTCCTGGCCCTTCACTAGTCCTAGCAGAGCCCAGAACTCAGGTCAAAAGCCCCTTCCTCAGAGAAGCCCCCCTGGTTGCCCCAGCCACATCGGGGGCTTTCTTCAGCTCTCCGTGTTTTTTCCCGGCCCTCACCCCCCTTTTTTTTGCAGAGTGCTCTAATTTTTATGCCTGGCATTTTTCACGAGGCAGCTCCCCATCATTCGCTTCCACCTTGACCCCCGCCCGGCCTCAATGAAGTTTTGGTAGAAGAGAGTGCACAGCGCAGCCAAGCCCGCCATCCCAGCCCCAAGCCCCCCCACAGGCCCCGATGAGCCCCCCAACCCCACCGCGGGCCTGTTGTGCAAGAGCACACGGCACGCAGGTTCTTGGCGGATTTAGGAAAGCGGAAAAGGAAGCTTAGAGCCCTCGACAGATTTGAGGAGAGACCAGGTACAGACAGACCAGCAGTGAGAGAGGCAGCAACTGACCGCCCACGAATCTCCCCTTTTATCCGCTCCCCACCCAGGTGTCCGCGCTCGCACAGGTGCACACCCCATGCGGGCGTCCCGGCCCAGGTGTGCGCGATTCAGGTGCGCACGCCCTGCTGCTCTCCCAAGCGCCCCCCGCAGCTCCAGGCAGCACATGTGGGCAATGAAACCCGGGGAAAAGCAAGGCCCAGGTAGAGGCCAGGGGCGAAAAACAGCCCGAGCCCCTTCATTGCCCCATCAGCCCTGCACACCTTGGGTGCACAAGAACACAGCTCTGTCGAGGGGTTTAACGACAGCTAAAGACAGCGAAGATTCCCTTAAGGGCAAACATCCTCCCTCTTCCCAAAAGGAAGAGTCCTTGGGAACAGCCACCCTTGCCTGCACCCCAGCCCAGGCTGGGCCGCCCCCAGAGTGGCCTCTACCTAAAGCCAGAGAAAAGGGCATCGGCAGGGGGGAGCAGGAGGGGAGGGCAGCGAGCAGGCGCTTTTCACAGCTCAGGAGCTGACATGATTGCCTTTCTCTCTCCTCCCTGTGGGTGGGGAGGTGTGTTATGAGCTGGTGACTTCAGGCTGGGCCTGGAGATGGAATGAGACACGCAGTTGTCAGGAGCAACTTAGCAAGTCCCTCCACACCCATCACAACTGAGGACCCGATCAATCCACAGCCATCAGCGGCTATTTATGAAGCTCCATGAAACCGGCCTGGACCCGGCTGCCAGCGAAAGTGAGTGGGCTGCTGGACCAGAGGATTGGGAGTCCTGTTTTGCAGAGAGAAATGAGTGTGGCAGCTCCTGGGGAGGCCAAGCATGGACCAAGCCCTGTTAGTCATGTGGCCTGCAGCAAGAGGAGCTGTAGAGGAGGGTCCCCGCAGAGCACCCCAGACTTGGGGGAAGATGCCAAAGGTTGCCCATAAGACCTCATTGGAATGTTTTTTCTCCACATCTGAGGTACCAGGCACAGGATCTGGCATGAATAAAGTTCTGGAATTGCTTTATCTGGTGGTCTGGCAGGGAAATGTGATGGAGAAATGCTGAGTGTGAGGCCAGACCAGTCAGGGTCAAATGCAAACTTGACCAAATGATCTCAAACAAGCCCCTAAACTCTTAGCTTCATCAAGTTCATCTTTCTCCTGGGTCTGTGGGATGGATGGTAGTTTGTAAAGTGATGTGTTGTCAAGGCACCCACTCTGGCATCTTCTCCAATGGAGAAAAGGCAGGGAAGAAAGAGCAGCCGTGCGTGTGTGTGTGTGTGTGTGTGTGTGTGTGTGTGTCTGGGATTCAAGCCAGGGTTCCTCATCACTTTGAGCCTGGAGCCCACTATAAATCATTTGAGAATTCACTTCCCCTGCACGTCTCTTTAGCTTATTAGCTTGGAGAGAAAAATTATGGTCAATGATCAGGAGGAGGACCAACAACAAGACAACAGAGTCTGAGTTTTGAAAAGTGACTCATGGTTGGCAAATTTTTGTGTCGAATCTCACTAACAGATGAGTCTTGTTAAAAATGAAAAACCTAAAACAGGTGGAAGTAAATAGTAAGAAAATAAATAGTCTGACAATCCAATTGCCCTCCAGGAGGGTACATCTGGCTGGGGGTGTCATCTTGTGGCTGTGCCGGTAACAGCAGAGTGACAACATCACCCAGTGGTCCTGGGAAACACTAGGGTGTTTCTTGACAAAAGAAGGAAATCCCATAATGATTACCAATCCCTTAAAACTCCATAGTGAAACCTATTCATTCAAGATGTGGTATGTCACAGGTTCTTATTTATATGAGAAAGCTCCTTAAGAAGGAATTAGCATGACTGAGCAAAAAAGCACTACCTATGTATGTATCTGTCTGTTCACCTATCCATCTAGACAACACACGTACTTTACAACAATAAAAAAGATGAAGACATCAGGGTGAAAGAGAAATAGAAGTAAAATCAGATTAATCCAAGGATTGGGCCATAAAATCCGGAGCACCTGCCACAGGTGGGGTGATTCTGACCCTAAACTGCCAATGGATGGGGATCTGGACTTTATTTACATTCTTGAAAAACACGGTCTTATATTTCACCCCCAAATACCATGCCCAGATAAATTCCAATGTCGCAAATTTGTAGATACTGATAAGACAAATCCTCCATGTACTGACGCTTCCCCTCCCCCCTCCCCCATATGTCACTGCTTGTCACTGCTTTGCATTGAATTTATTCCCTGGCATCAAATTCACTCCACCATGGCTTCATCATTCCACCTGGGAATTTCTGAGCCCAGGTATTCCTCAGTCTAAGGAAGTCATCTGCCCAGGAAGAAGACCAGGGTAAGCCTCTTTGGAGATTTTGGACACAGCAGAAGAAATATTTACTCAGTGAAATATAGTCGTTCAGATGTTTCTAATTCTGTTGTGTGTTTGCAGTCTTGGGGGCTTTTATCTGTGGTGTGGACTAGCCCTGTGCTTCCTCTGGGTGCATTTCTCCTTAATCTGCAGAGAAACGAGTGCATCCCACTGACAAGCCACGTGGTGCATCCTTTTCTTTCCTTTTAATGTGGGAACAAGATGACTTATTATCCCAATTGGTTCTTACAGACAAGTCCACTAGGAGGGACAACAGGAACAGAAACTGAACAGTTTTATCACTTCATATCAAATCTAAATTCAGCGGCCTCATCTTTGCTGAGTGGTATGATAGGAGTTCCAGGACTGTACCCCATCTGATGCATAAACTTGGGCACAGCTTAACCCACCCCAGCCTAGGCTTTCCCACCTGTGGAATGGAGTAGTAAAAATACCCCCAGGAGATAATCGGTGTGAGGATTAAAGGGGAGAATGTCTATCAAGCAATTAGATGTTTCTATCACTCAATAAACGCTATTATTCATATGATTAGTCTCATGGTGGTGATAACAATGTTTTAAATCAGTGATTCTCAACCAGGGATGATTTTTTATCCCAGGGAACATTTGCATTGTCTGGAGATATGTAAGTGTGGGGTAAGCGAGTTAAAAATCAGGCTTTTTACACCCTCGTGCCATTAGCCTCTGTGGCCAGCACCTGCGGTCTCGCACGCCTCCTGTGATTGTGGCTGTCTGGGTCCTGGGAGCACGGGGCATGCGTGTATGTAAATAGGGGTACCTGTACTGAGGGACGAGGGATGTAAGGGCAGTGTCATTCTGAGATGAGGAGGAGAATGCCAGAGAAATGCTGGGAAAGTTGGTCTGTCTCTTGAGTCAGCATTACGAAGCCTTTAAGAATCTACCGGAAGTGCGAAAATTCTCTTTTCATCTGCGAGAACCAACTATGAACCTATCTGTCCTGAGACGGTTGCAAAGCAGTGGGCTGTCTAAACAGGGAGCGGGGGGGGGGTGCTTCTAGCATCCAGTGGGCAGTGGGCTGTCTTAACAGGGAGGGGGGGGTGCTTCTAGCATCCCATGGGTAAGGGACCAGCTGTGGCTAAAACATCCTATAATGCCCAGGATGACCCTCAACAGAGCCCCAAATCCAGCCCCAAATCTCAATAATGCAAGTTGGTATACCCCACTTTTAAGGTATAAGACTGTGTTTTTCAGATTTAAATTCTTGCTTTATATATTTATACTATATCAGCTGAGGATACATGCGCTTTAAATAATGAGAGAAATATCTTTGCTAATTTGCTAAAGGGCTGTATCATTTGACCCACTCTGCTTAGGCCTCAGTGTCGCCATCTGTAAAGTGGATGGGTTGTTCTGGTTGATTTCTCGAAGTGTCCTTAGGGTACTGACTCCCTGGGACTCTGGCATTCTCATATTCAACAATCCTCTTTGGTCATGAAGGCTGAGGGGCCAGGCAGACCCTTGTTACATTCTGGATAAATAAGAGCACAATAGAATTCCTTTTGGAAATAAATCATCTTTTCATAGAAAATCTTCTGAAGACCATTTCGAGAAGAGTAATAGATCTGCCAGTCCAACACCTGCAGGGTGGGTAATAATTTACTTAGCCCACTGACTTGGGGGCAGGTCCTGCTCTTGATAAATGGCCCAATTAAGCATCTGTTAATCACAGCATTATCTCATCGGAAGGTGGAATACCTACTTCTCACAAGCAGTTTCTCAGTGAGATAACATCACAAATTCCCCAAGCATCGAAGGGCATTTAACAGCATGGGGGAGAGTGGGGGTGCAATGTCCCTCTCTGCGGAGCTTTGGCCCCAGCGGTTGCTGGGAATATCCCCCGTGCCTCATCCTAGCCCTTCCCCCGTCAACCTTCCTATAACCTCGGCTCCTGAACTCTCCTGTTCTTCTGAGGCCTTGATAATAAAGCAACATCTGCAAAACCTACAAGAACTTTACTGCAGTTAATTGAGTAATTGAAGCAAGATGCAGGGAGGGGTGATCTATGGGCCTGGGTTGAGGGCCGAGAAGGGAGACAACGGATTTATTGCAAAGGCAGTGGGCGGCCTTGGGTCCAGGCCCTGGTTCACGGGAAGTTTGAGGTCATGTGGGATTAAAATATCTTTAGAAACAAATGGAATAATTTGACTGAAATATCAGGAACGCTGTGCCAGTTTATGCCAGGAGACCAGGTGTGATTTATTTACTTTGTGCATAACACATTTTTTTTATATCTGCCCCATTAGTTTAAATTTATAGATTATTGAACAAATGGATAGCCCTTGCCTGTGTCTGTCTGTCTGTCTCATCCTGATTATTACATGAAACCAGCTTTTGTAGTTTAAGATAAGTCAAGTCATGCCTTAAAGGGGCTACAGTTCCAGAAACTTCCAGGAGGTGAGCAGGGCCAAAGATATTTGCAATCCAGTAGTTATATTTGCTCAAAAAGGGCTGGCGAGAACCCATAGGCGATTGGTGGTAAAATCTTCTTGTCATCTGAATAAACCCATAAATCTTTACATTTAAGCATAATTTGCCACCTTGAAGTCATTGGGAACCATGTAATTTATTTGCTGGTCTTTCTTGCAGATGCCAGATATACACATTATGGATGCATAAAATTGCCCATGTGAGTGCCTGGCATGGGCTCTACCAGGTGACCAGCCTGAGTACATGCCCCCAGCACACAGGAAGATTGACTTTTTAGATGGTTATTGCTTCTTTTGTAGTTTCTCCAGTGCTTTATTAAATCCCAAATTCCTTGCAAAACTGTACAATTTTAATAACTCAAATCCACACGGATCATAAAGCTGTCTAAATATACCTCGCGCCCTGGGTATCAGACAGATCCACGGGTGATGATGTCACTGGACCTGATTAGCCAGAACAGGTCACCCGACAAGATTTTATTACAAGTGTCATTTAGATTTCTGACAGCTTTACAAGGCTTAATGGCTTTTTATTAAATACATTGTGCTCGAGGAAGTTGACAGTTGGCGATGCCTTGTAAATACAATGCGGTGGAATTTCCTTAGAAGCCGTGTGAGAGAAAACAGAGGAAATAGGGCATCCCTCCCTGTCCCCCGTCCTGTGGCCAGGAGGCCCTGAGTTCATGTCTCCTGAGGCTAAAGACAAATGACCTCCTGACACGGCCCTGCCAGGCTCCCAAGCCAGCAGGTCTGCCTTGGATCGGGCCAGATGTTTCCATGTGAAGTCCTCCAGAGATCAAATTCCTCAGTGCAGAGAGTGACCTGCTTCAGCCACCACCCTGCCCCAAGCCCTCCCCCGGGAGGCAGGGAGGCTGGCCTCTCTGACATTTGTGTTCTCCACGGGCCAATCAGCTCATCGCGTTTGTTTCTCCCCAGAAGTTTGCTGGCCCTCTAGGAGAGGAAATGGACCAGGGACGGGGACTAGGGACAGACGGACTTGCCCCCACCCTCACGCCCGCCCCTGGGCGCTGTTCATGGTGCTCTCAGTCAAATACTGCACCCACCAGAACCATCTAGCAGAGAACCACTGAGAAGCACAGGCCCGGAAGGATTCGACAACAGAGGGCGGGAGGGGAGCAAGGGTACTGAGGTGTCAGGTGACTTGCATGGATATGCTTAGATTATTTCTCACCCCATGATCTAAAGAAGGTGCTACATTTTTTTTTTAAGATTTATTTATTTATGGATACAAGAGCTGGGGTACAGGCCAGAGATGCAGGGGGTGAGAGGATTCACCAGAGACAGAGTGGGGAACAGAACAGGCAGATTGACTGAAATACACTGCTGTGGGGAGCAGTGGGCGAGAGAGGAGAGGTCTGCCGCACCATGTGTGTGGCTCCCTGGCCAGCCGGGGATTGAACTCATGCTGCAGAGGCTGTGGATTGCTTCATAGTGCTGTGTTTAACCCCTTGCGCCACCAGGGAGGTCCAGAAGGTGCTACATTCTGGCCTTAAAGACAAAGTTGAGGCCGAGTGACATCCTGGCTCCCTTGACAGCCCCAATGAGGGGCACAGTCACTCTTGATAAGAAGAGTCAGTCCTTGCAGGCTGTTCTCAGTGTCTGGGTCCTGTGCTGAGCACTTAACCTGAACTGTCTCGAGTCTTGACGGCATCGTTATGAGGTCAATAT
The DNA here is from genome assembly GCF_014898055.3 of Talpa occidentalis. Classification (NCBI taxonomy): domain Eukaryota; kingdom Metazoa; phylum Chordata; class Mammalia; order Eulipotyphla; family Talpidae; genus Talpa; species Talpa occidentalis. The sequence goes on from NW_023605194.1 coordinate 8,431,677, forward strand.
AGTCCCATCTCACAGGGGTGGAGGGAACCAGGGGCCTCAAGAGGTCTGGTCACCCCCAGTTCCTGTGGCATGTGGGGACAGAGACAGGCTTTGAGCCCAGGCAGGCAGGGTCCAGAGCCCGTGTTCACGAAGCCTGGTGCTGACAAGTCCTGCCTTCCCAGCTCACGGGATATCAGGAAAGCGTGGGGATCCTGTGTGTGGAGCCTTGTTTACTGCTTCCAAAGGTACCTCAAGTCACTAACTGTGGGTCTAGGGCTCAGCCCAGCTGCTCTTCACCACCTCCAAGGCCACAGTTTGATCCACTCATGATGTCTGCTCCAGCGCGGGGAGGTGGGGAGGCAAGTGAATATGGTGAAGAATCTTGGAAGTTTTCTAAGCCAAAGACCGGTGGCCAGTGGGAAACAGAAAACAGGCCCCACCTCAGTGGGCCTTTGTGGATTCTGGACTTACAAACTCACCTACTCGCTAAATGGTACCTGACAGACACCCCAAAGTAAGGACTCACAGTGCTTCTGTGTCACTCACAGACGTGGCCAGAGGCAGAAAATATTCCAGTCACTGCACAGGCAGGCTCATAGGTATCCTTTTCGAGGTACATTTAGTGCTGGATTTTTCACAGTTTTGTGGTTTTGTTGATTTTTCTGTTTAAAACGCCCCCTCACCCTGGCACAGTAGTGACTGGTCTCCCCGGGGCAGAGGTGGCGTTGGCCTTCTGGGGCGCTAGACAAGGTTTGTTCAGACACGAGTTACAGTGTCGTTGGTTGTGAGGTCAGTGTTAGAGGTTCAACGATACATGTGAAATGAAATAAGGTCTTTAAAGGGAAACACACATGGCACAGATGATGTTCTGATCAGTTGGCAAAAACATTTCAAAAAGTGGCCTCAGAGCCTCGTCCTGTGCTTCCCGTCAGAGCGATGGTTCAGTATTTGCTAATTCCTTGTCTGCAGCAACACGGAAGAGGACTACCTTCCAGTGGACACATTTATAAAAAGTAAAAAGAAATGGGCAAAATTATTATTTTAATATTTGATTTAACCAAATAGATTGAAAGTAGCCTCGTTGCAACAGAGAATCAATAGAAAAATATTAATGAAAAGCTTTGCCTTCTCTTTCTTGCACTCAGGTTTTGGATTCCAGTGTGTCGCACCAATAACACACGCCAGGTCAAGTGCTCAGTAGCCACCAACGATGAGTGGTTCACTGTTTGGACAACACAATTCTGAAGGCAAGACCTGCCACCCCCAATTACACCCAGAAAAAGATCAGCACACAGTAGGTATTTAGCAAGCCCCCTTCTGCAACAGGTTGAAGTCAGGAGAAGTGAGTGTGAATACAGTTGGTGTGTGTGTTGCAGGGGCGGGGAGTGTCTTGGGCAGGTCACTTGACCTCTCTGCCCCAGCCCTAAGGGGGTATCTATAAAAGGGGTGATGCTCATCCCCTGCCAAGGGGGGACACAATGAAATGATACTGTGCAGTGGTGCCTGGCACACAGTTGGTACCTGTGCTTCTGTTACTGTCAATGGTGAGCCAACAGTTTACAGACAGAGCCTTAAGGGACCTGGAAGGCTACCGATGCATGGGGTGTCCTTTGCCCCCCAACTTCCACATACTTAACAGTGCTCCTGAAAGTGGAATCAAGTCAGCTCCCATGTGAAATGAGAGCTTCCAAAAAAGCTGCTCCCAAGTTTCCAAACAGAAACTCAGTAATATCCCAGGAGCCACTCCCAGAGTCAGCCTCCTCAGGAACTGACTCCCGTTGAACACAGTGCTGGGTCCCTGGGGGCCCTGCTGCATCCACCTGCTTGTCAGCCATGCCACCCTGACTGGGTTTCATTTTCTCTGAAGCAGGCTGTGCTCCAGTTGGCAAGAATGGGTAAGTGAGCACATGGACTTTCTTCTGTTCCCATCAGCCCCCGGCCTGCAGGCCAGAACAAGGCCAGCAAGATCCCTTCTGAAATGAGCTCGTGTTTCTGATCGCTGGGCTTGGGAGCATGATTTTATGTGACATCCATATTTCTTAGACTCTAGTCACGCCTGGACTTTATTTACAGGAAGACATAACTCGTAGATTTTGGAGAATTCACTTTGGACCCCAGTTTGCAACACCGCCAAATGGAAGCCTTATCCCAGAGCAAAGCAAATTATCGTTACAACAGAGATGTGTTTAGATGTCTCGTTAGAGAATTCTTTTTATATTATTGAATAGAAAATGATTTTTCAGTGTTGATATTGGGCCTATGACTCCCCACTTTGAGGGCCAGTGAATTAAGGAACGTCCGGTCATTCAGGAAAGGCCAGGGCTGCCTGGAGGGGTGGCCCAAGCCACCCAGTCCCATCCATCATGTCACCTCTCAGCCTCAGGGCAGGGACACCTGGCTTGGGCCCCCTGCGTCCACCCCCGGCTTTTGGGTGGCAACTTGGAGCTAATTCTCGTGACACTAAATCTGCCTGCTCGCTTGGCAAGCCAGGACCCGCCCGCTCCTCATTGGGGCCAGTAGAATTTTCATGCCTGTTGCTTCCTCCCACCCCCCAAATATGTGCTGCCTTTGTGTATAAACCTCCATGGTGGGAGATTAAATTTCCAACCGGGATATTCTGAAAACATCCCATGTACTGAAAGTTAGAATTTAGACAGCGCTTTCATGAGGCTAGAAATCCATCGAAAATGATGACAGTTTTCTTACCAACATGTTTCACACACCTAACACGGACCCCACCGGCCCAAACCCTCTGCTCTGTGAGAAGCCCTCGGTCAGGTGGCGAGGACATCCCTTGGGACCAGCCCGAACAAGTGAGCGCCTGATTCCTCTGCAGAGAGGGACAGCGAGGCCACCTTGGGACCCTCTGTGTCCCCCTTGTAAATGTGGGGTTCATCATCTCACTGCTTACCAGGCAAAGGAATCAAGGTGTCTCCCAAAGGGCCCAGCGCAGAACAAAGGCAACGTGCGCCCCCTTTTCCTCTAGAACTCACCAGGAAATCAGAGGGGGTCCTTCTCTCTCTCTGACCACCTCCAAGGGGAAGCAGTCCCTTGGGAAAGTGTGTCACCCCAAAGGATGCTAAATGTTAGCTTCTCCAAGATGGTGTCTTGGAACTCCTCTCAGCTCCACGTTTATCATCAGCATAATTGGCCAGCTTGCTGTCCCGGGGGGCGTGGGGCCTCTGAGACAGCCCGTGGCCAGAGAGGCCATGTGGCCGGCTACGCTGGACCCCAGCATCTCTGGACCCAGGCTCCTCCTGTGCAGGAGAGCACGTAGGAGGGCGGGAAGGTTAGGCCACCCTCTCGGCGCCTTCCCCTCCTCCTCTTATCCCTCCTCTCCCAGGTTTTATCTGCAGCCCGTACTGCCTGCAGTGCGTTTAAAAAGGCAGAAAAGTGGGGCCTCCCCCGTGGCGCAGCGATTGAGCGCGGGCTGCAAAGCTGCCTGCAGCCTCTGCAGTGCCAGTTCTATCCCCGGCCATGGGCGAGGGTCCCACATGGCGCGCAGACCTCTCCTGCCGCCCGCTGCTCCCCTCAGCAGTGTATTTTGTCAGTCTGCCTGTTCTGTTCTCCGCTCTGGCTCTGGTGAATTCTCTCACCCTCTCGCGCTTCTGACTGTTTCCAGTGCTTGTGTAAATAAATAAATCTTTAAAAAAAAAAAAAAAAAGGCAGAAAAGTGGATTCACCTAAGTGAGCAGCTCTGTCTCGAAGGTCGGAAGCGGGCAAGATCTGGCTGGGCCATCCTCGCTGATGGACAGAACCCCCCTGTTTGACAGCCTGGGTGGGAGCTGTGGAGGGCACAGCCCTGCACCTGGACACACAACCTAATCAGGGTACCTGGCCACGTCTCCCAACACTGCTGCAGAGACACCCCACTTGGCCCCCAGCTCTAAAGCCGATTTCCTTTCATTCTCAGATAAACCCTGACTCTCCCATGCATGGCTGTGTCCCCTGCACAGATGAGCCACCAGCTCGAGTCTCGATTTTCCCATCAGTAAAAATGGGCATAAGGCCTACTTCTCAGTAGGGAATTAAATGTGCTAACGTGTTTTTTTAAAAAGTCATAGATTTGGAGACCTGCTTGGCTCTATTAAATAATCCATGAAGGGGTGGTATCCCATAGAGGTGCTGCAGGGGTCCCCCAGTGTGGAGGGAATTTAGAGATACAGAGTCAGACAAGGTCATTAACCAAAAAAAAATTTCAGGTAAAAGCACCTTCCCTCAGGGAGGAGCAAGGGGCTCTGAAGCAGGTGACCTCGCTGGTACCGAGGTGCTCTCCACATGCAGTGCTCCAGGGTTCTAGTTTGGGGAGGGGTTGAGATTGCAATAGGAATTGAGTCTGGAGGGACCCCAGTCTCCAAATAGGGGACCCCTATTTTTGACGTGTGTGAAAGCATGCCTCAGAGCCAGCTCCCAGTAAGTGTTCAACGAATACGATCAATAGTAACTATCGTAATAACATTTATAAGATGTTCGCGTTAAACACAGTGTTTGACAGAAAGGACTGAGAGTCTCACTGGTGTACTGAGTACTCTGGCTACCTTACCGCAGCCAACGAGGGAACAAACAGCTTCCAACACTCGGACCAAGATCTCTTGACGCCTGACAGTTCCGTGCCCCCTGGGGCCACCGCCACGGCTGTTTTGTGTGGAACCTGCACAATTGTCCATGGCAGCCCTGGGCCAGCGCTTACCTGAAGTACTTTCCCTGATGTCCAGTCCCCAAATCCACCCAGCTGACAGCTTAATTAAATCTTATTAGTCTTGACACAGGAGCACCTCAATCCATCCTCTGAGCCCTCTCTTCCCTGTCACTGTCTTTATTCCCTTCGCGTTTCCACCATGCAGTAGAGGTTCGTGGGGCTAGGCACAGACAGATGCCAGGAGGGTCCTGCCTTTGGTGGTCCTGGGAAGAGTCCTTCAGGCAGGGTCTCCCCACAGTCCCTGCAACACATCTGCCTGGGTTAAGCTTCCCCCTTGCAGTGCCCCTCCCCCCAGGGTCAGACTCCTACCTCATCTCCCTGCTTCCATTCTTGCCTCCTCTCCCCACCTTGGACATCAGAGTATTAACTACTCACGTTCCCCACCCCTCCTTCGATCCCATCATGGTTTCTATTATCCTCAGGTGAGATTCCTAACTCATCCCATAGTTTAGAAAGTTCTGAGCTTCTTTGCTTTTCTGCCCATCACCCAGCTCAATCCTACCCCAGCTTCAAGTCTCAGCTTAGGTGTCACCTTCTAAGAGAAGTCTTTTCTGATGCACCTCCTCAAAGCTCCCCCAGCTGCTCGTTCCTCCCCCCTTAAGTAGACATCAAAACTATCTGCTGAAGTGGCCTGTTCACCTGGCTGTCTCTCTAACTGGCTGAAATTACTTATCCCTGTTTTCCAGGACCTGGTACAATGTTGGAAACCATGCAGAATTAATGAGTTAATAGATTGTGATGTCTCCTTCTGAAGTTGCTGCCCAGAGTCCTCTCAACCTTGGGACAAGGCACTCAGACTCCCACCAGCCACTGGGAGACATCAGGACTACCCGGCCCGTGGTCTAGCAGAGCTCTGTGGTTTTACTAATGGAAACTGGGCTGGCAGATCAAAGGCAATGGCTCCTACAATCCGGATTGCAGCTGCCAGCACTATCGAAATATCAGTTGAATTGGTCATTCCAAATTAACTGGGTTAATGATTGACCTGGATTGGTAAGGCCTGGCCCAGCACCTCGCCTCTTCCAAGCAGGCCCTTTCTTATTGCTGGTTGACTGGGAGCATGGGAGTTCCCAAACTGGAGTTCATTTAGTCATGGCACACCCCAACTACCCTTGACTTTAAAGGACTTAAAACTCTACACTGTTGCTGTAGATGTCTTAGAAATCCTGTAGATTTCTGAGAGCCCCTTTCAGAAATAAAAGCTCACACATTGGGGCTAAAGAGGAGACAGCCTGGTGTAATTTGACACCTGTCACCTGAGTCACGTGATAAGACAACACCCCATATCAAGTTGGGGCTTCTGTCTGTGTGGAGTATGAATAGCTTCAACTGTCCAGGCTGCAAACCCTAAGCCCAGTCTGTTTTCTGGACCATCCACATTGTGGAAAAGGACTTTTCTCCTGTGAGTGCTTTATTGTGTGGGCACAGGGAGAGCTGGATGAGGGAACTGAAGGGATTTCAAAGCCACCCACAGGGCAGGCAGGGGGATTTGGAAGCTTAGGAGTTGGTTGGGGGTCTCACTATGTCAGATGAGGGAGACCCAGTCAGCAGAAGCCTCAGGAGGCTGGAATTTACACGTTTCCACAATGTGTGGAGAAACTATGGGTGGAAAACGACCTTCCCAAGGGCTGCTAAGCCTGCTAGTGGGGACTCTGGGTGGGGCTCAAGTCCACAGAAGGCACAGCTGGTCCATCTGCACCTCTGATGTGCCCAGCAGCACGATTCCCAGGAGGCCGCAAGGCCCTCGGTGCTGTGAGCAAAGGATAAGGCCAGCCTGGGGCCCAGCCCTGGCACCTCGGCTGCCCTGACCTTCAGCCAGGCGAGGACCCAGGGAGCATTTCCCTAGACCAGGGGACAGGACGCCCAGCCTTGGGTGGGGTGGGGGTGTGGGTCAAGGTCGGGGGCGCGGCCAGCCCCACCTCTCCTCCCAGCTCCCTGGAAGCAGGCACATTCATTCTCACTGGTGGTGACTCACCCTGTCACCCAGGGAGGGTTACCTTAGGAATGCCTTCTCCTGCTGCTTCTTTGTCTTGGGCCTTCTGGAAAAGGGGTGGACGAGATGAGCAGAGAGGAGGAAAGTGGCTGCTAGGTGGGGGCCAGGCCGGGGGATGTGTGGGGTGGTTCCCTGCCCAGAGCAATGCTCAGCTCACTTGCCTGGCTCGGCCGGGGCTGGGTGGAGCGGACGTGGGAGGCCAGGGCCGAGCAAGGCCGGAGAACGGAAGGCCACCTCCAGCCTCCCCCTCTGTCCTTTCATCCAGTTTTCCTTCAACTGGGTAATGCATGAGTGATCCTGGGCTGCATATTAATAAAACAATGGAATTTTTATTTCTTTTTCTCATAAATTACATAATTCAAACCTTAAAACACCTTTAATGAACAGTGACTGGGCATGTGACACTTAATAAAACTGGACTCAGGTCAGTTTCTGCTTGACAGGCTACCAGCCCAGAATGTGCCTTACGAGTAAATGATTAAGAGGCGGGGATCTTGCCTAGGCTCTACTATTAAACACTTCAAAGGTTTCCAAAGTCAGATAAAATGAAAAGCAAATGTGTTTCACTGCCTCTCAAATGCCTCAAATGTTTTAGCAGGTGCAAGCAATGAAACCTTCCATGGTGACAGCGTTTTAGGGTCTGCAAAGTGCACCCGATTGAATGCTGGGAATTCTGGGCTGGCTTCATAAAAATTCATGATTTCCAATGAGGAGAGATGTTCATCTTCGGAGACATCTGCATATGTGGCACAGAAGGAAAATTGCGCAGGGTCTTTGGGGTCAGGGGTCAGCTTAACCCTTTCTGTGCCGGAAGAGATCTTGCCTGGAGCCTGAAAGGATTTCCAGCTGGGGTGGTCAGTCTTAGGCTGGCCAAACAGGGGGGCAATTCTCCCAGAGGCATGTGAGTGGTCAGGTCAAACCCAAACACTTTTGCTCCAGGCCTGAGAACATTCTTGAGTGATCTAGAAACGCATCCCAGATTACAAGAGCCATCGATCCCCTGCCTATGGGTGGTGTGATTTGTGCACAGAGCAGCCTCTCTGCACCCCACTTTTGGAATCATTGCCGCACCTGCCTCCAGGGGTGAGGTGAGCATGAAATAGGTTAACATCCTAGAAACATCGAGATCACATAGTACAAGTCAATGACACCTTCCCGAGGCTCATGTCCTGTTAGGAAAAATGAGGAAAAGTGAGCATTCTGCAAGCTTGGCTGTGTGGGCCTTTCATTTCAATTTTGCTGCAACTTAGCTGTATAAGTCATAGGAGTCTCTCACAGACATATAATGTTTTATAGTTTACAAAAGACATTCTGAGACGTTACCTCATTCCAACCTTTCCACAGTAAAGCTGGGCAGGCAGGGACGCTCACCTGTGGACCCAGCAGGTTTAGACCCTGCGGCTCCCCTGCATGGAGTGGCGCCCGCCGCTTGGACTCTGCACCTGAGGGCGCCCATCTGTGAAATGGGTACGGCCAGGCTCCCTCTGCCTCAGAACACACCCCAGGCTCAGGGGCGGCCCCACTGCCGTCAGCCAAGCTCTGGGCACCTGGCTTGTTCTCACGCCCCGTTTTTCTTGTTGCTGCTGTGCGCTCCACACTTTATCTCGGGAATCTCGCAGGCGCTGTTTATGAGACCGCAAGTTTTATTCTTCCCCTTTCATAATGAGGAGGGCAATGAAATGGCATTCCAAGACCAGTGAAGGGGAACCCCTTCGTTCTCTCCTCGGGGAATAGCTGAGCAGCGATGGTTATCAGAGAACGTTCTCGTCCACACACGATTACTCACCTCCCCCCGGCACGCCCACCCCTGGGTGCAGGTCTCTGAAAGACTTTGCAGGCTCTGCGTACTTGAAATTGGGGTGCATCCCATAGGCCCTTCGCCACACGGTGGGGCCTCCAGGTGGGCACCGTTCTAAGCCTCTCAGTGACCACCACCGACCCTGGCTGCCCCAGCCGGTCACACATAGTGCGGACGCCCACAGACACAGCCACAGCCACCGTGAGAGTCTCCACTCAGCCGCTCTCCTGGCCTCGAACACGCCAGAGCATGCTGGACCCAGCAAGACCTTGGTGCCTGCTCTCAACACACCGCCCGTTCTTCACGGCACATTCACACCGTTCAAATCCTATATGTTAAATATAAGGACACAATCTTAAGACATATGTGAGGACATAATTACCAGGATGTCCCTCACAGCGTTATGTATAAGAGCGGAGAAGACAGAACATCTGAAGTGTCCAGCAGGAACGAAGCGTGGAGCATCTGCGTGCTGACGGGCCAGGCAGGTGTTGTAAAATGAGGTTGATAATGACATGGAAAGGTGATCGTGCCCATGCAGACAAGTTCATGTGTCACGCTGGTATCAATAGGCCTGTTGTGAGGCCAGAATATGCCGTCTATGGGAAGCACATCCTCTACATAAATACTAAGTGACAGGTATGCCTGTTTTTTTTAAAGCCTCTTAGGATGTACGTGGATTGATTAATATTGCTCATGGTCTGCTCTATGAGTTCAAATTTAACACTTTTCAATTTCTTGTCTCAAGAATTTCAGATTTAATATGTCATCAATTTTATTTCTTTTTTCCCCTCTGTATTTTCTGATTTCTCCACAGGAAACATGATTTTTTAATGTTAAAAATACTATTTTTAATTGAATTAAAAGCAGAGTTTCACAGGGGAGAGTGACTGTGGAAACAACCAGTCTATTGCTTTTGGTTTCCAGGCAAGAAAACTGAGGCCTGGAGGTCCCTCGGTGAGGGTCCCCACATTTTTGGTGGCAGAGTCATGACCTCTGGTTTTTTCATGATGTCTCTATGGAAACGGCCCCTCCATGTTTATAAAAAATCTCAGAGACATCGATGGAAGCCCCTTTCCTTTCAGTGAAACTAAGCATTCCCAGTTGACTCAAAAGCAAAAGTGTCTCATGCTGCAACTGTCTCCTTCCCCCAAGCTATAAAACCAGGGCACACATCAGCATTTGTGCCAGAGTACCGGGTGAGTGTAACCCCAGGCCTCAGCACATTATTCTTGTCCAAGCTCCCATGGTGTATCGGGATAAGTATGAGACTCTCCCTGGCTTTCTGCCTACTCTACCCCTAGGTTCATCCTGGCCCAGCTCTGTGGTTAATGAACAACAAGTCCCAATGAATGGGTAGAGATTGTATCAGCCTGTTTTTAACAAAGATTTTTTTTCTAAATTACCCTGAGCATTTGTGGGTTTTTCTTCTCATCCATCATGACTCACTCATTTGTTGATGCTGAAATGGAAGGTGGTTGTTCTGTTCAATTACAGTAATTTTTCCATCAAGGAAAAGAGAAACCTATGTTCCAAGCAGTAACTTCAAGTGAAGCTGAATATCCTGGTGAGGCCACAGCAGTAGGTATGGAAAAGAGGGCAAGGCCAGGTGGTAGCTGAACTTGTGCCAAGTCCCCCCTGGGAGCAGCTTTAAGCTGGTGCTTCCAGGCTGGGGTGCATGCAAGCCCCAAACCTTCACCTCCCAAGGCTCATGGGGATTCTCCAGTAGTCCTCCAGATCAACCTGTGGGGCTCCTTTGCAAATGGGGATTTTAACAGGGGACCAAAGAGACTGGGTTGATGAGCTCCTGCCCCGACTTCAGTCTTCCCCGATGCTAGCCTCAAGGACAATCAAGTAGTGGGGAGGCTCCGTCGCTCCGACCCTCTACAGGAACACTGACCTATTTCAGAATGCGAGCAGGAAAATTAAATCATGGAAAATGGCCCAACCTCAGAGGTTACAAGCTTAAGGCTATATCTCAGTATCATGTATTTTCCCTTTCTAATACTTTTTAAATCTTAAATTATCCCAAAGTCTCAGAATTTTCACTCCTAAGAATCTATTCATAGAAGCACAGTTACTAAATGTGGATATACTTGTAAATACACATGATATTTTTAGCACAGCATTGTTCATAGTGGCCAAAAATTAAAAAGTAAGTAAATTTCCATTAATAGGAAATAGTCAAATAAATATGGTTCATTATTGGATTTGGGGAGAGGTTCCCATGACACAGTGGTGAGAAAAGAAGTAGGATGCATACATGCATGTATCTGTACATGTGTCTATGTCTGTGTGTCTGTGTGTGATTCCATGAGCACATGGAACAGGTTGATAACATGAATTGGAGGTGAGAGGTGGGAGAAATAGTGCCAGAAAGCCAGTGTTTTAAAAAGTCTGCACTGAAAAATCAATGTATGTAATAAGATCTTAAATAGGCAAGTTATATATGGTGGGGGGAGCATGGTGGTGCATATATCGGTTAAAAGAAAAAAGATTTTTCTTTTTCTTTCTGGCTTATTTCACTGAGCATGATCCCTTCCAGCTCCATCCATGTTGCTGCAAATCACATGCATTTATCTTTTTTGAACACTGAGAAATATTCTATGGTGTATATGGACCACATCTTCTTGATCCAGTTATCTATTTGGGCATTTGGGTTGTTTCCATAGCTTACCTATTGGTCTCACTCATGGCACGAATTTAGAAAACCTAAATAAGGGATCAGAAAAAAAGACTAATTATAATAAAGTAAAAATCAAAATCAACAAGCACCTATAAACCAGAGACACACTGGTGGGGGGCAGCGGGGGGAGAGAGAATAGGATCAAAACAAGGGTGGTGGGAATTGTACGGGGACTATAGCCAAGATGAAAATGCATACATTGTGCAAAAAATGAAAAATGATGTAAAAAATATATGGTATAAAAAAACGAAAAATAAAAAAAAAGATGGTGGGGAAAAAAAAAAAGACACAACTTCCAAAAAAAAAAAAAATATTGCAATAGCTTCAGATTCTTATAGGACCATCAAATGATCAAAACAAGACAAGTCAAGAAAAATTTATGAAGTAGAATTCCTCCTTCCTCAAGTCTGGGCTGGCAAGGCCCCTCCTCTGGATCGGTCCCCCTCCCTGGCTTAACAGAGAATTGCATTTGGCTGTCAATGGGACAAAGCTGCTTCTCCAGGGAGCCTGGCTTTGGGGGACTCCCTCTAATGCCAGCAGCACCTCACCTCTGGCTCCTGGGGCTCCTTGCATGGGGTGGGGGGGGACTGCATTCATTTTATCTCTTTGTCCTTGCATAGTTTTCCACAGTCATTAGCTAACCTATGAGAAGACCCTGGGATTGGCGTCTCTGGAGATGAGGAGATGGCCTGGGACAGTCAGACCCACTGGGAGACCATGCCAGTGCTGCCTGTCACCACGATGGCATAACTGACCCTGGCGTGGCAAATGGAAAGTGTTCCGTGAATGGGCAGGTGGACCCACTCAAGGGCAGAGCAGTAGATTTCAGGTCAGGCTGAAGCACACACACACATGGTTGTTACAGTCAAAAACAAATTCAAAACATTTATGGAGTTAACAGACTGTGAGAGATTTTTTTTTAAATGAAATTAATTTACAAAGGTTTCAAGATGTTAACAAAATGATCAATGAGACTGTTTCATGATTGATTAAAAAATTCATTAGGTACACAGTGTGCCTTTCTTATTAACTTTTACCCTAACACCCACTTGAGTCTTTGTTGTACTTAAGTGGATCTGTGAAAAGGAATTCCTGTGGTTGCCAAAGTTTGAACCTTACCCTGGAACCCCATCCTTTGCTTCAAGGCTTTGGGCCAGGAAAATGACCCTGGGATTGGGTTGCATTTTCTTTCATACCAGTGAGGGCCACGGGCATCTGGAGACTCAGGGAGTCCCCTCAGTGCTCCCTGATCCCATCTCATCCTCCCCAGAGCATCCCCCATGGGCACTGTGTCAGGGTGAAGCACCCACACCCCCAAAGCTTACCCTTCCTTTCGATGGTTTGAGAACTGTCTTCAGCCTCCAGTCCACCCCAGAGTGTCCCCATGACAACACCCCTTCATCCAGCACCCTATTCAGCCACCCACCAGTCCATTGATCTACCTACCTCCACATGCATACATATATGCAGAACTACATGGGGACCCTAGAAGCAATCGAGGACCACATCTTCTGGTGCCCTTCCTTGCAACCTGGTAAAGAGAGAGGAGCTCTCGAAATGACATTGGTTCCCTTGGGCCAAATCCTTTCTCTGCTGCTTCCCAGCTCATGACCTTGGGGTAGAAACGTCATGCCTTCAATCTGGTCTTGTCATCAGTGAAATGGAAATGATGGTGGTAAAAGTGTTTCCTTGCACCAGGTAGTAGGAATTTGATATTTACTGATTTTATGATTACTGGTCAAAGATTGTCACAAAACAAAGACTGCTATACTAGTGCCAATTGACATGCGTTTGTCTATTCACCCCAAAATTAGAACAGCTGGGCATTTTCTATGTTCCAGCATTGAGCTGCATACAGATGAGACTGGTGGGATTCCTGTCTCCAGAAAGATGGGGGAGAGGGTGCTCATCGGCAGTCATGGGCAGAGCACATAGCTGTTCTCGGGGGTAGAGAGTGGAGAGGGAAGTTCAGAAAGGGTTAAAGTACTTTCGTACAGAGGATCTCAGAGGGCTTCTTGGAGGAGATGGCATCAGCACTCACTGACCTTTATTTGCTGAAGCAGCATCTTCCCCAGGTGTTCCAGGTCTGCACCTGGAGCTGCAATCTTAGTGCCATGTAACGTAGCCCCCCAGTTCTTATCAAACCCAGACTGGGCAGAGGGGTGAAAATGCAGCCGGCAGGGACTGCAGCGGATGCCTTCAGTGTCCTGTGTCCCATTTCCTCAGGGTGTCTCTGATTCCACCTCTGACTTCACCAAAAGCAGTGGCACTTCTGTGCATGCTAACAGATTTCCACCCCAAGGTCATGCTGAGGACCTCTACTGTTCTTCTCCGAAGTCAGGGGACCTCATTGAACCACCGGCAAGGACCATGTGGACTTGTGGGCAAGGAAACACTCAGACCAACCGTCAAGCAATGGAGGATGGAGCCTTCAGATTGGTCCACGGCACCTGGGTCCTGGCCTGTGGCCAGAAAGACCTGAAAGACAGTTGGGAGGCTCCCAGGTTCAGGCCGCCACTGTGCCCTCATTTCCCTACAGCAGTGATCCAATAACGTAGGTTGGCTTTTACTCTTTTCTGCTTTCACTTTCCCCACAGCCTCACCTGTGCTTCTTAGGGGGCACTCAATAACTGTCCGTGTTAATCATCATGATTATAATACTGTCCTCCCTATCAGGCTGGCGTTATTGGCACAGAACTGTCATCACACAAACCCACCAAAATCTCAATGGCTGAGCATGGCAGCAAACATTAATTTCTATATCACAGTACATGCCTATCTGGATGTGCAGGGTCTGTGCTGTGCTCTTTTTCTTCCAGAGACCAATAGAAGCTGCCTTTGGAAGTGCAGCCAGTGTACAAGTGGTGGAGAGTGGGGGCAAATCAGGTACTCCATGTGAAAGGATTGCCAGGAAGTGACCCATATCACCTGCATCCTCATCCCACAGGTCAAAGCAAGTCACTACCCATGCCCAACTTCCTCGGAAAAATGTTCCTTTGGAAGAGCATACAGGGCCTCCGGAAGGGAAGGTCCTCAGTGCCTTTAGGGTTTGCTCCACCAGCCCTGCCTAAGGGTTTTCATCATTTGAGTTCAGTCAGTTTTGCATCTGGAACAAAGTCAAGCTCATGGTGCCTGAGACTTCGAGCATCCTAGGAAGAGCACAGGGGACAGGGTCTGCTAACCCTGCCCTTGAGGCTCTTTCCAGTTCTGGTGGGAGGTAAAACACCCGGAAGTGCAAAGCCAGCCCCGGCTGCTCAGAAGCTACGCAGCCCTGCTGAGCATCAAAGGGAGGTGCCATCTCCCTCTGGAGCCACCACAAGGGCTGCCTGGAAGAGGCAGGAGTCTGAGCTCTATAGTTCTTCCTCCCCCAGAGCTTCTGCCTGAGGAAAAAAAATGCCTGGCCAGCAGCAGAAACACAATCCAAACTGGTTTAAGGGAGGAATTTTGGCTCATGGCGTTGAGAAGTCCTAGAGTAAGGCTGGATCAGATCCTCAGAACCCACCTCCCCCCTCAGCTGTGTTGTGTCTCTGGTCGGAGGCCCTGTTATGGCCTGTCATGGCCCCAGCAGGTCCAGACTTTCGTTCTGTGGGTTCAAGTCCATGGTGCAGTGTGATCTGGCCGTGGTTCTTGGGTTGGCTCTGGCTGGTTCTGATTGGTCCCTGTGGAAGCCTGAGGGATGTGATGCTGATTGGCCAGGGTGGGTCACATGCTCACTCTCAGCAGCTGGGTGGAGGTCAGAATCTACTCGCTCAAACCTGTGAGCTGTGAGCCAAGGTAGCAGGGTCCCTGCACGGGAAATTGGAGGCTATTACTAGAAGAATGAAAACTGGCTGCTCTGCAGCCAGTGTTCGCTATGGAGACCTGTTATTATTATCCTGCTCTTTCAAATGAGAAAATTGAGGTCTAGAGAGATTAAGCAACTTCTGCCAAATCACACAGAGATTTGGGGAGAAATTTCCTGCTTTGTTTAACCATCAGGCTCCAAATAGTACACCCGTGGAGCTGGGTCACTCGCTGGTGTAGCCTGAAAAAGCATCATTTCTGTCTGCATCCTTGGGAGACGAGATTCCAAGAGGATGTTTGTAACTCAGAAGGCTTTAGCCTGAATAACCACACCATCTGTCTTGCAGGCTAAAGAAAGCTCCACATCCTTCTGAGTGAATAGAGCTCAGAGTCATCTCCCTCCCCGCCAGCCCCCTCCTTTTTTTCTTTTTACCCTTACTGGGATGGAATTGAAACATTAGTGTCGTAACTATTAGTTTCAAGGAAAAATTGTAATTGCTTCTAGATCCACTCACTGGTTTCAAGAGCGCTTTAACCTTTAACTTTCTCAGTACAAAAGGAGGCTTGCTGCCGGGTAAATCGAACAAGACTATCCTTTATCGCTGGCAGAGTTCATTAGTCAATCGCAACAGTTTAATTATTAGCATTTTAATGCACAAGCATTTAACTAGACAGAACAACATGCTTTGGCATACAGAACAAGACTTCTTAAATGGAGCTGAATTAACCCACACAATTGTTTGTATTGTGGTGTGTTATTAAAACGAGATGATTAAAATGCAAGAAACAAATATATCCATCTATTTAGCCAACAAACCAGCATTTGGCTTCATGGTGCTGAGAGAAACCCCTTTTTTTTTTCAAGCTTGAATTTTTGACTTTTAAAATCTCTGTTTATTCTGCTCCAAGTTATGAGCTAAAATGATATACAGAAGATCTACTTTGATGCACTGTTGTGAGGGGCAGTCTCAATAAAGAAAGAGAAAACCTAAAGGAGGAAGCCTGTAGTGGTCACGTGTAGACCAGCCTGGAAATACTGCTACTTTGGGCTCCATGGCCCTCACTTCTGGCTGCATAAAAGAAAGGGAGCCTTGGGGTGAGGGGGGGTGATCTTCAAACCACCCCATCCCGGCTGCTCCTCCAGAGCCAGAGAACTTGACATTCTGATGGTCCAAAGAGCTTGTCTAGGCTTTTAAAAACACTCCCAGGCTCCTTTAACAGGCAGGCAGGGTTGGGAACCACTGGCTTATCTTCATGCAACTAGGTGGATCCCTTAACCACGTCTGTCCAATAAAGAACAGCAGTTCTTTTCACAATACAGCCAAAAAAGTAGAAACAATCCAAATATCCATGGATGAATGGAGAAACAAAATGTGGTGTATCGTAGATGGAATAGTATTCAGCCATGAAAAAGATGAAGTTCTGATCTGTGTTATCACATTGAAAACACTAGGCTAAGTGAAAGAAGCCAGACACAAAAGGAGAAATATTGTAGGATTTCATTTGCATTAAGTTCTTAGAGTAGCCAAATTCCTACAAACAGGAGAATAGAGAGGATGGGGGAAGAGATTGAAGAGTACTTGAATGCATATAGAGTTTCTGTCTGGGGTCATGACAAAGTTCTGGAGGCATAGGATAGTTGCACAATCTTGTAAATGTGCTTAAATCCTAAAATCCTTTTGTGTCATGTCTATTTTACCACAATAAAAAAGGGGAGGAGAATAAGTCTTGCCAAATGATTGTAGGATCACGTGTTATCAAATGAGAAGGTAGACAGAGTCTTTTGTAAGCTTAAAGGATGTACACATTTAAGATGGTAGTAATATTCTTTAATTATTTGTTTTAATCATATTGTTTTAATAAGAGGCTATAATATAAACAGCTGAGAAGGTTAATTAATAACATCAAACCTAAACAAATATAATTAATGTCACTCAGCAAAGGTCTTCACTAGACTAAAAACATATTTTCTCTCTGGGGTAATCATGGCCTGATTTTTCTAAATACTTCGTCCTTAACTGGGAGGAAGGAACTGTTAGATGGAAGGCCTGGCCTTTTTCATTGAGGCTGGATATTCGTAGTGTGGTCTCCAGATTGTTGCTAGCCCCCATATCCTGCTCACAAAAGAGAAGGTCCTCAAGCACTGGAAAGGCCTTGTCCTATGAACATAGTGCAGCCAGTTTTTCCTCTTAAGGGCCAGCATTCACTGAATCTTTGCTCAGTGCCAGCCTTAGGTTAAATGGTAGGTGGAGGTGGCTAGAAGAATGAATGGGCAGAGAACTGGGAAATAATTTTCTGTTAGTTCTTTCCTTCTAAGTTAAGCAAGCTTAATCATTGGACTCCCATAGTATAGCCACGGAGTGAACGCTGGCTCTTAAGTTAATGATAGAGGAAAGAATTCCCAATGTGATATTTAGCCTAAGAAAGTAGTCTACAATACTCATCATTTGACAAGTTCCCAAGTTAAGTTTTGTAATTTAAATTTATATATAACATCATAGGAAAAGAAATTGTAATTATGTGTAGTAATGGATATTAACTAAACTTGTTGCGGTAATCACTTCACGATATCTACACGTAACAAATTGTTACGTTGTATGCCTTAAACTTGTATAATGTTATATATTAGTTATTCTCAATAAAACTGGAAAAAAGATTATAATTATATGTATATATAATTATGTGTAAATGTATAACTATATGCATTTGTAATATAGTATTAAATATATATTCATTAAGAAAAAGACTAGAAGGATATACAACTAAATAGAGAAGTAACTATTTGTGTGTACTGACATCATGAGCAATCTTTTCATCTTGCACCTTCACTGTTTCTAAATGCTTAACAATGAACAGGTATTATTCTTGGACTACTGAAAATAATATTTTAAAAGTTATAAAAGAAAATAATATGTAAAGTCATATTCCGATTCTACTTCTTGGCAAGAAATGAGTGATAAAGAAAAACTACATTTACATAGGAAAATACAATTTTGTATTACAATTGCAGATAATTTCCTGTTCTTGTTAACATCCATCTTTAGTTTTTCAAGCTTTCTCTAGGATATATTATTCATTTTTTAATCAGAAAAAAGATATGAAAACCAAAATACCCACAAGAAAACATAGCCTTGCATGCTCTGCTGTTACAAGTTGAGCGTGTGTGTTACTGTAGACATCTCACAAACTCTGCACACACACAGCATCACCCTCTTGACCCAAACAAGTTTAATTCCAGGGCCTACACACCTCCTGCTCGTAAACTGCACAGTCATCTACTTAGCTAGTTGCATATCCTTCCAGTTGATTTTCTCAATGAATATTGAATACTATATTATATGAGCATATAATTATGCATATACATAATTATACATACATTGTACATAAATCTTTTCTTATAGCTTTATTGAGAATAACTAATATATAACATTGTGTAAGAAGCATTACTTGCTCAATGAGGTCCAGGTCATAGAAAGAGGAGGAAGGATTCGAACCCAGGGCAACCCACTTTCAAAGTCCACGATGGCTTTGTTTGGGTTTTTGTTTATTGGGCTTTTTTCTTCCAAAAAAAAATTTCAAAGCCTATGTTCTTCTCACTCCATGAGTTCCTTTTATGATCACATCATATCCAAGACCACCAAAAAGTTGTTATAAAGTCCTCAGTCCAGTGCAAAAGGACCTCCTTCAAGATAAATGCAATCTGTTTGGAATGCACCAGCTTTATTGAAAAATATTACTGAAATCAAAGTATTTTGCACTACTTTATTCATTATTTTTATGGTACTCCAGGATTTTTGTGGGATTTGTTTTTCATTTCACTTCTGTAAGCTTGCCAATGCTTTAAAGTAATATTTCTATTGAAGGAAAAAAAAAGAGGTTTCCTAGCAAAAACTCAACAGTTTTCCATCCTTCTTGGAGACCATTTTGGGAAAATATCCCCTTTTACTCCCCTCTCCTATCTCTACTCTATCCCTCCTATCCAGCTCCCATAAAGCGCAAAATTAATACTCAAGCTACCATTTAAATGTCTCCAATAGCTCAAAAGAAACTAAATTTGCAGTTAAAAGATTTTGAAGTATTAAGTATATGGGCGGTCTTTTCATCGGAGGAGTCACACATCACTCGATGGTTCTGATTCAAGGCCAAGAAAGCACAAGCTCTGGAGATCTGGACCATCAGAGACTCTACTGTTGAAAAGTAGACAAAGGGTAGCAGGGAGGGCTGCCCAGCCCAGGAGAAGCTGGGGCTCCAGTGGAAGCTGGCACTGAGCCTTCCATTGCTTTTACCTACTCCTGCCTTCTCAACAAGCACCAGGTAAGGTTGGGCCTTCAGAAGCTGGCAAACCAGATTTGGCTCAGGGCATATAGATTTTAGAAAGTGAGTTTAATTCTGCTTTGTGAAGCAGTTCTTTAGTATTGTGATGTCAGACCATGCTCCCGGGAGCCTAGGCGTGCCTCAGTGGGGCCCCATGGGCAGTGCAAGGGAGGGCAAGAAGAGGTGAGGCTTATTGGCCTCAGTCCCACCCTCATTCAACTGTTGTAGGCCCTGCTAAGAGCTGTTTCTGGTACTCCCTTCCCCCATCAGCTTATTTTAGACCAAAGAAGACGTAACTTAAAAACCTAGTTTGAAAGAACCCAGCAAAATGGGGAGTGGACTGCCCTGGCAGCAGATCATGGACAGCGAAAGCGTGTTCAACCCGCTTGTGCCCAGGACATGCCTCCCCCGGCGGACTCCGCTTTAGGTTGCAGACCAGAGACGCGTCAGCAAGTGCACAGCTCAAACCAGCCGGCGCCTCTCGGTCCCAACAAACTCAGCCAGGACTTTCAGTAACCAAATCATGCTTCCAAAATGCATTACGTAAATCCTGCTGCTTTTCAAAACACAGAAATAAATAGTATCAACCTGAAAGCTAATATTTTAGCAAATGCTGAAATTAATTTTGAGTTTCCTGCCTCGTTCTTATGGATGAGGAAGCAGCAATTCTTCTCAGGGAGATCATGCCACGAAGAAACATCCTTATGTCACCTTCCCAAGGAAAAGCTGTGTTCTTTTTCTAATGGGCTATACCAACAAGCCCAAGTACACTAAATTTCCAGTCTAGACTGACTCATTCTTTGGTCAGTTTACACATGTGAACTCACCCACAGGGCATTTGCACTAAAATTATAAATAAAATCAGTTTTGTGAAATGACAAATGTAAAACCTTTTCCTTGTCTCGTTGTTCAAGGGTGCATCTGTCAGCCCTAACATTGCATTCTGTGCAACTTGCGTCTGCACAAGAAGTACAAACTCCACAGAGAGAAGAAAGTGCAGAAGGAAAAAAAATAAATATATTTGTGGTTTCAGGGGCACTGGCCACTGTGTGGGCCACCTCATGACATCAAGTGACACTGTGGGTGTCACTGTTGGTGATCTGGCTGTGTCTGGGCCTTCACTCCTCGAATTGCCCACCACACCCCCACCCTTGAAGGACCTGACTCGTGTCTCAGATACAGGAAAGCGGGGGGACCACGCAAGCTCAGGTGACTTCCTGAGCTCTTTGCTCAGACACTCGGCCATCTGCTTTCAGCCAGGACCTGATCCCAAAACAGCAAACTCAAGCCCCTGCTTTAGGTGCTGTGGTGTCCTGGCTGCAGTCAGTCAGCAGTCAAACAAGAAAGAGCAACCAACGAGAAAATCAGACAAGGAAGGAAACACAGCAGAGGGAGTGATGAAAAGCAACAGAGTGTTGGAGAGCAGGCTTTGTGTGGGCGATCCAGGAAGGCCTCTCTGAGGAGGTGATGTTTAAGTCAAATCTGGGAGATGAGAAGCAACCGAAAGCTGAGGGTCTAGTGGGACCAGCAGAGCCTGAATCTGTACTGGGCAGTTTAGGGATCTCGAACCACTCCTGTTTAGTCCTGACGAGATCGGCATCATCATCTGCTGCACACCCCTGCTCACCCCTGCTCACCCCTGCTCACTGGGGCTCAGAGGTGTCGAGGGTCTTGAGCGAGACCACAGAGCCAAGAGCAACCAAGCAAGATTTTAATCCAGAAACCTCAGGGCCAAGCCTCTGTTCTGAACACTGACCTTATTTGCTTGGACCTGTTGACTGATCAGTTATCACTGGCAACTCAAGTTACTCTGGGCCAGTTAGTTAACTAGTGAGTTTACATACTTTCATTCATTCTCAGTCTCATCCCCAAGTTAGTTTGAACCCCAGGTCTGTACCTGCTGGAGTCTCCTTCAAACTGAGCTCCCATTCCAATTGGCCTGGAGGTGCCAAAATCCCAGTAGGGAATCTTCTCGGGGTACAAGTTCTGATTTTTTTGAAGAAATTCTCATAGACAAGCATGCCCAACAGGCTGCTTAGGAAACTTCTTGTCTGTTGGGGCTGAGGGCGTCTCCACAGCATAGGCTCCACAAGTGTCCTCCCAGGACGCTGTCACCCAGTCTCCAGAAGTTTCCACCTAGCCCTAGATACTCCCTTTGCCAGGTTGAACGCCCGGCACGCTCCCTGCGCTGTGATGCAGGCAAAGTCTCCCGGACCATCAGGTGGGAAGGGTGTCTGCTCTGGACCTGTCTCTGCCGCCATCATTCTGAGCGTGGATATCAGCATGGCAGCCTCCAGCGCCTCCCAGCCCTGAGGGCAGCTGCACAGCAGTGGCAGTGTCTGCAGGTGAAGCTCTAACCCTGTGGCTCATTTCCAAGCTGCTGGTTGATGAAACCCATTGCAATGACCTCCACGAAGAGAGAAAAATGGGGCGCTCCCTACATGGCAAAGTCTGCCAAAAATAGGAGTGTTACATCATTGCCACACAGGACCTCTTACTCAAACAGGTACACAATTTGGGGGTTTTTCTAAATAACTTACCAGCTGAAAAAAGCAGCTGTCGTTCAGGGAGCCCTGATTAGCTCAGAGTAACAACAGTGTGAGCCAGTGAGCCTGCGCTGGGGACTTCACCATGTAGCTCCATCATGCCCACAGCAGCTCCATGGGGTAGGGGACATCCTCATCACTATCTTACAGAGAAGGAAACCAAGGCACAGAGTTTGCAGCCCTCCTGGGAGGCCCCCAGCCAGGAAAGAAAAGGGACTGGAGTCAAGCGCCTCACTCTGTGGGATCGCATGCAATGAAATGAATTTTCAAAGTCCTATGAGAATGTTTTCAGTATGTTACTCATGCAAAAATCAGAGCTTCATAGCCAGCTGTCGTTATGGACAGACAAGGAGAGATGGAAATGGTGGAGGTGACATTAGTGGATTGTTTTCAGACTCCAGTTTCACTTTTACACACACAAAAACCATGCATTGCCAAAAAAAAAAAAAAAAAAAAAAAGTGAATGTAG
Source organism: Talpa occidentalis (assembly GCF_014898055.3). Lineage (NCBI taxonomy): Eukaryota > Metazoa > Chordata > Mammalia > Eulipotyphla > Talpidae > Talpa > Talpa occidentalis. The sequence continues at coordinate 8,453,944 of NW_023605194.1, forward strand.
TCCGCGGTAGCAGATTAGAGAGGATGCTGACATCTGCAGTTGTGGGACCTGGATTAGCAGCTGCCCGTGACCTGTCAGTCCCCTCGATCTGACTAATCTGTCATTGGCAGTGTGACTGGCCTCAGTTCCCAGACCCTGAGGTGAGCTCAAACCAGGCCCACCAGCAGCCCTCCAGGAGACGGCGCTGCGGGCTTGGGCACCACCAGGGTCTTGGCCCCAGGGGTTCCTGAATGCCCAGCTCCCCAAGGAAACCACCTCCCCCTGGCAGCTATTTCCACTCCGGGTGGTGATGTGCACCTTCAGTGAGGAGAGATAGGTTAAAGACAAGTGCTTTTCTCCAGGGAGGCTGCATCAAGAAATCACAATTTTTAGGTAGAAACTGATCATCCCAGTAGTGACACAGCGTTTTGTTTCCTGCTGGTTCTGAGAGAGAAAGGGAGGGAGAGAGAAGTAGAGAAATCACACAGGCTCCCTGCTCGTCCTCTACCACCACGGTCACCAATGCTCTTGTCACTTGTCAAACACTCTACATCCCTGTGCTCCTGCAGAGCCCGGGCCTCCAGAATAAGTAAAAATCCAGAGAGCAGGAAATTGTTTGGTTAACGGGCAACACATTCTCTGGAAGAGAAACCAACCTCTGTCACCATCACAACCTCAGATCCTAGAACAATGCGCAGATCACAGCGGGTATTCATTATATATTGGTCAAACGATTGTCATTGAAGACCTGTCCTCCGCCCCTAGTTCTAAAGCTCTTCATTGACAGCAGTAGTTATCTCCCCCACTAACATGTATTGGAGGTTTATTTTGTCCCAAACATCATGCGAAACGTTCTGCTGACACCTTGCACACCCCACTGCTTCTTTCTTACATGCAGAGAAACTCAGGCACAAGATTCAGTCCCACACCCATTGTTCTGGCCAGCAGGTGGCAGATCCGGGATTCGAACCCAGATGGGCCAGCCTCCTTGATGGGAATGTCACTGCAATACTTCAGTTGTATTTTTATTCTGGACATCTTGGAGCCCACAGTGACCCTAAATGTGCCTTCTCAGGGGGAGGGGTTGAGTGGTCTTTCTGCAGCAGGGACTCCCACCTGGGACAGCCTGCAGCCCCCGCCCCACCCCCATGGACTGCATTTTGCAGTGTGAATGTCACTTTGGGCCACAGGTCTCGCACCAGGCTTGTGAAGGGCTTGTAGTTCCTTCTCCGGGAGTCCCAAACCGCCCTAGACTCAAAATGGCAAAACAAGTGACACTGAAACAGACATCTACTGCACACCACCAAGCCGGCTCCCCCCAAGCCACGTGCTGAGCAGGGTGTGGGGACATTGTGGATCCAGTCCTCCAGCTGCATGACCTGTCTGGCCCCAAATAGCCTGGAAACTGGGGAGTGCACACTTGAGCCCAAATGCATGGTTGCGACCAAATGTGTTGGGAGCGTGCAGAGCGGGTGAGATCATTGTGAGTTGAGGTCATTGCCACTTTTGGGGAGATGAAAGCAAAAACAGCCCTGGCAGATGCCCTGATTGTCCCTGTCATTTCTAAGTATTTCCCTGGAGATGGTTATTTAGGAGAACTGGGATGGCAGTGCTTGCTGTGGTGACATCTGTAGCGCAATCCTAGGCTGCCAGCTCCCCAGGGCTGCCCGCGAGCCCCCATGGTTCCCCTTTGGTCAGAAACCTCAGGACACGTAGGTTGGCGCCTGGTTAGTGATTGGACTTGCACTTCTGTGAGGTCCAATGAGCTTCCTGGATTTGCCCTGACTTTGCATGATATGTAAGTGCTGCTTTAACACCCGGAAGGGTGACTTGTAATGGAAATAGCCTGGAGATCTTTCTCCAGAAGGCCACAGGGGCACACCCACTTCTCAGAGCCTGACCAAGGCTCTGGGGAGTTCTCCCAGCCTGCACCGAACCAATTTTCCAAAGTGCTTTGTAATTAATGCCTCCCTGAAGAAATCCTCTCCTTGTCACTGAGAAGAGAAAAATAAAAGCATTCCTGCAACTGTTTTATACCTTGGGCAAAGCAGATTCATTTTTAGCCAGCTCAAATAAAATGTCCTGATGTGAGTAATTATGGAGACCAATACTTTATAGAACAGCCCATTAAAGGTTCCTTCAGCATCTTCATCACTTTCACAGTGCAGAAGTAGAATCCACACAGTGTGCAGGAGACCTCATCGCTATTCATAGGATAGTTTGGGCTTTGGTTTCTATGGCAGATCTGCAAGAAACTAGCAGGTTAGTCTCTGTGACAGGGAGCCTCTTATGTGTAAGCTGTTTCTATACAATGCTTGGACTTTTCATTCACTAGTCACATATCTGTTGAGAGCCAACAGAAGGCAAGACACCCAGATAGACACTGGAGAATAAAAAGACAATGCCTCTGCCCTCCTGGAGCTTGCATTCTGGTGGAGGAGACAGACAAATAAAATAGTAAGATATATCTGTTAAATGTTATTTGTGAGAGATGCTGTGCAAAAAAGAGTAACAAGATGTATATTAAGAAAAAAAGTATATTTGGAGTTCACTAGAGAAGGACTTCCCAAGATGAAAGGAACTTTCATACTGCCTTCAGAAAGGAGGCAGCCTTGATCAGTACAGGGGAAGCCCTTGCAGGCATGAGGAATACAGCTCGTGCAAATGTCCTGGGGCAGAACGGCAGCTTGTGCAAATGTCCTGGGGCAGAAGGCAGAATGGCAGCTTGTGCAAATGTCCTGGGCAGAACAGTAGCTTGTGCAAACGTCCTGGGGCAGAATGGCAGCTTGTGCAAATGTCCTGGGCAGAACGGTAGCTTGTGCAAATGTCCTGGGGCAGAATGGCAGCTTGTGCAAATGTCTTGGGGCAGAATGGAGGAAAGTTGAACTGGAGAGCCAGAAGCAGTGGGGCTGCAGCATGACTAGGGAGAGGAAGGTCTGGAGAAATGGTGTTCTCTTCTTTGATGGTGTCATCTCTTTTCCAAACCTCTGCCTGACTTCACTTAGCAACTCATGGGAACAGACCACTGCCAGCCTCCTCCCCTCTCTCCCACTTAGCACCCCAGGATCACTATCCTGAGACTTAAAAAGAAAACCCAGCACACTCTGGCCACCCTCTGCTTTGTTCCAGCAGCTTCTGCGGTGATGAAGAAGCAGGCTCCATAAAAAGAGCGTGGGTGATGTTCCCCCAGTGCACACGTTCTTCCCGCCCCGTGGAGCCAGCCCGGGGTGGCTGCACTCAGTATGCTGCCACGGTCGTTGATAATAATTGTAGCATTAATTGGTGCTGTCCGGACCAGACAGAACGTAAAAGATCCCACTGTGTCCAATAATTAATGTTTTTCCCTCACTGCAACGCCATTAATAAGGGGCTCTTCCAAGAAACGAGTAATTGGCTGGTTGGGCGTCATTAGGGTATTTATAGATAAGCTTTGGTCTGGAGACATAGAGGAAAGGCTGATTGTGTTTATTTAGACTCTATTATCTATCGCTAATGTGTTATTCTGCCTTCCGATCGTGCCCATTCTCTGGGTCCTAGTGATACAGGGCACACTCACAATGCGATTTCAGTGACCTGCAACCCGGCTCCTCTCCACGCAAGCGAGAGAGGGGGGCCGAGGGGGGGGGCTGTTGGCAGGCTGTGCTTGCTCCTCTCATCCACCGAGAACCTTCCCTTTCCGCTGAGAAATTTAGAGCGAGGCGCTCGGAAGTAGCAGAAAGACAGTTTCTCCTAATTAAACCTCAGAGGAGTGGAAGATTCTTAGGTTTGTGATTATCTGAAGGGTTTTTGAAAACGTAAATCTGGTTGGGGAAGCATTGCTCTGAAAAACAGTAGCGGCCGGGTTGCACCTGGGATGCGCTTTCAGTGCTAGCAAGGAACAGGGGCCCGGGGACTGACGAAACTGCTGGAAAGACACCTGCCACCAGACCCTGACACGCGGCTCCCTGGCCCCGGGAAGTGATGCGAGCACCCGGGACCGCTCCGTCCCCCAGGAACCTGGGATCCATTAGTTTTTTGCTATAAGTTTCGAAAGAGATTTCTTACACTTTTTGAAAAAGTAACTATGCACAATTGTGTGAATATACTTAATGCCACTGAATTTGTACAGTGAGAAATGATGAAGAGTAAACTCTATGTTTGGTATATTTTATCATAAAAGGTTACTAGGAGAACACATAGAATAATGCAACTTACAATGCAATTTGAGGCAATTTATAAGCACTTAAAAATACAAGGATGAATTATATTTTTATAATATAATTTTTATAATATAGTATATATCTTCATGACTGGGATGTATCTGATAAATTCAGAAACCAAATAAATTTCTGAAAGGCCTTTCCTACACATGCAACTACTCTTGAGTTAATTTTTTGAAGGCTTAAAATTAGCAACAATTCAAGACAATGATGCTGTCAGTTGTATGAACTAGACCTCAGCAGAGCTATAGACCAAACTCAAGCTCCTTCATCTTTATCACTTCCTGCTAAACTCATTCTGCGGACAGTTCTTTATCCACCCGGCTGTGGTCTCACAGGTTTTGTGGCCATTTCTGTGACTCTGGTAAGACAAAGGCCCCAGATCCACCAAACACAAAAACAAAACACCAAGCACATCTGCATGCATATGCACAGCTGTGCTCTGCCACCTCTGATGTGCTCTACTCATCCCCCAACCCACATCTCCCACTGCCTTGGGTGCTGGGAAAACGGGTGAGTAGGAGCCTGGAGACCTGAGTTCAAGCTCCAGCTCTGCCCACGGCACTAGCGAGGGCCAGTGGGGAGTCTTGCAACCTCCTTAGGCCTTGGTGTCCACACCTGTGTTCTGAGGACACTAATGCACACGAGAAGTGACAGGACATCAGTGCAGGCACCCAGCACACACGGAGGAGGGGCCCCCAAATACCCATTTTCTCCCCAGCGGCCCTTGCATGTGTGAAGGCACCTGCCATGCACGGTCCTCCCTTCCCTTCCTCTGCCTTCTCTGTAAAGGATTCGCTCTGCTCGGGATCCCTAGCCTGTCTCTGGTTTTGAAAATAGCTCCCAGAAAGTTGATCTGTACATGAATGTGTGATGTAACTTGGCAAATTAAATGTGTAATGCTTTTAGAGAGATGGTGTCCTTTCCTCCCCTGCTCCCGACCACGGGGACCAGGTAATTTGCGGGCACATCTGCTGCAGGTGTTGGGGAATACTCTAGGAGATATTCTTAGATCCTGGCCTGGGGGCTAAAGGTTGAGAAATTGGCTCCTGGGACATGTGATGCCTGTGGCATTGCCAGATAACAGGCGGGCATATCTATGGGCCTGGGCAGGCGGTCAAGCTTAGTGGTAGACCAGCCAGCAGAGAAGGTATAATAATCCAGGACTGTCGTAAGGAGCAGGAAAGGGACACAGGCGCCCCTGACCCAAACACACATACACCCAGATTTATCAGCTATTACCTGGCCCAGGTAATGAGCAACTTTGCTTCTTTGCCTCAGTAGTCTCATTTGGAAGGGAGGAGTCCAGACACACTTAGCTCAAGGGCTGAGCTTGTTTAATTTACAGAGTACCTGTTAGGAATCCACCTGCTAATACTACACCAGGTGCTAGAGGGAGAGGGGTGGAGAGTCAAAGAAACAAAGCAGTATAGGGCCTCCCTGGTGAAGCAGTGGGTTGAGCGCAGCTCTGTAAAGCTGTCCACAACCTCTGCAGCATGGGTTTGATTCCCGGCCGGCCAGGGGAGATACCCACATGGTATGGCATACCTCTCCTGTCTCGCCCGCTGCTCCCCTCAGCAGTGCTCTCAGTCTGTCTGCCTGTTCTGCTCCCCACTCTATCTCTGGTGAATCCTCTCACCCCCCCACACCTCTGACCTATGCCCCAATTTTGTATAAATAAATCTTTTTTAAAAAAATTTTTAAAAAGCAGTATAATCTTTGCCTTTGCCTAAAAGAACGCATCACTCCTAAAACCTTGCCAGGGCCCCTCATTTTTCTTATCATAAAATCCCAGCTCTGTATCAACAACTACACTAGTTTTTGGGATCCAGTTCTGTTGCTCCTATCACACCACATTTGGTCAGGCTCTCTTGTTATCCTGAGACAAAATTCAGAGGCAAAATAATTCATCTACACACAAGATGTTTTAACTAATACAATACCTTAACTTTAATGTAAAGGGGGAGAAAGAAATTTGTAGCAAAACAACATGCATTTCAATAAGTGAAGGCATTACTTGACTCCACTAATGCACACAAGGGCGGGTATTTGTGTGTACACCATAGTGAATGCTCAGCCACAAACACAGACTGACAATAGGCACCTTGTTTTGGAGACTCGAATACCAAGAATCATGTTGCCATGGGTGACATGATTTTCCTAACGTGGTGAATACCACTTGGTAGTATTCCAAACACAACACGGTGCAATCTTCCCTTAATTTACACATTACAGTAGTGCCATTCCTAAATGATTTAATGTATAATTGAAGCCCTATGAAATCACCTTCTGTTTACATGAATAGGAGCGTTCAGGATGGCTAGATGATTAGACGCAGGCTTCTCACCGACATGATGTCCATGAGCTCATCCTCCCCCTGCAGGACCCAGGACAGTTCCTCATCTCGTAGGACTGTTGCCTACCAGCTTAAGGTCCTGGGTCCGTGGGGCCCTGCTCCCTGAATTTATGACCCCTCCCCCCAACACACACACAAAATACCCCAAATGAACAGTAGAGGGCAATATCAGCCCCCCAGGACCAGCAATCTAGCCCCTGCCTACCTCTCCACCACTGGTTTTGTCCCACTCTCCCCTGATTCACTGCATTCCATGCCATACAAGCTCTTCTTCCTTTTCCTGGCATATCCAAAAGCCTTTGCACATGCCATTCCCTCCACCAGGAAGGCTCATCCTTGGTGTCGCAGCTCACATACCATTTCCATGAGAGCAAGCCCCCTACGTTTCCCGGACAACCTCTCTATGGTCACAGATACATCGCCACCATGCTAGTTTCAACCCTATCACCCTGTTCTTGCTCCTCGGGCACATGCCATTGCTGTAATGATCTTTTTCTAGGTTATCCTCCCCACTAGATGGGAGTCAGCAAGCTTTTCTGTAAAGGGTCAGAGAGTAAATATTTTAAGCTTTAGAGACGGAGATTCTGTCAAAACAATGCAACTCTGCCATTATGGCACAATGACAGCCATAGACGAGACGGAAACAAACGGGTGTGACGACGTGCCAAAAAATCTGTATCTACAAATCAGGCAGGGGTGGGGATGGAAGCTGCACTAGGCCTGGGGACAATAGTTTGCCAATCCCTGCACTAGACTGTAAGCTCCATGTCTGTCTGGTTTACTCTTTAGTTCCTCAGATCTAGCACAGTGCTGGGCTTATATTGAGAGCTGGATGAGTTTACACTGAAGAAATGAATTTGCTGTCTTGCTGGAGTAGGAAGAATTGAAGACACAAGAAAGACCTATCTGCTCTTTTTTTTAAAATGCTTTTTTTTTAAGATTTATTATTTATTTATACATGCACTGGGTACAGTCAGAAGCGCAGGAGGGTAAGAGAACTCACCAGAGCCAGAGCGGGGAGCAGGGCAGGTAGACTGATGAAGTACACTGCTGAGGGGAACAGCGGGCAGCAGGAGAGGTCTGCGCGCCATGTGGGACCCTCCTCTGGTCGCCAGGGAGCAGCCAGGGATTGAACCAGCGCTGCAGAGGCTGCAGGCAGCTACGCAACCCAGTGCTCAACCACTGTGCCACCGGGGAGGCCCAAGACCTATCTACTCTTTACACCTGTGGAAGCATTTACATGTTAGTAGCACAACCAGCCCTGCAAAGAATCCTGGGAAGGGTGGCCAGGAGAATTCAAGGAGGACTTTCTGGAGGAGATGGCCTTGAATAGTAGCTTCAGGAAGGATGGGATTTGTTTTGTTTTGTTTTGTTTTTTTTAAAGATTTATTTATTTATACAAGCACTGGGTACAGTCAGAAGCGCGGGAGGGTGAGAGAATTCACCAGAGTCAGAGCGGGGAGCAGAGCAGGCAGAAGGACCGAAGTACACTGCTAAGGGGAGCAGCGGGCGGCAGGAGAGGTCTGCGCCATGCGGGACCCTCGCCTGGCGGCCGGGGATCAAACCGGCGCTGCAGAGGCTGCAGGCAGCTTGGCAACCCAGCGCTCAACCGCTGTGCCACCAGGGAGGCCCAAGGATGGGATTTGGACTGTGGTAATCGTGGTACACACTTTTTCAGTCCTTTGAGGGATTTTGCTGCCTGTCATAGCCACACAAAGGCACTGACAACACAAAATGAACAGTGTTCCCAGGCAAGGAGGAACCTGGGTCCCATAGTCAGGACAGTCTGGGGATCCCAAGGGCTCTCTGGCACAGGGCACTTTGGGTGCCTCAGGCACAGGAAAGGCCGAGGTCACCAGTGCTACTGCAGCTGCACCTTCACTCCCCAGCCTGCACCAATTCCCTGGAGCCGCACTCGTGACTTCAGGATGCATCTGCTCTTACATGCCCCAAACCCTCATCCTCCCCCAGTCACGGGGCTTTTGCCCTCTGCCTTCCCTCGCCCTGATCTCAGCCTGTTTTCAGACTCTTCATCATCCACTGCTCCCAGGAAAGGGGGCTTTGTGGGAGGGGTCTTCAGGCAGAGGCTTAGGGGACTCTAAGCAATGACGCCCCTGGGCCCTGGGAGCACCTCGACATACCCAAGGGGCGGTTTCAGGTAATTGAGGAGGGAAATTTCAGCAGTGCAAGAGGACCCGAGGACAGCAGGGGAGAATTCTTTGATCTTTGAAGGCATCATTGGAAAATCTTTTTAAAAGAGAGTCAGGCTTATTCCCTTTCTATTCTTTTCGCATTTCTTTCACCTCCTGAAAGCCTCATAACAGATTTGGTTTCTCTTTCCATTGGCTTCTCAGAAACTTGGGGCCTACGGGTGGCCACGCCACAGAGACAGTCCTTCCTTGAACGCATTTTGCTGTCTCTCTTCCCTCTGGTCCACCTTCTGTCTACCCTTGGGTTTGCGTGGAGGCCCCCCCTGTCCTACTCCGGTCCTTCCAGGGAGGAGCCAGCTGGCCTCTGCATTAAAAAAAAAAAAGCTGCCGCACCGTCTCCCTGCCTCCCGCTCCCTCCAGCCCTGAACCCATTTTATTAATATGGAGCTTAATTATTTTGAGGTTTAGTCTAATTTAAACAACCAATTTATTATTAGCATTTCATAAATAATACATGTTCTATCTGCTAATGAGGGGTAAAAATAGATAAACTAATTTCTCAGCACTAGAAGAAAACAAACAAGAAGCAGCCCACACAGGAACTGGGTGCCCTTGTCTGCGGCTCAGCTCTGACCCCAGGGCTCGCCCCAGTGCCATGTGCGACTGCGGGCAGCCCCGGGGCACTTCTGCGGGGGCCGTGGGAGCCAAGGACCACTGTCCAGAAGCATCTGAGGGTCACGGGTGACAAAAGCCCCCGAGGGCTGTGCTCGTGGGTGACTGCCAGGCAGGCTGGGAGCCTCATTCATTAGCGTGCACGGGGCCCTTCAGCGCTAGGTGGCTCTGGGGCAGGCCCCGTGTAGACTCTGGGGAAGCAGCGAGCAAGAGGAAGACAGTCCCTGGCCTTCCAGCCCAGACCCCATTGTGTCCCGTCAGGAGATCCCAACCAACACCAGCGCCGCGAGGGCCGCCCGAACCAACGAATGAGCTCAGGCGCGAGTGAGCTGCAGGGCCTGGTGGCGCCCAGAGGTGATGACCCCAGAGCGGCCGCCCAGAGGACAGGGGAGGCAGAAGTCAAGAACAGCCGAGGCCCAGAGCAGGAAGGAGTGTGGACGTGGACGTCACAGGACAGGGGCCACATAGACCTCCCGCCGCCCCCTGCCCTGGAGGTTGTCGGGCCGAGACAGTCCTGAGCGTGCCTGGGAAACTCATCAGAGCCCCACTGATGTGCCTGTGGGGACAAGACAGTGTCACTCTCCTGGCTCAAGAGAGAGAAGAGGATGCACTGATGCTGATAGCGGGAGAACCCAAAGGGGGACCAAACAAGAAACGGGGCGAGAGGCTCTTTGCCCATGGCCAGGCGGGCACGGCTGAGCCGGGCAACCAGCTCCCTCATTCCTCAGGGCCGGGGCTCTTCCAGGAGCCTGTGAGGACCCCAGGGCTCCCCTCAACGACCACGCCTGGTAGCTCTGCCATTTAGGGTGCCGTCTGGAGGACCCTAACGCCTGTTAAGAGCCACGATATTCTTTTACGAGCTGACAAGCTAAAGCTCTTTTCTCTCTGCATCTACCCTGAAATCACGCTGCTCCGTCGGAGCCTCCGGGAGAGCCAGGCCCGCCTGACACGCAGCAAGGAGGGCTTCTCGCTCCGTCAACGAGCGGGCGATGCTGTGGAGCCCCTCAGAGCACAGTCCCCCACGCCAGCAGTCTCGGGGCGCTCGTGGGGGGCTGCTGGTGACATCTGCCCGCCGGGGGCTCACAGGCACGAGCAGGAAGGCGCAGAGCTCTACCTCACCACCTTTTTAATGAGTAAAATCCTCGGGCTGCGGCGGGGCCCTCCGAGACCGGCTATTAATGAGTGCTGAGAATAGCTCGTGCCTGGTTCATGCGTGTACGGTGGCCTGGGAGAGACACTTCAGTTTCCATCTCACATCGGCTGCCATCTTCAAGTGTCTCCTCAAGGGCAGGAAAACACTTGGCAAATTTTGTCTTTAAGGAGACATGTTCAAAGAGAGCGTTCCCTCCCCGCAGCCACATCCTATACGTGAGCACTTTTCAATTGTCAAAGTATATATTGACATTATGTATAAGGGAGTCTGAGCACCGAGGGCGGCAGCCTGCCTCAGCTGCACACACGCTCCTCCTGCCTCCTGGGGCGGCCAGAGGGGGGTTCCCAGCTTTGTCCTCAGGTTGGGTGGCTTCCCTTCTGAGATGGGGATGAGCTTGGGGACCTGTTTACAGACCCCAGTCCCGGCCCGTGGATGATGAGAACCAGCGTGTTCACAGATGGCACGAGCAGCAGGTGCCTGGAGGTGGAAAGGCGTCCTGGACCACAAGGGTGGACCGGGAAGTGGGGTGACTGTGCTGAGCTCACCTGGGGGCCAGGTGATGGGGCGAGCTTCTGGGGGCAACTTGCCAGGCACCTTGAGGTTCACAGGAGGGTCTTCCACGGAGGAGACAGAATAGGTAGAAACGACTTTAAGAGACAGCATGTGCTTGGAGGCTCCCGTGACACCCCCGGGGTCACCAGCAGCCGCCGTCGGCAGCTGGAGCGAGCACAGATGCAGGCAATGCACTGAGTGGCCTTGGGGTATGAAGAAAGCACAACCTCTAGCTCTTGTGTATACCAGCTGTCTTAGCTCAGGAGGCTGCAGCAAAAGTATGACAAACTGGGCCTCCCTGGTGGTGCAAGGGGTTAAGCACAGCACTATGAAGCTATTTGCAGCCTCTGCAGCACTAGTTCAATCCGCAGCCAGGGGGCTATCCACATGGTGCAACAGACCTCTCTTGTCTTGCCTGCTGTTCCCCTCAGCAGTGTCTTTCAGTCAGTCTGCCTGTTCTGTTCCCCACTCTGTCTCTGGTGAATTCTCTCACACACACCCAGTTCTTGCATGCATAAATAAATAAATATTTTTTAAAAAGTATGATAAACTGAGGTGCTTAGACAACTGACATTCATCTCCCACAGCTCTGGAGGCTGGAACCAGACCCAGGTGCCAGAGTAGCTGGTTTCTGGGGGTGCCTCTCCTGACTTGCAGGTGACGGCCTTCCTCTGCTCTGCGTGTGTCCTCCGGAGGAGAGAGACCTCTGATCTCTTCATCACTAATAAGCCCCAGTCCCAAGTGGGGCTTCACTCTCATGGTCCCCTCTAAACCCAGTTTCTTCCCTAAGCCACACCTCCAAATACCATCACACTGTGAGTTGGGCTAAAACATATGGAGGTGGTGGGCACAGACATTCAGTCCATGGCATCAGCTGTGTGGTCTTAGGCAAGTTGCTAGTTGGTATCTCTGAGCCTCCACTTTTCATCTAAAATGGGATCATAACCCTCTGCTGACAGGCCAGCTGTGCGGGTAACTGACCTACCACACATGCAGGGCCTGGTGTCCGGGCAGAGCTGACTCAGTGGTGTCTGTATCTGTTTCTGCAGCTCAATCAATAATCATTAGAATCCTCCAGAACAGGAAACCCATCCTCCCAGGAGCCTCAAAAGTCCCATAGGATAACTGTGTCATAAACGGAAGAAATCCAGAGACTAGAACTTATCCGTATTTTGAATGGGGACCACGGGGCATGAAAGCTGCTGACAGTGTGAATTACTGTTGATTTCATCATCGTTGCCACCCTGGAACAAACCGCCCCGGAAAGCACAGGAGTCCCACCCCTAGTCCATGGCATCCCATTACCTCAAAATGTATTACAAAACTCTCACCAAATGATTTCCCTCTGTCAAAATGGCAACCTCCTCAGTCAGCACTTTGGCAGGTGGGAGGGGTCACAGGACATTGTGGTGGAGCTTTGCTGCCCCACACATTCTCCTGCTACTGACCTGTTCTTTCCTGCCTGCTACCTGTTCTCCCATTTGTTCTGACACGTAAGCTCCTAGACTCTTGAGGTGGTGGAGTGCCCAAACCAAGACATCTTCCCAGCATCTTTGACCACCAGATGCAGCCTCATGACTAAATTCTGGCCAATGAAGCAAGCAGCACTCAAGGGGAAGAACTTCTGGGAAGGATCTTTGACAGGGACAAAAAACTGGTTCAAGCTGCCTGGAATGTGGACACAATAGCTGGAGCTTCAGCAGCCACATTGAAACACTGAGGACAAAAGCCAAATGCTGGGAATGGCATCCCAGGGGTGAGACACAGCCTGGGCCCCAGGTGACTCAACACCATCCCATCAATCCACCCAGGACTTCTACACCAAAGGGGAAACGTGTGCATTTAAGCAACTATGATTTGAGAATTCTGTTAGGCACTTGAAGCTAATTTTAATATACATTCTTAGTTATTAGAGGCTGGTGGTTATATGAGAGAGGAGCTCTGGGTCCTGGCTACCAGCCCATCCATGGCAGGAGACACAGGTGAGAGGTAGGAGAAAGGGGGAGCAGAATGTCATGGTGCAGGAGGAGGGTAGAACACACCTCACCAATGTTGGCTACCCCCAGTGGATGGTCCACCTCTCTCTGTTTGGCCTGTTAGAGAGCTGCATCCTAAGCCAAATACCTAGTGACAGGCAGAGGCAGTTGTGCTGGCCCAGAAAGGGCGTAAGTCAAAATGACCCCTGGTCCAAGTCTGACCTCTGAGTCTTACCAGCTATGAGACTTTGGGCAAGTCATAGGCCTTCAACATCAGTGTCTTCTGTAAGAAAGGAGATTCAGAGCTATACCTGCCTCACAGGGTGATGTGGATAAAATAAATGAAGTGCCCGGGACTCCGCCCTCAAAAATGATAGTTTTTACCTTCATGATTAGTTCCATATGAATGTCACTATTTTCAGGGAGAGGTGGCTTTAGCCCAGGGCTTTGCTATGCTTCTTTCCAGGTAAGGTGGAGTCAGCTTAGGACCTTGAGGGAGGAGACGAAGCTCCTGCCACTGGCTTTGCCACTAACTAGTTGTGTGACCATAGGCAAGTCACCACCTCAGTCTTAGTTTCAGCTTTCCCACCTGTGAAATGAAGATGCCAAACTCCCTGCACTCCCAGCATCAAAGTGCAGGGATCCCATGAATATGGGGAACCCTAGAGAACCAGGACTAAAAAGGTCAACCTGTTGGCTCCACTTAGACCTAACACTGACTCTGCCCTGGTCTATTCATCCGCAGGAGTCACGCTCAGATGCTCTTCCCCATTGTAGTCCTATCATGTCAAGGGCTGACTCTGACAGAATCATTCCTTCTGTAGACACTCAGGTTAGATCTAAGCTGCAGGGCAAGGACAGGCAGAGAGTGGTTTGCCCCACTCTATGCAAAACCGATACAAAAATTCACACGTACAAACCCCGTAAATTGGAAGACTGCTGGTTTGCAAAAGGACCATCTAGAAACAAATAATCTTGCTTATCCAACAGTCCCCCCAATAGACAATGGTATGGATCTAGCTACATACACAAAAATAAATTCCAAATGAATTAAAGATTTAGACATAAGATCTGCAACAACAAAATACACAGAAGAAAATGTGATCCATTCCATGATATCAACAATAAAGATGTTTTCAGACTCAACCCCTATGGCAAGGAAATCAAAGCAAAGCCAAACAATTGGGATCACCTCAAGTTACCTACTGAATGGCAGGAAACAGCCACACAATATGTATAGCTGACAAGGGTTAATATTCAAAATATATATAAAAAAATTCATACGATTCAACAACAGAAAATAACCCAATTAATAAGTGGGCAGCATGGGGGAGCAGGCAAGTTACCAAAGAGGATATCCAGAGGGCAAATACACATAAGCAAAAATGTTCCTCATCACCTCCCATAAAAGAGAAGGTGGTTAAAACACAATGACACATCATCTCACACCCAGGACAATGGAATGCATTGAAAAGACCCCCAACAACAAGTGCTGGAGCGGACGAGAGAAAGAGGAAACCATTACAGACGTAAGCTGGTGTGGCCATTTGGGAAAGCCATCTCGACGTGCTTTAAGGATTGGGGTCAGAATGGGGGGATTGCAATTGTATGGGGAATATAAAAATAAAATTTATTAATTAAAAAAAAAAAACAAAACTAAAAATGATCGAGCCCAGATGATGCTCTAGACCTAATCTGGTTGTCACCACCCAACATAATCCTGAGAGCTGAAAGAGAAACAGCACAGTCTGGGACACCAGCAGCAGCAGCACAGAAACCCTGAACCAGCAGCTACCACTGGCTGCATGACCCCGAGGCGGGAAGAATCTCCATGTGCTTTCTTGGGGTCAAAGGTGGAGGCCAGAGACCTCACAGCCCCACTCTTCAGAGTGGCATGAGCCTGTAAACCTGAAAGCTGCCAGGATACCCCACGCCTGCCACTTCATACTCAAAAAATACCAGAGTGGCCAGGAAAGAACACACAGCACAGGCTTTGGGACTTTAGCTCACATGTGTCCTCTCCCCTGATCATTTCCAGAACCTTCTGGATCTCCCCATCGGGTTTCCAAACCCAGGCAGATAGGCTCAAGTATCTGAACATGTAACACTGGCTTAAAACAAGTGGGGCCTCTCTGCATGCCCAACCCCAACTCCCATTTTATTCGGAGTCTCTGCCCTATAGTTTCACGAGTGAAACTCACTTGCGTTAACATTTACCTGCATCCGCCACGCAGAGCCAAATGATGTAACCACACAGCCGCGGCGTCCTAGGAGACTCAGGCAACATATAGTCATGGCTGTAAAAACCTTAACGGGCCAACAATTGACACTCAACTCTTGGATTCACCTATGAATCTGATGCCCACGTGTTGCCAAAAGCATTTATTGTCTCATAATTTGATTTACTTTTTTCCATGCTGCTCCCAGTGCCTGCAAGTAGGGGCAAAATGGCTGATGTCTCCAGATGCCACGGAGGCTAATAAAGCTTGCTGTGCTCCCAGCATGCTCTCTGCTGTCAGAAACCGGCAATTAACTTAATAGGGTTCTTGAAATGGAGTCGATCCGGGAAATGTGACATGTGTTGGCACTCTCCCGCTGATCCAAGCAGCCTCCCACCATTGACTTGCAGGGTCTGTTTGCTATTTGAATTATTTAGGAGCTTGTTATGTGAATTAAAAAGCAGCACTTTGCAGCATTAAGTCTAATATTTTATGATCTTCAATTGATTAGGTGGGCTTTCAGGATTACACGGAAAGGTTAAGATAAAACACGCCTCAGACAGGCAGCTCTTGCCAGTCTGCTTTGCTTCTCAAAAACCTAGATGAAAACCCAAAAGGAGGCTGCCTCTCTTTTTCTTTCCAAATGACTCTTCTAGAGCCTGTTTTCGGTTCATTAAACAGCTTTTCCACCCCGAGGACATCAGGTGCCTTGTGTTCTCAGACCTAGAAGGAAGCTGGCCCCTATTTCTCTACCTTCCCATTGTCTCTTTCTTGGCACAAAGATTCCATGTGGTGCACGTCGCAACCACCTCCCAAACCTGGGCCTCCACAGGGAAAACCCTGATATGGGCTCCTAGTCTCACGCCTGGGCCCAAGTGGGCACCACTGTCATGCTCCACCAGAAATGCCAGTTCATGCCAACCTCACCCTGCCAACTACCACCACCCTGTCTCTGGCCGAAGACAACAGCTTTCTTGGGCATCCCCGATGGCTCCCACTCCAATACCCTTATAGTCTGCACCTAAGGGAGCTTTCTAAACGCATCTCTGGCGATAGCACTCCCCAGCTCCAAAACCTTCCACAGCTCCCTACTGCTGCTGCTGAGTTGAGAATATACGCATCAACCTGGGCCAGCCTCTCCAGCCTCATCTTCTCTTGCTCCCATATGAACCAACCAAACAAACAATTTATTATTCTCTGAAAACACCCTTATTTTCTCAACTCTGAAGCTTTGCTCATAGCATTCACTCAGTGAATTATGCCTCCCTTTATGGAAAGTCTACTGGTCCTTAATAATAAAAAGATCAAGTAAGTATATAATCTAGAACATCCTATGTTCCATGCACTTTACATATTATTATTTAATCCTCATAATACTCCCATAAAGTGGGTACTTTATGACCTCCATTTTATAGATGAAAAACTGAGGTTCAGAGAAGTTAGGTCACTTGCCCAAGGTCAACTGGCTGCGATTCAAATGCAGGTAGACAAGGCTCATCTCAATGCCACTTCTGCAATCACACCTCCTTGCCCCTGGCTGGGCGTCTTCTTTCTCCACTGAGTCTGCAGCATCATCCTCTCCCTGGCACTGACTGATCCCGGCTGCAGGTAGAGCAACACAACTCTCTTCCAGGATGCCAGTGCCTTGGGACAGGTAGGGCATCCTTTGTATCCAGGCAGGGCATAGGGCCAGACTGGGCACATAGTAGGTGCTGTTGTCAACCTGATCAGAGGGTGACCCTCCATCCAAAAGTCATGGTCCCTCGAAGAGTATTGACGTGGCTCCAGTGCAGGAGACACCCTGCAAGTGGAGCACCCAGCAAGGCACTCAGCCAGTGGGGATATGAGCTCTGCAGGAGGAGTGGCTTGATTTTGAACTGTGTGCCTCATCTTTCAACCAGGAGACCTTGGGGAGAACAGTTCATTCACCTCACTTAGCCTCGGTTTTCTCACCTGTAAAATGGAAAAAATGGTCATCCCCACTCCATAAGGAAATGATCGAAATTTACTGCAAGAATTTGCTGAGGGGGCTTACAACAACTTTCTAGCATGTGGAAGGGCTCTGGAAACCTAGCTGTCCTTACCTTTGGCCTCACCCCAGTTGGATTCTCCAGTCCACCCCTGCAGCTGGGGACCTGACTTGCCTTTCCACACCTCCACTTCCTCATCTGGAACACAGGCTATTTAAAACTCACCTCACTGGCATGGGGAAGAATTTAATGAAGAACAGTTTGGAACAGAACAGACATTGAATAGATTAAGGTCATTATTATTTTTAATTAATATAAACTTACCTGAGGATTTTATTTTCCAGAACACTGCAGAGATGGTGCCTGACCCCCAAAATCAACAACCCCGTGCAAAACAAATGATCTCAGCAGAACCCCAACCCAGCCACAGGCTCTGAGGAGAAAGGGGGTGGACACAGCAATGCCCTGAGTTCCAGAGGTTGCTCTGTTGAATGGGGAAGCAGCGCAGAAATGTCCCAAGTCAGGAGGAGGGCAAAGGTGCATGGGAGGGGAATATTCAGCTGGGAGGAGCTGCTGCCTGATCCTGGGATCGGCTGGACACACCAGGAGGACCAGAGCAGGCACCTTGGCAACTGCAGCCTGGAGGACAGTGTGTTTAGTGATGTCTTCTTAGGAGACCACTGCCCTGAGAGTCTGCCAGTAAAATCCCATGAGTAAGGCGCTGTTTCAGAAACTCTCTGCCACCAGGAGGCCCTGAAGTCAGGAAGTTACTTTCTGGAATCTTCTTACCAGCACCAACAGCTGTTGGATTCACTCTTTAAGGGCAGAGGATCCTAACCTGGGGTCATATAGATGAGCTTAAGGGGGTTGGGGGCCAGGAGGACTATGAACTATGTACAAAGGTTTGCAGGCGTTATGCAGGTGCACGCAGTAGGCAGAGGTGTTGTAAAATCCTGTCTACCCCTAAAGTGCAACACCTTCATACAATGTGTCACAGTCCAAGCTGGCTGACAAGGAACAGGCAGCAGGCAGTGAAGGGCAGGGAGGGCACGCAGCAGCTTCAATATGTGGCTTCCACAGTCACCCCTGAACACCATCATTTCACCCCTGAACACCAACATTCATTTGGCAGACGGAGTCGAAAATGAGCATGAAATATCTTTCAAGACATTTCAGCGGCCAGGCCTGCAAGTAGCCTAGATTACTCCCACCCACATTCCATTGGCCAAAACTAGTCACATGGCATGCAAAGGAGGCTGGGAAATGTAGTCTTCCTGTGTACTCAGGCGAGCAGGAACACTAGTTTGGAGAAAACACGCATAGTCTTTCAAGAAAAGCCAAGTGCAGGGGGCAGAGGGTGAAGAAGTACCATTTGCTTTCTGTCCATTAGTCACTTAATCCTCACTATTAGTAATAGATTCTGATGTTATATCCACTTAGTGGATAAGGAAGTTGTGGCTCAGCAGGCTAAGTCACTTACAAGGGATCACATTGTAGTGAGTGGTGGAGCCCAGAATAGGCCCGGGGCTTTTTCTGGCCTACCTACAGCCTTGACACTCCATTTTGTGAGTTTCGTCTATTATGTATTTTAAGTGGGAAGGTAAATGTGACTGGAGAAAAAAGTAATTTTAAGCTTGTGTTCCGGGGTTCACTAACATTTATCGACTGCTTACTCTGCATCAGATACCATTCAAAATGACTTTCCATGAATTGCATCATTCCCTCCTCCCAACAACCTACAAAATGGGCCCAGCTACCATCTCAGCTTAATGGATGAAGAAGCAGAGGCTCATTCTCCCAAGTATTCCTACCTCCTAAGGTGCTGTGAGAATTTAAAGAACTAACGCTATGTATGAACAGGACATGGAGTATAGTAGGAGCCATCACGTGTTGCTATGGACACGGGACCCACAGTGACCCCCCCCACTTCTCCTCTGCTTCTGGTGCTCTGTGCCCCTGCAGGGATGAGGCTGGGTCTCATCCACCCTGGAGCCTGACACAGCCTCTGGTTCGGAGAGCAGGCTCTGCTCCTAGACCCAGACCCCATCACTTCCAGGCTGTGTAACTTGGGGGGTGCTGGGAGTTCCATGTGTACTCGAGTCTGCCTTTCCTCCTGCATAAAGAGGAATGGCAACAGAAGCTACTTCTTAGAGGTGTGAGCATTATATGAGATGATGTTGTAGACATGATGTCCCAGCACATGGGAAGTGCGGAACAAGGAAGCCTCAGCTATTCTTGACCTATGTCCCCGGCAACCCCCAAGCACAATCCATGGTGTGAAGCCACTGATTTTGGATATGTGAATGAGCTGAGTGTTTATGCTTCTTGTTCTCTGGATAGCCAGCGATCTCCTCCAAGTTCTCTCCCAAAGATAGAAACCTGGGACAGGACTTGGCCACCAAGGATGGCCACGGTGTCCAAGATACTCATTGTTTATACTGACCTCACTAAGTAAATAAATAGTGTGAGATGGGGAGCCAGGCCAGCCTTCCAGAAATACTCTGTCCCTGACTCCAGCCCAGGCACCAAGACACAGTGACCCCAGCCAGTTGACTCATCTCCCCACATGAGCTGAGCTGCAGAGACAGCCCCACCCAGCCTCTCACTGCCCTGGCTGGCTTCTTTGGATGATCTGGCCAGGCCAGCAGGAGCCAGTCTAAAGTAGCTGGCACTGGGACTGAGGAAAAGCAGGTGCGAATCTGTGGTTCATGCCAAGAGGGGCAATCACAGGAGCAAAACGCTCTGGCCGGGGAGGTTGAGGACAAAGGGCCAATGCTATAATGCTGTCCCTGGGGTGAGGCAGAAGGTGGAGGCCAGGAGCAGGTAGCAGAAGACGTGCCTTGTTGCACTATGGGGCGGGGGTGCACAGGGCTCTTGGGTGGAGGTGCAGCACAGCTGTCCATTAGGGAAAAAAGCAAAACTAAGGGGGAAATCCAGTTCTTTGCATCCCCGCCCAGGATCCGGAGGTATGGGGAGAGCGGGAAGAGACTGGCTGCAACCTCACAGTCAAAAGCGGTCAGGATGGAACCATGGTGGCGTGGAGAAAAGCCTCCAATTGCCAGGCAGCCTGAGTTGTCTGGAACCTCGATCTCCAGAAAATTACAATTTCCCCTTGAAAAACATGGGGGTTGACAAGTCCATTGAACCCCACCTTCTACCCCTACCATGTAGTTGAAAATTCACATATAACTTCCCCCCAAACTTAACTACTAAAATAGCCTGCTATTGATTAGTGATAACATAGTTGGTCAGCACATATTTTGTGTGTTCTATGTATTAGATTGTGGCCTTCAAATAATCTAGAAAAAAAGAATATCAGAAAGAAGAGAAAAAAATTTACATATTTATTGGGGAAAAAAATCCTCATATAAGTGGACCCACGCAGTTCAAATCTGTGTTGTTCAAGGATCAACTATATTTTTTTTAATTTTGAAAATATAATTTCCATGCCAACGGTTTCACTTCCTGAACTCCGGAATGAGGCATTTAGATGTGCTGAGGTTCAACCACTTTGATGCACTGGGCCGAAGTCCTGCCTCCTGTCACCCATCCAGAGCATTTACTGATCATCTAGTACTAGCAGGCACTGCTCAAGGTGCTGGGGACCTGCAGAGAGGCCAAACGCAGTTCTCTATTCTCATGGAATTTATATTTTGGGGAGGACACACACCCGCACAAACCACAGCTAACAGAGAAAAACATTCATGGGGTAAATATTAGAAAGAAAACCAAGATCTCTCTGATAAAGCTGATGACCCACCATCACGCAGATCCCTCAGAAGGGAAGCAAGGAAGACCTCCACCAGCAAGTGCAAAGGCCCTGAGGCAGGGCCTCTCTTAGGAAGGTCCAGGAAAAGGAAGAGGGACCTATGGCTGAGGCTGAGCAAGCCCTGCTCACATTTCTTGGGCACTTGACTTGGGCCCAGCGCCTTGCTCACGGGGTTCATTACCTGCCCACAGGACTCTCTTAAAGGCAGAGTCTATCATTAATCCCATTAACGGGTGTGGAAACTGAGGCCAGAGAGGTTAAGTAATCTGGCCCAAGTTACCCCCTGAGAACGGGGCAGTCCGGATTCCATTCCAGCCCTGCCTCTCCGGATCCACAGCGCACCGGATCCGGCCTCGGGAGGCCGGGGGACCCGCCCTGCGGACTCAGAGAAGCCAGTTGTGAGCAGGCACGGTGGGGAGGCATCTGGCCACGCAGCATTTTAGGAGTCCCCCCCACCCCGTGGCGGTGAGCACCTACTGTGTGGCAGGACGCCCGCAGCAAGTCAAGGGGACCCATTCACGGGATGTTGCCTTCCCGGGGCCTCCCGCCTTGGTCTAGCCCCACCAGCGCCCCCACCCTCTCCCACCCTCCGCACCGGCCTGCACCCTCACCCTTGGGCTTCTGGTTCCCCCAGGCTTCGGGATGGGGGGGGGGGGCAAGAACTAGGGCTGCCGGCGCGAAGACCCTCAGGTCTCGGGGTCCTGGTCTCAAAGCCCCAGGAGCGCCAAGGTTTTCGGGGAGCGCAGCCCCCCGCGCGGCGCCCACACGGGTCGCAAAGCTGCCTTCCCCCGCGCTGACTAATCTCGGGGCGTCCTGGAGCAGCCCAGGGGCCCCTCTCTGCAGCCACTCGGTCGCGGGTCCAGCGCCAGAAGCCCCCGGGTCCCGCCGCGGCCCCCGCCCGTGCCCACGAGTGGACGCCGGCCGGAGGCGCCGAGAGTGACCCCCGCGGAGCCCCGAACCCCGAGTCCCCAGCGCGGAGCCGGCCTCCCGCGCTAACCTCGGCGCCCCGGGTTCTCCGCCCGCCGCGGCGCGGCCTGATTGGCAGGTCCCCCCGGCGGGAGCGGGGACCCGGGAGGGTGTCGTGCGCAATTGCTGTTTTTACTCCTGCCATCATTAATTCAGCTATTGACGGAGAAAGGGGGGTCCGCCGCAGCTTTGTGTCACGCACTCACTGTAATTTGCTCGGAAAGAATTAAATCACAATTACCTGCCATTCGTTTTGCATAAAACGAGCCGCGAGGAGTCTGCAATCGCGCGGGGCTCCGGGGGACAACAGCCCCATTGTTGCCCTATTAGGACAATATTTCTCCATTTGGAAACTTAAAACATTCGAATTAGCAGCTTTGTTTGAATACGGTGGCCCGCAGCTAGGCAAGACTGACACCCCACCTCAGGCTCCAGACATTACAGTTAACGACCATAATTTTCATTCATTTAAGTCTAGACCGATCTTTTAAAATCGTTGCATTTATTGTACCTCCCAAATGTTGGCAAGGAAAATGTGATCTTTTATCTGTTACCTTGCCCAGTTGATAAATTATCTAAGTGCCTCGAAAATGCCTCTTGCTGGAGCTCAAATCACAGCAAAATATAATTAACCCACTTGAGATTTGTTTGAATGTCCAAAGAAATCACACTGTTTCTTAAATAAAGTTACTTCTGTTCTCAGACGTGGTCTCCGGCTAAAGATGACTGATTAGCTCTCAAACCAAAGATTTTAAAATATTCAGTTCTGCAAAATTATATCACCGAAATGGGCGTGTTCAGCCAGTTGGAAGCCAAGCTGGGTTTTTTTTTTTTGTTTGTTTGTTTTTAACAACTTTTGTAAAAGTCAACCTCTGCTTTGGGTGAGCTGTAGTTTCCATTAATATTAATGTTTTTCAGTAACAAAATGTAACTATTCCATCAAGCTTGAATAGGAAAAAGAACCCAGTTACTAATTGCAAGAACCCTTGAACAACCAGGAAAAATTGGCAAATAAAAAAACACAATGGGTAACATTGGGGGCAGAGAGGAATATGCTGTGGCAGCCATGTGTCTATGAAATGAAGAGAAGTAACTGCAAGTAAGGTTGGAAATAGAAAAGACAAAAGAATGGAAAAGGAGTTTTAAAATTTTGAGTGACAAAATACAAGCTGAAATGCAGACTTAGTGGAGGAAATCATTAAAATATGAAGTAAGAAAACCCTCTAACCGAGGCAAGTCAGTCAGGGGCAGAGTGAAAATGCATTTGCTATTGTTCACAGTGGATGCACCTAATTTTAAGATTTATTTTATTTATTTAAGCATACAAGAGCTGGGGTGTAGGCCAGAAGTGCGAGGGGTGAGAGGATTCACCAGAGACAGAGTGGGGAGCAGAACACACAGATCTACTGAAATACACTGCTGAGGGGAGCAGCGGGGGAGGCAGGAGAGGTCTGCTGTGCCTGTGGGTTAGCTCCCTGGCCGGGGATTGAACTCATGTTGCAGTGCATAGTTTGGTAGTGCTGAGATTTTAACCCCTCCACCACGACGGAGGCCCAGGACACACCTAATTTTAAAATGCACGATTTTATTGTTGAAATACTAGTATTTTCAGAGCTTTATTATTTGAAGACTAAAGAATGAAGTCTGTCAGCTGATTTTTTAAATAAATGCCCTTTTACTTGAAAGAAAAATAGGTTATTGTCTACTTTTCATTCCTATAATGTGTGTGAAAATTCAAAATTAATTTTATTTTCACAGTGACTTTACATTTTTAAAGTAATTTTTCTTTTATTCTTTTAGGAGAGAATAAATGTTCAGCTTCAGCAGAAAACAAATTGCATGTGGAACAAACCAAAGATTCAACTCCCTTTCCGTGCCTGCATTTTTGAGCAATCCACAGAGGTGGGAAGAAGAGGTTCTTCAGGCGAATGAAACTAAGTCCCTGATCTCTGGCCCTATTCTGATATCACCTCCTGGAATATCAGCAACATTTTAAGTTCCAGCCTAAGCCAAGAATTCCTTCAGAACAAATCAAATGTCTTTAAAGAATATTTCTGTTTGAAAAGGAATTAAGCTCTCCTGAAAGAATTTTAAAGGTTGTGATATTCACAGCCTGATAAAGCAGCACCTTTAATGAAATTCTAATTAGCAATTTCATGCACTTTGCTATTAGTCATATCAGATTAGTGCACATTTTCACAGCCTTCTTTTAATTAAGTGCACTTATTCCAAGTTTCAAACACTTTCCTTATAAGATGAAAACTGTGCTGAAATGTTATTTAGTAAACAGAGGAAGTGTGAAAGTGTAGGTGTGCGGTGTGCAGGGGCGGACAGTTTTAAACTGTCTACAAATTTTTTTTACATGTACAGTTGGTGAACTCAGGTTTTCATCCCTTCTTTCTTGTGTTCTCGGTGTTTTCTTGGTATTTGTAAGGCACCTACTCAAATCCTTAACCCAAGTGAACATTATGTGTATTTGTGCTTAAAACACATTTTCTGTATGTGTGTAGAGTGGAATTTTTTTTTGCTTAAAGCATATTTTCTGTGTGTGTGTGAGTGTTATTTATGTGTGAGTGTATATAAGAGAGAGAAAAATAGAGAAAGAGAGAGGTGAGGGGGAGAGGGAGCGTTGTATATATACCATGGTTAATTTTAAAAATCTCTTTTGAAAAGCGGTGAACAAACATTTACCCATAGAATATCCCCACCCCAGTCACCTTCTGCAGGCACCTCCTTCCCTTTGAAAGCAGCAGATTTCTTTCTACAGCACTTCTAGATTTCATTCTGAAGCCCCGCAAGGAGCAGGCAGCTAGCTTTGTGAGCCAGGTACAGGGAAAGCCTTCATGACTCCAATTCTCCACCGCCAGACCAGCACTCAAGGCAGTCATTTCCAGGCAAGGCAGGACGAACCCCAGGGCAAACACCGACAAACCCTGCGATCTCCGATCTCCGGGCTATCCCTCCCTCCCAGCCTGCTGGAGGGTTGCTCCAAATCAGAGAGATTGGATTGTCTGGAATCAACCTGATCTTATCTGTAGCCTTTTGTCGAGAGGAAATTTTTGTTGCCTGTTTTGCTCAGAGGTTGAAACTTGTAATATATTAACTAATTGCTTGCATCTCTAACACATGTTCTCTTGTTGGTGTCATTCATTTATACTGTAACATTTTTGACATTTTTAGATCCTCTCCTGGGACTTCAGGGCCTCTTAGCAGTTCCCTCCATGAAGAGTGTTTGCCTAATGATTACTGACTGACATCTCAATAACGATGTAGGAGTTGGGTGCTTCTATTGAGGAGTTCTGGGTGTGTGTGTGTGTGTGTGTGTGTGTGTGTGTGTGTTTAATTCTTGGTCCACTTTGTCAAGTCATGTGTGAGCCATAATTTAAGCTAATAATTACCAGACATGAATTCAATGAAACATTGGTGTCTACACTTAAAAAAAAATAGTCCTGAATTTTAATGCATTCAGAAAACGTTTGCCTAGGGCCAGGCTGGGTCCAAGACGCATATGGAAGCACTTTAAAAGTGATAAATGATTTGGAATCTACCCTGTCTACTGGTGTGCTTCTCAGGAAAGAAAATTAGAGCTAACAGGTGTTAGATAGGGAATGCTGGGGCATTTTAATAGAATTGTCAAAATGTTGGTACCAGATGTTGACATTAATGCTCACAACTCGGAACGTAATGCTGGGCCACCATTTAAATGATTATTTGTTTAAATTTCAAGTCACCAGCAGGAAATCCTTACTTTGTTCAGCACCTTTCTCCACACACCATCCCCCTGCTCTTTCCTCTAACCGTTTGCATCAAAGTGCCCAGGCTGCTCCACTCACATATGCATGCTTTAAATAATCCATGCCTGTCAAATTTCATTTTTTCTTTTCAGATCATACTCATCACATCCCCATCCTCACCAGCCTTGAAGTTGGCCTCAATGTATTCGTATATGAGAAAAAAAATGATTTAAATACTGCCAGTTACAGGATAATTAATCTTTGAACTACTCGGTAACTTCAAATGTATATACCAAGTAATCTGCATGAACTTGTAATTACCATGTATTTATACGATATTTTCCATGTAATCACCAAGTCGTTACATGGTTATGTGAGCCTTGTAAATTATGGTGATAGGGGAAAACTAATCTCACCCACGCCACTGCAAAAAAAAGCCCAAGCCGGAGCCGCTGGTATCCACGGCAGGCCATTAATCGGAGGATCCAGAAAGAGTTTTATTCTTAAAAGGATGCTAGAATGTTTGCCTCTTTGTGAATTCCAACTTTAAGAGATATCAAGGGATGGAGCGATGAGTGAGGTGGGCGGAGAGCAGTCTTTCTCATGCAGCTTTCACACAAAGGCTATGATTGCTTTGGGTCATTTATTGCTGCTGGAGTTGAAAGGCAATTGGAAAAAAAAATCTCTGGGCAAAATCCTCCAGTTCCACAAGCTGCATCTACTGCAAGTTGGGGAAGGTCCCGAAATATATTCCAATGTGAGTTTCAAGAGCCAACTGTGAGATGGATTGGGCTGTCATCTGTTTGAACCCGATTAGGGAAGAAGTAAAACCTCCAGTTTTTCCAGTTCAGAACATATTGTCCCAAATCTCCAAAAGTAACCTCCTTCAAAAACAACGTGTGTGTCTGTGTGTGTTGTGCTAGTTTAATGTCTTCAAACCCACACGCCCCCTTTGTTCAAAAGCAACCATCCAAATAAGAAGGACCCTTTTCTTTGTGAGGTCCTCACCTTTCTCCTTAACTGGCCAACTGATTTTCCTTGGCACAAGGATGAAGGAGTATACAGAGCCATGGCTCTTCCGGGAGCTGCAAGCGGTTACTCAGAACAGATCCAGGGAGAGAGAGAGGTTGCATCTATACTGGATTCCTGATTTCCAGAATCACAAGTGTTCCTCTTTCCTCAGCCCTACCTAGAAATAGGGAGGCAGAAAGCAGGTCACAACCCTGGAGGTTCTACCAGCCTCTGCTGCTCAGCCGAGCACACACAGACCCTCATCTGGCTCCCGCACAGATCTGTGGGCCATGTGGCTCAGGACCCCCAAAGCCTTATTTTTTCAGAGGCTTAACTGCCCAAAGCTGCATTTTCAAAATGGCGGCCACTAGCCATTAAATAAAAAAGCATCAGTTTCTCGGTTGCACTAACTGCATTTCCAGTGCTCAGTAACCACATGTGGCTACCATATTGGATGGTGTGGATGTAGCTGCCATCAAGAACGTTGGCCTAGAATTCTACCCACTTCTCTGATCTCTGTCCTCATTGCTCCCTGCCCAGAGACAAAACCTGTCATTACTGCATCGCCTTTTGTGCGGCCTCAGGTCAGTCCTAAGGCTAAGTGTGTTGCCCAGAGCTCAGTAGGCACCCACTGGGACTCTCATTGGGAACTGAAGCCTCAGACCCCATGAAGTCCTGGGAGGCACCTGAGGCCATGGAGGCCTTAAGTGACTAGTGGCCGCTTCTGCTGGCCAAAGTGGTATTGTGGAGATGCCGCTCTGCTGGTATAACTACGGGATCCCACTCTGTCTTCTGGGAAAAGAAATTCCAAGCTTACTCACTAGTGAGAAATTCTAATTATTCATTATTAATCACTTCCTTTCACTATATATTATATATAATATGCAACTTGATTGATATTATGTATTAATATGTATTTGTATTAATATAAATATTGATATTATGTATTAATTATAATTAGGATTGTGTTTCCAGCATCTGCCCTATGTCAGACCATGAGCTGTTTAATCCTCACAATAACCCTACGAGGTGCAGACTGTGACCCCATTCTACTGGCAGAAAAACTAAGTTAAGATGGATTCACTGATTCACGGCAAAGCCACATGACTGGGTAGTGGTGGGTCAGGAAGGAAACTTCATGCCATTCACCTTCCCCACACGCAGGCCTATTTTTCAGCCTCCTGTGAGCTGTCTCTGCTCCCAGCAGGCAGCCAGGAAGCTAAATAGAGTGCCTCGCTTTCCAAGTCCACAGCAGTGCTCATTCTCAGCATGCAATTTCCTTATCTGCTCACTCCTCTCACACTGCTGACCCATCTCCTCCCAGTCTATCGTGGTTTTTGAAATGGCCCCAATTTTCCCTTTCTCCCCATGGATATGATGCCTCTTTGCAATGTGACTTTGCAGCTCCTTCCCTCAAGAGGTGAAAGGTATTTTGTAGAGTATATTTCTGAACGTATTTCTGAATCTAGGTTGTCCTGGGGGTTTTGGCCAGTGAAATGTGGCAGAAGCAACATTAGTACAGTTCTGAGACTAGGACTTACGAGGCATTGAATCTCTTCAAGGTCTTACAACCCAGCCACCTCCCCCCGCAACAGGAAGCCAGGTTAGATGGGTGGATGGTAAGAGATAAATAACCCAACTGTGCACAGCACCCAGCTAATAATCAGCCAACCTCCAGAAACAAGCCAGCTCCCTGGCTTGCCGCCAGCCATGGATGCATGGAAAGCATTTTTAGGAAAGACGAACAGCCTGGCTGAGCCCCGCCAAATTTGCTGACCTATAGAATCGTGAACAAGTAGTGGTTTGTGGTTGGGGTGGTTTGTTTCACAGCAACACGCCCTCCAAGCCAGACGGGTTTTGTGGGACCAAGCTGTACACACACACCCCCTTCTTTAACTGACTGGCTATCTTCAGGATGATGTAAGAGAGCCTCTATGAGAGATCCCCGAACTCATCCACCTGGCAAGATCCAGGTAGGCTCCTCCTGCCACTCAGCTCCAAGTCTGCAAACCCTTCTCTGCTCACTAAGCAACTGACAAATGAGAGCTTTTATTTGAAAAGTCTAATTGCATGGCCACTGGACATAAGATTCATTTCCACTTTTGGTTCTGATTTTGGACCAAACCACAAAACCTCCCACATCCACTGAGATCCTTGTTTTCATTTTCTTTTCTTTCCTAGCCAGGCATCCAGAGGAAAATGTTCATCCTCCACAATCTAGCAGCAGCCAGCAGAGCTCAATGGAACTCACCCAACAGATTCAGTTTCCCCACTAGGCCCATAGATGTGAGGCCTTCCCCAGCCTGGGACAGAACACACACTGGAAACCCGCTAAGACTTCATGTCTAGAACAGTGAGGTGGAGCCCACAACACATTCCAGGAAGCTGCAAGTGAGATGCTTGCAGGGACGTTCCAGCAACTTCCACAGAGCCTGATCCCCCTGCTTTGAGTTTCACTGTTATTGTCAAAAAAGATGATATCCTAGAATTCCTAAGCATTTGAAGCTCTGCAGACACTTAATAAATAGATCTTAGTCACTTAGTGGGTGTAAGCAAGGCTCGAAAGGGTAAAGTGAGGAAAGAGAACCCAGCTTGGAATACGCTGCCTGAAGGACAGGCAGAAAAAGGAGGAAATCCTTGAATAAAATGGGCATCAAGGAGAGAACAGAAAAAGAACAGCTGACATCCCTTCTAACTACCCTGAGGTGCATGGAGTCACTGAATCCTCACACCCAGCTTATTATGCAGGCTATTACCTGCCCCATTTCACAGATGAGAAGACTGAGGCATAGAGATTAAATAGTCCCAGCAGCCGCACTGCCTTCCTGGAACAGGAGAAAATGGAGGGAAGTTGATAGGTTAGAAATGCAACCATAGAAATTATCTATAATACCAATTATTTAACCATTACAGTTACAATACCAAACTGATTAAAACCCTACATGATTGATTAAGTATAGACAAAAGCATTGCCAAAACAAACTCCTACACCAAATCCCTGACCTCTGGGCTGAACTGAAGTCATGTTTATAAAAAGCAAAGTGAGCCAGTTTTAGTCGAGCCAGAAACACTTGCTGAGGAGCCGAGACTGAGCTGAGAGCCAAGCAGAGCCTGTAGGGCTGGCGGAACTGAACTGGACCCAAGGCGCCTCCCGCTGTGGCTGGGTGTCCCCAGGCTGGTCACTTAACCTCTCTGAGTCTCAGTTCTCAGCACAGCTTGGAACTTTGGATAACGACTTTGCCTTTAGTACCTGATGGGGGGGCCTCCCCGGTGGCACAGCGGTTGGGTGCTGGGTTGCGAAGCTGCCCGCAGCCTCTGCAGCACCGATTTGATTCCCAGCCACCAGGCGAGGGTCTTACATGGTGCACAGACCTCTCCTGCCGCCCGCTGCTCCCCTCAGCAGTGTACTTCGGTCCTTCTGCCTGCTCTGCTCCCCGCTCTGGCTCTGGTGAATTCTCTCACCCTCCCGCGCTTCTGACTGTACCCAGTGCTTGTATAAATAAATAAATAAATAAATCTTTAAAAAAAAAAAAAAAAAAGGGAAGTCCCAAGATTCTTAGAATTAGAAATTTAAAAAAAAAAAAAAAAAAAAGAACCTGATGGGAACAAGTTCTGGCAACTGGCAAAGTGGCAAAGGCCTGGACTCTCAGCCCTGCTTCTCATAGTGTGGTCCCCAAGTTATGGCTGTGGTCCCAGAAGGTCCCTTTGTTCTCAAGTGTATCTCAGAATGCCTGATAAATTGTGTGGTCCTGACGAATAACGGACACGAGCTGAGCAGCCTTCCTAAGAAATGGAAGCCATATGCATTTCCCTGTGACGCTCGGGCTGGGCATTGGAGGAAGGGTCGCAGGAGGCAGGCAGACAGGCTTCCTGAGAACCTGCCTTTAGGGCATCTAAAAGTAACTGAGATCATGGACTAAGGGCCCAAGTCCTCAGGGGTCCAGAGGAACAGGGCTCGTGGGGTCATTTTATGTCAACAATGATGTCCTCATGGTAAGTGCTGGTCCTCGCTGGCCTCTGCACTTTCCCTGCGTGTCCTCAGAATTCATCTACACACAGCACTCAGGCTCCTGAGGTGCCAGTCCTGACCCGAAGTCTCTGCCTTCATTCCAAAGATGAGCAAACTGAGGCCCACACCGTAATGGCCCCCAGAGCGTTCGCAGAGCTGGGGGAGCCTCTCGGCGCTCATCCCGTTGGCCCTGGGCACCAGCGTGCAGCTGAGAGCGAATTCATCTGTGTGGCTGGGCCGGCTGGGAAGAGAGGAGAGAGAGTGTTGCTACTTGGGCGAAGTCAAGCTGGGCCTTCTTGGAAGAAGTAGCCTCCGCTTTAACCAAACCAGGTAGAGGTCGCCCATTCCACAGATGACAAATGGAGCTGCAGAGAAAGTAACTGCCTTGGCACGGTGGAGAGGGGACACTTAAGCCTGACGCCTCTTGGATTTTGGTTATTTTTTTCCCTCCACCAAACCACCCCCACCCATACCCCAGCTGCTCCCCTCCCTCTGTTCATTCATCCTCCGACTCCTTCTGGTAACCATTGTCTTCTTTTTGGTAAGTTGAGGTTTTTATTTCTTCTATTGTTTGCATGTAATTGTCTTTTAGGTATTTATTGTCCATAGATGAATGACGCCATCTGAAATTTGTCTTTCACTTTTTGATGAATTTCACTCAACATAATCTCCTCAAGGTCCATCCATTTTGTCCCAAATGCCACTGTTTCCTCTTTCTTCAGAGCTGCATAATATTCCATTGAAGGTCTGCTGCAGTTTCTCTGCTGAAGGGCACTTGGTTTGGCGCCACGACTTGACAAACAGCACTGCTAGGTACATAGGTATAGACAAATCTTTCTATATCAGAGTTTTCACTTTATTTGGATAAATACCTAATGGTGGTGTTGCTGGGTCAAATGGAATTGCCATTTTTATTTTTTTAAGACATCTCCATGCCATTTTCCACAGTGGCTGTACCAGCTTGCATTCCCACCAACACTGAATCAGAGTTCTTTTTTCACCACGCCCTCACCAACAATTGTTAATTCTGTTCTTTTTTACACGGGCCATTCTCACAGGGGTGAGCTGGTATCTCAGTGTGGTTTTGATTTGCATTTCTCTCATCATAAGTGATGCTGAAAAATTTTCCATATACCTACAGGCCATCTGAATGGATTTGGATATTTCCTCCAAAGGATAGATTGCCTTTCAATCTTAAGAAATCTCACTTGTTACTGACCTGAAATTCTTGTATTGCAAATTCATTCCCTCGTATCTGGAGAAAAATGTGGTCTTCCAGCACTCTCTCTAGGGCGCTCCTCCAGCTCCCTTCTCTGCAAATGGGGTGATAAGCTGACAGGGAGCCAAGAATCAGACCATCTCACCATCTGATCAGAACTGCACGCCTATCCTTTACTTAACTTTTTATTTAAGTTGATTTGCTTTGTTCTTAATAACTTTACTGCACTTATTTTAAAAGAACACATCATACTACTATGGGAAATGGAAAACCGGTTTCACTCACCATAATTCATTAAAACCAACGTAAAGGTTTCAACACATAAACAAGTTCCTCATGTAATGACTCCAAGCAGCTCACGTGCCGCCAGCACAATGCCTCATGCCTGTGGGACGCATCGCACACCAGGAAGGGGAGGTTGGGAGGGGGAGGCGAAAGGCTACAATAGGCTGTGAGGTGCCCTTCAGAGGAATTCCCTGGTGGAGAGGGATGGCGGGAGGCTCAGGTTTGACCTGGGTTAAGCCACTTCTAGTCCAAACTTCAGTTTCGTCAGCTCTACAATGAGCCTGAACATAATCATTCTCTCCCTACTCCTTCCAGGATGCTTGGAAGGATGACTAATTGAGATTGTGACTGTTAATGAGCTTTATAGCCAGTGAAATGGGGCACAAATTGCTTAAGATTACTGCACTCATTTCTTCTTCCACTGTGAGGCTGCCAGTCCTGAGCAGAGGAAGGTGATTGCTCAAGGGAGATCGCTGTCCGAGGAAACCTGGTTACAGATGTCATGGCAACATATAAACAGAAAACAGAAACAGAAAATGCAATTCAGAGTTAACTATCAAGACTTGGAAGAGCTAAAGAGGAAGGAGTAGGACAAGAGGAACCACAATTATTCTACTTTAGTTTCAGATTTAACACTGAGCTTCCTGGTAGCAAAAGGGAAAACTGGTTATGAAGGAGGAGAGCAAAGAAGCGTGTTAGCTTCAGGGGACACAGAATTCTTCCTTAATCACACTTCCTAAGTGTGTGTGCTTGTGTGTGAGCATGCATGTGTGTAAGTGTACAGGTATATGCACAGGTGGGAGCACCTGTGTGAATGTATGTGTGTACGTGTGAGTATATGATTTGAGATGGGTACTCTAGGTGACTGGAAAAACAATCTTACTACAGGGCTATACATCCTGCCTCACAGCTCCTACAGATTCCAAGGTCGCTTCTGAATCTGAAGCACATCCCGGCTGCTTATGGATTCACACTTTCTGTTTTGCTTTATGACTATTTCTATAGTGTACTCTGTGGGGAGAGGGCAGAACTGTGAGCCTGAGCACCCCAGCACCAGTCCTGGGTTGTGGGACCCCACCCCCCCCACCAAGACAGTTAGCTCTGGCTATAACTTCTTCATTTGGTGATGCAGCCACTGAAAATCATTTTAGGAGAATTGTAATCACATCAGAAATGCTCACCAGGAGGCACTGGTCAGAGAAAAGGATGCACCATTGCAGCGATGGCATGATTTTACGTATAGTAACCAAGTCAAAGATGTATGAAGAGATCACATGCAGAGGGGCAGGAACATACAGGTGCTGAGCCAGCCTGTTAGTGTGGGTTCAAATCTTACCCTACCCCCGACTACTGTGTGAACCTCCCGTGCCTGTTTTCTTATCTGTAAAATGAAGGTACAAATCGTTCTGACCTGATACGGTGTTCTTGAAGAGTAGATTAATTTGAGTACAAAAAGCACTTACCATAGTGCCTGGCATGTTGGGCGTTCAGTAAGTATGTGTGCTTGTGTGTGCGTGTGCATGCATGTGAGTGTATATGCATCTGTGAGTGTGTGTCTGGGAACACATATACATGTGTGTGAGCGTGTGCCTGTGGGTGTGTGCCTGCATGTGTGGGTGGGTGTATACGTGGGTGTGCATGTGAATGTGGGTATGTTTGGCCACTGAAAAAAGTCTAGAAGGAAAAAAACCCAAAAGGTTAAATGTCGTCTGGGGGTGATTTTGCTTTTCTTTTTTATGCTTTTCTTTTCAAATGATTTCTTTATTTTACTTTTCCATGTGGGGGGAGAGAAGACTCTTTTGCATTTGATTTTCATCATCTGCAAAATCAGGATCGCAAACTTAGTTCACCATGCCTCCCCCCAGATCACTGTGAAAGTTCCAAGAAGACACTGTGCTTAGGGGTATAAACTGTAAAGTGCTGTCCCCAGGTGGGGAATCACACCCTGGACCTTGAACCACCAACCCTCTGGGCACTGTCCCTGAGACTGTGTCCCTCGCACTCTCTGGCCCGGGGACCTGCCTACCTCACTCAGGTGAGGCTTTTCTGAGCCCACCCCCCTTTTCATTTCCTCCTGGTGGACGCTCCACACCCACATGTGCTGGTCTCTGAATGATTTCCAGCACATTTGATGATTTTACATTTTTTTTTTAATGTTGAACTCTCTTTCCTTGGACATTCATCCCATCACTTTGGGGGTATCTAGAGCCAGCCCCCTTCTCCACCCACTGATCAAAATTCATTTCTATATATAAAATTTGAAAATCCACAGCCCTGCTAGGCTTTTCCATATTTTCATTTTTACTTGCTTTTCCTTAAAGCAAATGTGGCATCTTAAGCAAGATACCACCGTATATTTATGGGAGTTTAATAACTTCTTCCATTAATAACATAGACAAACTAATTTACCCAAACGTGTCTGTTTTAAACTCTGGGAACAAAGGGTGGGAGGATGAAAATCAATCTTTCCTTTGTACTTGAGCCACTGACCCGTTAAAGCTTTGAAGATCATTTCTTTAAGAAATTGTGAGGAGTTATTTAACTACAAACAGCAGCTACCTTCCCATTCCAGCTGCGTAATCAAGCATAATAAATTAGAGTTAAAAAAAAAAGTTGACTCCATTTTTCCCCCCATATAACCAAAACTCCTTTGACAAATCGGCTTCATAGCAGGCACCAGAGAACTTGCCTTGTGCTGGAGCTGGTTAAGCCAGGCCAAGTTCGGAGACATTCCCAGTAGAGGCTCTTGGGAAAGACCCAGGTTTCACCTTTGAAGCAGCCCTTGACAAAGCTGCTGTCACTGGCCAGAGCGAGCGTCGCCTTGGGACCCAGCCACCCCGAGCGATCGGGTCTG
Organism: Talpa occidentalis; assembly: GCF_014898055.3. Classification (NCBI taxonomy): domain Eukaryota; kingdom Metazoa; phylum Chordata; class Mammalia; order Eulipotyphla; family Talpidae; genus Talpa; species Talpa occidentalis. Next base: position 8,489,017 of record NW_023605194.1, read on the forward strand.
GCAACTTCTGGCCTCCGCCATGCCACCCACCTGGCCTCGGCACCTCTACTGAGTGGGCAGTTGGGACAGGACTTAGGAGCGCCAGCACCTCTGCCCCTAATCTGGCCAGCATTCCTCTGTGCCACCCATTCTGATCCACTTTGATAAAAATCAGTCTCCGTGGGTCTTGAAAGAGTCAAAGGCTCTTTTTAATCAAATGATCAACTGTTCATTTTGAAAGCTTGACTGGTTCAATTAAGATCACAGGCAGGAGACGGGCCGGTCATATTACCCTCTCTCCAGCCGGCCTGGTCAGTCGCTGTCCCCAAAAACCTACCTTTGACCAGCCCACTGCTGTGCCTGCACGGAATGCTCTGCCCCGCCTCTGTGAAATCTGACCACCCTTCAAGGTCCCCTTTGCTCCCACCTCCTCCCAGAAGCCTTCCCTGGCCCAGCCTGCTGGGAGTGACCTCTCTGCCCTCTGCAATCCTGCAGCCATATTACTTGTCCCTTCCGTTAGGGCCGCACTGTGGTTTGCCTTGGCTGTTCTGTCTCTTCCTCTGAGTCATCAGACTGCAAACTCCTTGAGGGGCCTCCCTCCATGACATGCTGCCCTGAGCACACCCTGAGAGCCCCTGAAGAGAAGCCTTTGGAACCCCTCTCTGAACCTGGATCGGACAGTCCTTACTGAAAAAAGGCTGACTCCCAAAAGTTCATTGGTGAGTCAGCTATTTGGAATCTAATATGCACTCTCATTTTTTCCAGAATAACAATGTTCTAAAATGATGCAATAATGCTCTGGTGGTGAGCAGGTCACAGGTTAGCCCACAAGGTCCTATTTAGCCTATAACATAATTGCAATACTATTCAACAGACACGCTCCAATTAACACTGCTAATCCACTGCGAGCTAAGTCATTTTTTATGGGCCAGCCTGGGAGCTTGACCCTATTACCCACGAAAGGGAAATGCTTTGGTGGCAAGCACGCTCATCTCCCCACACTTCCTCCCATCCGTCCCCTGCCACATCCATCTGGCAGGGCACAGAAAGGGGGCAGAGCTGCAAATGCCCTGTCCTGCTTTCTTCACCCGCATGAGGTCAACCTGTTGTCCCCTCAAACAAAAAGGGGGGAAGGACATTTAGGGAACTCTTGTTGGCCAGAGCCAGCCCCTGGCAAAGCCAATTGTCTGGTAGTGGGGGTGGCAAAGGTGGGGTGAGACCATAAATGTGGACATCATGGGGCCCTGCACCTAAGTCGCCAGTCTGAGAAGAGCTTCCCTTCCGAGCGTGCCCGAGCCCAGGCCTTCAGATGTGCTCTCAACCAAAGGCGTTATTTAATTGGGAGAGACAGCAGACACCCATGTGCTCTGAGCTGACCTGCGGCCCTGACCTTCCTCTCTGGCTGTGGCACAAGGCCATGAGGAGCAGTGCCTTCCTCCACACCCCAGCACCCCAGCCTCAGAGAACCCACCAGAGAACACCAGGCCCCCCAGGGCTCTGACCCACCCGCCAGTCTGTCCGCAGTGGAGACAAGCCACACTGAATTTCTACTTTGAGACAGCAACACTCAAGGGATAGTATGTTTCCCATCATCCCCCCAGTTAGTCAGCCCCTAAGGCCTCCCGGCTTCAGATGTGTGCACTCACACACAATGCTGCACAGGCGTCCCTTCGGATCAAGTGGCCGGTAAATTATGTTTACATACAGCGTTTTTATCTAGAAATGTGTCCATCCCAAATTTTACACCCACCCAGAACACCTTTTCAACCAACCTCTTACCACCGAGGTTGACCCCGGCAGGAAAGGGGAGGCCCTGTGACTGCGGGGAGATTCGAACGGCAGAAGCTTTTCAAGCCTCCTTACCTTGTCGCTGCACCACTTTGCAGACGCGGTGGTAGAGCCCATTTAAAGCATTCAAGCATATAATCAAATTTCAGTAATGAGTTATTAATTAAGCAGGGGCAACCAATTCTCTGCTAACTGCCTCATAAACAATCGACAGGAGATTTGTGAATTTTGACTTCCTGACACTATTAAACAAATCAATATTAGGTTTCAGACACAGCAATTCAGTTTTCTCTGTTATTTGGCAACCATCTGCCTGGAATACTAATGAAAGAATTAAGAGCTGGAGATTTTGCATGTGTTCCATCAAAAAGATCCTTATCTGTGGGGAATTGGGGCCTGATTTGCATGGAAGAAGTCTTTGCTTTTGTAGGTACAATTTTTCTCAATATGTCACTCATTAGTATTTATAAAAGCACTGGGCAGTGGCGCGTCCACCAGGCTTCAGAACAAGCAGCCGGAGCACTACTGGAGATAGCTCAGAACAAAGCAATTCATTTATTTATATATTTTGCAGACTGGTTAATTTATAGCTAACCTAACCCATGGAAAACTTGGGTCTAAGAATACAGCCAAGCTTCTTACTCAGCTTTAATTTAAAAAAAAAAAAAAAGGTCTGTTTGTTCCAGGGTAGAAGCAGCTAACTAAATGAAGAGAAGATAGTTCTGTAAAATCTCGGCAACCTCTAAGTGGTGAGATGTGGTCACTGCATCACTTATTCCTTTTTTTTTTTTTTTTAATTTATTTATTTATTTACACAAGCACTGTGTATAGTCAGAAGTGCGGGAGGGTGAGAGAATTCACCAGAACCAGACAGGAGAGCAGAGCAGGCAGACTAATGAAATACACAGCTGAGGGGAGCAGCGGGCGGCAGGAGAGGTCTGCGCGCCATGTGGGACCCTCGCCTGGAGGCAGGTGGCAGGGGATCGAACCAGCTGGGGATCGAACCGGCCAGGGATCGAACCGGCCGACGATCGAACCAGCGCTGCAGAGACTGCAGGCAGCTTCGCAACCCAGCGCTCAACCACTGCGCCACCAGGGAGGCCCCTGCATCACTTACTCTTGACCTTCTCTCCATTCTTTCTCTTCCCTTTATTTCCCTTCAGTGTTCACTTAACTCAATAGCAATGCTGCTAAAATACCTTGTAGGGACAATGGAGACTTAACTCCGTCTAGCCAAGGAAGGAATATAGTGCAGACAGTGGTGGTACCAAATCTCTCTCCCTACTTTCGACAGACACCCCAGGACCTAAAGCACAGGATTTGTTCAAGGGGTAACTCAGCATGTGTAATCCATTTGCTCTGTGACCTCCTATCTTAGTGGACCAGAAAGGTGCCAATTAGGAGTCTACCTGAAGGTCTAAGAATTGGGACTAACACAATGGGAAGGACCCTTTCTGGACACACAGGCAGAATGTCCCCTGATTATCAGATACTTAACTAAATTCCTTGAAGCCAACCCCCCCCCCAAATCCAACCATAGCTATATGTATGCACATACACCACCACCCCCCCACACACACATAGGTACTGTTGGCCAACATTTTTTCCTCATCAACTTCATAACAAAAGAACATTGAACAAAATGTTATTTGATGACCTGTTACATACACATATATAGTTTTTAGTATATAGTTATACATTGTGTATTTTTAAAATATGGATATATCTCACATAGATATATATGAATCTATAAAATGGCTTCAAATGCAGAAATGTGCTCTTCAGAGATCTGGGGCTGAGTGTTTTTTCAGGTGCATGTGGAGTTTGTTCTCGTTGAATGATATTAAAAAATATTGTGTAATATAACTAATGACAACAAAAGATGAAAATTGTTATCTAATTCTAAAGTTGAGAGATCTTCTCAAATTATGGTTCTTATCCCCAGGTGCTCAGACCACTATGGAACTCACTCATTAGCTTCAAATGCCTCCAGGCATCTCCTAATATTGTCTACAAAACTTTGGAAATTTGTAGGTATTTGCATCTTTTCAGGAGATGGCCCACAGCTTGAATCAACATCCTTAATCATGCTCTAATTCAAAATATACTAAGAACCACTATTATAGATAGGAAAGCCGAGGGCTGGGGCGGGTGTTGTGATTCTCAAGATTACTGATGCGTGATGGATAAAGTTCCATCTCCAGACTTGTGGTCTTATAGTCTTTCACTGCATGGCATACTGGAGTTTTAAAATATCCATATTACCTTTGCAGTCAACATCTCCTAGTGATCAGTGCTACAGTTTAAAATTCTACATATTGTTAACGTAATTTATACAATAACAAATCCAGAGGAAATTCAAAAACTATCTTTGTTCCCCATCAAGCTTATGTTTCTTGCCTTGATAGTATAATCTGAAAGGATATTACATATTTTAAAATGTATTAGCTCAGAATGTGAACCATACACCAATGGACAATTTGAACACTCAAAGTTGACCTATTCAGTTCCGTATTCCTACATGATACTATGACTATAATTTCTGGAGACAGAATCTACTAGCCAGTTAGAGCAGAAAGATATTTATTAAGGAGTATTCAGTAGCTCTCAGAACCTCCAAAAGGGTTAGGGCACCAGATTTGGATGCTATAAGAAATATTGTAGCTTTGTAGCCACTTTGCTGTGAGAAATACCAACCCATACCAGGGGACTACTTTTTATAAAACCATGGTCTGTGTGAACCACTGATCAGAACCTGTAATACTCAATAGTGGATGCCACAAACTGCAGTACAACCAGCTTCCATGCCGCTCGCCACCACCCACTTGCCACCACATCTGAATTTCCTGTGCTTGGCTACCAACTTCTGGGCTCACTTTACTTCCAAGATGTGTACAATACATCTGCGCAGCAGAATTCAGATCAGATGCAGATTCCTAGCTGCAAGGGAATCTGGAAAACACACTTTTATTTTGTTTTTAGTGTAATAGCCAGTACAGCACAAAAAGATAAGCTAGAAGGGAGTTATGATGAGTAATAAGTGTATTCTATGAAATAAGCGATAGTAATGCTGGTTATGGTTTTCCTTTTACAAAATCACATGCATACACTGTAAGGTTTACATTACACCTACAGTGTTCAGGTGCTGAGCTAGCGCTTTCACATCTGGAATCTAATTTAATTCCCACAAAAATCCCCTCAGCAAGGTATTCATAACCTTAAATGCAAATTAGAAAACTGAGGTTTAAAGACATCAAGAAAATTTTTCAATATCGTACAGATAGTGAAGAGTGGAGCTAAAGTTTGCTTTGCTGAATCCTAACCCAGCAAAAAGAGCTACTTTAGTGAAAAGATGACAGAAGCTCAGTCATTTAGGAGATGAGTGATTTTAAGAGCATTTTTATTTGGCTTCCGTAAGCCTCAGGTTACTCATATAGAAAACAAATAACTACGACTTTATAGGTAAATGTGTAAGGATAAAATAAGACAACATGTATATCCCCTAGCTTTGGATCCAGAAAATAATATGTCCTAGAGTAGTAAATAAACAAATGCCTGTAGAAAGTTAGAAAAACAAACCAGAAGTGAAAAAGGAAAATAGTTCTTGTCACTCCCTGACAACCACCCTCCTCTTGCTAAGTGAGATATGATTTACTTGCTAATTTGTCTAACAACATAGGAAGGTTTCATGGTCAATAGCTCCATGTTAAAATAGGATTATGTGCCCAGGGAAAGGGAACCTTTTATAGTAGCGGTGGCTCACTTTAAAAAGAGGAAGTCTGTTAATACTCAGGCTTAATTAAACTGATTTCTTGATGAATTTAGTGTGACAACAACCAACACCGATAAACTATTAACGTGCATGTGTTCCTACCTTTCCCTGGGGAGAAAAAAAGGGCTTTTAAGAGCTGTTGTTGAAATTATTCAGTGGCTCTCCCCTAATGTTTTTGTGATGATATAAACCACATTTGAAATTCCATTTTAGTTAGTTTTAGCTGATAGACTGTGTTTCTTTGAATACGACTTTACATAGGCTGGGTCACCTGGGGACTGACTTATATTTGGGTCACACTAATAATTTAAAAATTGACCCAAAGGGAGTGATAGCTGACTTATTTAAAGGTTTACAACTTATGGGCTTGGGACTCTGAAGGGTGGAAGGTAGGCTAACTTTTGCAAGAAATCTCTGACTTCATTTATTCAACAACCACAGCATATATATTGTTTACAAAATATGCCTCAAACACACATTTATGCACAACATTTTCTCTTCACTTTATTACAAAAATTTAATTACACAATAGCTAATTATTGCTGCAAAAAGTTGAGACTTAGAGATCCCTTCACCATTTATTTTACTTCAAACGAATAAAATAACTAGCATGTAGTATGTACTTTGTGCCAGAGGCTGTTGTATGTACTCTATGTATATTGACTTATGTTCTCTGCCGAACAACCCTAGAGACTGCTGCTGTTGTTATCAACATTTTATAAATGAGAAACTGGAGGCAGGGGACGTTAAGAACAGGTCTGAGATCACAGAGCTAGTGTATTTTGAAACTGGGATTTGAACCCAAGATGGCTTGAGAGTCCACACTATTAACCCCCACACCGTGCTGATTTCAATCCAGGGGACCTCCCCAGAGAGAGACACTGTTGTCACTTTGCTGTTTGATGCCTCCCAGGACATCATTCTTCATCCTCTATAAAATAGCTTTAAGTTGTATGTTATGCATTAAAAGAATGGTTCTCAAAGTGTCGTCTTTGCAATCAACATCTCTTGGAAACTTATTAAAATGCAAATTCCCATACCCCAGCCTAAACCTACTAAATCAGAAACTCTAACACTGGGGCCCAAGAGTTTTAACAAATCTTCCAGATGATTCTAATGCATGCTGAAGTTTGAGAATCACTGTGTTAGTGGTATAAAAGGGTCTTCTCAGAAGTCGACACAAAATAGGATTAAGGGTGTAAGAATCTCATTAAGGGAAATTCCTATATGAGAGAATAGAGGGAGGGAGAGTGTGATGTGGAAAGGAGCAGAGAGGAAATAGAAGGAGACTGGGTCCACTTTCGGACCACAGCAAACTCTGACTCCAAGGACCGGGGAGAGAAGGCTCGGTAGAAGCAGCCTAGCGTGCCACTGGTGAGTCCTTGAGCTCAAGGTTGCCAATAAAGGAGTCCCATGTCTCCCAGGCACGGGTTTATTTAGGGTCCTTCCCACACTCGATCACCATGAGCGCAGCCCACGGGACGCATGGCCTTGATGCAAACACAGGGATGGATTTTAAAGGAAAACAACCAGGACCCTCCACCAGTGATGCCACCTGGAAATACCTAGAGCTCATTCCTGTGGCTGCCACATAGTATCTTAGGGAATGATATCCCTGTGGTTGGTTGGCTGGCTTGTGTCACTCAACTCTGTGTCTTGGAAACCTTTCCTCCAGCATATGGATCAGCTGATCATTGTAATGACTGCATGTATTCCATTGTGTGAATAGTTTTTGTTTGTGTAAACTACCCTCCATCAAAAGACTTCCCACTTACTTTCTGTGTTTCAATGTCCATCTCATCTTGTACATTACAGGAGTCTCTAAGAATTAAGGGGCTAAACTCCTCTCTGTGTGTGTGTGCGTGTGTGTGTGCACGCGTGCACGAGTGTGTTATATTTTAATAGTAAATTCCACATCCCCCTCCAAATTGTCTGCATTGATTTATACTCCTATGAATGGATAGTATAGATTAAATGTCACCATATCTAGCCAACATCCTACAGTCTAGCTAACACTAGATAATATCAAGCTTTTAATTTTTGCCTGTCTGATGAATGAAAACGATCTCTTATTGTTGCTTTAATTTGCTTTTCCCTAATAACTAGTGAAATTCATCATCTTTTCAAATATTTATTGACCATTCATATATTCTCCGTGAATTGCCTATCTAGATCTGTACCATTATTATTAATTTACACAGATGTTATAACGAATAAAATACAGACCTATTTCCATGAAAAGGGTGAAGAACCAGAGCATTCTGTGGGGCTCGTAGAACCTACAGCTGCCTGCTGTAGAAAGGGGGGGGGGTGGTGTTGAAGCCCTGCTCCCTGGGAGCTCTAGATCTGTCCATACCAGACTTTCTTGAATCCCACAAATGCCAGTCCTACATAGGATGGACCCCAGAACCCCAGCCAGGCCAAAGACATTTTGCTGGAATGGTCACCAGATGCTGTGGCATTGCTTAGGGTGACCTAAGGTGGAAGGCTTCCTATCTACCCACCGCTGCAGAGTTAGATGGCAGGACCTTGAGCTCTAGTTCCACTCTTCATTACTCATGCAATCTCAGGCAAATCATGAAATTCCCCGGAATCTCAGCTTCCTCATCTGTAAAATGAATCACCATACCCTTCCTGGAGCTACCTTGAGAGTCCAAGGCAAGTGCAGTCTTCAGGCCAACATAAGTTCAGTAGCCAAGCAAGAATCTCTGCTATGAGAACTGCAATGCAGGTCACTGTGTTAATTAGCACAAACAAGAAGAAGGGGTAGAATAACCTCCTGCCCAGTTTACATCAGAGAGACTCCATCACCCTCCCAGCCTTACTCTGAAAACCCGACCTTCCTGGTCCTCTGGTCTTGTCTCTCTGCTGACCAGGCTGGAGGCGAAACCTCCTCCTCACACTCCAGGACCCAAGTGGTGGCTCTCCCCACCATGCACCTGTGCAGCCCTTCCTGCAGAAGGTCCTGTAGCAGACCCGGGACCCCCATTGGTTATTGTCCCTGCACACCCAGAAGCCTGTCACTCTCCCAGCACCCCAGCCAGGTCCAATTTGGCACTGACATCTTCCTCTCTTGCTGCCTGCCTTAATCTTGTGACGCCGATTAACTTTAATGAAAGTTTCATGGGCAAATTGCGGGGTGTAGACACACAAATATGTCTTCAGCAGGGAAACGACAGCCCTAGAGCCGTGGTGATTTCCAGGTGGAAAGAAATATGGAGCTTTCTGTCTCCTCCGGGTAAAAGAGGATTTACGAAACTCAAAGAAAATAATTCTTGAAGCAGAGGTTTGAACTGTGCCAAGTTTGTGACATGAAGGAAGCCGCTCCCAGCAAGGAAGTTCTGATTAAGACTGACGGCTCTGCCGCCACTCCCTGGGGACGGGAAGGCATTTCTCTCCGACAGGTAAGTCGGCTCCACCCACCCACCACATGAGTCCGAGCGGGTCTGGGGACACACCTGTCTGCTGGTGATGGATTTCCCCCACTTTTATTTAATTACCTTAATTCCTCACATCTGCAGAGACTTTCAGCGTTTACAGCACACCCATTATCTCGCACTAGCTTCATCACCACCCCTAGGAGGAAGAATGGTTTGGGTCCCCATTTTGTGCATGGGCAAAGCTCAGAAAGAAAAGGCGCCTAGGACGCATGTAGCCCCACTGCAATGCATGAGCAGACATGCCTGCTGGCTTCCTCCCTCGGCCTCCCGAGGACGTCCCTCCTTCCTGAAACAAGCAGAACTTACCAGAAGCCTGAGACCAAATTCACAGGATCCTGATGATTGTCAAAACAGCCAGTCTCTTTCATCTTCCTATCTCAGGGAGCCCCTGGCGTGTCTGCTTCCTCCAAGGCTCCACCTTGAGATATACCTGGAGCAAGTGTCACATCGTCCATGGGGAGTCTCCCCAAGTCTTGTCCAAAGAGTTGTGGCTGGGCTTGTTTTCCTTCCCATACCACCCTGGCCCACCAGAGAGATGGGTACCTGGCCACATTATTATGATTTTCATCTTAAAAAATTCTGAACAATGATGTAAAGTATATGTAAATAAATTATTAAACAATTCTTAAATAGTACTGCTTATTTCTCAAGTGCAGACTGCATGTGAGGTGCTGTGCTTGCAGGTTATATGCATTACCTGACTCTGCCACAGCTGGGATGTATCTACTTGTGGTAAGACAGCTCATTATTTACCAAAGAGCTAGCTAGCTCCTTTGCGTGTGTAGAAAGAGAACTGTAGCTGAACACATAGTTGGTTGCCCAGCTAAAGACTACATTTCCCAGGTCCCTTTGGTGTCAATCTAGTCACGTGACTGCATTTCGATAAGTGGAATCCCATTTAGCTCCAACTAATCTAAGTGATATTGCAAGTTATGTAGGCAGCCTCAGGCAACCTTTTAACTCCAAAGGCGAGGGTCTTGCTGTGATCTCCTTCCCATTCTGTGACAAACAAGGCAATCACTTGGTGGTGACCATGAAATACAAACAATGACCCATGGGAAGCAAAGCAACAAGATGGAAAGGGGCCAAGTACTGGAGTGACCGTGCAAACAAGCTGCCCATCAACCTCAGCTGGCCACCCAGGACTGATAGAGAGGGAAGTGGACATATCCTTTGTGAGCCAATGTGTTTTGGAGTCTTCATTACTACAGTTTTTTCTTTAACAAGTGCAGTGTTATTGTGTCCATTTAACAGACAAGAGAAGTTCGATTCATGAAGATTAAGTGACTTACCCAAGTTCAGACTAACACAAAGCAAGGATTCAAGTCCATGTCTGTTGAATTCAAAAGCCTTTACAATAGGATTCATTCACTTATTATTCATCTGAGTTTAATGACTATCTATGTCATGGGCGCAGAGCCCCAGGGTTTTTGCCTGCACAGGAAACTCATAAATCCACGTTCCAGAGCAAGTAAATGCCATGCTCTGGTAGAGAGTTGCCCTGAGATGCAGATGAGAGTAACTTTCAAATTTTCTACCTATTCTTTGTGAAGCCTTAGGCAGGTGTGACCCTAAAATGGGCCCCAGTTCCTCTCCATATGGCTCCCAGAGGGCAGCCTGAGACTTGAATAAGGTTTAAAAGGAAAACTGAGACCACCTTGATGAGTAAGGTAAAGGCTTTTCTATGGAGAGCAGGAGTCTGTGAAAATACGCTTGCATTTAGGAAAGTGTCTTTATTCCTTAGTATATCCAAAACAGATTTATGCATGGGCAAAAGCAAAATTAATCTTTGTCATTAAAAGAGATACAGGAACAAGTGTGTGTGTGTGTTTATGTTCACATGTTTGTGTGTACATGTGGTTACATGTATGTATGGGTTTGCATATGTTATTGTGCATATGCAGATGTGTGTATCTCTATTATGTGTGTACACTTGTGTATGCAGTAAGTGTGCATTTAACATTGTAAGTAAATGGGGGAAGGGGTGGATCCACTAGTTGTCCACTAGATGACTGGGAAGAATCACCCCTGGCACTCCCTGTGGTGGGAGATCTGGAAGAAGACCCGACTTGATGTGGTGTGCTCCCCCTCAAACTCGAATCCTGTTGATCTTCACCCAAACACACACGCACACACTCACCTTCATTTTAAGTCTGGCGCAAATCACTCAGCTTCTAGAAAAGTCCTGCAGGCATTAGCAGACTGGCTGCTGAAAGGAGAGGGATGAATTCCAAGGCCAGACTGACACTGTCTCTGAGCAGAACATGGGGTGGAGACTCAGCTAGAAGGCTTAAATGAGAAGGCAGTTTCTCCAGAAAGGAGGACCTGAGGACAGGGCAACCCCAGCTTGGAGCTCACACCCCTGGTGGATGGTCTTCCTGATCTTATTTGAGTCTGTGGGAATCCCAGGATCTGGGCACTGTTCATCTTTTCTGTTCAGCATTGTGATCCCCATTAGTGATGCCCATCTTTCCAGCAACTTCTGCGCATACAGAGACAGAGAAATAGGGCCTGAGCACAACCTCAGCCTCATGGCCCAGAAGACCATCAGAAGGTGCACAAAGGTCCTAAGGAGTGAGTGCCAGGGGACGCCTGGAGAGGCAAACAGGAGACACCTTGAGCTGCCCACTGTGCCCTGAATGCAGGTAACTCAGATAGGAAGGCTGAGGCTTGGGCTCACCTGCTTCCAGCTAGAGCTTCGAATGCTAGCCAGCCACTGACCTTCCCAGCAATGACCTGCGGTCCAGGAGAGCATGCAGACAGGCAAACAAGTCATCAAAAGGCAAAGAAGTGACCACTATGCCAGGGCCAGAGCTGTAAATAAGATAGCTGCTGGCCTTCGAGAGAGCCCACTGGGAATTGGTCCAGGCACTCCTCGAAGTTAACTCATGTGATCTTTATACGAGGCCCATGAGGTGGATATTACTATTACCTCTCGCATTTTGCAAATGGGGAAACTGAGGCACAGAGCGCACAAGAGACTTGCCCCCAGTCATACACCTAGTAAGTGGCAGGCTGGGATTTGAACCCAGGCTGTCTGGCTCCACGGTCATGCTGGGCTGCCTCGGCAGGGACAAGGAGCAGAAGTAAAACCTCTGCTGAGGGAAGTCAGAGCAGGCTTTGAGGGGAGGGTGGCTCAGGTGGCAACCCCAGGGGCAGCAGTAACTCGGCAGGGGAAGGGGGCAGCGGGGAAAGGGGGTGGTGCCTGGATAACCTCCACGGTGAGAGCTGGTGGAACAACAGTCTGCAAAATTCCTTTTTACTGTGACCCACAGAGAGCAACACATTTCACACCGTGACCTGGTGCGTGTATACATACGTCTAACCGGGACCTGTTTCCTGAATCAATACTTACCCTATTATGTAGGATGAACTTTAATATTTTCTATCCTATTCTATTTCATGTTTTATAAGTGCTGTGTTAAACATGCAGCAAATTGGTTTTGGAACCCCCTGAAGTTTCATAATGAGTAATTTGAAAAGCACTCAACAGAGTAAGTTATGCAGGAAGCGGAGGGCGGAGGACCCACAGCAGAGCAGGGCCAGCACTAGGGTAAGGCACTGGAGCCTGAAGCTTGAGGCTTAAGGAGGCCCTCATTCTCAGAACCACGCAGATGAGCAACCCACACCCCGGAGCGAGCACCTCCTTAAATTTTGCATCACTCACTGCCCAAGCTCTGCCCTCATCCCCTTAACTAAGCATATAGCCTGTGCCAACCCCCCCTCCCCCCCCACCCCACACCGTCCAGCACTGGCATGCACCCTCTCCTGCTGTTTCAACAGCCCCTCTTTCCACTGAGGAAACAGTGGAATCCCAGAAGGGTCAGCTGGGACTGCAGGCAACAAGCACAGATCTTGGGTTACTTACAGCGGCAACACAGGACAACAGGAATGGCAGGATGAGGCCACCAAAAACAAGCTGGACATCTGTGCGGTGTGTGTACACGCTGTTGACCTTGGAGCCTACATCACCCCTTGGATTTCCCACAAGCTGATTCCTTAAGACTACTTTTTTGCAAGTGGCTGAGAGGTCAGCTTTGAAAGTCCTCTACAGCTGACATACTCAGTGGAAATGCAAGAACATGCGTGTTCAGAGCAGCAGGATTCACAATAGCGCAGCCCTGGAAACAACTCGAAGGTCCATCAAAAACAAAGTGGATACACAAATTGTGGGAAATCATTGAATAACACCACACAGGGACAACAATAAACAAGCTGTTGATAATCTGGCGCAAACATCTTCTTGTTAGCCACTTAAGGGACTTTAAAGCTCTCACTTTTGAACCAAGCTTTACAGAAAGAGGAGAAAGCAGGTCAGATCCCACCCCATAGACGCACATGGGCAAAGCCTGCAACAGACAAGGCGCTCACCCAGTCGAGTTGCCCTGTTCAGCATTTACATTGACGAGCTAGTGGCTCATCGATGAAAACCATTCACAGTGGTTCCTCAATCCAGTGCCCTGGGGAGAGCAGCCCTGGGAACCCACAATGGGTCCACAGGGAGAAGCCGGCAGGAGACCCAGCTGGAAGGTGTCCTCATCGATACTGTCTGTCTCCAGGGGATGTTTGTGATCCGAGCAGGAGGGTTGGAGAGGGGCAGCCCCACACTGTGGAGGGTGGACACGCCCCTGGATCCAAGCTTTGGGGCCTGGGGTGTTATACACTCTTGGATGATGCCCTAGTATGGGGGTGAGGACTCTGCAGTTAGACACCCTCCATGCCCAGCAGCCCAGAGAGGACACCAGCCTCCTGGCTGTGTCTAGAAAGAGAGTTGTTACTGTAGACACAGATAAAGGAGGCGCCGCCCCTCGGAAACCAGCTTTGACGGGCTCATAAAGGCCGCCTAATGCCGCTGAGCCCCTAGTCCCTTAAGTGGCTAACAACATGCTTTTGATATCATGTCTCGTTTTCTGCATGAATGAGAGACTCAGCCAATGTGAAGAGATCTTAAGCTTTTCCTTACACAAGAAGCCGAGCTCTCTGCTGTTGGCAGTCGTGAGGCCGAGGACGGGTGGCCGCCTCCCCTAGCAAACACAAGGAGGCTACACCTTCCCAAGGGGCCCGTCAGCCTCCCAAGGATGGGTCCCGACGACAGACAAGGCATCAGGGCCGAGTCAAAGTGAGGGGAGAGACCCAAGCGCCTGGTGTTTTGAAGGAGAAAAGCATCATAGCTTGCTGAGCCCCGAGCCAGGTCCTCACTCAACGAGACAACAGCTCTGACTGCTAGAGCCTGGGGCAGCACCCAGTTTGGAGCTGTTGTAATAAGTCTGCAGAAATCTTGGTGCTGAAATCCTTGATTATGTTTCCTTAGAATCATTGTTCAGAAAAGAATTACAATTTTAAGCTCGTGAGTTTTATTGACAAATTCAGTGGATATCGTTTTCCTTTTTTTTATTTTTGCATAGAAGAACTGGGGTGCAGTCCAGAGGTACCACAAGCCCTCCCCCTAAACACACACACACACACGCACACACATACACACACTCACCTCCACAACATCTGTGGTGATGGCCCGCATGCAATGACCAGGGAAGCTAGGTGAATGGCAGATCAAATGAACCCACCTGTTTGAAACCCCAAGGAGGCAAAAGCCAAATTCATATGGCCCATCACTGAGAGTTGAAAATAGGGGACCCTCTTAAACTAGGTAACAAGTCACCTCTCGCTTCCCAGACAACACATTGCAGATGTCAATGAACACAGTGATTTGTCCCAAGTCCCCACCCCCCATCCCTCTGGGGAGGCCCTCAGTGATGCCACCTGGCCCTCCATACCCCTCCTGTTCCACCTCCTCCTCTTGTCTTCCTGTCCCACACCACGGTGGACTTGCTTACCCCAAGTGAGGCAGAAGAGAATGGCCACCTCTGCCAAACCCCATGAAAATTTAAAATGTTCCCCTACATTCTTTTCACCTTGAATTTTTCGTGAAACCAAATGGCAGTTTCCAAAGGTGAAAAACTGTTATTTTCCCAGACAAATTCCTGTGAAGTGAAAATTGCTAGTTTCACACAGCTCTACCACTGATGACTATTATTACTATGGGCTCTAGATTAGCACAATTTGATCAGGAAAAAATAAAGCCTGGGTTATAGTCCCACTGGGCCTTAAATGTTCATGAACTAGACTTTCATAGACCAAGGGCCAGTGGGAAGCCAAGGCCAAGGTCGCCATCACCATCCTGTGGTTGCCCACTGACCCCAGACGCCCTGCCAGTCAAACATGTCTCTTACCCTTCCAAGGACAGGGATGTTGTCACTGGGAGGCCAGCGCATCTCTTCTGTAAACATCTGGGCTCAGACCCTCCGAGAAGGGAAGACATGACAATGTTCCCCAGTCATTCTAGAGTGGAATAAGCAGAATTCCTGAAAATGGTGACTGGGAAGCAATCCTCCCATCCCGTGGGTCCGCCATGACTAAGTACCACAGACAAGGTGATCTGAACAACAGAGATTACTTTTGTCACAGTCAAGGAGACAAGAAGTCCACAGTGAAGGTGTTGGCAGCTTTGGTTTCCTCTCTCTCCTTGGTTTGTAGGTGGCCCTCTTCTTTTAGTATCTTCTCATGGTCTTCCCACTGTGCATGTCTGCCTCCTCTACAAGGATACCTATTCTATTGGAATAGGGTCTGTTCCCTCATGACCTCATTTAGCTTGGTTATCTCTTTTAGAGCCTATCTCTATATGCAATATTTTGTATTGCATTCTGAGGTGCTGAGAGCTAAAACATAAACAGAAATTCTGGAAGTACACAGTTCAGACCACATAACATGCCATATCCCCAATCCAGCCATCTCAGCATCACTTTGCAGACCACCAATGGTAAAAGGACGTTGGGGGCTTATCTAGTTCAGTGGATTTCAAGTTGGGTTCCCTGGAGCACTTGTGGTTCCTAAAGTGCCTTCTGGGCTTCCACGGTAGAGCAGGAACATAGCAGGTGGCCAGGTAGGACTCTACCCCCATCTCAAGCAAGCCAGCATGGCTGTTATCCATTCTAGCTGAGATTTTGATCCAAAATTCTTGTTTGACCAAAGTGTTCTTTGCTTTACAAAATATTTGAAAACTGGTGGTTCTTTTTCAAGTAAGCAGACTGCAATACAGAGAGGCGAGGGCTAGTTCCTAGGATATACAGTGATTTGTTGCCATTAGGGTAGATTTGAGCCTTCACATTCTAAATAGAGTTCTTTCCTCTTCTCCTTACCAAGGTGGTTCTCTGGGGATGTATCAGTGTATCGGGGACCAAATGCTATAACAGGATTTGAGTAGAAAGGCAAAGTTCATGTTGGAGTCAGCTGCACAGCTGAATTCACATGCCCCATGGCATCATCTCCAACGTTTGGGTATGGGTATCTGGACTTACATGTTAGGAAAATAGGAGTCACCATCTCCTGATGTCAGTTAGTGTTTGAAAATGTTTACTTTAAATGAGAAGGAAATAGCGTCCCATATAGGTGCATTTGGGTGTCTTGTTCAGGAGACACGCACAGTGCTGAGAAGTGATAAATATCTCTGGTGACAAGCCGTGGATAACTGTGTTTGCACGCTTTCATGGGTGTCTGGCTGCCAAAAGCAAATAGAGAGAAGGGGGGAAAGCATTAGCTTCCATTAAAAAATGAATTTAATCTCCTAAAGCCCAATACACTGGCTCACAGCAGAACAAGAGTTTGGTCACATGCCTTGTATTCGGAATGTCCCAAGCGGTTCTTGACTTTGAAAGAGACAGTTAGCACTGGGGGCAAGTTTGGGGCCAGAGAACAGGATTTTCCCAGCTTGTGAGAAATCCTACACGAGGTCCCTATCAGTAGGCCCCAGGATTCTGGGGTAGGTGAGCTGTAGATCCAGCACAGGCTGATTCTTTCCAGGGCTCAGGGGCAACCTGGATGAGCAAGCTTAGAGCCTCACACAAAAGAAAAAAGTCCCCACCCAAAATGGGAAGCTGCTTCCTTATGCTTTTCTGTAGAATGCTCTGGAATGTCCTGGTAAGGACCGTACCAGATGGTTGGGGCTACCCAATTCAAATTCCCTCCTAGTGACACCTGGAATAACTCATTGAGAGTCATTGAAAAAATTTCACGGAGTAACACTGGCCCCTCACCATGGAAAGGGCATTACTAACACACAGACCGTGTCTTCGCAAGGACAGCGCATGTGCTCGCCCTGCCAACACCTGGTTAATTCGGAGCTTCCTCTAGGATCCAGCATCATTCTTCCCAAAAGCATTTCCCACCCGCTGACCATAACCAGCAGCAGCAGCCTCACCTAGGACAGACATGCTGCTGTTCCAGAACTACTGAATCAAGTGCCGCAGTTTTACAAGATCCCCATTAAAGTCTGAGAAGCAATGGTTTTCTAGAAGTTAGTCATGGAGCTTGTGCTAAAGGAGGCGTGGTGAGAGGGAGCCCTGTGTGATAAACACCAGACAGTGTGTTCATCCGAGATGTTGTGGGGATGGAAGAAACTAACATAAGCCCTGAAGTGACAGGTGTGAGCAGACCCAAAGAGGAAAGGGGTCGAGATGAATAGCAGCAGAATATATAACTAAAGATGGATAAGGATGCTCCCAGGCTCTGCTGGAGAACGTAGCCAGCTAGGCCTAACCACTGTGTCCTGAGCATCTCCTGCGGGCAGGCTCTGTGCTAAAAACTTTGTGGACTTTGCATGTAGTTAATTCTTGCATCAGCCCTATGAAGTCGGCACCCATATTTCAAATGGGTAAAGTCTTTCAAAAAAAAAGGCTTTTGGTACAAGCATTCAAAAATCATTTGATATGATCCCAAAAAGCAGAATTTCTCCATTCTCCAAGATCCAGCCACTTCTCTCTGTGTCCTATAGAAACCATACACATGTGCAGTGAGGCACATACTAAGATGTTCATAGAACTGCTGTTTGCAATTGTAAAGACAACTGGAGACAACTCAAATGTCCATCAGGAAAAAATGGGAAAAATACATTGGGGTGTTTTCATAGAACAGAATGTTCTCCAGAAGAAAGAAAAATAAATGAAACCTTGCACCATGACAAGGATGAATCTTAGAAATATTTTAAGTGATTAAAAAAAGAGAAGACACACAATACCTCAGAGTATGATACCATTTATATAAAGTCAAAAAAAAAAAGCAACAATTAGCAAGATATTATCTAGGGATGTTTATGTAAATAATACAAAGTTCTGTTTTGTTTTAAGGAAGGGGACCACAGACACATTTCAGGATCCCAGCTATCTCTGGGGGAGTCAGCATTGAAGACAAGAGGCCCATCAATAATGCAAAGATATTGCAAAAGTCTTAGCTTGGGAAGTGAGTTCACTGGAATTCATCCCTTACTTGCATGGTGCATGTCTTCTTTTATATGTGCTTTTTAAGTTATAATTTCTAAAAAATTTAGTACATTGAAAGGCGAGATTCAAAGAGACTGGAGAGCTTGGCCAGATTTACACAGCTGGTCACTGGCCGTGCTGGAGTTGGAACCAAGCAGTTGGCTGCCAAACCCACTTACATCACTGAGCTGTTGTGAGCTGCCCTGGCCTCAATAACAGTACACAAATACCACCCACAGGTAGGACGGTGCGACCTGGTGGGTTGATGTTAATGACCCATCCGGAAGGGGACAGGTGCAGACACCCCGTGCCAGAAGCCTTCAGCGTGGGGGCAGCACTGGCATGTTTTCTTCCCCAAGCTGGTACCAGAGGACAATATGCCTCTGAATCTCCCAATGAAATCATCTCATTACACTACACACACAGTGACCCCCAGAGGACCCCACTTCCAAAGGGTGCTCAGAAATCTGCCTGCATTTTCTCCAAGTTCAGATGTGGGCAGCTATCACAGATTTGTAAAATAGGGAGAAAAAGAGAAAGCAGAAGATGAAAGTAGGTAAATCCATTTAGATTGCAGCTCCTCCTTCCAGACCCTCATCACTCCTAGTGGTGAGAAGAAGACCTTGCTTTTTTTTTCTTTTTAGAAATCACATCACAGTTGTTGAAAGGACTTCCATACTCGCAGGGACTCCCCAACCCTCAGCCCTGTGCAAGCAGGTCTCCACAGCTGTTTGCAGATAAGGAAACTGTCCAAAGTCAAGGCGGAGCCCTTAACTGGTCGCTCTCCCTCTTTGGACTTTAGTCTCCTTGAAAAGTTGACCCTGGTGATTCCTAAGGAGCCTTCCAGCTGTGACACCCTGCAGTGCTCAGGGAGGAAAAACCATCTCCCATTTTTATAGGTTCTTCTGGAAGGTAAGAATTACCCCAAGCACCTCTGCCCAAGGAAGACACCCTGGATTCAAAGTAACCAACACTTTTTTTTTTTTTTTAAAGACAAGGACACGGAAGAAGGAGAATTAGAAACAAACCACTCTTGCTGTTTCAGTTTATCATCTGGGTCAAATTCTGGAGAGCCTGAGAGAATAATCTGGGTCTCTTTTTCCTCTGTGGCTCTCCAGGCCACCCCCAAGTGCACAAAAAGAGGAGGAGCGGTCGGACCAGGCTCTGGGCTGCGTGGCCAGTGTACGGCAGAGACCACGGGCACTGGTTTCATTCCCCGCCGCCTCCCAAACTGTGAGCGAAGCAAAATTAGATGTCTCCTTCCCAGAAAGCGGAAGAGGAAAATATCAATCTGTTTTTGGGAAAGTTACGAATTGCGTGTGCCTGGAATGTTTGATATATGACTGCGGCCTGGTGAGCAACAAGTGATTCTTGCTGTTGCATTTGATCTCGGGATGGTAATGTGCTCTCCTGACATCATCCAAATGGGGAGTGACTGAGGATGTTTTATATAAGATGGCTGCAAACTTCAAAGGCCACTCTTAACCCCAACCACCACTCCCCCCGCCCCACCACCCCGGTCTCTCCCTCCCCTCTCCCTCCCCTCCAGGCCCTTCTCTCCCTTCACCCAGCAAATTGTTTCGGGGCCAAAAGTGATTGTAGGACCATCAAGAATCAAGGAACTTGTGGCAGGTGGTACCACCTGTGTCTGGGCAACAGCCTCACGGCCCATCTGCTTCCCAGTTGTGAGCAGGGAAGGGGCTTGTGTCTCAGAAGGATTTGCAGTGGCCTAGAAGGCTCTGAGGGGAGCTGGCAGGGGCTGAGAGAAAAAGGACTCCCTGGAGACTCAGCAGCATCCTGGGGTCCAAGCGCCCCTTGCAGCCCCTAGGCAGGCTCCCACTTTTACTACAGATACAGAAACTGGGGTGCTAAGAGGTGAGCTCAGCATGCCCCCACACTAAAGGGCAAAGGCAGAGGCAGATGCCAAGCAGGCCCCAGGCAGACCCCAGAAGCAGACCATGACTTCCAGCCCTGAATTCTCCTCTTGCACCAATGTAGGGTAAAGAAAAATGTCAGGCTTTTCTGCCCTCCCGCCATCAGGATAGATGACGGATCCTTGTCCTGAATGCATGCCTGATGGCGGGCACCTGGAGTAGGGTGTGGGCATAGGTAGATGGGATTCACCTGGGCTAAGACTGGGCTTTTTAAGGGCGGCATCACGGGGACGTCAGTAGCAGCTGAAAGAGAAGCCGAGAGAGAAGCAAAGCAGCAGAAGCAGAGATCACCAGAGAGCCCAGATAGAATGAGGGTTTGCTGGGGGCTGGGAGGACTGCCAGACTCCCAGCCCCCCAGCACCCCTGCCTGCCAAATGCCTGGTGAACCCCAATAAAAGACCTGCAAAAGCCACTGAGGACTCTGACTCCTCCTTTACCCAGTCTGCATGGGATCCTAGAAAACCTGTTCAGTGGCCATTCCTCCCTCTACAACCAACCACTACAACTGTGCTTGGCTCCCCTAGAGAATGTCCTCCACTCATCTCCGCCCTCCCGGAGTGAATGGGCACTCACCTCTCTCCGGAGCTTCCTCCCTGCCATGCTCAGCCCTAAGCACTTTACATGATGAACTCATCTTACCTCAGTTCACCCTGTGGTTCTCAGGTGGGGTGGCTGTCACGATGGCAGGGGTGGGGAGCACACAGGCGCCCCGCAGATAAGGCAGGGAAGCTGCTAAACACCCCACAATGCACAGCAGAGAGCCCACCACAAAGTATGCTCCAGCATAGCAGCGTGACGTGAGGCACTGCCTCAGCCCGGGACGCGTTCTCGCCGCCACGGCTGTTATTGTATTTGTAACTGGGTAGTAGTCGTCATGTTGTGATGGGGGTGCAGATGGTGGTCCTCACGTTACAGATGTGAGATCAGAGATAAGTGGTTTCCCTGGGCCACGCAGCTCCCAGTGGCAGAACCCGGATGTACACGTCCAGCCAGGACACCGCTTCCTCGCTAATTATGCCCCGAATGCGGGAAGCTGAGTCCACCTAACACGTCCCAGAAATACAGACCAGGCTAACGAGCCCGTGGCCCTCACCCAGGTTCACTGGCCTTCCTGGAACAACGCACTCTCCCCTCGGAGCATATTCCTTGGCCTTTTCCTCTGCAGGGACATGAAGGCCTTATGGAGTCCCTCAGTTCCGCTGTGTGTCTGGAGAGGACATAGATAAAACTGTTCTGCACTTATCCTTTAACTTGCTTTTTCTCACTCACCTCCTCTCTCCTAAATCATTCCTTGTGGGGACATGCAGCATCCATCATTGAGATATCATTGATATCCCCGGGTTTGGATATCACCACTCCCTGACCATGACCATTTGGGTTCGTTTCAGGCTTGGAATCCTTGGAGCACATGGTACAGTGGTCAGAGAGCAGCTCCGGAATTAGAAAAATGTGGATGAAGAACTTGGACTAGCTGCATGACCTTGGAGGAGTTCCTGAACCTCTCTGAGCCACAAACGTCTTACTGATTAAACAGGAACCTCGCAGGACGAGAGCTTAAGTTTCTGATGACACTGGGAAAGAGGGGTGAGTGCAGAGCCCAGCTCAGAGGAAGTGGCAGAGCTGTTACCACGTGTCATGAGGCCATTGTTGTGACTATGGATAACAGCAGTGGCAGCGCTGGTATTGATGCAGGTACGCCAGGTCTGCCCAAGTCAAGTCACCCAGAAGCGCCATCAAAATCCTTTGGGGAAAGTATGTCAAATGATGGAGTGTCCCTGCCAGAGGCTGGAAGCACTCCCCAGCACTAGCTGACTGGACTCCGGCCCCCTCTCAGCATGCAGGGGGGGCGGGGGGGGGGGAAAGGGAGGCGGAGATTTGCATGCTAAGGTGGGTTTCACGTGGCCCGCCTTCAGCCAGACCCGCACAGCGCTGTCAGGCTCCCGCAGGGAGACGCAGCCTGGGAGTGACACAGAAATCTGAAAAAGGGGTCAGCTGGGAAGTTCGGGGCACAGCTGAGCCCTGACCAGGCTAGATTGGAGCTTGGTACCAAGGAGCCCAGCTCCTGGATGGCAGCCACCGGTGCCAGGGCTCTGGAATAAGCAAGACCCCAAATTCCACACCCAGTTTTCGGATGAGCTCATCTAGGAAAGAGGTGGCTCCCGGGCTGAGGTTGACCTTGGGACCAGATTCTGTCAACGGGAACCTGGCTCTTGTTGGGTATTCCCCAAGAACAGACCCTGGCCAAGCCCCTTGGAGATGGTGGGACGGAAGGCTGCCTCTTTAGAGCCCTGGAGCAGAAGCTTGACAAGACGTTTGCAGGTTGAGACGATGATGCTAAAAAAGGTGCCCAGGGACTCGCTGCTGTTCTCACCCTGTCTGCGGGGAGGGCCGGGGCCGGCGAGCAGAGGCCAACTGTAATGCCCACCTTGGCGTTACATCTCTGTCCAGCGTCCCTCCTTCAGAGGTCAGGGTGAGGGGGGAGTCCTGTGACAATGGGGTGATCCCCAGGCTCGACCAGTCACAGTGAAACCTCACCAAGAGGCCGTGCCTGGTCCTTGTAACTCCAAGGAGCCAGTCAGAGCGGCCCCCTGTCCTGCACACTAGCAGGAGGGGGTATAGGTTGGCTTCCTAAGACACCTGCGTGTCTCTACAGCTACTGGCAGCTCAAAGGTGTCTAAAAGCCTCAGGGCACCGCAGAATCACCCCGTAGAGCAGGAGGGAATCAGGTCCTGCCCAAATCGCCAGGAGCACCCCATCCTCATGCTTCCCTGGCCTAAACCAGCTGACTTTTGGTTTTGGTTTGTTTGTTTTTTGCTTAAGCCTATTTGAGTTGGGTTTTGTCATCTGCAAATTTAAAAGTGCTGAGTAACACATCGACCAAACCTGGCGTGCAGCGCGGGGGGTGCCGTGTCCGTGGGGCGGACCAGCATCTCGCAGCACCCAAGGCTCGGAGGCCAGGAGCCCCGGGCGCATCTCTGGTGAGCGGCCGAGCCAGGGTGACTCAGGACCAGCTCCGCTTCGCAGGCTTGGGAGGCTCATCGCCCCTGATGCAAAAACCAGGCCCCCTGCCCTCGGTGTTGGGTCCTGTGCCCTGGCCACCACCAGGGCGGGGGCCTCCAGAGTCAGCCCCTTCTTGGCTCCCAGGGTAGCATGCAGGAGAGAACCCCCCAGCTCAGAGCCGGACTGAGGATGGGCATAAACCCCACAGAGACTGAATCCTAGCGAGGGAAAGAGCCTCCAGCCAGAAACGGGAAGGGCGCAGACTCCCAAGGAACAGAACAGAAAAGCAGGACAGGCAGGGGGCATGTCCTGAGAACTTTCTGGTTAGCAATTCCCTCTGGTGGGAATCATAGACCGCGAAAGCTCGCCGTGCCCAGGCCGCGGGGCAGCCGCGGGGTCTGCAGTCGCCGGCGCGGACATCCACTGGAACAGCATTCCCTGGTGCCCGGCTGTCGGGGACGAACCTTGCTCAGGGCTCCGGGAGCCATGTCAGTAAGAGAAAGCCAGCATCAAGGGGATCTGGGTGGTAGATTTATTTGGGGGGCAGAGGGCAGTGAATCAGACTGTGAATGATTGCTCTCCACACACACACTGTCTCCAGCGCACTCACCCCAAGCACAGAACCTGAGGTGGTCCCTGGATGAGCTGTTCCTCACGTGTGGGCAGGTGGGTGAGAGGTCTGTAAATATGGAGAGGATGCATGGGTGTGGGGCCATGGGTGCCTGGGAACAGGGCAGGGGAGGGAATGTTCGTGAAAAGCACCTGCAGAGTAGGAGGCAGAGGGGTGACGGGAGGTGGGGGCTGCGTGAGTGCTGCATGTGTGTCTGTGTGTGTGTGTGCACACCCATCCAACAAACCAGGCCATGGGAATGACTCGCCTCCCACTGAAGTGCATGGGGTGTGCATCTACCGGGTGTGTTGGGGTGTGAGGGAGGGATCTGCTAGGGCTCAGCTCCCGGGGTGGGCAGTCTCTCGGAAGTTTCCCTGCCAGCCCTTCTAGGTGAGGCACTGGGCCACTCCACGCAATCCAGCGCCTGTGCCCAGATAACCTGAAGGGGCAGTGGCAGACTGGCACATGGGGCCCTCCCCAGCCGGGCAGGCTGCCAGAGTTAGCACTGACTCCTCAGCTAGGGTGCCAGCACCCCTCCTGTCTCATCCGGGGCTAGGGGAGCGAACTCGCTGGGAGAAACTCCAATCTGCTTTTCCAGTCCTAGGGCGCCTCTGGATGCCCAGGAGAGGGAGCGGGGAGTAATCCGAGGTGCTGCCAGTCGCTGTCTCTGGCTCGTGTTCTCCACACCGGGACCTTCACGGGGGAAGCTGAGCCCGTGGGTTTCAAGAACAGGGAGCTGTGGCCCAGGAAATCAACTGCCCACCTGGAGTTGATGTGGGAGATGCCAGCATGTTCCCAGCTCAGCCAGGAGCTCCCCGGGGTCCGTGAGACCAGGAAACCGGGGTGGCTCTCTCCGGGCTGAGGACTTGGGGCCTAGGCGCCGTGCTGGTGTGCAAGTTGGAACAGGCCCGCCTTAGTCACATCTTGACTTCTAATTCTGGTTCACATTCAACCCCCGAGTGCCAAGCTGGCAGAGCTAGCTGGTCCTTGCTGGCTGTCCATCTTCCTCACTCCACCCCATCTCTCCCCACCCCCAGGCTCTTCCACCCAAACCAAAGGCCACTCGTCACCTTGCGGTTCCCACAGGGCTGGAGAGACTCGGGGCCCGGGGTTAAGAGGGTCAGGGGCCAGCAGGAGGTGGACTGCACTCTGGCCTCACCGCAGGGTCCTGGGGAGGAGCCCGCGCCTCCGCCAGCTCTGTGCGTGACCCACGCCCTGATTCTTTCCTCCCTCCCGGATGATGAAATCACAGCCTCGATCTGGACCTGCTCATGTCACAAGATAAATTGTCAAAATGTTTTGATCTAATTGGGTCTTTTTCAAGTCAGCTGAAAACCATCAAGCAGGGAGCCAGATGGAGCTGGTGATTAATGAGGGACATTTGGTTGCTTCTCCACATCCATCATGGAGCCCTTTTGGGCGGGAACGCTCGGGTCCTCCCCCAGGAATGGGTATGCACGGCAGGTAACTGAGGCTTCTCCTGGCTCTGTGGGCTGCAAAGCATGGCATGTTCCCCCACAAGACCCCAGAAATCCTGAACAGTCTCAGAAATGGCCTTTTGTCCTTAGGCAGTCCCAGCCCCATTGGGGGCCACCTGCTATGCTGCTCTGCTTCAGTGAGGGGGGAAATCCACCTTGCTGAGGGTTCAAAGGCCAAGGGCTTTCAAGGGATGGTGCCCTTGAAAGACCAGGATGGGCCTCCCACTTGCTGTGTGACCACCAGGGAGATCTGGCCCTCTCTGAGCTTCTGGTGCCTTGTGGGTAAAGTGCGAGTCTGGTGCTCCCGCCGGAGTCAGTGCTATGTCCTCCACCAGGGCTGTGCATTGAAGCCCGTTGGGAACATTTTAACAATACTAATACTGGGGTTTACCCCAACAACTATATGGGAATCTCTGGGGGCATGCCAGCCCTCAAAGGTCCTGGGGTGATTCTAAGGCACAGGCCAAGCACAGAACCCATGAACTGGAAGGAAGTCAAGTCTTCCACCCACTGAGCCCTGCTGACAGGTGGAACCTGGTGTCATACCAGGTTGACTTTCTCACCTGGAGAGTGAGGTTATTCAAATAAACCCAAAAGGAGTGCTTAGGGGATTTAAAGTCAAGAGGAACCTGGGCATACATTGAATGTTTCCCTTGGGAGAAGAATGAACAATCCAAGGCATCCTCACTGTGGGCATAACAAGTGACTGCATTTGTCTGTCCATCCAACAAACATCTGAGCACCTACTGTGCGCCAGGCATGCCTGGGGGTGCACAGCAGAGATGGCCTCCACCCTTGAGAGCCTTGCTGGTTATTGCCGGACACTGATCAGTAATCACACAAGCAGGTGGTTGTAAATGTGATGCCCTGGGGGCCAGCAGAGGAGCCCGGCAAGGACCAGGGCCTTGCAAAGCTTCACTCAAGAGATCTTTTGAACTGAACTAAAGAAAAAGTAAGTGGGCCATGCTGTGGGGGAGTCACCAGGCTCAGGGAACAGCCTTTCCTCGTGATCTGCCTGGTTTCCTTCTCCTGCTTCTTCCTTTTACTGCACGCATGCGGGCGAGAGCCGGATGTGAGGTGCCACGTGTCTCCGCGCAGTCATCATCCTCAGCAAGATCCCAGTAGTAACCGCCCTGGAGCGCTGCATCCTCAGCACCCCCAAGACCTGGCCCGCTTATTTGTCCTGGCTGGTGAATGAAATCTTACCTCTGTTGGCATAACCTGCCAGGCTTCCAGGAGAAACGACAAGGACCTCCAGCTCTTGCAGGGAAGCCATTCTGCCTGGCCCACGAGCAGCTCCTGGTCTGTGTTCTGAGAACCTTAAAGAAGCGGTCTGAATGAGGAGGTTCTGAGAGCTAAGGAAGTTTTATTGCAACTGACAAGCTCCTAGCCAAACTTTAAATGCCAGCTTGGCTGCCCCTCCAAGCTTTTCCAGATGCCCTGGCCATCAAGCCGATCAATCTTCTGGGATGTCATGTCACATTTTGATCTGAGATATTACATATGTGTCCATCCCCACATCTTCACATCTCAAATAACAAGCTCTGTGAGTTCTGAGGCCTGTGTGAGTTGCTTACCACCGAATGCCAGTCTGAGGTGGGTGATGAATAAGTGAGGGATCAACTAGCAGCAAACACGAGGCTGGAGACCAGTCATGATTACGGTCAGGGCACTTGCATGCCTGTGAAAGCATTTTGGCAAGTGTGATGGTGAAGGAGAGAGCGGATATGCAGACTGACCCTTGGCTCCTGCAGAAGGCTTCCCAGAGGGAATGGGGTGAACCTTCTGACTTCCTGGCCTTTCTCAGCCTGGCAGCCCCGATGCCAGAGCCGAGAGGTAGTGGCTCCAAGCTCAGTCTCCAATCCTGCAGGTGGGCTGCTCACCACATAGGAGATCAGGAACAGGAAGCAAGAAGACTGTTCACTCCTCCGGGAGAAACTCAATGTTGTCTCTTTATCCTGAACAGATACCCTGTCTCCCAGAGTCCTCGGCCCCTTCAGCTGGAGTCAGCAGAGTGTGGATGACCCTGGCTCACCACAGCAGAATGCTCTGGGTTAAAATTTCACACTCGCCCTGAGTGGTTCCCAAGCCCTGGATTTGTTTTCCTGATGATCCTTTACTTTGATCAGTGGGATTCAGTGGAGTGGAATTGACTGTCATTTATTTTAGGTAGCTGGGAAGTTGTCTCTCTTCTAGGTCATCGAGGGTTCCTCTTCCCAGACTCCAGCACTTCTGTCTCCCTCCGGGTGGGCCCTGCATGGAGAGACGCTGCAGTGTCGTGGAAAGTCCTGGCGGTGAGAAGATCTGGCCCTAGTCCTGTCCCGGCCCTTGCCCTGCCCGTGAGGTCTTGGGCAGGCCATACCTGCTCATCTGCTCCCGGTTCCTCTGTTTTCATATCTGTAAAATGGGATAATCGCATCCACCTTCTAGGGGTGCTGGCAAGACTTAAGTGAGTCAGTGCTTGTGAAAGCCCGTGGCCTTTGTAAAATAGATTTCCTGGTGTGGGTTGCTGTTATGATACTGGAGTTTCATCCAGGGGGCACAGAAAGTCTTCCCCTGGCCCCCCAAATTGTTTGCTGGTGATCTCAGAAATTCCTTTAGTACAGGATTTCTCGACTTCAGGACTATTGACATGTGGGGTAGGCCAATCCCCTGTTGTGGGGTGTTGTCCTGAGCACTGTAGGGTGTTTCGCAGTATACCTGGCCCTACCCTGTCTATATTGTAGCACGCTCACTCACACACATTGAACTGTGACAACCAAAATGTCCCAGACATTGCCTGGAGAGAAGACGCAGTGGTTCCAATCCACACTGAGGGTCCCACTGGTACTGCCTGTAGTGACCTGTGCAGGCCTCGCCAGGAGCCGGACCTCTGACCTCAGCATCTCATTTGCTAAAAAGGGGCTTGGAATGAGCTGCCCTGTGGGGCTTCTCCACCTGCTGCTGTGTCCTTTCTGGAAAAACGGTTATGTCAGGGTGGGGAAGGGTGGGCAGGATGCAAAGGAAGAAGGGATGGGGAGACAGGAGTTTCCAGATCAAGAGGTCACCATCTCCCCTGAGGCTGACCCCATGGAGAACTCGCCTTGCTGTGAAGTTCTTACTCCTCAGCGCTCCTTCGGGGGAGAGTGTGACACCTGTGGCATCTTCACAGTAGCAATAGTAATGACGCCAGGGGCCCCCAAGTCCTGACAGCGAGACACGTGCTGAACACTTTGTATGCATTATTTCACTGGCTTCCCAGCAGCCCCGATCACCCTCTAAGGACATATAATGATTGTCCACATGAGGACACTGAGCTGCAGAGAGGGGACATAGCATGCTCAAGCCCTCAAAGCTGTCAGATAGTGGAGCCTAGCTGTACACCCAACAATCAAGCTCCCCACTCTGTCCTCCAAGGCAGCTCCCAACCCAAGCCTGAGGCTCTTTTATCCTCTGAAGCCCCAGTGACAAGAGCAGCTTGGAAAACCCATCCTCACTGGAACATTGGCCTAGCGATTCAACCGAGATTTGAGATGAGCATCCTCCTGGGGAGGATACCAGAGCCAGGCTGGCCGCAGCTGCTTGCTGTGTGGCCTTCAACCAGTCACTGGTCTCTGAGCTTATTTCCTTACCTGCAACATTGTTCCAGGCATGATGTGGAGCTCTGGGCATAAGGCAGAAAGCAAAACAACATGGAATTTACAATCTGATAGGAGAGACAGATGGTAAACAAATAAATAAATGGAAGAAACCAACAGGGTGACATGATGGAACATAAAGAGGGACTTATTTATTTTATCAAATTGTTGGGAGATCTTGTGGTGGAAGGTGCCAGGAGGTAGGAATGGGGTGATTTCCAAAAGGAGAAACTGTATCAGTCAGGATTGGCTAAGTTAAGGCGATGTGACAAACAATCCTTGAGTCTTAATGATGTAAAGTAGTAAAAGTTTATTTACTACTTATATTGCAGACTCAGTGTGGGTCCATGGAGAATGAGGAATATTCTGTTGCATTATAGAATGTTCCCCACATCTTATGAGCCACCATCTCAATACCCCATTCATGGCGGGGGGTGGGGGGCAGGGTGCTTCAACAGGAGAAGAACATAGTGTCTCATGTCAGCAATTAAATTCTTCATCTAGGAAGACAGAATGCATCTCTTCCACTCACAATCCACTGGCTAAAACGATCCCTGTAGCTCACCAAACTACAGAGGCCCAGGGAATGTCATGCTTCATGTGCTCAGGAGGGAAGAGCCAGACAGAGGTGTACAGCGGAAGCTCCCCCTCCATCCTGAGTGAGGAAGGACTTTCAGCCCTTCCCCTCACCATGCACCACCCTTAAAAGTCCCTAGCTGGCATCTGTCTTGCTGTGTCTCGAGCACTCCTGTTGGGTCTTGGGCACCCCACTCCACTTTCCTGGCAGGATCCCAACATGAGGTCATCAGCCATATCACAACTCAGCCTGCCATCCCAGGACAGGGAGCTCCCACCCCTCATCCCTAGCAGTTCCTGGGAGCTCTGCACCCTAGACTGTTGCACAATTCTGTCCACATCCCTCAGCCCCTCTGTTTTCAGGAAGAGGAAAGAATTAAGGAGCACCTGCTGTGTGCCTGGATTTCCACTGCTTCTCCTTGGGAGGATTCGAGGAGGGCAGGATGCTGGAGAGCCTGTGAGAGCCTCTTCCCAGACACACAGCAAGCCCTCGATAAACTAAATGAAATAGAAATGAAAATGGGCATTTAATTTCCACAAAAACCTTGGGAATTTGGATAATGGGGATCATAATAATGATGTGATGATGATAACGTGGTGGTGATGGTGGTGGTGATGATGGTGGTGGAGATGGTAGTAATGATGATGGTGGTGGTGGTGATGATGATGGTGGTGGTGATGTGGGGGATGATGTTGGTGGTGGTAATGGGGGGTGAGAGTGGTGGTGGAGGCAGAACACTTCTGTTGCATCTTTTAGCAAGAAATCTGTATGGACAATACCTTAACCCAAAGGCATCACCTTAGCAGCAAAATATCAGACACATGATATATGTGGAGGTAGGCAGGCTATATGTGGGGACCTTGTGAGATCTTTTGGATTCATCCAGAAGCTTCCAGCATCCCATCCCTTCCTGCACCCGAGCAAGGGTAGGACAGATGAGCTGAAGGCAAGAACAATGAGGTCCACAGTTCTTGCCTCAGAAAGTCCAGAATTCAAATCCCAGCTTCCTGTGTGACTTCACATCTCTTAAATGAGATAAGGCCTCAGTTTATTTATCCACGAAATAAGAATAACATCTACCTTAAAAGTTGCTAGGAGAATTAAGGGAGGGTAATGAACTAAAGTGCACGCAGCAAAATAAAATGGAGACCAAAAGAAGACAGAACATTTTTGCTAACAAGAAGTCTCGAGCCCCCATTCCAAGTGGAGAAAGATTCTCTGTTGATTTATATGTCTGATGATAAAGGAGGTGCTAATTAGAGGACTTTAACTACCACTGATCAGTTCCATGTTACTGGAAATTCGGTAGGTTAAAAAAGATAAACCAACACCACTTCATTTCCACTTGGCTGCGGCAAATTCCTTTTGGGTTCCTTTTGCTGCCCTCCCACTAAACATTTAATCTACCATCCCCTCCTGGGGCCTGGCAATTTCCCATCCTTACCCCAAGACAGAGGCAAAAGGTTGCCAGACCCAATATTTCAAACGTTTCCTGTAGACCACACCTTCATACTTCTGTCTCTGGCTTAGCTTCCTACTTCCCCACAAATACACTTGGGGCTATTTTGGAAAGATTTTGCCACGACAGCTTCTGAGTGCTAATGAGTGTGACTTTAGAAGAGAATTTTCCATTAGTAGGTAAGAAAAAAAAAAAAAAGACAAATCACCTTGAAATCTAATAAGCAATATTGGGACTGTATTAAGGTTCTCCAGAGAAACAGCATCGATAGGACACATGCATGAGAGAGAGAGATAAGAGGAGAGGTATTGTAGGAATTGCCTCACATGATTTTGAGGCCAAGAAGACCTAGGATCGGCCATCTGGAGGCCTAGGAGCAGATGGTATAGATGCAGCCCAAACCCAAGGGCCTGAGAACGAGGGGAGCCCATGGGATAGGCCCCAATCTGTGTCCAACAGCAGCATTGAGAACACCAAAGGCAGAAAAGACGAATGACCCCACTTAAGCAAAAGAACACACATCATTGTCATTTGTGCCCCTCGACCCTCAATGATTAGAATAGACTGACACCTGTTGGTGTTGGCCAGTTCACATGCAAAAATCTCTAGACACACCCTCACACAGACACAATGTTCTATCAGTTATCTGGGCATCCATTCACCCAGTCAGGTTGACACCAAAAATCAACCATCACAGTCCTTTATCACCAAACACGGGCCTATGTGCTAAAGTACTCAATGGTCAAGTTCAAAAGTAAAACTGCTCTTGGATTACATGTTTCCATCAACAAAAAGTGTCTTGCATGCACTGACCAGGCACTGGGGTAGGCACTGCTGAGAACAGGTGAAGAAAAGGTCATGGCCCTGAAGGGTGTTAACGGAGTCGAACGTGCTGCCTGCATTCAAATTCCATCTCTGATGTTCATTGCCTGTGTGACCAAGGCGAGTTTCCCTGCCTTTGTGTGTCCTCATCTGTAAAATGGACACAAAAATAACTCATCGAGTTTGTACACAAAGAGCAGGCCTGGGACACTCTGCAGAGGGCACGTCCCGTCCCGTAGCAAGTGCTCAGTAAAAGTCACACAGCAAGCGCTCAATTATCATTACCTGTTTAAATGGGGCTAATCACAAGACTAACAGTATTTGGCTGGCAGGATAAAGAGGAGAAAATTCGAGCAAAGCTCTTAGCACAAGTCCTAGCACTTGGGAAGCAGTAGCTAAGGTTGCTATTTATTATTAAGGTCGTTGTCACATGGCAGCGGAGGTGGTGAAAGAGGGGGGCAGGGGAGGCAGGGCAGAGACTCAATTAGCATCCCCTCTTCTCTTTCCGGGTCTCAGCCCTTGGCTGCCAAGTGTCCTCTCGGCCTCCCAGGCCCTGAATCGACCTGGAAGCTGGAGCAGAGAGAAGGCTGGTCATGGCCGCTCTCGCTGTTCACAGTCAAATGTGCCGCTTTTCTGCCTGGCTTCACACATTGTAAAAAGCTGCCCCGTGCGGATGGCTCAGTGTCCACACGTCGGGCTCCTCCTGACCCGCCTTCGCCTGCTGATGGGTCCCAAGCCCATTATTGTAATGGATTTGCTGTTGGGAAGAAGCAAGGGTCGTCAGCCTAATAAATCCCTGCCCTGCAGACCCGGCCAGCGAGCAGGCCTCCGCGGTGGTTCTCCCCCGAACGGATTTGTTTCCTGATTTCTGAAAGACACTAAGCTCTAATGAGTGCCCTGAGATGCAGGCAGGACTCTCCCGAAATGGAAGAAGAAACACAAGACTATTTTAGAGGAATCATTTGAGTTCTTTTTTTTTTTGTCCACCTCCTGAAAGCGCTATAATACTGTCTTGCTGCTAAGTTTAAAAAAAAAGTGCTGCTAATGAAATGCATAGAAAAGTAAAAACATGTCATGCAAATGAGACACCTTTGGGGATTTTGAAAAACTTGTTTGAAGGGCTAATTAAGAAGCTATTAAAAATAATTAATAATAATCTGCTTTTCCCAAATTCTTTCCAGTTCAGAAGTGTAAGTGACGCCATTCTTAGGCACTTTTTCAAACACGTGAGCTTAAAGTAGCAGGTTCTTCATTTACCTGGAAATATTTTCCAAAGTTTTAATCATTGTTTTTAAGGTAATCCCATTAGTGTCCTTCCGGCCCCGGGTTTGCTTTTCTGCGTGTGCTGGGTCAGGCCGCAGACCGTTCAGCAACTGCGGTCAACGCGCCACCGCAGAGTGATCCAAAGTCTCATGGGGAGAAAATTGTTGTGCGTTACAGGAAATTAAAAAATTCCTGCAATACCAACCTACTTCTCAAAGTCAATCTGTGGTATCCCAGCATCCACTCGACTCTGAAGTCGGGCCAGAATGATTTCTGAAGAGTCATTTCCAGCCTTATAAAGGCTCACATGGTGGATTGAAGCCATATTTGCTTCTGTGTTTTGTAAATCTAGAACTCATTACTAAACCTTTGTCTCTCCTACCCCGTGTCTGGCTCTCACTTCGTCCTCATCAATCTGAACCTTAAAAATCTAATGAAAAATGCCGAAACACATTTTGCATGTGGAAATGTGATAAAACACAAATTGTTACGAATCTGAGGAGGAACTGGCTTTCAGAAATGGGTGGGAGAGGCCTGCCACCGGGCTTCAGAGCCGCGCTCTGCTGGCCCCTGCAAGACGCCAGGAGTGAAGAGGAACACGCAGGGCCCCCCTACTCTCCTCTGGGCCCCATCGTTTCCTGTCGTTGAGATTTAAAAAGAAAACACAGGCAGAATCTGCTCCCCAAGATATCCAACTATTCATGCCCTAAGTGCCAAGCTAGACAATCAGTGCCAACATTTTCCTTCTAGAACGTGTACGTCAGTGGTCTCTGGTGTTGGCCTGTGTTTGAACATAGAAACTCATTTAAACTGTGGCTACCTTGACAATCCACATTGTAGCTCCTAATGCACAGAGAAGTCCCACTGCCGAGCTCTGTGATTTGGGGGACATTAAGTTGATGAAAGCTGGGGGACCCACAGAGAGCCTCTCTACTCTCTCTCCCTCTCAGTCTTTCTCTTTCTTGCATTTCCTTTTAAAGAGTCCACACTCTGCTCCTTCGATGCAGGTAAGTCTCACACCTGAGCTCCTCTCACGTAGGTAAGTGGGAATCAGCTAGGAGAGATGGAAAGAGCATGCGCTTTGGAGGCAGGCTGGCTAGGGTTTGCAACCCCCATTTCCTGGCTGTGTGGCCTTGGATGAGTCACTTAACCTCTCTGGGCCTTGGTTTCCTCTTGTGCAAAATGAAGAGCACTTGCTACTTTTTCAGTTTTCTGCTGAAAATAGGCAAAATGTGGGCAAAGGGCTTGCATGGAAGCTGACCTATATGGTGGGTCTGGTGGATAGAGGACTGTGTTTGGCCCAGATGGTTCTGAGTCCCGCTGTAGGGAGGGGAGGTAAGTCCACTGTGGCTGGGGAATTATTGCTGAATGCTGCCCTGAAAACTCTGGATTCAGGGATGGAACAGCGCTGTTCTTTTAACACCCAGCCTGACACCTCCTAATGAAATGTAAATGAGGGTTCTAACAAGCCTGGCATTTGCTTTGGGAAAAGGTGCGAGCAGACAGTCGCAGACAGGGCAGGCTCTGGAGAGCCCTGTGGTGTCGGTGTGGAGCTGGGCTGTTTGGCAGTGAGAGGACCTCACTTTCTCCTCTGAGGGTAGCCCTGACTTGGGGGATTTCATGAAGCTGGTCCCCCTCGGTGGATGAGCTCAACACTCTCTCCTACACATGCCCCTCTGGGACTTCCCAGCAGTCTGGTGACCCCGTGGCAAGTACACACATGTTCAGACTCCGGGGCCAGGCCAGTCCTCCTGGCTCCTCCTTCCTTGGGCCGCCGTGGGGGGCTGCATGGAGAAGGCCCGTGCCCATGAAGAGCCTGGGCCTGCGCTCCTGACCTGTATGGATACAGTCTTCTTGAGCCCAGGCCAAGAGGCCAGGCCCACCAGGGGCCCCTCCAGCAAGCCTCTGCTCAAGACCCCAGAATAGCATGGCTGCCCTCAGATGTGAAGATCCTCCTGGCCCCAGAGGACACATAGCTGGCATCTGTACTCCAGCCCGGGGGCGCGGAGTGGGGGCAGAGGACAGGGAACAGCTCTTCTGCTGGGTGGGGGCAGCCAGAGGAGGGGCCTCTAAGGATCCAATGCTGGGCCAAGGTTAAAGAATGGCCAGAGGAGTGGACTTCAGGCAGGGAGAAAGCACAACCAGGAGTGGAAGGATGTGGCAGTGTGGGGAAATTGTCAGAAGGGGTCTGTATGAAACCCCCTCAACATACGGGGCATTTCAAAGCCCCATTCAGGGACCGTGTTGGGAAGAGCACCACCAGGGAAAGGGCTTGCTCTGCCTGCCCTGCCTTGAGATGGCCATGCAGCCCTGGGTAAGTGGCCTCCTCTACCTCAGTTTCCCCATCTGTGAAACATGGAAGTATAACCAACCAGGTGTTGTCCTAAATTTCCCTTCTCATCAAAACCTCTGAGTCTATAGTTTGGGAATGAACTTTATCAGACTCTCTTCACCTGGAGACCCCACAGAACTCCCTGCTCTGAGAATTCGCTAAACCTTCAGTCCTGCTTCTTGAACCCCCAAAATCCCCCTAACGGGAAATAAGTCTTCTAAGGGCTCTGGGAGGCCACCAGCAGTCCCATTTTCATAGATTTCTACTAAGAACAATTCATCTCTGTGCATGGCTCAAGGAGCCGGGGGGCCTACTGGGCCTTCCAAAGCCTTGGGGTACCCCCAACCCTGCAGTGGGATGGGAAGCTCAGCCACACAGTGGCCACTCAGTTGCCCAGAGGCCAGTGCAGCCCGCCGGCTTTCCGTGGCAGGAGGATAGAAAGGGCTGGAACTCTATGCCCTGACTTCCATCCTCTCACAACCTTTCCTCCTGCTGGACCTCCCAACAGATGGGCAGGGGAGTTAAAGCAGGAAGAGCAGCTGCCAGGGTGGAGGGAGGGTGGAGAAAGGCAGTACTTGACACAAAGCAAAACTAGGTCAACCTCTTCTGAGAGACCCAAACATCCGGGACTTTTACAGCGACTGTTGGGAGTTGTTAGCAAATGGTCCATGAAGTTCACATAGATTCCGTCTTCCACCTGACCCACGGCTGGAGTGTAAGAACACCCTTCACAGGGAGTACCTAGCCCCCCGCCCAGCACCCACATCCCAGCTCCGCAGTAAGCTGAGCTCCTTGGCACGTCCTGCGATGGAGACTCTGGGCAGGCTGCACCAAGGAGGAAACCCAGAGGAGACTGGGGACTCATAACTCTTAAAAAGCATTTCTTTCTGCACTTACAGACGCCATAAGGATCAGAAGAGGTCCGGGGAAGCTGACTGCATTTTGCAAGAGCTATTTTCTGCTGTGGGGTGGGATGACCAATTTCGAATTCCGGGAGACCAACATTTACCTAACACAAAGGTGCACTGTAACGAGCTCATTATGTTGCATTTACATTATTTTGTATCTATTCTCAAAGACAGAAATGGAAATGTTCTGGTGTTTCCTCAGCACTTAGCATAAAATGAATGGTCGAAAAAATGTTTTTACAATGAGCAAAATTAGTCACCCATGAGCAAACCTTGCCCGGTGTCCAGCCTGGTCAGACGTGTGCTAATGGCCCCATTGGGGGTCCCACGGGCCCGCGTCTCCATGCCCAGGGAAGGCCTGGCTGCATTCCAGGCAGAATGGAGTCTGGGGTGTGCCCAATGGAGAGATGCCGTAGTTTGGCCCTGGACCCCCTGTGCATTCTCTGGTGGCCCCAGCCAGCCAGGCTCCCAGTTCCTGAGCTGAGATCCCTTGTGACCTCGGGAGCCAGGTCCAAGCCCAGAAGAAGGACTTAGCAGTCACATCCGGGCCTTCGTCTGGCCTGGAGTGTGGAAGCTCGGCTGACAGGCCTCTGACGGCCGCTGGCCCCTGCCTCTTCACCTCCACCCTGCTGGGCTCACCTCTCTCCTCACTCAGACCTCAAATGTTGCCTCCTTCCCCACACCCCAGCCGAGAAGGCCCAGATCCAACAAGCCTTCAGCACATGATCCGCAAACGTGCTCATTTTGATCTTCCCACCACCTCCAAACTGCTGCGGAGGAGATGATGGGAACAGGGCCCCTGGGGAGCTGTTGGGGCCTAATGCATCACACGTGCTGAGAGAGGCCAGGCCAGGCCAGACATTTGCAGCTCAGCTCCCGGGCCTCCTGGGGCTCTGGTTCCCCTGCGCCTTGGCTGAGCTGGGAAATGGAGTGGAAGTCTTGGCAGAGGACTCGTTCCTCCAGCCCAGGCCACCAGAACACAAGGCCTGTCCCCTGGGGGTGTCCCCACCGCAGGAAGACATTTTCTGGCATGTTCCTAAAGGGTCGACTGTATTCACAGTGCAGCATCTCTCCCACTTTTAAGCCCGGGGAAGGGAGATGTTGAAGGTATCTGGCCCCAGCGACTATGCCAAACACTTGGCATTTGGGGATTCAAATAGAAAATGATACTAAAAAATCCACGGACTCCAGTCGCTCCACTAAGCCAGGTAATTGGAAAGCTGTGCTAAAGGCACCTGTTTCACCCACTACCAGCAGCACAAATATGTACAGGAAACAGAAAGGCAGAGCATATGTGCAAATAAAGGCCTACTATGTGTCCGCTGGTCTGCTGTGTGATCTGAGGCCGGTCATCTAACCTCTCAGAATCTTTGTTTCCTTGTCTACAAGCTGCCATAATAGCAATTTCTTTCAGCAAATGAGATGAGGTATGTAAAGTGTTCAGTGCCATCATGTTTGGCAGACAGAACATGGAGGGGTAGATGGCTGCTCTCACTATCCTCAGCCACCATCGGCATCTTGGACTGTGCATTTAGAGTTAATCAAGGGAGAGATCGAGGACTCTGGACTCGTAAAAGTCTGTGGTTCCTTGCGTTTCCAAGGTCCAATCTATTAGAAATAACCCTCAGAGCCTGAGGACCCAGGAGAGCACACTGCCCAGCCTGGGAGGCCTACCATGCCCCCACAGCCCCCATCTCTGGCCCCCGTGGGCGCCCAGTTGAGTCTAGCCCCACTGGTCCAGCTCCTTGTGAAGTGGCATCTCCAGCCCATCAGCGGTTGGGAGAGGCTCTGGGAGCCGTGGAATCACCTTCCATCCTCTGATGGATCCCCCATCTCCATGACCAGGACACCACCCCTCAGCTCGACTGCAACCAAGTGGTCCAGGAGCAGCGAGCAGAGCCGGGGGTCACCTCAGGGCCGTGTGATAGTCTGAGATGTCTGCCCTTCCACCCCAAGACACAGCCAGTGGGGAGGATGGTGAATCAGAGTCAATCAGGCTTTTCCACGCCCTCCCGCCTCTAGCCTCTATGGCCGGCACCTGCGGCCTTGCACGCCTCCCTTGACCACAGGTACCTGGGCCCAGGGAGCACGCGCGTGCGCATGTGTAGATGTGCACACCTGGGCTGGAAGGGCAGGGTAAAAGGGCGGCGTCACTCTGAGGCGGGGTTGGGAGGTGAAACTACCAGGCTGCACGAGGCAGGAGGGAAAAGGCCAGAGAGAGGAGAGAAAGCAAAGATTCATGGGGGCTGGGGGCTTGTTGCTTTCCAAGCCTCCTGGCCCTCCTGCCTTGCCAGCCCGCCTGTCTGGGCCCCGCTGCCTGTTTCCCTCCCAGCAGTGGGGGGTCCTCGCCAAGAGCCAAGGAGCAGGCTCTGTTTGATGTGGCTAGAATGCCCCAGAAACTGGGTCCAGACCTCTTTACCGATACTGCCAGGCTACAGCAAGCTCTGCCAAGAGAAATTGGGGTGGAGGAGTGTGTGGCCCCAGGAAGTAAGAAGACCACTAGGCACCTGGTCTTCTACATGCCAACCAGATCTGAGCAGGTCGCCTCTCCTCTTTGGGGCTGTTTTCTCTTTGAAAAATGGAGCCCACTTCCTGGTGATGACAGGGAAATCCAATGACCAAATACAGGTGCAGACCTTTGTCAATGGCAGCCCACACTCCCACGCCCCCACAGCCCACTGCACCCAGGACACATCCCCAGAAGCCAGCGGGCCCCTCGCCAGCTACATACTCAGAATGGAACTCACCGTCTTCCCCAGCCCCTACCCCAGCCCCTGCCTTGCATGATGTCTGGGGATCACAGCAGCTTCTCTGGATACCTCCAGCCCCAAATCCCCGACCTAACCCCAGGCCCCACCTCACCAATCCCTAGCC
Organism: Talpa occidentalis; assembly: GCF_014898055.3. Lineage (NCBI taxonomy): Eukaryota > Metazoa > Chordata > Mammalia > Eulipotyphla > Talpidae > Talpa > Talpa occidentalis. The sequence continues at coordinate 8,528,181 of NW_023605194.1, forward strand.
AGGGTTCTGGCCAATTCTCAGGTTTTGTCACCCCAATTTCTTGCTCATCTCCCAGGTAGCCCCCTCCTCACCATGGCCAAGGCGAGTTTCCTCATCTGTAAAATGCAGGCAGGGCCAAATTCCCTCAAAGGATTCCCCTAAATATCAAAGGCAATAAATTTGATAAACTGTTGAATTTATGATCCTGACCATTAAGTCGAAGCTGCTATGGTGCTGATCAAAATCATGATGTGCTGATGACACTGTTGCGTGAATAGTGTTCACGAGCTATGCTCATCGGCATGGGCTTGAGCCTCCCTGCACTGAGCTGAGCACTGCTCTTCTTAAGAGCTTTGGACTCCTAGGCAGACCTCTGAGCACTCGCCTTCCTGCGTACCTACCACAGGACCTTTGCACATTCTGTTCCTCTCTGTGACATGTGCCTCCCTCCACCATTCTCGTGTTTGAATCCTTGGCAACTTCTAGGCCCAGGCCCACCTCCTTGAAGAGCATGCTCAGCCACTCTGAGCAGAGGTCCCTGCACGCTCTACCCAGCCACTGTCCATCTCAACCCTTGTTGGTTTCTTCCATAGGACTTTGAAGGGCCTCCCCTGGTGGCGCAGTGGTTGAGTGCTGGGCTGCAAGGCTGCCCGCAGCCTCTGTAGCGGCGGTTCGTTCCCCGGCCTCCAGGGAGGGTCCCACACACACAAAAAAGCATAGGACTTTGAAAATGTGTAAGAATTTTGTGCATTTGTTCATCTATTACATGTTAGCCCAAGGCTCCGCCATCATCCTCACTATATGCACACAGTGCCCGGCACTGACTGGGGAGCTGAATGAATGTGGAGTGAAGGTAGAAGAAATAACCTACTTGGTTCTACTCAGCAAAAGCAGAGAAAAGGTGTGGGAATTTGCAGGCAAAGCCCCATCCCCGGCAGATGGACTAGAGACCCCTCCCTTTCCCAAAACCTTGCCAGGCCGCACCTGGCTGCCTGCAGTCAGCAGGGCTCAGAACCAGCTCACCAGAGACAAATTGGAGGCAGTTCAGAGGCGCGGGCCAGGCAGGATTAAGTGGAGGGAGAGGGTGATTTATAAAGAAAGATAAAAGGGCCTTGCTTCATAAGGCTGGGCTGCAGGATTATTTCGATAACAGCCTCCAAATGTTGGCAAGGTGTGTGCACCAGGGGAGGCGGATGATTTCACCACAAAAGTGAAGAGGTGGTCAGCAGGAAAGATGCAAGGAAACCTCAATGGACTCTGGGCTCCTGGGAGGGAGCAGGAACCTAGGACCAGAGCTGGAGCCTTCCTGCTTCAGGCAGAAGCTCATCTCACTCAGGCCGTCAGCAACTGACTTTTGCAGACTGGGGAGCTTAGGAAGCAGAAGTGTGAGGGTATTTTAAGAAACCAGAGGAGCAAACCTGTTTTCTCCCTAAGTACTTGCCAAATGTCTGTGAAGGAAGATACCTCAGTAATTGCCTAGAAGGGAGGTCAGAAAAATATGGCCTGGGGCTAAGTCTAGCCCACTGTCTGTTTTTATAAATAAAGTTTTATTGGAACACAGCCCTGCCCATTTGCTCACTCATTCTCCATGGCTGCTGTGCGCTACAGCTTCAGAGCTAGGACGCTGTCACAGAGAGGGTGCGACTTACAAATCTAAAATATTTACTCTTGGATCAAATCAGAGCTCGTTTACAGTCTTGTGTTAGACTATTGATTGAGAGGTATCACGCATCACCTTGAAAGGGGAAAAAATGTCTAGAGCACCCCAAATTTGGTTTAATTTTTATCATAGTGTTACTTAAGTACACATACACAGTTAGGCTTTTAGCTCTTACACAACTGGAAAACCCAAACCCATTCTTGGATGAAATGGCAACAAAATGACAAAAACTTTAAAACTAAAATGAATGGCATTAAAATAATGCAGCTGATTTTTTTTTTTTTTTTTCTGAAGAGGCATTGCTTCACACAGCAGGGAAGGGCTGTTAGGGTGCAAATTTGTTTGCATTTAGCAAAGCTAATGTTAAAAAGTGCTTTGTGGTGATTCAATTCTCCCACTCGATTTTTCTCTTTGACTATTGTGAAAACTTTTATTCTTGTGGAAAGCCCTGACATCATGGCCTTTGGTGGAAACAAATACTCACTCAACCCTTTCTGTTCTTGTTCTCCATGGCCTGTGAGAATTAAAAAATATCGTCCTGATTGACCCACATCATCTTGAACACACTCAAAACACGGGCACTGAAATTTCACCCCCAGCTATAAAGTGATCAGACACATGCACCATTTTTTTTAATGATCAGTAAAATACAAATAGAATATTTTAATATACCATTTAGGGCACTTGTCCACTGGTTTGAATACCCCAGTTGGAAAAGCAGAGACCTAGTCCATCCTCTGCCCTTTCCAACTGGGAAAACCCAGTCCCACTGAAGGACTTGGCAAGACCACAGTGGAAGCTGGAGCTGAAGCCAGTTTTGGATGTAGATGTGTATCTTGCAGTACCTTCTTCTCAGTCCAAGAATGGGCCCAAAAGAGCCCCAAGAACAGGTGACAGTGGAATTATTCCCACTGGAGCCCAGATAGGGGTCGCCAATATCTAGCGCCACCAACTATCCATTGAGTGGCTTTCTCTGTAGTGGCAGAGGGTGCGGGTCCCTCTAGACACTATGAACAATCATGAAATCAGCATCCAGGAGGTACACCCAGGGGCCACAGGATAGACAATTGGATGGAATGGTTTCCGAGGGCTCCTTATGGACCCCAAAGAGCATCAGGAGGACCCTCCTGGGCTCAGAGAGAGCTAAAACATTTGAGCTCAAAAGTTTAGCCAAGACTTCATTGCCTTGGGGACTTACTCCTAGAAAAAGACCACACAGCTGGGCCTCCCGGGTGGCGCAGCAGTTGAACGCTGGGCTGCAAAGCTGCCTGCAGCCTCTGCAGCGCCAATTCGATCCCCGGCCTCAGGCGAGGGTCCCACAAGACGTGCAGACCTCTCCTGCCATGCCCGCTGCTCCCCTCAGCAGTGTATTTCGTCAGTCTGCCTGTTGTACTCCCCGCTCTGGCTCTGGTGAATTCTGTCACCTTCCTGTGCTTCTAACTGTACCCAGTGCTTGTATAAATAATAAATAAATCTAAAAAAAAAAAAAAAAAAAAAAAAAAAAAAGACCACACAGCTGCTACCCGGGCTGCTGGATGTCAGCAAACTCTCAAACATGGGTGACCAGGGGCCTCCGTGGTGGTGCAAGGGGTTAAGTCTCAGCACTATGAAGCTATCAGCAGCTACTGCAGCACAAGTTCGATTCCCTGGCTGGCCAGGGAGCTACCCACATGGCGCAGCAGACCTCTCCTATCTCTCCCACTGCTCCCCTCAGCAGTGTATTTCAGTCAATCTGCCTGTTCTGGACTACACACCAGCTCTTATATGTGTAAATAAAAATAAATCTTTAAAAAAAGGGGGACCACAGTTCCATCATATAGGGAGTCCAGCATCTGGGAACCACACCTGCAGAGAGATGTGTGGGCAGCTCACCCTGCCCACAACCCTTCTCTGCATCTGAGAGACTCATGAAGATAAGAGAAGCATGAAGCATGAAGCATGAAGATAAGGCAACCCACTGCTGCCTTCTTCACTCAGAAAATAGTTATATATGTGGTTGTACATGTGTATGTGCCTATGTGTGCACATATGTATAGATGTGTGCATGTATATACATATATGTACATATACAACATATAGATCCACACACATGCATATTAAAGAACTGGTTGGTTCAGACTAAATGAGAATATGAGATGTTCCAGAATAGGACTTGACAAACTCTTTCAATAAAGGAACAAATAGTGAATATTATAGACTCTGTAGATCACATGCAGTCTCTATTAGGCATTCTTTTTTTCTTACATTTTAAATATGTAAAAAATGCTCTTAGCTCACATGTTGTACAAACACAGGTTGCAAGCTGAATCTGGCCCAAAGGCCCACAGACTCCATCTCCACCCTGTTGTAAAATGTCACTAACTCAAGACTCCCTACAAGATCAACTTGGCTTTCATGGGGCGCCAGACACTAGAAGAGTGGGTGTGCTTCCAGCCTCACACTCACACATATAGATACATGGACACACTCACACGCATGGGCACGCACACATTCAGTGTTTTTCCATTGCACTAAAATACATTCTTTGAAAATCCCAATGTGAAAAGCCACGTATCCAGGACTGGGCAGCTAGTAACTATCCCTGTGGGTACCTAAGACACAAGAGATCAGAGCAGGCAGGAAGAGGAAGGACTTTGCCTATGATATAATTTGGAGGTTTCCATGCTATTCATCAGAACCATGAGGTCTTTAAGGAGGAGGGATCTCTATGTCAGTCCCTGCTTCTGGCTGCCATACTCAAATCAACTAAGCTGCCCTCCATTACTCTTGTAGGTGGATTTCTAGCTAAGATTTGATCTAAAGGCAGGATTTCATGGCAAAAGTGGGTGGATGAGTGTTAATAGCAAATTGCCTCATGTCTGTTCCCTCTAAAGTTCTGGCAAGATTAAACCACATGCCATTGAAGCTGAGGAGAAGCAGCCATCATGAAACAGGATGAGTGCGCCTTGGTTTACTACAGTTCCCACCACTCCCTATTGCCTTATACCAGCCTATTTCACTAATTAGTAGTACCTACCTGACCCTGGAGGTATTTGAGTTTATGGCTCCTACTCAAAACTGTGTTGGATGGCATAATGTGAAACTACTTCCTGAAGAGCAATACTGGTTTATTTGGTGAAGTTGCCACTAGTTCCAAAATTCTGAATCACCAACAGCATCTTGTAGGTCTTAGGTAACCCTTGACTTATCCTGGTATTTTCTTAATCTCTTGAATTTATTTATATCCTACTACATTCCAAAGAGTATTTCAGACAGCCTGTAAATATGCATATAGCACAATAAAATTTAAAAATAGATAAAGCAATCTGAGGACTGAAAAGCAAGCTAGAACAGTAGGACGAAGCAAAAGGAAAAGTTGGGGCATGAAAATGCAAGTCAAAAAGGTATGCATGGTTTTTAATGGTAAGCAGAGATTTCTGAGTTAGGCTGGCTCATGAAAGCATATGGAACCACCTTCCTCTAATAGCTGGAGAAACTGATCTAATTTAAAAAATACATATACATACATATATATGATCAAGGAAAAAGGCTCATCTGAAAGCCTTACACTTCAAAAGTATCAGCCAATGAAAGAAACAAAAAAGTATGAAGCAGAGCAAAATGATTCTGAACAGCAGAAAGATGTCCAACCCCACTTTACACAAATTCCCAGGAGCCATTTTAGGGAGGAGTGATAAATGAATGTTATGTGTCAGCTTGACCATGAATAAACCAGACCACAGGATGCCCAGATATCTGGTTAAACGTTATTTCTGGGTGTGCTTGTAAGGGTGTTACTAAAAAAGGTTAGCACTTGGATCAATAAACTGCATAAAGTGCCTGGCTCTCCCCAGTGTGGGTAGGCATCTTCCCATCCACTGGGAATAGGGAAAAAAAGGTCAAGGACAGGAGGACTTGCCCTCTGGCTGACTGTTGACCCAAGATTTCAGTTGTCTGACTTTCATGCTCCTGGTTCTTAGACACCTCAAATTGTTGTCTACACCATCTATTTCTCAGTTCCTATGTCTTTGAACTACACCTCTGACCTTCCCAGGCCTGCAGATGGGACTTTTCATAACCACATGAGCCAATACCTTTTAATAAATATAAATTATAATGCCTTAAAATACCTTATAATTATACCTCAATAATTATAACACCTCGTGATAAATATAAAATATAATTAAAATATAAATGACTCTTATTGGTTCTGTTTCTCTGGAGAACCCGAACATAGAGGCCAACAAAATCCCAGGAATTCTCCCTAATACCATCAAATAGTAGTGAAACCAAACAAAAGGAAATCCGGTTTCCCCTCATTGACTGGGGAAGAGTAGAATATGATACTGGGAAGAAATGGGAAAAATGGGGCCCTAAATGTCTCTGACAGAAACAATCATTTCTTCCAGGACTTCATGGAGATTTGAGGAAACAGTTCAAAGTCAAGAGGACCCTCATGGAAATGGTGTATACCCCTCTTCTCTGGGTGTGGTGAGCAAGAGAGGATACTTAAAATTTGGGAGATGGGAGTCTTAATACAGATGCCTCTTTATTGGAGTTATTCAGGACAAAAATATGTGACTGCAATATGAAACACCATTCCTCAAATTGTAGCAAAGGATATGAACACCCACAGAAAAAGCCTGTAAGTGGATATTTATAGAACCTTTGCTTATAATCACCCCAAATTGGAAATAACTCAAATGATCATTAACTGGTAAATGGATAAACAAATTGTGGTACATTCATACAATGGAATAATGGTCCATTAAATGTTGAGCAAGAAATAAATAATAATAAAGCAATAAAAAAATAAAAACTACTGATTCATGCAAGAAATCTCAAAAGTATTATGCTAAAAGAAAGAGGTTGTATACTGTATCATCCTGTTTATATAAAATTCTAGAAAAGGCAAAACTATAGGGACATAAAACAAATCAATGGTTGCCAGGGCCTGGGAGTGGGGACAGAGGACTAACAAAGGGGCATGAGGGAACTTGGTGAGGTGATGGAAATCTTGATAGTGCAGCAGTTACACAACTGTAAACACTGGCCAATTCCATAGAGCCAGATGCCTGCAAAGGGTGACTATTACTGTGAAGATATGATAACCCAATAAAACTGACTTAAAAAAAAATAATGTAGCCAGGAGAAAAAGTCAAACCACTCTTATGTGCAATGAAGAATAAAGTTAAGAAGTAAGCCATACTCCATTAGGTCAAAAAAAAAGTCTGTAGAGAGCTGCCCAAGCATGAGCCAAGTGAAAAGAAATCAGACTGCATCTAAGAAACCAGGACCATTCAGTTGATGGACATTCTTCCAGAAGGAACAGAACCACAGCAAACAAAATCAAAGTCAGACACAAATGAACCTTGGAAGAAAGATTACCAAAACAACCCAAGAAAACTCTACAAATGCACTAGCTGAAGAAAAATGCATCAAGAACATGAATCTAATGTTTAAAAAGAGCCCAAAATGACCACTCCACCCCACCTGAAAGACAAAAATTAAAAAGGCTAATAACACTCAATGTTGTCAAGGATCTGGAGCAACAGAACCTTCAAACATTGCTGGTTGTGTGAGGTAACACACTGATTTGGGGACAGTTCTGCAGTATCTAAAAGAACTAAACACACACCTTCCCTGTGACCTGAGAATTTCAATCCTAGGGTATTTATCCAAGAGAAATGCAGACATATGTTTATAAAAAAGATTGTAGAATTTTTCTAATAGCTTTATTCATAATAGTCAAAACCTGGAAACATCCTAGGTGTTCAAAAAGTGAATGAATGAATACACTGACTGGTACAGTCATACAGTGGGAAACTACTAAGCAAGAAAAAGGGACAAATAACAAAAGATGAATCTCAAAAACTGAGATTTTTAAGTTTGCTGAGTGACAGAAGCCTTAAAGAAAAGCACATACTGTATGATTCCATTTCCATGAAGTTCTAGAACAGGCAAAACTAATTTATGGTAGAAAAATATTACAACAGTGGTTGCCTCAAGGTAGGGGGTGGAGATTGGTTGAAAAGATTTATGAGGGAACTTTATGAGGTATACGCCTTACTTGATAGTGGCTTGGAGGACATAGTGTATATTTTCACTAAATAGATGATATATATACATTTAAAATTTGTGAATTTCATTGTTTATAAATTTTACCTCAAAAGAAAGTATTTGCTACTTTCTTTTTATACTGACGATAAAACAAGAACAATTAAAAGTCAATAGACCCCTCTATTTATGGCTGTATACTTTAGAAACTTCACAACACATTTTTGGGAAAACTCATCAAGTGGTGCAATGGAACATAGGATCTGTGTTTATTGCATGCAAAATGTCTTCATTGTATGCAAAATGTCTTCATTATATGCAAATTTCACCTTAAAGTATAAACAAATATTAAATTCTACTGGATGATATTCTACTGGCAGTATTTAGAAGGAGTTGTACCAATGTCAACACTTGCTTTTGAAATAGCAAAAAAAGAAAATGACAAGTTGTTGATTGAGGGGTGAAGTGATTAACAGAGGAATGATGAAGCAAGTAGAATAAAATTTTAATCATAGAATCTGAGTGGTGATATGTTGGTGTCCAACGAAATTCTTTCAACTTTTCTGCATCTTTGAAATTTTCGTATAAGGAGGTTAAGGGAATGCTGAAGTACAGGATGATTGCAAACCAAAGAAATAAATTGTGGACCAAACAACAACACCTAAAAAAAAAATAAAATCATCGGAAATTGACCAGATGTAGCTGAAAATCAAATTATTGGCATAGAGGAAAAGCTAGATAATTACAAAGAATATAGATGAAAAAGACAAAGGAATCAGAGCAAAGAGAATCAAACACAAGGGCAATTAGTGTTCCTGATTTAAGGAACCAAGAAATGAAATGGGAAAGTATTGAATATAAAACGGATTGAATGATCTAATACAACACTGTGAAATTCAGCAAGAACTGAATCCATAATACATAATGTCACAGAAAAAAATTTTCATTCAGAATCATCACACCATGATATGTCCAGATGAAGTAATTTAGCTTCAATAGAGAAGGAACAATTTCTCAAGAACTGAGGCATGAAAAGCAGATGACCATGAGGGAGGGAGAGGATTCCACAGCTCTCAGGCTTCCCCAAGGCAACGTGGAACATCACAGTAGGGCAAAGACACATCTCTCAAAAGGAAGGAAGGGAGATACAGTCTGCTCCATCCAGCAAGTGCTAGACCCTTAAAAAGGCAACAAAGACATTCTCAGATGCTATCACCAGTTTGGCCTGAGTTCCATGCCCAGCCAGGGAGGTGACCCACATGGCATGGCAGACCTCTCCTGTCTCTCCCGCTGCTCCCCTCAGCAGTGGATTTCAGTCAATCTGCCTGCTCTGTTCCCCGCTATGTCCCTGGTAAATACTCTCACCCCCAACACATTTGGCCTAGAACCCAATTCTTCGAAGCAAAAATTTTAAAAAAAAGCTTGTTTAAAAAGAGACAAATATTTTAAAAATTCAGACAATATAGTGTCTTCTTGACAAAAATACTTGACTCTGCAATCAGCCAGTTAAGAGAGAAATCAACATTGAGAAGTGAGAGACAGAGAAGATGCAAAATGGCCGATGGTGCCAATAGAGTCCATTTAAAACTAGAGCGAATACTAAACCTTTGTGTGAACTGCCAACATTACATAAATCCTGAAAGGGTAATAATGATAAAACTAACAAAAACCACGTTATGGCAGAAGAGAGTGGGAGAAGGTGTGAACGCACTAATGTCCTCATCTTTCATGGCAAAGAGGTAACTGATCGTGTCTAAAATTGAAACGTGAAGTTAGAAAAACATAATTACTCCAATTCAATGTGTTTTTTTATTTTTCCATAATCTCTTCTCTTAACCTTAGATCTTTTAGAAAAAAATATCCATACGGGTGAAAACATTTTATTTCAAGTTCAACAATTCTTTCCCTTTAGTTCTGTTCAACTTCCCTTTAACTTTTTTACTGCTTTCAAGTAAAACCAACTTTAAAGCTTTATGTTAAATGTGACAGACATGATGTATGGCATCTCTTTCTCAAGAGTGGATTTTAATACATTAAAATAGAGCATATATGTACCTCTGTGTACACTAGATAGACTAGTAGGTAAAAGGAAGTGCATTCATGGGTAGTGATATATATTACACACATGTGTAATAATATTTGGGATATATTTTACCAAATGGAAATATTTGAAGTGATTTTTAAATTTCCATTTTTACATATATTTATTGAAATATCTTTTTATATATAAGATCATACATTTATACCTTTTTATATGTTTTGAAATTATATTTGTATTTATAAAAATCAAATAACTTGAGCCTTGAGGTTCCTACGAGTCAAAGAAACAAGGGACCTACAAACAGCTGTATTTCACACAGTCTAACCAAGCATGGTGTCCACCAGATTAAAACCAACCAACCCAACAAACTCTCCAAGAGGTCATCAGAAGAGGTGCTTTTCTGGCACTCAGATCTGATAGAGGCGATGCTAACTGGTGTGGAGTGTGGCTTCCTCATAGCCTCCTTCGCTAACCCAGCAGGGGTTCCTTATCACACCAGTCCAGGCTTTCCAAGGGCACTAGAGCATATGTGCTCATCCGCGCCAGCTGGAGGAAAGCACCAGGTGACGTTCATTTTGGACTCTAGACAATTCTCTATGACTCATTCCCACTAGTCAGTGGTTTTCCCTTGAAGTGGGAACTTGTGATGGGCCCAGCTGGAAGAGAAACCCATCTTTTTCCTTCTGCTCCCCACTTCTTCCTCCCCCCACCCCTGCCACTACTACGCAAATGCTTTCTACCCTCCAGTCATAAAACTCACCTACAGCTACAGGGCCTGACATACGCATCCTTCCAGATCAGCTTACAGATTGCCTGCTCCAGGGAACATCTGAGTGGGATGGAATCAGGATCCTGGATCGAGAACTGAATCTGTGGAGGAGAACCCCCAGAGGAGGAGGAAGACGAACACCCAGACCTACTAAGAGTAGGAAGAAGGCAGGATGGACCCCTCATGCCTGGCTCCTCTCCGTGAGGGAAAAGCAGGTCCCTCTGCCCGTAGTGACAACATCAAGATGGCCCCCAACATGGAGAATGGAGAGAGGCCATGGTAGACATAAGGGCCGTTTGTGTGGCTCTCCACAGACTCCTAAAGATGTAAGAGTAGACTTGGGGGAAAGGAAACGGATGCGGCATTCATGCCTCTGGGGGCCTGTGGGAATTCCTGTAGGACACTAAGACACTAGCTGAGGCTCAGTGTCCCAGTCTGATAAATGGGACACATAACTCATGCCTGACTACTTCCCAGGAATGCCATGAGAGTCAAGTCAGGTTCAAAATCCCCAAAGTTAGGGACTCTTGTACAAACCATATAATGGCCCTGAAAAATATGCAGGGTAAAACTGTTGTTGCCCTTTGGAGCTATGTAGGAAGTAATGGGTTGTATCCACAGACACTTTGAGTTTCTTTTTAACAGCACTTTGGAAGATTGGAGAATGTTTCCATCATAAATTGGGGGACTAGAAATGGCTTTTTACTTGATTCTCCCATATGTTCACCTAAAATAGATTGTATGCCAGAAGGGAAATAATATGAGATAAATTCAATCTCCCAGCACCAGATGAAATGAAATAATTAGACTTGAAGAGAGAGACTAGCCTATGATATAATTCACAAAGACTGTATATCAATATTGTCATGTGAGGTTCTAATAAGGATGACCTGTAGGGCACCTTGTCATTTAAAAATAGAAATCACATATGTGGCAAATTGCAAAGTGGCCACAAATTTCTCTCTCTCTCTCTCTCTCTCTCTCTCTCTCTCTCTCTCTCCCCCTCCCTCCCTCTCTCTGTCTTCACTGTCTTTCATCTCGGTTTGGCCTTATGACTTTTACTTTGACCAATGGGACATTAGCAATGATGACAGCAGCAGAGTCTTTAAAAACCACTGCACATTGCGGGATCCCTCCAAGATGCTCTTGGAATTTATGACGGCCATGTAGGCAAGGCAGGCTAGGCTATTGGGAATGAAAGATGCTTAGGGAGAAGCCTCAGTCATACCAGATGAGGCATCATAAACCAACCAGGCTACTGGTTAGCAAGCCCAACCAAGATCAGCCAAGTCCAGCATCAACCAGAAGCTCAGTTCAGGTCAAATTGCTGACCTGGAGAGTTGTTACCTAAATATGGTGGTTGTTTGAAGGCACTACATTTGGTATCAAAAGAGAACTAAACATTGTAATATCCCAGAATGACTCAGAAGACAGGGACCCTGCCTCTAACTCATTGTATGACCTTTGGGAAGACATTTAACCTTTTGGGCACGTAGTTTCTTGCATGATAAAATGAAATGGGTTAATTAGGTGATCAAATTTAAATGACCATTAAAGATGCTTTCTAGCTAAGTTTCATTCTGTGATTATTTGTCTTAACAAATATTCATGTAGTAAGATTTCTTTGAACCAAGCAAAGGCATAGCTGAGTCTCAGAAGTTTTCTTGCTTCAAAACAAGAGATTCTGAGATTCATTTACTGACACATGAGCACAAAAAACACATAAAATGCTTCCTCAGTCTGGGATTTTCTAAAATTCTTGTTGAATTCTAGGCTAATGTATGAAGTTGGAAAAAGTTGACCAGAAAGTAATTGTAACTGATCCTGGCATGCAAAGAAAGGAAATTACAATCAACATCTAAATCCAGAAAGAGCTTCTGCTGGCATGTAAGGCTTTCAGAAAATGCAAGAGTATTTGGGACTAGGCATTCTGAAGGAGAAAATCCCAGGTAAGAACAGGAAAAAAAAAAGTCTTAGTGAACCTGAAGAATTTGCTGACCACCCCCAAGTTCAAATTTTTACCTATCTGGAAATTGACACAATTTTCTTATCAAAAGTTACCTAGAGGATAAATTGAAACAAGAAACATTTATATGCATTTTCTTAAATGATTTTACTAGAATAATGAACTTGTAAATGACCTCTGAACAGAACTGACATTTCATGAAGTTGTGTTGCTGGCGCTGGCACTGGACATGTGACAGAGCATGCATTAACCTCATGTGACTGTTGTTCAGAAAAAGGAGGACCCAGAGGTGGACATAACTGGTGTATCTGGGAGTCAGTTTGCTTGGCGGGAGCAGAGGGAATGGCCACTTTTTCCAGAAAAGAATCAGGAACATGAGTTTCACGAGCTGGGCTGTGTAAACCCCTGGGGTCACTGTCCGAATGTGCCCAGTCCCTCTGAGTCTGCTCACTGCATCTTCAAGTGATTTTTCACTTGAAGAGGGGTCTTCTAAGGCTTTTTTTGATGTTAGTTTGGTTTGGTCTTTTGAGGGGGTAAAAGGAGCATTAGTGGAGGATCTTACTTTCATATGAAAACACACTTGGCTAGACCTTGAAATCAAATGCAATATTACATTAATTTCCAAACGAAATATTAAAAAATCTTTCTGCCCATGGCTTCAAGGTAACTGGCTACTCCCCTTTGTCATAAAGAACACCATGTAATGAAAGGTAGGAAGCCCTGTGTAGTAAGCAATCTCCAAGGGCTGAAATACCCCGAGGGAGTCACTTTCAGAAGTTTTCAGAAAACCTTTGTTTTCTGAGTAAGCAAAATCTCAGAAGCACTGCATTTCCTCTGATAGGGATTAAAATGCTGGGATTGAAATGCTGGCAACACCTTTCTGGGCCTGGGAGGAACATCTAGAAACAGGCCTGAATGTCCCAAACCACCCTCTCAACACACACACACACACAAATACACAACCACACCCACCACCACCACCACCACCCTTCCTGGTTAGAGGAGAGCAAGGGGTCTCCCAGGGGAGCCACAGAAGGACTTCCTTCTCCAAGCTTCTCTGGGGTCCCAGGCACAGACCAGCACCTCCCATCGCGTACTGCATCCAGGTAACAGTCCTTTTCTCTAAACCCTCCACCCTCCGCAGGACAAGCCCCCCTCCTTTGCATCCTGGCTCATGTGTTCATCTTCCTCAACACTAAGGAACAGTAAGGAAAGAACGTCAACAAATCAACAGTGATTGACACCGAAGTACAAGTTTCTGATCTAAGGAGCTCAGATCACTGACAATGGAATGATCTGATGAGCTGAAACCACAGTCCCCAGGGGCCTCCTGGCTCCCCCTTAGTTTGGTTATTTCTTGAGTAAACAATAAACATTTTATTGAGTCCTCACTCTGGGCCAGGTCTGTTCTGGGCACTTGAGGCTCAGAGATTCCTCTCTGGTGGAGCTGATGTCCATTTGGGAGACAACATGGCACAAGAAGGTATACAAATATTTGTACATTAGGACTTGCACCCTTGAGTATTTATTAGCCAAGTGCCTACATTCGTGAGGTTTCATGGGAAAACAAAAATTATCGTAATAATTTAAAGAGTATTCACTAATGAATCAAGAACTTGTAGGTTAGTTTCCACCCAAACAAACTATGTGACTTCAGCAGCTATGACAACCCAAAGAATTGTCATCACTTTTGATCCATCTCTCTTCATGAGGGGTTATCTGATAGTATGATACATTTAGATTCAAGTATATTACAAAGAGCAATTGAAGACGTCACCAAAGCTGATGGATTATGAGGTTGATGAGAGAACTGCTGAAATCCCAAACCAAGCCAATGACAGGCGAGGCTCTGAAAGTTCAGTTGGGTAACAACAAGAAAATAGTGCAGGGTTTGGCAAAGGTGATGAATGGATGGTCAAACAGAATGGGGAACCATCTGTGGTTACAGAGAGCCCTTGGGGAAGTCCATGAAGACTCAGACTGTTTATTTGGCAACAAACAGCTTTCTTTATGTTTATGTTTATGTTTATGTAGCAATTTTTTTGAAAAAATGAAACAAGCGAAGCCATATCATACCACCATCCAATTTTGTCAGAAAACTGACATTCTTCAAAATTATCAGCACCTGATTCATTCTTTGTTCATTATAAAACTTCAGTGTATGGTTTGAATTAGGACCTAAAGTTGGATTTGTATAAGATACACATAAATTTACTTTTCATTGTTTCTATTTTTGGTTTCAAAGGTAAAGTCTAATCAAATCTTTCTTTTTAATCCCTTCTATTTCCTATGAAATTTTGGCTCCCATGGTAGGTGGACTTAGTCTAAGGTGACCTCTGCAGGTATGATCATCCATGGGTGGGAGGGCTGTGTCATCATGCTGGTGTAAGTGCCATAAAGGAGTATGTATGCAGCTATGAGACCCCTAAAGGGGACTTAGTCTAGAGAAGTCACATCACAACTGAGACTTGAAGGATGAGCAGTGAGAACATGTCCAAGAGTGGTCCAGGTAAGTTGGTACAAAGAACCAAAATCAAGCCAACATCATTGGAGGCCACATGAGCAGGGCAGGGACAGATGAGCTTGCAGGACTCAGGACCCAAGAAGTTGCTCTTCATCATACAAGCAATGGGCAGGTGTGGCAGGAAAGTGACAGATTTGTGATTTAAAAAAGCTCTCATGGGTCCCACATGCAAAGTGTCAGAAAAAGCCTCCCTGGACATCTTGGCCCTTCTTCTTAGAATCAAAACTCTGTTCAAAATTCCCAGGCCTGGGCCTCCCTGGTGGCTCAAGGGGTTAAGATGCAACCTATGAAGCTCTCCTTGGCCACTGCAACACGAGTTCAATACTTGACCATGGAGCAAATCACATGGCACAGCAGAGCTCTCCTCTCATCTCCTAGACCTCTGGCGGGTACGCCAGTTCTTGTACACATAAATAAATAAATCTTCTAAAAAAAATTCCCAGTCCAGGGCCTTACTAAGAGACACTACTTCCCTGCAGATTTATAAAAAAAACCACTGAGACAAAGGGACACAATGGCATTTGGAGTAGGTTGAGTCTGCTCCAACTATGATGATAGGACTGATTCTCCCACCTTAAAAAAAAAAAAAGGGAGATAATACACTAGACAACAAGCAACACAGTCAGTGACCCCTGAAAGAAAAAAGGAAAAAGAAGTGAGCTGAGGACTATGATTGGCCAGTTTTCTACTCTTGAGAGTGTCCCGAACACTGGGCAGGATGAAGAAACCCAAACAGAGCCCAACTGTCACCCTAAGTTGAAGAGGCCTTCGGGAAGGCCAAGGCAGCTAGAATTTGGAGATACCTGTGAGAAGAGAGCAACATAAAAATTATAAAGCTGCACAGAGAAAGCTCCATGGATCTGCTTTTGCATCTTTGGTTGAGTGATGATCAGTGTGTACATGTGTGTGTGCACGTGTGCATGTGTGTGTGTGTGAAAACTACTGAGAGATGAAGGGTTGGGAAGGGGAAGATATCACAAGGGACTAAGCAGACTCACACTTGGCTAGAAATAGCTGGAGTTGCCTCCAGCCAGAGTGGAAAACCACAAGATACATAGACATCAAAGGGAATTGTCTCCGTACTAGAGAAAAATTAGCCCTGGATGAAAGGATGCTATTACCACCAAAAAAAAAAAAAAAAAAAAAAAAAAAAAGCTTAAAAAACAAACCCCAAAAGGATGGAATAGTTCCCATCTGTGTCTCAGAGCCGGCTCAAGATTATTTACTGGAATGAACACTGCTAGGTACACAAGATAAAAGTGACAATGTCTCACATTCGATCAAAAATTATTAGGCAAGCAAAGCAGCAGGAAAATACAGTCCATAATGTGGAGAAAAATCAATCAACAGAAACAGACCCAAAAATGACACAGATGATAGAATTGATAGATGAGTTCCCAGCCGCATTATCTGAAGATTTCTGCAAGGGGAGTCACTACAGGGAGAGCCACCAAGGAAAGTGGCCTTGGGAAAGCCACCAAGTAGAAGTCACAGATCGGTAGAAGTTAGAATGAGTATGCACATGGTCCCGTGTTTTACAGGCACACTCCTTATCACCCCAGCTCTCCTAGAGTTCAGAGACACTCTTCTCAACAGAAGTGGCTGGTTTTCTTACAACTCTGAGACTAAGAGTAGAAGTCATTTCAGTTATTCTGTCATTTAAAACAAGGACTTTCCCTGAGGGGCAGGGAGGGCATGAGTGAGTCTCAGCAAAGTCCATTAGCAAATCAATCTATTCAGCAGTCTTTTAAAAATATTATTCAATCAAGTGCATTATCAGGCACAAAATCAACATGACTTGTTATCGGAAAGACAGCAAATTCTGGTTCAGACACAGCTTATTCAAACCCCTGTTTCACTTTCTGTTATCTATTCTGCCATCCATATCTGCTATTTAAATCATGGGGGAAAATTAAGTTATTTGAGAGACAGCATTCTGTGATAACTGAAGAATATTCTCCATTGGAGTGATTATATTATTGCTGAGCTGTGTTAACATGTAAATTCTTTTCTACAATCAAGTGTAAGAACACAACACTGGGAGCCAGCAAATTTAAAAATGGAAAAATCTCGTTACATTTGCAAAATGACAAGTCGTGGGAATAACCTTTCCCATAACAGGAACACAGCTAATTTTTAATATCCTCTGACTATTAAGTGGGAACCCGAATGCTCAGCCTTGACTTTACCTGATGACTTTATTGCTCTTTTCTTTATTTGGTTCTGTATTACAAAGTCATGTCTGCTTGCTATCATGAGTAAATCCATCCAAAGATAGACAAGGAAAGTTAATAATCTTCCAACCCTGTTGTCAACCCATCTTCACAGCCTGGAGAGTGTCTTCCCTGGACACACAAGTGCCAGGTAGACCACAGATATATAGATATGGCCTTTAGGTTAGTCTGAATTTTTGCAAAATCAGATCATATTAAATATTACTCTGGAGTTTGCCTCTGGTATTTAATATATCATAGCCACTCTATATCAGCACTCGAATTTATTCATCATATCTTGTTTAAATGGACTTTAAGGTTTTCTTCCTTCCCTGCAAGTTTGAGCTTTTGGGTTTTTTTGGTTGTTTTTTTTTTTTTTTTTTTTTTTTTGGTTATGACACATAATGCTGGAGGAAAATATCCTTATATGTCCCAAGTGCAGGAAATCCAAATTGCAGATAAAATTCCCTCTAGGAGTTATTGCAAGATCAAGGGCACACACTGATGTGTTCCTAATAGGTATCGTCAGGTTACTTTCTTCGTGAAAATTACAATACATCATGTATGTGAGGTAAATGAAGCAGGCTTTATTTACCCTGTCCCACCTCTCCAGCTAGCACCCGAGGTCTTGCACTCCTCCAAGAACTGGGGACACCCGGGGCCAGAGAACACGGGCATGGGAATACGGAAGTGTGGACACCTGTGCTGAGAGCAGGAGCTAAAAGGGCGGCGTCACTCTGAGGTGAGACTATGAGATGTGAGACTGGAGACGTCAGCAAGAATGCCAGGGAGAAGGGAGGGAGAAAGCAGGCCTCAAGCTTTCTGATTCGGCATTAAAGGCCTATAAAAATATGTTGGGGGCTCCAAAGTTCTCTTTTCATCAGTCAGAATGGACAATAAACCTGCTCGGCCTGGGATGGTTGCACAATACGCCAGAAATGAATTAAAGTGCCTGCATTCTTGCTACTTGTGCTCTGTTACTTTGGGAGAGCTGTGAAATGTCTCAGAGCCCAAAAGTGGAAGGACTCTGTGCATGTGAGTGGCACACGGACACTCAACATATCAAAACTGCTGAGGGTATTATTAGCATCATCATAATTAATCTACAACCTTTGAAATTAGTAAATTAGTGGAGTAAAGATCTTACAAGCAAGATCATACTAAAATATAAAACAAGCTGCATTTATTTGCAGCATCCAGAAAAAAAATAGAACTGCCACCAAAACAGTTTTTATAATGTTACAAAAAATAGTATTGTTTTGAAGCCTTATATTAGAACAATTCTGTCATAAGTTATTTCTATTCTTGGGCTACTGTTCCACATCTTAACTCCTTCCCAGATTTTTTTTCTTTTACTACTGCCCTTTGGAAAAGGGCTTTGCAAAAGTTTCTCTGGGAGATCAATCTTGGTTGAGATGACTGTGATTTGACAAATTAAAGTAACCAGGAGGATATAGCTGTTCATACTGGTGAAGACTTGAGCCCCCAATTAAACCCTCTGAGTTTTTGAGGCAGAGTGTTGCAGTAGAATGAACACAAACCTGGCAGCAGCCAGGCCTGGGGGGCCCCCTGTTTCTATCAGAGTGACTTCAAGAGGGTCACTTTTCGGAGCCTCAGTTTCCTCATTTGTAAACTGGGGACAAGAACATCTCCCCCAACACAGCAGATGTGAATGCTTTACTGGATCATTCCTTAGCAAACTACCTACAGATGAGGTTAAATAACCAATGACCCAGCTTTGTGAAGCAGAGGCAGGATGTGTGGTGGGAGGTCCAGCCTCGGTGGATGGGCTCCAGGGCTGTGCGTGCCCCTGCGCAGGTGGTCCTAGGAAGGGCTTCAGTTGAGATGGTCTGTGGCCTCCCTTGTGTCTCCAGTTTGCTTCCTAGCTTTCTGTCTTCCCAGATACCAATATGGAAAAGGACAGGGAGGGAAGTTGTGAGACCAAATATGCACTCTACCATCCTATCCTATTAACCTGCTCATTTTGCAGCCAGGTCTGCCTGTAGAGGTCAACCCCTAATGCCTGGGAGACTCAGCAGGAGACTCAGCCCTGGGAAGATCTTCCCACCACTCTCTCCTCGCTGGGGACCCTGGGCTATGATCCCTCCTTGCTGGGGACCCTGGGATTCTACTAGGCCAGGTAGTTTCATTGTTGCTTCATCACAGACATGAAGAGGATTTGGAGCTTCAGTAGATTTTTAAAGGCCTTTAATGCTGAATTAGGGGACAGACCAGCTTTCTCTCTCAGCATTTCTCTGGTGTTCTTATCTCAGAGTGATAAGATAAGTGATAAGCCCTGGCAGCCCCTCCCTTCTGGCCAGGTGTGCACACCTCCCCATGCACACCTACACATGTGCGCGCCCGTGCTCTCTGTCTGTAATCATAGAAGGTGTGCAAGCCTGCAGGTGCTAACTAGAGAGGCTAGTGGTAGGAGGGTAGAAAAGAGCCTGATTGTAACTCATTTACCCTACAGCTATGCCCCTCCTCTCTGGGGACCCTGGGCTATGGCAAGTTTCTAAGGAACAGCCACTGCAGAGAGCTTGACTTCCATATTCCTACTGCTTCCCAGCAGGGGACCTGGAAGCTCAGCCCAAACTGTAAAACTCGATATCCAGAAATGGGCCATGGCAAATTGTTCATGAGCAACCTCTGCTCTTCCTGCCTAGGCCCCCAGTGCATCATCAGGCTCACAAAGCCAAGCAACTTCACTTGGTTTGTGTCCCTGTTAGTTTCTGAGAAAACAGGAAATCTGCCTTTTGGTTACTACACAACAGCTTCAGCCATTTTTTTCATGATTTTATGGTGCCTGAAATGACCCACGATCTCATCAAATGGAAAGGGCTGCTGGGGGGAGGGGGTAATCTCTCTCCCCCCACCCCCACCCTCCTCTGTCTCCCCAAGAGGCCAGTCTTGCCTTGCTCATCTGGAAGTATGCTGTCCAGAGCTGGAGGTATACACTCTGAGGAGTCCAGAAAATCTAAAAGTCTCTCTGTTTTAGCCCAGGTGTCATCTCTTTCTGTCCACAGGCCAGGCAGAATTCTGCCATTAGCTAATAATAGCATACCAATCTTGAAGCAAAAGCAAAAAAAAAAAAAAAAAAACAACTCTCTAATATTTCGTCTTAGCAGCTGATAATGTAAAACAGGGTGGCATTTGGAGGCCTAGGATGATGCCAGTCTCTGGGGAGAGAAAGGTGTTAACTTCTAATAGCTTTTCAGTAATAGCCAAGCATCTGCAGTCCCCTATAAAAAAAAAAAGGGGGGGTTTAAAAATTAATAGAGCTGAATGTGCTTCACACTGAGGAGAATGCCAGATTAATAAGTGCATTAAGGGCCGCTTTGGATTGGAAATAATTATGGATGATGACAAGGAGCAGAGGGGGCACGGGTGGCGCTCACAGGAATGCATTTTAAAAAGCAGTTTAAAGAGCCTTCAGATGTTGGTATTATCCTGCGTGACCAAATTAAGAGCAAATGAGAAAAGTTTATCTGGCATTTTGGAGTATTGAAAGGGCTTAGTGTTATAAATTATACAGTATGAGGATAGGAAATGGTGAGTAAATTCATGTAAAATATTATTGGCAGTTTAAATAGCAACTGCTTTATAAAGCATTAAACATTTTAATTTGGAATTAAAAGTCCAAACCACAACATCCCCTCGCTACCAAAAATATTAAAAGCTTGTTTCAGTTATTTATTTGTCAGCACAATAATTAGAAGTTGCCTTGATCAGGAATTAATCTCCCTCAAGTCCAATTTGAGCTATCAGTGTGGCATAAATGTGGTTGGTCTATGCCTCAGATCTGGTTTAGAACTTCTAAGACAGGAATGTCAAAATGTTCTTCTAATATCTTAATCAGACGCTGGAAGCACATTGTCCTTGCAGCCTGAGCTGAGGCTTATCAATATTTAATCCAGTCGCACCAGACCCTCCTTTCTCACAGTGCTTCATACAGTGACAGTTGGGTTAGAGATGGAAACCAGTGTCTGTGAGGGTCAGAATTAAGCATGTCCAAGAAAATGCCAGGTCTATGGTGAGGGAAAATAACTCAAGACCATGGAGGCATAGAACTTTCTCCATAGTCCCCAAAATTTTGGCCATTTACACTCTCATCTCTGCTGATGGATGGATTAATTGTCATTGCTTTTCTGAACGGCAACATGGTGACATTTATTAAAATCCTTCAAAAGATATACACCCAATTATCCTGTTTCTAGCTATTTATCCTACTCAGATAAGAGCACAAAGATATATGTCCAAATATATCTATCATTTCATTTCTAATAATAGCAAGCAAATATTAAATAATCTAAATACTAAATAATAGTGGATAGTTTTAACAGAAAAACACAGCTATAAAATAAAATATAATATAATTATAATAAAAGTATGTTGTAGACTCCTGGCATCCACCTGGAGTTAGAAAGAATGGAAAGAATATCAGTCCTGCTCCTTTAAGAAGAAAAAAGTTAGGGAATCTGTAAGATTACAATATTTCTTCAACTCTACAGTCCTCAACTGAGAACTACAGGCATAAGTCACCCAAGTAACTGAAAATCTGGAGAAGCAAGTGCTTAGAGAAAGAGATGATACATGAGCACTCACTTAACTGGCAGACATAGCCAAGCACCTAAAGAGAAGAAAAGGCAGAAGAAATATATGAATAGAAGACAGAAGAAATGTCTGAAGAAATAAAGGCTAAAAATTTTCCAAAATTAATGACAGACAACAAATTATAGCTCCTGAAAAATCAGAGAACACCAAAAGAACAATGAAAAGAAAAACAAAGAGACTGCTTAGATATAAGGGAAGGTCAGAGGAGGGGGTCAAATAAAAACTCTTAAAGCAAGACAGAGAGAGGGAGTGAGGAGAGGTAATAATTATAGTAGAATTCCCAACAGTAACAATGAAAGTCAAATGATACTGAAGTAACATTTTTTTAAAAAACTGCCAACCCAGAATTCTATACCTAGTGGAAATGGTTGTAAATGAAGTAGATATGAAGACATTATCAGGCAAAAGGAAACTAAGATAATTTATTGCCAGCATATTTGCACTGGAAGAAATGTTAAAGGAAATTTTTCAGACAAAAGAAATATGGTAGCAGACAGGAACAAGGATCTAAATAAAGAAATGAAGAGCTGTAAAAATATTGAAAAACGAGATTAAAATAGAATTCATTTTTTAAATTTCAATTACTCTAAAATATAGCTATGTAAAGCAACAATAGTAGTAGCGATGTATTTCATGTTGTTAACATATATATTTATACATCCATTAATAACATGTATGCCCATGTATTAATAACGTGAGAATTAGAGGGGAGAATTGAGGATATGCTGTTGAAATTTCTTATACTGTCCATGAAATATACTATTCATAATACACATTATAAACCCCAAAGCATCTATTGAAACAATTTTAAAGAGATATAATCAATCAACAGAAACATTGAAATCATTTTAAAATGCCCAATTAACCTAAGAGAAAGTACTGAAAGAACAAAAAATGAAAACAACAAAAAAGACCTAACAATTTGGTAGATTTTATTCCAAATACATCAATAATCACATTAAATGTGAATGATCTCAGCAGGCAGATTAAAAGATTGTCAGATTAGATTCTTTATAAAGCAAGATACGACTACATGGTGTCTACAAAAAACTCATGGTAAACATGAAGGCATGCAGAGGTTAAAATAACAAAAGTAGTAAAAGGAAGTGTCAAGCAGACACCAACCAAAATAAACCAGACACCCTACATTAACATCATTCAAGGTAGACTTCAGAACAGAGCTACAAGATACATAAGGCAAAAATTGATAGACCCAAAAAGAGAAACCCATAAGCCCCTGTGTGACTTGAGGACATTACACTCCTTCACTGATTAACAGAAAAGTTGGCAGAAAATTAGTAAGGCTATAAGGCTCAAAGAGTATTATCGATCAAACTGACATGATTAATAATTATGGAACACTCCAGCCCAAAACAGAATACAAAGTGTTAAGGGCACATGCAACCTTAAGTGCATATTCATCAAGACTGATCACATTATGCAGCCATTAAGCCTAAAAAAATCTAAATCAACATAAATCATATGAACTATGTTTTTAGATCATAGCAGAGTTAAACTTAACATCAATAATAGAAAGATATCTAAGAGTGTGAGCAAAGGCAAAGATGTTCCCTCATATCACTCCTTTTCAACATCTTATTGGAAGTCTATCCATTGCAATGAGGCAAGAAAACAGATGAAAAGGCATGCAGGTTAGAAAGAATAAATAAAACTGATTCTATATAAAGGTAATATAAGTCTACCTAGCAAATTACAAAGAACCTACCAAAGAGCTTCTTGAATTGAAGGTGGCTGTACCCAGTGCTTGTATAAATTAATAAATAAATAAATAAATAAATAAATCTTTAAAACAAAACAAAACAAAAAGGTCCTAAATCAATGGAAGACATAATGTATTTCATGGAGAGGAAGACTATATTGTAGAAGATCCAAATAAGGGATTGGGAAAAAAAAGTTATTATAATAAAGTGAAAATCAAAATCAACAAGCAACTGTATATTGTTAAGATGTCAATGCTCTGCAGATTAATTTAGAAACAATGCCACACCAATCAAAATGCAATGCAAGGGTTTTTTTGTTTTTGTTTTTGAATTGGCGGGAGGGGTTAATTTTAGATATTTGTTCTCCTTACTAGGTTTGGAAAGTAGGGGTTTTTTTTATTGAGTTAATATTGGTTTACATCATTATTTGTGTTTTAGAAAGATCAGCTCTCCTTCCCCCCACCTTTTTTAATAAATGAAGACAAATATATTTATATCCACAGAAGAGTCTACATACCTATATTTGCAAGCCCTATCTACTCAAAGACTTAGAAGCAATAACATCACAGTGGTAATGAGGACATGGAACCAGATCTTGGTTTCCAAATACCATTCTCCAATCAAAGGAATGTGGGCTCACTGGTGCAATGGTTCATCCCAAGATAGGTTGGGGAAAATACTCACCGATCCTGGGGTTTCTGCAGGTAAAGAAATCAAGGAAATACTCAAAAAGAGATAGGAGATGTGTTGAAAAGTCAGAGGAACCAACTAGGGAGAGCTCCTAAAGGTCAAAGCTAGAATAATTTGAGCACCAAAATCAATACAAGTAGCAGTGGAGTCTAACTATATAATAGAACAAATATTGTATGAATACAAATAAACAAACTGTTTTTCAGTACTGAAGCATTTCAGTGAACACAGGTAGAAGGCATGAAGAAAACAGAAAATCGCCACTAGGATACCACAGTAATAATTGTTGCAATTATGATCCACCAGGGATGCTGAAATCAGTAGGCTAGCATTTAAGCAGAAAAAGGATATTTTCATACTCTCAAAGTAACTCCTCCAGGATTTATTAATTGCAAAGGAAAAATAATACCTTCACATGAAGGAACCCAACAGACATCACTTTAACCAAGTAATCAAGGTTAATATCCCCAGTACTAAGACTTAGGGACATCATGAAGCCCCTGGTGATCCACAGAGAAGCATTAGGTGTAGCCTTATCAAAATTGCATAATCCCAATCTAATCACAAGAAGACAACAGATCACTCCAAATTGAGAGGTACTTCACAAAATAACACACCTCTCAAAAGGGTCAAAATCATAAAAGATAAAGAAAAGCCTGGAGAACTCTCAAGACTGGAGATATAAGCAAGTGTGATGTAGGATCCTGGGTCGGGTCTGGGAACACAAAGGAGACCCGAGTGAAAAGAACATAGAGTCCACTGAAGTCGTTAGTTAGAGTTAACTTCTTGTTGATGGTTTCTATCATCATGTTATGGTTCTGTTAGGTGCTAACATAGGGGAAGAACAGTGAAGAGAATATAAGTACTATCTACCACTTCTGCAAGTTTTTCACTCTAGTTATTTCCCAAAAAACCTTTAGAAAGTATATATACACACACATATTTTATGGACCTTGAAGAGCTTCACAAAAAGCAAATCACAAAAGTGGTTATGTATGAGACCTTTATTTATCAAAATAGTATGTATACATATGCATTTATGGTTCCAATGAAGGTATACGTATATATACATATCTATATAATTATAGTACAAATAGTCCCTGACTGATGATGGTTCAACTTATGATATTTTCAATTTTAATGGTTTATTTGCACCTAACTCCCTATTAAATTGAGGAAGATCTCTCTATCTATCATAGCATATCATTCCCAAAGTATAAAATAATACCAAAGTTTAGAATGGTTGGGACTGTGGATGGTTCTTTGTTTCTTCTTTATCTGCCTTTATTTTCTAATTCTTCTACCATTAACTTGACTTACTGTGTATTTTTAACTTGAATCTCGTGACTGTCTGCCTATAATCCAAGGCCAAAGCTAAATTGGAGAACCAAGAAAAGCCCATCTTCAAAATTCAGCTCCAATGCTGTGTTCATGGAGAGTCTGTGATCATCTTTCTCAAATTCAGTCTCTACTGTGTTACCCAGAGTGTCTTCCAGCTGACATTGAACTAATCTCCCCATCTTTAATTTCTCTCTCCTACCAGATATCTAACCACTACCAATAGGTTTCTGGGATTTTCTGCTTCCCCCTCTCTCCAATATGCCATCCGCTATATGCCAGGACCTCGAAGTCTCCTTGGCTGGCAAACAGGTAAATGAAATGTCCAAGGCACACAGAAGTGTGGCAGATGGCTGTGAAACTCTGGGCCTTCTAGGTAGAGAGGAGAAGTAGGGAGCCATTGGCCCAGGCTCTTCCTTTATGATAGAATAGGAAGGATGGAATACAAATGTTACATGTATGTTCAGACCCCAAGAGAAAATTCAATCTCTCATTCAAAACTTCCTACTATCTGAGTTGTAAGAAACAATGGTTTCCCAAGATTGACTGTCATTTATTTTAACCACTTTTTTTGGGAAAGCATTTTGCCTGCTCAGATTTACAATAAACTTAATTTTATGTACAATATTCCAAGTTTTCACAAGAGAAGGCAGATGGGCGAGGCCAAAGGTGGGTCTGCCCTAGGAGAAGGGCAGGAGAAAGAACTGAACTCTACAATTAGCACGATTTGCTCGTAACATGGCCCCTAACACAGTGGATGCTGGGGCTGGCCCCTCAGAATTTCAACTCCATCTTCTCAGAGATTTATTTTTCCTTTTGAAACAATTTCTGGCAGCGTTTGATCTTCTAAACTGAAAAAAAAAAAAATCAAAGAAATCTGCTTCTCTGGAGTATTAATAGCAAAGGAATTTCTGGATGCTGCAAAGTAGGAAAGGAACATAATAGCATCTCAGTTTTATTCATCTTCAAAGCAAACTAAATATAGTTTTGAAAAAATAGAAGCAGGATACCCTACAGATTTTTGTAGGGATAGAATAAACCTCTTTTCAGAAGAAAAAATGACATGAAATTTATCTTGAAGGACAGCCATTGGGCTCTTGTCCTTTTAATACCTGCAAGAGGGCTGTCAGAAGGGACCTATACTGTACATCAAAAGTAAAACTGTCTAGTCATTTGGGTAACTTGTAAGCTCAACTCTTCTCATCAATACTTGGCATCGCCCTGCATCTCCCGTGCCCTGTTGGGATATCAATACCATCTGTCCCCCAAAGCACAAGAACATTACATATTTCAGATTTTTCTGATTAACACACATCTAGTCAATGTGCATGTAAAACTGAGCAACATCTTCATGTTCCCTTAACCCAAACTCAATCTTTACTGCCCCTATCTGGTAGTAAGTATGGGGGTAGAAGTGAAAAGCATGTTTGCATTTAGCTGGGGTGTAGATGATAAGGCACACATGTAGGCAGAAAAGTTATTGAGGTACAACTATGAGCCAGATGCTTCTCTAGATACTAGAGATATAGTAGAGCCTGCAAATACATATGCAAGCTTATTTCTGGTTTTGACATGTGCTACAACAGAAAGAAAGGAGATGATGGAGAATTCTGGAGGGATAGAGGCTAAGTTAGAGAGGACCTGTCAGAGGAAGAGCCTCTGGGCTAAGAGCTGAAGGATGAAATGCCAGCCCTCCTGAAGGATGAAATCCCCAATTCTCTCTTGGACAGTCCAGAGGTGCTGAGAAGCTAATGTCCCTAATGACTGAGGAGCAACCCTCAGTCAATGCCCAAGAGGACTTGATGAGTAAACACCCCAGCCTCACCCCTAGAATGAGCACTGTGGGGCATGTCCCACACTCTTTCTCAGAAGTCTCCATCAGGACTGAGATCCAATTGCCATCAGCAATAATCTGCTCAATGAGCACATGTGGTTGCTTTCTTTTCCTTCTCTATCTTGCTTCCCCACCCCACCACTGTGCTTTCAAGGATCCCCTTCCATATCAACTGCTTACATTCAAACTGCTAATCTCAGAACTTTCTTCTTCTGGAAGATCCAGACTAAGACATGTTAGAAAGGACTTGGTTGGTGAGTTGAAAGTCAATTGACCTTTGAGGATGACAAGACATATACCCCTCTTAGTTCATCTAGGCTGACAAATAATCAAATAAGCATCAGACAAGTTGATAAAGAAAAAAGTCAAAAGAAATTTGATAGTAACGTATACTTCTAGTATAGATGAGAAAGACCCAATAAAACTAAGTAATTTGTCATGTCTGATGCCATCTTAAATAGCTTCATTTAAGACAACAGAGGTTAACTGTTGTGGGGTGGGAGGCAGGGGAGGATTTCAGTGTATGTCAGTTACGGAGTTTACCAAGGGAAGGCACAGTAAACAAAGTATGCAGATTGAAGCTCTTCTGCCATCTCCATTAAAAAGAGATATGGAAATTAGGTCTTCCCTGTACAGTGAGGGAGTTGCCTTTACAGAGATGTGAGATGTAAATGTCTTTTTCAAAGCAACCTCCACCCATCTTTCAGAGCTCCACCCATCAAGTCAATCTTTTGCCAGAATGACATATGTCAGGATGGCAGATTTTTGCTGCTCTACAGAGGAAATCAAGCATCAGAGGAGGCAAATGACTTGTTTAATTAAGTCCAGACCCAAAGTCATACCCAAGGTCAATTGGAGTACCAGGGCCAGTCAATGCCCAAGAGGACTTGATGAGTAAACACCCCAGCCTCACCCCTAGAATGAGCACCTTGGGGCATGTTCCACACTGTTTCTCAGAAGTCTCCATCATGACTGAGATCTGATTGCCAGGAGGCTTGAACTGCACTCCAAAGTTGGCCCAAACCAGAGTCGATTTGGTCTGCTCCATGGTCCTCTGCGGGATGCTGGTGGACACACTCATCCAAAGGACACGGGAGGAGTGAACTGAGACAGCTCAGCAGCACCCTCAGGACGCAGGAGTGACTCATCTGCTGGGGCTGGGGTTTACATGAGGCTTCACAGAGAACATGACTTCTGACCTGAGTCTTGTGGGGCAAGTCCGATGGCCCCAAGATACAAAAGAGAACACAGCCTTCAGAAGCCTGAAAGCAGTTCCTGCGGTTAGACGCAGAGAGGCAGAGCAAAAATGGCTCAATAGGGCTAGGATGCAAGGGCCTGGAAAGCCTCACACCTTGGGCTTCTCCCGCCCCAGTGGCAGACTCTGAGCACAGCTGTGCAGAGGGTGGGGTGCAGGGTGTGAGGCTAAGGCGGGGCAGCCAAAGAGGAGGTCAGGCAAGTGTGCAGGGGCAAGATGGTGGCAGGAGGCTAAAAGGGAAGCTGAGGAAGCGGGAGGGACAGACTGCAGTGGAGGGGAGGGAGAGGGGCTGGGATGCAAGGCTGTCTCCCAAGGAACCGATTAATGTCGATAGGGGTGGATCTGTCCCTTGAAACAAGAGTGGAAACCCAGGAGGAGGTAAGAGTGGAACATATAAGAACTTTGTCCAGCTGTTTAGAGAAGGGTTGAATTCAGAATCTTTCCAATTAAGAATTAAACATTTTTGAAAAACAGAGCTGGTTAATCACTGAGGTGTCTGGAGAGGTACAGAAGGAGGCTAACAACCCACTCCACTCCGCTCCCCCAAGGATTGTAGTTGGAAAGACCCTGAAGTGGCCAGAGTCCCTCTTTTCAGCCATCATTCAGAGTTGGGGTGTTTCCTGGCCCAGGACACACAGCCCTGAAAACTCCAGAACCAAGTTCAGGGACTCCTGAGGCCCTGCTCCTCCTCCACAGCCAGGAGGCCAAGGAGTAATGAGGACTTAGCGTTCTTGGCCCCCACTCCCGCCCAGCTGTCTTTTGGCTGAGGACATTTTGAGCCATGTGAGAGCCTCACCCCTAGAAGCAGAACTCCCCTGAATCTACTTGTCCCTGCCCCCTGATTTTGTCCACATTCAGGCTCAGCAAGTGCCCGTGACATGCTGCCCTTTGCTGTTGGAGGGCTCTGTGCCACCCTGACACCCTGCTCCAGCAGCCACGCAGTGTTCAGGAGCGTCAGGTGCTGATGGCCAGGTGGTGAGCAGGGAGGAGGGAATACAAAAATCACTGGATGTGGTGTTGAGACCTGAAGTTGAGCCACAGTCTTGCCATAAGCCAGCTCAGTGGCCCTGGGAAAATCATGTGGTCTCTCTGACCCACAGATTCCCTCCTCCACGAATTGAAGATCATAATATTGACTCCATCTACATCAAAATGCAGTAAAGACGGAGGGAGGTGATGGGCAAGTCCCTGCTGCATCCTGAAAATCTCTATAGGAACACAAGGGGCCCAGGATACTCAGGTCTGTCACTTTCTGTGCCACAAGTAGCAGTAATCCTACGTAGCAATCATTCCCATTATCAATACCACTCTTCAAACAGAGGAGTCGGGAAGCAGGACAGAGCTAAGAGGGGCCGGGACAATGGACAGGACCTCACAAACACTAGCTTCACGTTTGTCCCATCAAACTCTCCCTCAGAGCCTGTTCACTTACCCTTCATTTAAGTACAATCATCACAAACTTGTTTAGCTGATTCCCAACTCAAAGTTCTTGAGAAACAACAAGGGAGGGCGGAAGAACAGGAAAGGAAAACTTTCTCAGTAACTGAAAAGAATGAGACAGAAACACTATGAAAGTTGGTGCAAAAGCTCTACTCTCGTGGTTTTGGGTATGCAGGGAGAAAAAAAAAGGCAGGGCCTCCCAGTGGTTGAGCGCTGGGCTGTGAAGCTGTGTGAGCCTCTGCAGCGCCAGTTCGATCCCCGGCCACCTGGCGAGGGTCCCACATGGCGCACAGACCTCTCCTGCCGTGCCTGCTGCTCCCCTCAGCAGTGTATTTTGTCAGTCTGCTTGTTCTGTTCCCCGCTCCGGCTCTGGTGAATTTTCTCGTCCTCCCGCGCTTGTATAAATAAATAAATAAATCTTTAAAAAAAAAAAAAAAGGCAGTCTGAGGCTCTCATTGCAAACTTGAGTCACCAAAAAATCAAAACAAACAAGACCTTCAATTCAGCACAGCATACCCCTTGTTGGGAAGCCACAGTTTTTTAAGATGGTTGTATCTTTTAAAATCAGCAATTCCACTTCAAATACAGATCCTAAGAAATTAATCAGGCAGGAGCACAGAGGTACATGTATAAGATCATTCCTTATGGTATTGTTTTTAGTAATGGAAAAATTGGAAACACTCTAAATATCCTTCTGAAGAGGATTAGCTAGAGCAAATTTTCCATTCTCAAACCATTTTCCAGGAAAGTTTCTGTATTTGTGTCATCCATTCCAGGACTTTTCTTTAAATTGGTCCTTTCATTTTACACAAATAAATGTATTTTCTTTTAGAAAAATCTATACTACCCTGAACAGAATAGTCCATTGTCATAAATGGGAGGTAACACAGTGCTAATAACCGCAATGCCAAGAAAATGTTATTAAAATCTAGCTTGGTAATTTTTCCTGTTTAGATCTAAGTTTAGATCTCACAGATTTACTTAGAAAGTAAGAGAGAAAAGAAATAACAGATTAAGAGAAGTAAGGAGGAAAGGAAAATCATAAAAGAAAGCAGAGGAGTACTAGAAGTGCTAAAAACATACTCCCAACAAGATAAGATTCCCTTTGATGTAAACAGAAGGGTTGACATTTCATCAAAATTCATGAACTATTATCTCACTGTGTGATTCAATATTATTTAAGAATTGCTCTAGAAAATAAACTTAAGAAACACAACAACCAATGAAAAGCATTCTCCCTGTTTGGCTCCTGTTCAATCAAAACAATTATAAAAAAGACAGTTTGGGGACTATAGGGGAGACCTGATGGTAGAACAGACGACCCCAGGGAAACAAGATTAGTTTTGTTGTCCACACATAAGAAAGTATCTTTTTTTAAAGATTGGTTGATTGATTGATTGGTTTATAGAAGAACTGGGGTGCAGGCCAGAGGTGCAGGGGGTGAGAGGATTCACCAGAGACAGAGTGGGGAGCAGAACAGGCAGATTCAATGAATACACTGCTGAGGGGAGCAGCAGGAGAAACAGGAGAGGTCTCCTGGGCCATGTGGGTCAGCTCCCTAACCAGGGATCAAACTCAGGCCATGGCGGTGATAGTGCTGAGACTTAACCCCTAGTCCACCAGGGAAGCCTCCAAGAAAGTTTTTTTTTTTTTTCATGTGAGGCACATTAAAAGATGCAGGGGTAAGGGGCCTCCCTAGTGGTGCAAAGGGTTAAGATGCAACCTATGAAGCTATCTGCAGCCGCTGCAGCATCAGTTCAATCCCCAGCCAGGGAGAAACCCACATGGTGCAGCAGACCTCTCCTGTCTCACCCACTGCTCCCATCAGCAGTATACTTCAGTCAATCTGCCTGTTCTGCTCCCTGCTCTGTCTCTGCTGAATTCTCTCACCCCATCATCTGCCGCACCTCTGGCCTGTACCCCAGCTCTTGTATAAATAAATCTTAAAAAAATAAAATTTTTCAATTTGCATAACAAAAAAACAACCCCCAAAAACACAAACGGGAAGCTCCCTTGTTTATGGGCCACAGAGGGTTACAAAGCCCATATCATTCTGAGAAGCTCATGGACTCTCATCTGGAGCTACAAACCCTGAATTCTATGCTGCTTAATGAACATTCTATGCACCAGAAGTCTGACCATTTTAAATGGCTGTAAGTCAGACTCTACAAACATAAATAATAATAATGATAGACATTTACACATAATGTCAGGAAAGGTGAGTGGGAAAATGTGCCATAGAAGAGATTGTCTGGGCAATCCCATTTGTGTAAAAGTGTAAAGGGAAATCCCATGAGTCTTTGGGCCCAGAGAGATTCTGGAAAATGGGCATCAGATACTAAGAGCAGTTATCTCGGGGTGTGGAGGTACTGCTTGCCTTTGCTTTTATCTTTATCCTTGTCTGTATTGTGTAAAATTTTATATTTTACAATTGAATAGATATCATTCTTATCATCAGGTGAATGACTATTCCCATTTTAAGGAAAAAAGAAATCACAAAAACATTTCTATCTATATAATAATGAAGCTATTTAAATATACAAAAGGTTGCTCAACAGAAAATTAAATTTCCACGATTACCGCTGTCACCTGTGACAGCTTGTGACACTCCACATTAGGTGTCAGGGTCTGGTGAAGGTGCTAGAACAGGCCTCCTGTAAGCTGATCGCAGCACAGGGAACCCCTGAGTGAAGCTAAGGGAGGAGTATCAGGTTTCCTTGACTCTACCACTTTGCTTGGCCTCCTCTCTGGGATCTTCTGTGTCCTCATCCTCCCTGTCCTCATCCTCTGAGACTCAGGTGCAGGAAAGCTGCTCTGAAGCCCCGCCCACTCTCCTCACAGAGCCATATCTCTTTGGATAACGTATCTGTTATCCAAGCTGCTCCTTTGACAGATGTTAACCTCCAGTCCATTGCAGGCCCCATCTCCATCCAGGCCTCATTCTGAGTAGGCCACACACCCTCGTGGGTATAGGCCCTAGAGCATGGTGGAGAGCAGCCCAGACCTGCTTCATGTCCCTGCTGGTCTCAGGTGACCTGGGAAGTCATTTAACCTGTGAAGGCCTCAGTTTTCACAGCTATAAAATGGGACTAAATGAACCTTATCCCCATAAATCTCTCTGGAAAATTAAATGAGATAACACATACAGAGTTTCCTAATACAGGGCCTTCCTGGTGGCACAAGGGGTTAAGACTCAATCTATGAACCTATCCACAGCCACTGCAGCACGAGTTCAATACCCGGCCAGAGAGCTACCCACAGGCTGCAGCAGACCTCTCCTGTCTGGCCTGCTGCTCCCCTCAGCAGTGTATTTCAGTAGATCCACTTGTTCTGTTCCCCGCTCTGTCTCTGGTGAATCCTCTCACCCCCCCACACCTCTGGCCTCTACCCCAGTTCTTGTATGCATAATAAATAAATATTTTTTAAAAAGTTTCCTAATACATAAGGTATCCAATTAAAAAAATCATTAATGTGATTAGTACTTTATCAATTTCCGTTGATAATGATGAAGACAGTTTTAAGGACTTTATGATCTTTCTATAAATCACTGGAATATAACCTTTATGATATTTTCCAAATTTTCCTAAGGAAATAATCAGAAACGTGTTCAAAAGCGCACGAACAAGGGTGTTTACCATCCATATGCGGTAAACATGGAAAACTATTTCTTACAGTTTGAGCAGCTATTAAATGCTTATAATTATTGCCCAATTTTAAGGTCCAGCTGTTAAAGAGTAGAATCTTTGTAAAAAACAGTAAGTATATGTGAGTATGTATATATATAATAAGTATACTTGTATTTATGCATATCAGACACACAGAGAAAGATACCTACATAGAGAGACAGAAATTTCAAAAAAAAATCTCTAAAAGAATCACTACAAAAATGTAATATTGGTATCTCTGGAATAAGGGATTACAGGTGACTTTTTTGTTTGTTTCCTTCTTTTTATGTATCTGGATTCTCTAAATTTATCTAAAAATAGCATTTATTACTGCTAAGTTATTTTTTAACATCTCTGCCAATGTCCTGTCTGAAAGTTAATGAGAAAAGGTTGTTCCCAGGCTCCCAGCCTCTGGCTGTGAGGGTCCCCCAGGTCATGCGTCTTGCCCCCCATGGGCCCTTGGTGTCCATGTGGAAGAGTCTGATGTGATTTTCATGAGCACTGAATGGACACGGTGGGTGAACAATTAGCTAGTTCCGGGCAGAGAAACTGCCTCCCAGGAGGCTCACACAGGAACCAAGACTTTGGGAATAAAAAGGAGTGCTCTCAAACTAATTCCCATAAGGGGGGGTCAATTAGAAAACTTGACACTTAGGAATCACCCCCTCCTCCAGCATGTAACTTGATAGGCTGGAGCTGAGGATCCAGGAAGGGGGGAGGGGAACAAGCAGATGGGAAGGGACAAGATTGGGGGGCTGGGCTTTCTCCCTCCTCTTACTCTCCCACTGAACTCCCTCAACCAGGCTCTCATGCTCTCTCTGGTCTCCTTCCCCACCTGTGCCTCATCACTAGTCCTCACTGTATAATTTTCTTTTCTCCAAAAAATCCACAGTCTCTCTAGGAATCCTCCCAGATACATGATATTGTGAAATGTCAGAGCTGAAAATATCATTTTACTCTCTTGTTTTCCAGTTGAGGAAACTGTTTCAAAGAGATTAATCAATGTATCCAAAGTTTCTCATCCAAGCCAAGTTTCTAACTCAGATGTCTTTACTTCTAAGCCAGGTGTCTTTGTTCACCACCATTCAATTTCCTGTAGGTTGAAAAAAAAGACAGGGACTTAAAGACAGGGACTCCCTGGCTTAAAGACAGGGACTCCAAGGCTGAACCCCAGCTTCAGAGTCCAGCTCTGGCATGTATCATCTGCATGGTCTCAGTAGCCCCAGTTTGCTCACCAAAGAAATGGGTATCATAATAGTAACTACACCATAGGTTTGTGAAAATATTGAGTTAAAGTATATTTAGGACAGAGTCTGGCATAAGGCAAATGTTATGTAAGTCTTCACTATTTGATAATTAATGTTGTCAGCCAATTAGTCTATGAGAAGAAATCAGAAAAGGGCAGAGAGAGGCTAAGTAACTGAATAGAGAAAAAACTGGATGTCCTCAGAAAGCAAGAGCCCAGTGCCTTTATCTTCCTCAGGAATGTGATGAAATTCAGGTCACTTACCATTCATCCTGGAAGTATTCACTGAGCCAAAATAACAAAATTCAGAAACAGTCACTCACATATCCAGCTACCTGGTGTACGGAGGGAAGATAGCGTTTGTATGCTGCAGGGCCAAACTGCATGGCTCCATGGAGAAGAAACTAAAGATGACCCCAACCTCACACCATACACAAATGTCAATTCCAGGTGGAATATTGACCCAATGTGAAAGTGAATGATGAAACCTTCTCAGAAGTAATATAAGAGAATAGCCTTATAACCTTAGGAGAAGCAAAAATTTCTTAGCAAGAAACAAAAATCAAACATCTACCATAAAGGAAATGATGGTTAAGATGGAGTTCATTAAACTTAACAATTTCTCAATAATTAAAAAGTGAAAATTCGGGCCTCCCCGGTGGCGCAGCGGTTGAGCGCTGGGTTACGAAGCTGCCCGCGACCTCCGCAGCGCCGGTTCCATCCCCGGCTGCTCCCCGGCCACCGGAGGAGGGTCCCGCATGGCGCGCAGACCTCTCCTGCCGCCCGCTGCTCCCCTCAGCAGTGTACTTCGGTCCTTCTGCCTGCTCTGCTCCCCGCTCTGGCTCTGGTGAATTCTCTCACCCTTCCGCGCTTCTGACTGTACCCAGTGCATGTATAAAAAAACAAACAAACAAACAAATAAATAAATAAATAAAACATGCCTTAATAAAAAAAAAAAGTAAAAAAAAAAAAGTAAAAATTATTTTTAAAAAGTAATGTTGGAAGAAATTCCTATGAGGATTCACAGCCTTTTATCATTATTGGAGTCTATTAAAATGTGATTAATTTACACTAAAAAAATTTAAATTTCTGTTCAGAACACTTCTACTCTGGTCTTGAGGGTGTGAATATGTGTGAATGAGAGGCAAGGTACCATGCAACAGCCTTGGTCCTGGCAGGAGCTGGGGCAGCAGCAATCCTGGCCACAGTAGCCCTAGCACCAGGAGGTCAAAGCCAAAGACAGGATTTTCCCCACCCTTAGATGTTCAGAACCCCTAAAAAAGACTCCAATAGGTACTTCTCAAAAAAAAGGAAGTCTGAATGACCAACACCCAGAAGAAAAAGTGTTCAAAATACATATCAAAGAAATGCATATTAAAATCACGATGATATACCGCTATACACCCACCAGAAACGTTTTTAACGAAGAAGATAATACCAAGTCTTGACAAAGAGTTAAAGCAACTGGAACATTGTTGATGGGCATATAAATCAATACAAGGACACTGGGGAAAAATTTGGCCGGATTTTTAGAAATTGAACATATACACCATCTTATAGCCAAGCAATTCTATTCTTAAGTATATATTCAACAAAAACGTGTAGATATGTGCTCCAAAGTACAAGAATGTTCACTGAAGCAATATTCCTAATAGCCCCAAGTGGAGACCATCTAATTACCCATCAGCAGTAGAAAGGAGACATACATTGAATAGTCATCAGGTAGTGGAATATAGGTAGTAATGAGGATGAATGACATAAAAATACACACACGGATGGATCTCACAAATATAAAGAGCAAATCGGAAAAGTCAGTTGGAAAAGCATCCGTACTACACAATTACACGTAAATATTCAAAATTAGGCAAAACCAATCCATGAGCCTGGAAGTCAGGACGGCAGTGGTCATGGGGGCGGGGGAAATAGGGTAACACCTAGGAGGGGCCATGAGGGAGGTCTGGGACTGGTGATGAGTATATGTCCTACTTCTCATCTTGGGTGATGGTTCCATGGGCATGTTCACTTAGAGAAATTCACCCAACTATGCACCTGAGACTCTTACACATTTATCTCTGCATGTATGTTATACTTCAACTTTTAAACATTGACTTAAAAAGTCCTTTACTGGACACCGGTATCTGTCACCTGTATACAATATTAAATAGGTAGGATCTGCTCCCCCCAACACAGTACCGCAGGTGTTTTACAAACAGGCAGAGCTCTTGCCATAGAAGACAGTAATTCTAGCATCACCTTTGAAAAGCATTCTCTTTTCCACAGCTCTTTCTCATTCCATTTCTTTAGTGATCTTAAAATTGCAGTAGCTTTAAAATCTCAACTTTGATGGAATCCTTCGAATGTGACCCTCTCAGAATTTTACAATAAACACTGAGGTTCTAAGAAGAAACACTTGTCCAAGATCACCCAGAATGTAAGTGTCAAAGCCAAAGAATCATCTGTGATGTGGAGCCCACTGCATGCTGGGGAGACAGAGACAGGGGTCAGGTCCCAGCTAGTATGTGATTCAGCCAAATTGTCTAACTTCTAGATTCTGCGCACTTGAAATAGGGATGAAAATACCGGCAGAAACACAGAGCTGTTTCAAGGCCTATGGAGACACTGCTACTGAAAGACATTCAGCTATTTTTACAATAAATACAGGGAAGATTCCAGGATTAGAAAATCCATTTAAAGTGGGAGTCATTTTAAGAACATGCCTTCGGAGGAAACATAAATCAGGACCCTGAAGACCCTGACCACAGTCCTTCCAAGTACCAGTCCCAGGGACAATAGGGACTGAGGTCCTGGGGTCACCTCTGCCTGTTTGACAGAGATGGTCTGCACCCTCATGCTCACAAAGCCCTTCCCGCTCTGACCTCCTACTAGACCACTGCAGTCTCCCCACCCTCCAGCAGAGTCTGTTGTCTCCACACCACCAGATGACATCCACAGAACTGGACTCACCATCTTCCACAGCTGCACAGAATCTACTCTAAGATGAGAGTTTTTAAACATAAAACAATAGCAGTAGGGTTGTGACCTGGAAGAAGTGTCACCCAGAAGTAGATCTCAAACCCAGCTGCACATTAGACTCACTTGGGCTGACAGAATCTGGCTTAGGTGGGGCACAGTACTGGAACACTTAAAAGCAACTCCAGGTGCCTTGAATGTGCACCCTAATTCTTTAAGTCCATCTTGAATTGATGATGCTACTCCATGTCCCCTTCTGCTTTTTCTTCCACAGCTCACCTTTATTTGGGTTGGGAAGTGCCAGAACTATCTCTTTCTCACTTATTTCATTTCATTCTTGCCACTAGTGATTTTAGAATCTATTTCTCTGACAGACGGAATTAAGCAATATGGATAATCTCATCGTCTTAGTCACACAGCTGGAGGACGGATTTGAACCCAGGCTTCCAACTCCCAAGAGCAAACTCTGAGCCACAGCCTGATTATAGTTTCCCTCAGTCTGGGAGAAGTGTTCCTTCATTAGAGTCCACATTTTCCTTTCCTTCAACTTGATTAAAGATTAACCTCTGTGACTTGGGCACAGAGTGAGAGCTTGTGGAAAGGTCAGTTCTCTGGACACCAAGAGAGTTCCATGAAAGCCTGTGATCTCTCCTCTGCTGAGTGGAGATGGAGCCAAGGAGCCCTTCACTTCAGGCAGCCTCTCCCACCCCCTTCTTGTAGCTCTTCTCCCCACACTGGCAGCTCTGTCTTTACGGTCCCC
Source organism: Talpa occidentalis (assembly GCF_014898055.3). Classification (NCBI taxonomy): domain Eukaryota; kingdom Metazoa; phylum Chordata; class Mammalia; order Eulipotyphla; family Talpidae; genus Talpa; species Talpa occidentalis. The sequence continues at coordinate 8,566,902 of NW_023605194.1, forward strand.
CCCTCCCCAACCCATAACAGATTGCCAATTTCTTGAAGTTAAATCATCCCACCACACTCTCAGCCCCGAGCTAGAAATCTGGTCTCCTTTTGGACCTAAACAATCATTTCTGACTCCTCTAGGGCATTAATAAAGTCTTGTAATTATTAGATTTTAATCTCTTCTTAAAAATACAATGCACACACCCGCACTCACACATGATAGCTAGATGCTTAATGGTGACTGTTGCCAAGATTCTCCTTTTTGCTTTAGTCATCTCCCAGCTGAACTGCTGTAATTTGCTCTTGGCTGGTCCTCCTTCATCTATTATTTGTCCTCTTCAAAATCTGGCCGCACATTTGGCCTCAACTCTTCCCGGCCTCCCAGGTACCACAGTCAGGCTAATCACACCACAACTCGCTCATCTGGTAGGGCTTAGAGGCCCGCGTTGCCTTTGAAGGACTTCTCCGATCAGCCCCTTGGAGATCAGGTTCAACCTGCTGACTTCAATATTCCCATACCCCGATGTCACTAAATTATTGGCGATGTCATCTGGTCACCCTCTGCAGCTTTTCTGTAATCAAGTCTTCAAACTGCTTACCTCCCCACCTCCCCACGTCATCCATGCCCATTCTTCATCAGAAATATTCTTTCTATTCAAATCCCCTTGGCCTTCCTGTTATTTCAGCAATCATTTAAACTTGAGAGCAAGATCCAGGGCTAGGACTATTGCTTAACAGAGCAATACATCATATCATCTTACATCATTCCCCCTGCCCTGCTCCCCACGCTGCCTGACTCCCCTCAGTCTTGTGGAGTCCTTCTCTAAGGCATGCTCCAGAAGAAGAGCAAGGGAACCGTCTGCCTTTTGTTTTACCAAAGAGATTTAACATTTCTCTTTCAAAGCAATGCTTTCTTATGCATAGTTAGCACTGACCCCTGCCTGTCTTTCTTCTGGTGGCCAAATGTCAACAGCTAACCAGAAGGATAGCAACGCTAACGCTGTTTAACCAACTGCCACAAACCTGTTGGCTTTGAACAATGGAAATGTCTTCTCTCATATTTCTGGTGGGCAGAAGTCCAAAAGCAAGATGTCAGCAGGGTCATGCTCCCTCCAAAGACTCTTCCAGCCTCTGGGGGTTCCCTGCGTTCCTTGGCTTGTGGCCACATCACTCCGGTCTCTGCCTCTGTCTTTATGAGGCCTTCTTCCCTCTGTCTCTCTGACCGCTCATTTTCTTATCCTGACACCAACTATTGGATTCAGAGCTCATCCTAAACACAAGAATATATCTTCTCAAAATACATAGCTAATAACACCTGGGATGACCCTATTGCCAACGGAGGTCATATTTTGTGTAGGCACAAATTGGTGGGGGAGGGGCACTATTCAACCCACTACACAGAGTGTAGTCTGGTCCCCGCCTGACTGCCCCCATCCTGCACATGATGTTCCTTTGGTTGGTTGTAAGATATTTTTTAAACTATCAGGAATGATATAATGGAGTTGCAGTGGTTGTTAAAGGAGCATGGAAACTGGGTGCTTCACATTGCACCTGTAAGTTGTGCAGGAGGCAGAAGACAGTCACTGAGCGGCCATCAGGTGCTGTTCCACTGCACCAGCTCCTCCAAGCCTCACCATGGATGTTTCCCCAACTCACCCCATCTGGTCCTGGCAGTGAGGAGAGTATTGCATCCATTCTACAGGTGAAAACACTGAGGCAGAGAGTCAGGTATCAGGCACTTGGACAACGTGTATTTTAAAATCTTGGGAACCCAGTTTCAAGCCAAGGGTTTCCAGCTCATTCTGGGTGTGGTTTGGGGTTCCAGGTTCTCAGGGGTGCCCTGAGAGATCTGGCTCCTAGAATCAACCAGAAATGTCAAAGTCTGATTCTTCCTACTGAGTTCTGTTTGCAAAGATCAAACTTCTCCCAGTCCCAGACTGTGACCAGTTACGTCACAGCAGCAAAGCGAAATGTGGAAAGTGAAGTCAAACCAGTCGCTTGCTTTTGTGAAGATTAAAAAAGGAAAAGATGTGAATTCAGCCTATTATTTCTTCTTTAATTTAGTCACATCTATTTATACCGATAGACACATGGAACTAGAGTCAGAGAGCTGGTAACCAAGCCTTAAAAATAGCACCCCACCCAGAAGTGAAATGTGATCTTAGGGGTCTCTGAGTCCAGAAAAACCCGGCCAACCTTTTAGTTCTCAAAAGACTGTAGGGACCTGGAGAATTGTATTTTAATCAATTTTAAGTCAAGAAGGTTTTGTGGCCCAGGGGGAGTTCCCTTCTTAGCATCTCCACCTCGACCTGTTACAACCACAACCACAGCTTCTTTCCCAAGGAACAAGATCCCAAGGAACTCAGAAAACCCACAGCCAGAGCAGGGGGAGGGGTCAAAGTTCAATCTGCCAGAACTTTCTTTTCAATCTAGAACTGCATTAAGCCAACCAGCTCATGAAGAAGCCATCAACTCGCTGGTGGTGCTTTTGTTTTCCCCTCGTCAGTTTTGTGGCTGCTCGTGACGAGCCAGGAGAAATGAGGGCTTGTGTATAAACACCACGGCTGAGCAGGGAGCATATTTCTTTCCCCCTCTCTAAATCTGCACCCTTCCCCTCTCGCCAGTGCTACAATTTCCTCTGGCACTTGAGACAGACATATGTTATTTCTGGTTTGCTATATCTCCGCACACATGGCCTGGGCATTGCAAATATAAATACATGTGGGCGTCCGCATTTCAACCACTGGCCTCTCGCCACTTTTTTTTAATGCAGTGTAACTCAAGTGGATTGTCACCACAGCCAAGCAGCGTGACCAAGTCTTCCAACAAAGTCAAGAGTTTCCAAGCCAAAACCTCCTTTGCATCGCAAAACTCTTGCCATTAGCCACCCCCTCCCCACCCTGATTTTGACAAATGCTCAAACCCGATGCAGGGGGCAACGTTCTATAATGATCCTCTTATTACTCTTACCTGATGATAAATTGCAGCATATTAAAATCCTATGACAAACTTGAGCTTTGCAAAGACTGATAGAAAATGGATGATCTGCAAATTCAAATGTGCTGAACAGGTTGGTGCCCTTTCAGGTAGCTGCAGGTATAGACCAGGTGCTCAGCTATGGGAAGGGGGAGGCATTTTAATAGCCCCTGCCCCGCCCATGCACTGTCAGCTGGAGCACATACCAGGGGCCAGTGGCATGGTGGTGGCATGCTAATACAGAGGAAGGTGTGGGTTTTTCTTGAGATCCTAAAGAATCCATAGGTGCCAGCAGATGATGGAGCGTAAGGTTAATGAAAATAAAAGCAGTAACTTCCATTTAGTGTGAGCTTCCTCATTTTAGTTTCATAAATAATTATCCCCATTTAACAAACAGGGAAACTTGTAAGACCAAAGAGATGTCTTGTGCCAAGATCTTGTCACTGTGAGTCCAAGTCTATGCATCCTTCCTGCCTCTTAATGAAATATTTGAACCTGTCAGGTACAGTGTATTTCATATTAGTTGTTTAATCTAATCTCACAAAACACTTTAAGATAGATACGGTCAGCATTCTACATATGGGAGAATAAAACCCAGAGGAGTAACATGTCCAGGGTAACTTGGGCAATATATGAGCAAAGGTATCAACCAATGTGATCTAATTCCAGAGCTTATGCCCTACAACAGGAGTCTACCAGCTTTTGCTACCAGCTGGGCACAGGACTGGAGGTGCAAAAACCCATGTGGGGCCTTTGCTTTTCCTAATTGCATCTTATATTACTCTCCCCCTTGCTCTCTCTGCTGCAGACACAGGGTCTCCTTAATGCTCTTCAGCGTACCTGGCTTCCTGCTGCCACAGGCCCTTTGCACTTGCTGTGTGTCCTTGCCTGGAGCATTATACTTCCAGATGCCTTCACAGCTTGTACCCTCACCGCCTTCTGTTCTTTGCCCTATTCTGCATTTTCAGTAAGACCTTCCCTGACTGCCTTAGGAAAACTTCCACCGTATACCCAAGCCAGCATTTCCGACATTTCCTCTCTCCTCCAGCTCCCTGCTTGCTTTCTCTCTGTAGCATGGATCATTTTACTACTAGATTTCACTTATTTTCTGTCTGTACCTCCCCCCACTAGAATGCAAGCTCTCAGGCAGTAGGCCTCCTGGTTCTGTCTGTTTTGGTGATTGCAACAGATCCCCAGATCCAAGAATAGCACCTGGCACATACTGAGTGCCCAGCAAACATGTGTTGAGTGACTGATTAAATTAGGGACAGTCAGGAACTCGTCCTTTGAGCCAGCAGGACTTGGCCCTGGCAAGGCTGCCCTGGAGCGTAGACACTTGGCTGGGGTGACTTCTGGGGCCACTTGGTCACTGCCTGCCCCAGCACCTATTAGCAATTGGGCAACATTGCCACTGACCACCACAGAAAGCATCGTGGCCCTGGGGGGGCGGGGGACAGCTGCAGAGAAATAGGAAACTGAACCATCACCATGAACTTCCGTGGGCTCACCTCTGTCCATCTGAGTTGAAGCCCTTTCAACTCACCCTTGCTCTGGGCATGATACTGTCTTCCTGGAAGGGAAACGGCCTGTGAGAGGTAGTGGTGAGCGAGGAGGCCTGGAGGTGTTTCTCAGCAGCCCCACCTGCTCCAGGGGCAGGGGTGGAGGCAGGGAGGGTGGGAACCCACAGGGTCTGTAACCTGACACTTTGTTTTATGAATGAACTCATTTTCCATAGGCACCTTCAAGCTGGGAAACATCCCAGAGGTGCACTAACCTTTAACATTAGGTGTAATTAAGGATTAGCCAGGTCACATGACCCATGAAGCGCCAGAGACCAGAGATAATAAATCGCCCACACACACACACACACACACACATCTGGGAGCTCCTTGCAGGTAGCGCCAGACTCCAGGCCAGGGAGGCCCACCCAGAGGTGCATGTGCCACACCCCAGCTGAGCACATCAGAGCAGGTGGCCGGGACACCATCTGCCACCTTCACTCACTGCCTGTGAGGACAAGATTCTAGGCCTCACACCGAACTCCCTGCCACCCAAGGTTGTGCTCTGCTCTTCACTGGCCACATCTCACTGAGGTGCAATGAGCTGGACCTCCATTTTTGTGAGGTGAACACTGAGGCTCACAAGGCTAATGGTTTCCTCAAAGTCCCGAGCTAGTGAGAGGCTCAACCCAGATTTGAACCGGCACTAACACCCTGTGTTTACCCACAAAGCCTTAAACTCCTTACATCTCTGTCCTCAACCAGATTTGGGGTTGCGTGTGCGTGCCTGGGGTCGGGACTTGACTTGTTTAGTCAGAAGCACAAAAGCAGTCTCTTACCTCCCACAGTGGGCACAGCTGGTGTCTCCTGCCCTGGGCTTTAGTGTTAAACTATATAATGAGGGAAGGGTGGGGGATACTTACTGATTCACCAAGGGGTGCCCCCATGCCAGCCCCAGGGCTCTCCCTGTCCAACTATGGCACAGGACTGGGCCAGGGCCAGGGCTGGGCCAGACAGGACCCCTGCAGCACTGCCCTTTCGCTGGGAACGTTAAAACAAGGCTGGAGAGGTGCCCTGGCCAAGTTCAGTGCAGAATCACCATCAATGCTGCCACCCCACCCTGGAGCACATGCCCAGAAGGATGGAGAGCAGGGACTCGAATGCAAACCCATGTCACAGCAGCCAAAAGATGGAAACAACCCAAAAGTCCAAGGACAGATGAATGGATGATGGAATGTGGAGTAATGGAAAGACCCTCAGCCTTAAAAGCAAGTGAAATTCTCACACAGGGTATAACTGGGATAAACCTTAAAAACATTTGGCTGTGTCTAATAAGCAACACATGAAAGCACAAATATTGGATGATTCCATGTAGAAGAGGAACCAAGACTAGTCAAATTCATAGAAACAGGAAACATAGGTTGCCGAGAGCTGGGTGGAGGTCGATGGGGACTTGCTGTTGGATGGACAGGAGTGATGGAAAGTTCTAGAGGTGGAAAGCGGCAATATTTGCACAGCAGTGTGAATGGACTTGGCACTAGTAGGTTGTATACTTAAAAATGTGGCAAGTTTGCGTGTTACTTTATCACCATTGAAATAAACAAACAAAGGGTAATCGCCCTTATCAACCGGCCTGCTGCAGCTCCGGGAAAATGGAATTGATGTTGACATCGAGAGGCACAGAGTCTACAAAGGTCCCTGTGCTGTGTGCCCTGAGCAGTTCGACAGCCTCTCTGAGCCAAGCTTTGCTCAAGGGCCATCAGGCTTCCCCAGACATCAGGAAGCCTCTGGTTACTTACATCCGAGCAAACTGCAGGGGGCAGAATTCAGCTGACCCAAGAGGGCAGGGCCTCCCCCCACCCATGTGACAACAACAGAGACCTTTTCTTTTCCATTCAATGAAAAAATTCCAACAAGGTGCCAAAGGCTGTGCCAGGCAGACACATATCCGTAAAGCTAGGACTTGTCTCCACACAGCGTCTCAGTAGGAGCTAAGGCCCCCACTGCCAGCCAGGAACGGAATGATGAAGAGGGCGCCCCAACTTGTCCATAGCCGATCATGTGGCTGGGAAGCTTCTGCAGGTCTTGAATGTACCCAAGTCCCATACGGATTCTTTTCAATGAACCAGCATCCCTGAAGAAATGAGACAAGGGGGCCTCTCTGGTGGCGCAAGGGATTAAGATGCAACCTATGAAGCTGTCTGCAGCCTCTGCAACACAAGTTCAATTCCCTGGGCAGCCAGGGAGGTGACCCACATGGCACAGCAGACCCCTCCTGTCTTGCCCGTTGCTCCCCTCAGCAGTGTATTTCAGTCAGTCTGCCTGTTCTGCTCCCCGCTCTGTCTCTGGTGAATCCTCTCACCACCCCCCCCCCCACATCTCTGTCCAGTACCCCAGCTCTTTTATACACAAATAAATCTTTAAAAAAAAAAAAAAGAAGTGAGACAAGACAGCCACCCCAAAATAAAGTAATACAAGGATGTGGCATCATCAAAAAATAGACCTGTCTGCTCTTTTTACCCCCAAAGTCTATCAGCTAACCCCTTCCAAGCACATACACCCCTTTGGAGAGCTCCTCTTCCTCCTAGCAGAACTCCCATTCCCAGTGGCCAGATACCCCTCACCTGCTCCAGAACAAGGGGAAGCATTACCTGGGTCCAAGTCCAGCTTTATGTCCCAACCAAAGAGAGATGAAAAGGGCTTTTTGAGAACAGATTCACCCTGGGGGCACCCAGCTCAGCCTTGATGTGTTACCTACTGTCCCTCTGTGGTCACTCAAGGGGTAGACCCTAGAACCCCAAGATCCCTTCCAGCCCTGATGCTCCCAAGGGAAGAAAGTCGCCTCTCGTGTCCTAATGGAAATGCAAGCTCTCCCTCTTCTCGGGGCTTGCCTCTCCCAGGGCTTCCGAACCCCTGCAGGGGGTGATGGCACAAGTGTGGGACTCCCGCTCGGCCCCCAGCCCCAACGCCCACCTCAGACAACCAGCACCCCAACCAGCTCAGCCCAGGGCCTGATGTGCTCTTTCTCCCACGTCTGTTGGAACGGCCCTGGGGAGAGAGGTGTGGCCTCCCTCTTCACCCAGGGTACTTGGCTGTTAATGATCCCCGGGCACACGTCTCCCACCCGGTCCCTGGAGACATCGCCAGAGTTGTTTTATGAGCGAGGCTGGGGAAATCTATTAATGAGAGCGGTAATTGTTACCTGTGGGCACCAAAGGCTGATTTACGATGGTTAATGCCTCAGATTCCAGAAGCATAAATTTTAGCTTTTCCACCATTTTGTCTGGAGCAAAACAAAACAGAGATGTGACCAGTTCAGGGCTACAGATTTTTGGCTGCACAGAGCATTTTCTAGGTAGGGAAGAGATGGGGAGAGGGTTGTTTAGTTTAATCGGCAATATCGCATCCCCATCACTTATGGAGCCACGTGCACGTCCACGCGTGCAAAAGCACTGGATGGTGGTCATGGCGCCTCCGGTCATGTTGGGAACAATGAGACCGGCCAGTCAGCCAGCTCCTGCCACCCAAGCTGTGTCCTGATTGGAGCGAGTACTCTGTCCAGGAGGCGACATGGCTTCCCAAATTGCCTTTCACCCTCAGGAAGTGACCGTGTGCCTGGGTAGCTCAACCAAGTCCTTGGAGTTCACGGGGAAAAGAAAAGACTTCAAACATCCTGGGGAGGCGGCCCCTTTGGAAGGTGGTCGGGTGTCTGTCAGTGGCAGGAAAACTGACCCCATTTTACTTCTAAATGAGGATCTGGCAGAGTTAGAAACTCAAAAGTGAATTCTGGTTTTGGGATTCATCCAGTCAGAGTTTCCAGAAACTCCTGTAAGGACTATAAAGCCACAGTAATTTATTCCCAAAAGAAAAGAGGGAAAAACAGGCACAATGTGAGCAGAACACAAGCCCCTCCCTGGCTCGCCTGCTGTTAGACATCTATGTTCCCACCTTGGCTCACAGAGGTGCATCCCAGGCCAGTAATGGCCTCGACAGCATACAGGTACCAGTGGGCCGCAGGCCTGGCCCCCAACCTGCCTGGCCCCCAACCTGCCTGGTCCCCAGCCTGCCCTGCCAGCTGCCCCATCCGAGACCCAGGCCGGGACACGAGCAGCCCGCCCAAGTGCAGGCCTAGCTGTGTAGCAGCTCAAACAGCCCCTGGGATTCCAATCATTCAGCAAATATTTGCCGCGTGTTCGCTACGTGCAAGGCACAGTACAAACAGGCCTCCAGGAATTTCTGGCCCATTCTTAGGTCAGTTTTAAGTGAGAGTTTAGGAAGAGCTCATCCCCACCTTCTGTATGATTCTTGATGCTTTTCAAAGCCCTGGTCATATTTGAACAAGCCAACAGCCGGGTAGAGGGGAGATCACCTTCCTCTTTACAGAGGAAGAATATAACATCTCAGGAAGCAAAATGACCTTCCCAAGGTCAACCTTAGGAAGAAAGAAAAGGCAGAGCTGATGCTTGAACTCAGGTTTCATGGTCACTGAGAAGGGATTGGAGGGTCAGTTAAACCAATGTCCTGTGAGAATGAAGCAAATGGACTTTAAATATATCTGGACCACATGGGTCCAAGTTCTCTTTGTTTTTGAAAGGTGCCTTTGTTAAAACAAAAATATGTAGGGGGTTTATTGTGTAGGTGTAGGGAGGGAGGGTTGGGGGGAGTTGGAGGGGGAGGAACCATGGTCCCTGGACTGTGTGAGAAGCCATTATGAGGAGGAAGCAAGAGCAACTATCAAATTTCAGTCTTAGTTTCAGCATTGCCATCCAGCCCCGGAGAATCTGGACTGCGGAAAGATGTGACGTACTAACCCCTTGTTTTATGAATGGGGAAACTGAGTCCAGACAAGGTGCCAAGGGCCCCCATTCACAGGAGTCAGAGCTGACTGGCAAACCCAGTGGCCCAGGTCACTTCCCCCTTAGCTTTGCCAGCCAAGATGCCCTTGGTTGAGGGACGAATCAGCTCAGTGTAAAATGTGCAAATGACTTCAGAGCTCTCATCTCTGAATCTTCTCTTGTCCAGGATGGGAGGCAAAAGGAAGCACCTGGCTCCAGAAGAACCCCTCCTCCCGAGAGGCAGACCGCCGCACCGCACTGCAGCGAGAGCAGCGTCCTTGGCAAGAGCGTTGCGCTTCCTCCCCGGGCCCAAGCAAGGCCCTTAATGGGGAGAAAACGCTCCAAGAAAGGGGAAACGGGATGGGGAGAGAGGCTGGGAGCAAGTTAATGATGCACCCTGGGATTTCTGGATCAGCTCCTCTGATGTGTGGAACAAGAACTTTCTTCAAGGTAAGTTGGTGCAAACTTTTCTAGACTCCTGTCAGACAACTCAGACAGCAAAAAACAGAATGTGAGTCCACCACACCCATAGTCTGCACCCAAAACAGACCCTGCTAATCAACTGCAGCCTTCTAACACCCTGCTGGCAGCCAGCCCCAGCGCACGGAGTCAGTGTGTGAGAAGACATCTCTGTTAGTCGCGAAGCTCTCACTTACTTTGGCGTTGAGCTCACAAACTTCTCTTTTCGAATCGAACCACAGGGACTCTGCAGATTTTGATAGGGCTATCAATCAAGGGGCCACAGCTACTCAGAGTACTCCAAGCACAATCCCTAGTACCGGATTGGGGAGGACATCTGACTCACATCTGCCCATCAGAGTCTGAATCAGAGATGAGGGGGTAAGAGGGCAGTATCTCAGATGGGATGAGAGGCCAGGAAGCCCATGTCAGCCTGGGCTTCCTGAAAATTAGGGAAATGCTGGGGAAAGCAGAGGAGAAACCAGCAGTGGTGACATTGTTTAAATCTTGGGTGAGGCCAGGTCTACACCCAAAGTTTCCAGTTCTGTTGTGAGTGGGAGTCAGCTGGCAGAGGCCTTGCTGGGGCATCGCATCACTCGGCTCTGCTGCGCTGTGCGCCAAGGCTGCCCCTGGTGGGTACTGACTCTGATAGGGTGCTCGGGTCATCCTGCCTGTCGTGTGCACGCATCAGCATCCTGGCATCCTCAACGTCTTTGCAGAAACTGGTCCCTCACAGAGGTAGCCCAAGTGTCTCCATCCAGACGCTTTGCAAGGACTCAGTCAGTGCCATGAAGAGCAGCCCCAAGACATTCTCAGAACCTGAGTCTTCAGGCCTACAAAGTACCAATGAGTAGGCAAGGAAAGAGTAGACCAGGGTGGAACCATCTTATTTTTGAAGGGAATGAGAGATGGTAAAATGGGCAGATAATTTGATAGTGTGTTGCTTCATACTCAGACAAGAGCTCACAGCCCAGTTTGGGGACTGGGTCGCGTGACACACTCCCCAACTCCTGCCATTCCCAGGCAGCTGCTGGCCACGTCCCTGGATTAACACTGCCACGCATCAGGCATTCCCAGATACTGGTCAGAAGGTGTTGTAGCACAATCAATTGAAAGTGGCAGAGAGAATTAACAAAAAGGACAGTGATGAGCTGGCATTTACAAATTTCTTCCAAATGAGATGCTTGTAAATCCTTAAAGGGAACAACTTTTAACAACTGCACACCTCCCCAGTGGCGCAGCGGGTTGAGCGCAGCACTGTGAAGCTGTCCACAGCCTCTGCAGCACTGGTTCGATTCCCGGCCAGCCAGGGAGCAACCCACATGGCGCCACAGACCCCTCCTGCTTTGCTTGTTGCTCCCCTCAACAGCGTATTTCAGTCGTCTGCCTGTTCTTCTTCCCACTCTCTCTGGTGAATCTTCTCACCCTCCCTCGCCTCCTGCCTGTACCCCAGTTCTTGTATAAATAAAATAAAATAAATCTTAAAAAAAAAAAAAAAGGAAAGAGCGAAAGCCCTCTCCACCAAGGTGTTCAAACAGAGTTAACTGGATTATCCCACCTCTAGGACTTTAAGTTCTCCGGCATTCTTTGGGATGCAGGGACATAAACACCAATCATAAAAGGGAGTGGGAAGTATTTGTAGGCTCCTAGAACTGATCATTTTAGTGGCCTTCAGGCATAGTCGAATCCAGCTACTCTAATAATATTTTAAGAAATCTTTCTCTCCCTCTCTAAACTCTTCTTTCCTCTCTGATTACTTCCTTTTCAAACAGGCCTTCCCACATGACTACTAATATTGCCAGGCTTAAATGCTCGGAGAAGAGATGTTTCTTATGCCCAATAACACCAGGAAAAATCTCTGGACTCAGCCTGATCAGATGGGCTTGGGCTGCCTGTCCACCCCTGAAGCATTCACCATGGTCAGTGGGGAGTGGACTGCCCTGATTGGCCACGGCTTATCCTGAATCAGGGAGTGATGTCAACCTACTCAAACCTAATGAAATAAGACTAGAAGGATCTGTTTTCTCCCAGAGGGGGAAAAGAATGCACTGTGTTTCCCAATAAAAGTGGAATGATGTTGAGTCAGTAAAAACAAAACAACAAAGCATCGTCTGCAGTTGCCTCCACCCATCCTAGAGTCTATGACTTGCTTGGCAAAGCTTCTCAAAATGTGCTCCTTTTGCCCCACACATGTGAAGTCATGCTCACTAACCCTGGCTGCATTTCCAAGACAGAATCCTCCAACTGTTGACACAAAGACAAGGCCTCAAGTGGATGCACCTGTTTCTGTCCACATTCCTGTAAATCCAGGGACACACGCAAACCCGAATGTATACGCTGAGGAGGCAGACTCTTCCCCCAAAACAAAATCCCCTAGACTTCTAAGTTATGGGAATAGCTCAGTTCTCTGCCAGGAATCCCTGCTCCCCATCCCCCAACCCACCCAGGCTTTGAGTGAACTGCACTGCCCTGGCTTATTTCCATTCTTGGCAAAGGGAAGAAACCTGAATACCTATCCATCCTTCCCTTGCTCTATCAAGTCCATTCCCAGAACTCAGGTCTTAGCGCTCAACTACAGGCCATGTCCACAAAGGCATTTCTCATCTGAGAATCAATAACTTGGCCTCCTTGAATCCCAGATGTCCCCAAGCCCCTCCTCACTCTGAGATCCCTCCACCCCAGAGGCACAAGTCTAGTCCCCCATTCTCAGCTGAACATTTGGCATCAACCCACCTCATTAATGCCAGGAAGAATCAGCCAGTGTGATGAGAAGAGCACACAGGACACTTGAGGGCTTTGCATCCAAAGCCACATGCTAATTGGATGAAGTGTTAATAAGTCCTTTCCTGACACTGCTCTTGGCCAAGTCATTGTCTGCAATACTTGGCAGTGTTGGATGAACAAAATCTCTGGTACCTTTGACAAACAAAAGCACATAACTCTCCCCACCCCAGGTTCCAGAAAAATCCCTGCCCGCAGGATCCCTGGTCAGGAAGGAGGGGAGAGAAATCCACAGGTAGGCACGGCGGTAAATGCAAACACCCCAGGGAGACCCCAGAAGGAGCACCTGACCTGGGACAGTCCCACAGAACCATAAGCACCTGAAGTTCAAGTGTCCCCTGTGGGATTCTCACGAGAATTCGTGGTTGGCTGCCAGGACAGGGCAACGTGATGGGAGGGGTATGAGAACAGAGATGAATTTGAAGTCAAACAGGACCCTTGAGAAGCACTGAGAGAAGGAAGAACCTTCGAGAAAAGCTAAGCCAGGCTGTGGTGAATAGCAGCCGCCATCTCCAAAGTGGTGTGTGTGTGCCAGACTCTGTGTTCACATGCTCTGCACTCATTAGCTCAGCGCATCACTGTGCACACACAGATTAGGACTCTTAGTGTCCCCATTTTCCAGATAAGAAAATGAAGGTCAGAGAAGTTTTATTCTTCCCCGGGGGCACACAGCTAATTGTGGGCAAAGGGCGGTGCAGCCTTGGGCGGTGGCCACACATTCTTCCTGTTGAGGAAGGTTCTTTCCCTGTTACCTTGGCATTCATTGTCTCTGAGGACCAGACCATTATTTTTGACCTGGGACTGCTAAGGGCCTCAAAGGTTAGAAGTTCTGCTCTTTTAATTACTCATCCACCTGACAAAAGTCACTTTAATTAGGAAGGCTCTCCCAAAGAAAATGCAGCCGGCAGGGGCTGGGCTCTGTCATCCCATTGGGTGTGTCACCTCCCCACTTTCAATACAAACAGTTAGAGTCACCCCTCCTTACCCATGGGGAGCTGGTCCAAGGACCCCCATGAATACCAAAGTCTGAGGATACACGATTCCCTTTTATAAAATGGCGCTTATTTGCATACAACCTACTCCTATGCCCCTGTATGCTTAATCGCCGCTAGATGACTTGTAACACCTAATGCAACATAAATGCTGTGTAAATAGTTGTACTATATTGCCAGGGAAACAATGACAAAGAAAAGAGTCTGCACACGTTCAGCACGGATGCAAGCATCATAGCTCTAACGACATAGTAGGTATTTTCCATCCTCAGTCAGTGGAATCCCTGGATGCGCAGAACCTGTGACATGAACAACACAACATTTCCACCAGGCTCTGCCTCCCCACGCCCCACCCCCCACCCATGCTCTCCCATCTCCCACGTCCCTGGCAAATCACTAGGCTGCTTTTACTCTGAAACCTGCAGTCGCTCCCCACTTCCCACAGGTTGAAATACCTTAGCCTGGAGTTCAGGGCCTACACAGTTCAAACCCAGCTTCTTTCTACACCCTCAGCACCACCCCCCCCCCACCCTTTACTTTAACCAGGAGCTGGAACCTCACTGCTCCCAGAAGCCCACAGAATGTCAGGCCTCTTGCCTGGAACATGTGCTGACTGCAGCAGGGCCTGGAGAGAGGCCGTGGGCAGGGACACGAAGCAGCTGGAAGCACCGTTGAGACTTCCCACTCAGGTCACACCTCGTCTCCATTCCCCATTGGTCTTCAGAACCTCCTGCCAACAGGCAGGATGGGAGGCCCACTTGGGGAGCAATCAAGGGCCTGGAGAGCCGCACCCGAGGCACACGGGGACGCCGAAGCAGTGTTGGAGGGTCTCTTGTAATGTGAAAAGGCTGGGCCCAGAATGAGCTCTAGGAGCCACATCGCACCCAGGAGAAAGGAAATTCCATAAAGGCCCCCTTCTGGATTCCATGTCCCCTCTGCCTCTCCACCCCTCCCAGAGCCTAGGCTTTGTTAGTACTCCCGGTGGCAATCCGGAGGGGTAACCCCTAGCACTTCCAGAGAGTTTGGGGGGCCAAAGACCTTCTCCCCAGTCTCACAGCAATGATGTGAGCAGGCAGTGGCTGTGCTTGGCTTGTGCAAGGGAGGCGGGCCTGGCCGTGGAGGCCCATTGAGTTTAGCCTACGCTTTTAATGCTCTAATTGTGTTAAGCATGTAAGTTAAGCCTTGCTGCTTAGCTGATGATGCTCTGAAAGACACTCACCATTCGCTGCAACAGAGGCGCTCTGCCTTTAGCTCTTATCTATTTGACTCGGTTATATAGAATCGGGGTCAGGAGCAATAGTTACATTGATTTTTGCCAAAAACTCCCCCCTGGTTTTCCACCATGTGACTCACCATGAGAGCCACCCCACTCTCTGGCTCATGGGCCGCATGAGTCCCCCACACACCATTGGCCTGGAATCCCATGAGTGGATCCATGGCCTCTAGTGATGCCCCTGGTATCCACCCCAGCCCTCACTAAGAAGGGAGAGGCCCTGCCTCAGGGAAGCCCTGTGGTGGTGGAAGTGGGTGTCTCTGCCACAGCAGTGCTTGGAGGACAAGGAAAAAACAGCTTTGTCCAAGCTCAGCCTTGTCCAAGCCCCAGAGCCTTGGGAGCCTATTAGTTGGGAGAGCAGCCAAGGTTGAGCCAAATCCAAATAGCACGTGTCCACAGGCCTAGAGCCCACAGAGGCCAGGCGAGCCGCGGTAGGGGCTGGTGGGTGAGTGACTGCTGGTTTCTGTTGAGTCCACTGATTAGGAGGGTGGGGTAGGAGGGCGAAGACAAAGTGGATGGAGCTTCCTTTGCCTCCCAGCATGGGGCCATGTACCTGGGAGGCACCCAATAATTGTGGGGTAAGGTCCATGACCTAAGTGGGGTCACACTACCAGGCACTGTCCAGAGAATGTCCACTCTTTGTTCCTGGCTCATAATCACAACAAAGAAAACAGAACACAGAGATCCATAGATGGACCTTTCTGGCATTTCCACCCCATTCCAACCCGTTCTTCCCCTCTTGCCAACCCTCCCGTCCCGGTGTGGCTCGGCCAGAGCACCACGATGCTGGGGCCGCAGCCAGGTCCTGTGGACACCGGTCACCGTGTCGCCTGCCTCCCCACTCCACTCTGCCCGCTGGGGTTTCCAGGCCCGCCACCAGCTGTGTTTTCTGAACATGCCTCGGAGACTTCCAAACCTCAGGGGGGAGACCACTGTTCAAACACCTTAGAATATAGATCATTAAAACTGTGTACGTGATGAAGGGTCACCAGGGAGCCCCAAGATGCTATTATAATTTGTATTTGACACTTAAATGGATGGTGCAGGATATAGAAGGTGTAAGGAAAATTAGCATCACGCCAGAATTTAATTGTTTTTTTTTTTTTTAACTTTGGAAAAGTTCTTTCTTGGCAATATGGGGCATGTTGGTTAGGATGAAAAGTTTCCTCCTTACCTACTGGGACCCCCGAGGAAGGAGGAAGGAAATTAGGTGTCCATGCCAGCCAGGGTTCCGGAGGCAGATGTGTGGGGAGCCAGAAAGAAAATCTAATTAAGCCCCACCTTTTTGGGTTGTGTCCCTTGTTTTTGTTTCCACAGAAGCTGTGGAAAATCTGCTCAGTGACCCATTGAGAAGCTTATCATTTGTGCTTTGACTTTTAACTTTGGTTTGAGCCATTGGATATCTTAAAATACTTTGTTTCGTCTTCTTGTGTGCACCCAATTTTTTAGGACCAACCTAATCCAAGCCCCCACAATTTTAGTGACCATGAACCCAAGTCTCAGACAGAAATGATCCCTCCAAGGTCACCCAACAGCACGGCCGCAAGGCCTCTGCTCTCTGTCGGCCCAGCAGCATCCACCAGACCATGGGAAATATTTGGAAGCTTATTTTAAAATGGCCCGTGTCTTATTTCTATCTTCTCCCCAGGCAGAAGTTTGCTTACAGGCAAAAAGCCACACTCCCGACACTGTCAGCTTTGCCTGCATTTTCTCTGGTGTACCGAAGCTGCTCACTTGAAAGCATGGACTAAAGGTAATCCCAAATAATTTTTAATTAAAGATCATCTTCTAAAATGTATAATTTTGTAAGTCTAACAGCGATTAACTACATTAGGGATTTTGGTGACACGCGTCACAATTAAGTGTTTTCAGTGTTGAGCCAATTAAGGGTTAACAGGCTGCAAATACCTACTTTGCACATTTTTGCTTAATGAATTCGTAGTGGGAAACTATTCTCATTAGGTTAATTTGTCAACACAATCAAGCACCAGGATTTTTCTTTGAGCTCATAAATTTATGAGCCTTTGTATCATCCTGCACACTTTTGCATTTGATTACAGGCTGTTGGAATAAAACCCTTTTTCATGAAAAGAAATGAAGTGCATAGAAGATGTTCAGGTCTTGGTCTTAATTCTCACCTCCTAGACATAGGCATGTTTGTGTCGTTTTATCGAGCTCTCTGGGGCTTTCTGTCTGTATTTCCCTAGTAGGTTGTCATGCCGGAGAGTAAAACACGCATCTGTGTACTTGTAGAGGGAGAGCTTCAGCCCCTAAGACAGGAGTGATGGCCGCAGGGAAAACTACTCTCCCTGAACTCGCTCAGCAAGAGAGGGCTGCAGGCCTTTCCCTTACCAGCTCGAAAAAACACCCACCTCCCTCCAGAAGGCTTCTTCCTTCTGATAAGGTTGGTTATCAGCGCGGTAGAAGAGAAAACACACTTTCTCACCCCAGCGCTGTCTACATGCTAATTAGTCTAGTAGAGAAGTCAGCAGTCAATCGTGCGAGTGAATCTTTTATAGGACCTGAAATATCATTCTGCTCCCAGAAGTCTGAGTACATACATGGTCTCAGCAGTGTCAAAACAAACATTGTCTCCAAGAGCGAAGGGAGTGGACGCAACCTCCCTGCCCGGTGAGGAGTGGACATTAATGTCACACGGAGAACGTACAGGAGGCCTTGAAGATGATGCCAGGACTCAGAACTGTATTTACTGAGGTGGAAACCTGTCAGAGTGATGTCAATTAGCAGACGCACATTGCAAAGTCCTGTGTCAGGGGTGATAGCACTGGTTTTCAAGCATGTGCATGCGCTTACACACAGAGAGAAAGGTCTGGAAGACCTTGACATACTCAACTCTCATGATAGAGATTCTCTCAGGGAGTGGGCTCACCGGGAATTTTTTTTTCTTCCTCGTTTATCCCTCCCCCTGTATTGTCTGGTCCTTTATAAGTATAGCTCACTTTGGCAATCCGAACACGCCGCTTTTATTCGGGAGGTAAGGGAGCAAGTGGGTGAGACTCGATGGCCTGGGAATGAGACGAGAGAAAGAATCCACAGCCCCTAAGCTAAGATGCTAAGACTAAAAGGGAAGAAATGTGGAATCAGAGAGGCCTGATTTCTTTCCAGAATTATTTTGACTGATGTTTCCTTTACACAAAAAGACAAGTTTGAGTGGGAAGGATCTGATCTGGATTTGCATTTGATTTTAACATAACCAAGTAGCCAGCACAGAACAGGGGTGAAAATGACGTGAAGTTCAAAACACCATTTATTTGAATGTTTTCCACACCATTCGTTCCACGAGCATGGACTGAGTGGTTACCACGTGCAGAGCTCCTTCTTGGGATGGGGGTCGCAAAAATGAATCAGACAGGCCACCCCCCAGTAGCCCACAGTCTAGGGATCCCATAAGCAAAGGGAACATTTCCATTAAGTGCGGGAGGGGCTGCCTCTACAGGAGGTCAGCGTGGAGCTGGGATGGCATCCAGAGCTGGTGGACGGGTCTAGTCTGGGATGATAGGAGAAGCTTTCTGGAAGAGGAGTTCTGAGGGGAGACCTGAAAACATGAATTCTGCCAGGTAAAGCTGCTCCGTCCTCTCTAGAGGGCGTGGCTGGTGACTCTGGATCTGCAAGGCGGTGCTGGTTGCTCCAGGGGCTGGAGGGAGAGGCAGAGGACTTTGTGATGATTGCAGGTGCAGAAGGACTGAAATGTGGGCTGAACCCGTCCTCCCTCTAAGACCTGACCAGGAAATTTCTCTCTCGCACAAATCCTTGCTCTGGCTGCTTTCTCTGTGTATATCTCTCCCTCATAAAAGCATAGTGCAGCAAAAATGTGGAGTATTTGGGGCCTCCCTGGTGGTGCAAGGGATTAAGTCTCAGCACTATGAGGCTATCCGCAGCCACTACATCACGAGTTCGATCCCCGGGCAGACCCACATGGTGAGCAGACCTCTCCTGTCTCCCCGCTGCTCCCCTCAGCAGTGTATTTCAGTGGATCTTGCCTGTTCTGCTTCCCACTCCGTCTCTGGTGAATCCTCTCACCGCCCTCACCTCTGGCCTGTACCCCAGCTCTTGTATGCATAAAAATTTAATCTTTTTCAAAAATGTGGAGTATTTGGACTTTCCAGTCTGGAGTCTGGGTAAACAGAGGTCGCGTACGTATGTGTCCAGTGACTACATGGGGCCTCGGCTGGCCTCTGAGTACCCTGTGGCACGTAGAAGCTAAGCTGATTCTGGGTCTATTTCTTTCTGTGTGGGCACGAAGAAGCTAGTAGCCAACTCCCCATCCAGGCCAGCCAAATCTGGAGCCATCAACATTAGTCTGAGAAACATGGTCTCTGGCTTTTGCCTCTAGGAGTGGGCGATGACTACTCCCAAAGAATAAGTGTCCCCAAGATACTTAAAAGTCACAGTAAGAACTGCTGTGGTGACGTGTGAGCGTGTACGTGCCACGTGTGTGACCGGCCTCATCTAGTTTAATGTAACACCCAGGACTGTAAGGTTCAGGTAGTTATTCCCATTGCACAGATGAGGGCAGTAAAGGTCCAAGAGGCTGGGTCTCCTAGCCAGAGTCACACAGTATAGAGTGAAGATTTGAACCCAAATCCTTCTAAACCCAAAGACACAACGTTGCCCCCAGACCCATGCCTTACCCACCCTTGCAGGCAGCCTGGACTCCCCTTAAGGAGTCAGGACCTAGAGGGTAAACAGTGCTAAGCTGTGCCCTGAAAACAATGCTAGACCTGGTATTGGCCTCTGGAAGCTCCACAACCCACATTCTGGAACAGCCCTTTTAAACCACAATGACCTCCATAACTTGGGGCAAGACCAGCACTGTTTAATCAAAGGATGAGGTGGGGTGGGGTGGGAAGCGGTAGAACAGGAAAGAATGGATGGAATAAAAACAAGGTAGAGCAGTGCAATGCGGGAAGGGTAAGTGTGGTAAGTGTTGTTTCAGGAAATTTAGTTCACTTGCACCTGCGTGTGCAGGGATGGTCGGTAGGTTGACCTTCATGCTCTAGCGCAGCTCACCAAGCCCACCCCAGTGCGCTCACATGGGGCCACATGCCCAAGAAAAGAGCCCTCTCTTGCCAGACTTGCTAACCAGGCTGTGTCCACCAGAGGGGACACCTTTCCCTCCCGCTCACAGAGGTGTGCATGGCTAGTGGGGTGTCTGTGTGCACTGGCTGGTTCCTGGCCTTTTGTCACGCACTGGCCATTATCTATTGTCCATCTTGGACTTTCTGCTGACTGGGGTTGGCCGGTGGGTGCCCTGTCTGAGGCCGCAAGGCTGGAGGAGAGGTTGGCTGTTTCTTCCTACACCCTCCTGGCTTTAGCCCAATGCTGCCTTTGTGGCTGCGCCTCCGGCACCCACAGCTGCTGCCACAGCCCTGCACTGGTGCAGTGACACAGTGCCTCACCCTGGTCCCCAGCCTTAGGAGTGGGGTGCGTTTCTGTGCCTCACTGGCCACTATTTGTTCCCTCAACCAGGCCCAGTAGGAATCCTTTATTAGAGTCTTCGTGTGAACTCTTCGGGAGAATTCTGTTTCTTACTGGAACCCTGACTGCTGCTGATCCAGTGTCTGTATGTGTGTGTGTGCATATGCCTGTATGTGTGGCGTCTGTGTGCCTGTATGTGTGGCATGTGTGTTTGTGTATGTGTGTGTGTGGTGTTTGTGTCTGTGTGTCCTGGCTCACTATGTAGAATGGATTTCTTACTGGGGATTACCATAGTAAAGGTTTAAGAGCCACTGACACAGAATCTTCATGCCCAGGATCTGGGGCTGTGGGTGGTGCTGAGCTGGGGCAGGCCCCAGAGGGTTGGCCAGGCCAAGAGAGGTGAGTGGGAAAGAGCAGGTTGGGTGTCAACATGGGAGTGGGGGGCTGAGGAAGGGGGTTTCTTCAGCCTCGGTTTCCTTGGCCAAAATGTGGGCATAGAACTCTATGAGCTGTGGGCACCAGCAGCCATAGATTGAAGGTACCGCTGTGGAAGCTGCTCATTTGTACATTCCGAGCCTCACGTCTACGAACGTCACACTTGGGCTTAATCTCAGAAAACGTCAAGGTGCCACCGCAGCTACCTGGGGGCTTAGCAGAGCCTCCTCCGGCCCCCGCCTCTGCAGCTCCCGTTTTTCCACACCAAGGTGGCCCCTTGGATTTTGTGCTAAAACCACATCCCATCGCGTGTGTGCCCTCAAATTCCCCAATTATGAGTCATTGTATTTCTCTGAATATTTTTATACCTAACTCATGATCAAGTTGCCTTGCCAAATTGTGAGCAAAAGCTGTTCACAGCCACCCCTCAGAAGGGGAAGGCCCGGAGGCTGTGGACGGGTCCTCCAGAGGATCCCGGGGCCCCGGGGTTCACATCCCACAGTTCACATGCGAGAGATGGGACGGGGTGGAGCCCGTCCCCAGCCTACTCCCACTGAGAGTGGGTCAAGACCAAGCACAGGGCCACCGGACACCCTCAGCATGGGGGACATTCTGTAGGACTTTCCCCAGGGGTCTCTGGGTGCCCAGCCACACAACAGTGCACACAACTGGCTCTTTGCTCCAGATTTAGAAACTGGGCCAGCGGCTGTGACTGATAGCTGGTGGTTTCACCAGCAAAAGGGACATCGCAGCCACCAGCCTGATATGAACCAGGCTCCCCATTCTCCGTGGTCCTGCCAGTCCAGAAGCCCAAGGTCACAGGAAGACCTAGTTCACCTGCCATCTCTCAGCTGTCACACCTGAGTCCAGCCTCACGCCTCTGAGCAGCCATTTTCCATCCATAAACCCAGGACGATAATGCCCACTGCCAAGGGTTACTACATATTGACAAGGCACTGTGCATAGAGCATTTAGCATCCAACAGGCAATATTTGCATGGCGGGTTGAACCTGGCAGGCACTGCAGTGAAACTGCCTGTCATAAAATCTCAGCTCTGTCCATTCCCCAGCCTGTGACTTGGGCAACTTCCGCCATCTTAATGAATCTCCATTTTTCTCATCTGGAAAGCAGGGAGAAATAACAGTGCCAACCTCCCACAGAGGCCTGGAGGAATAAATCAATTAAATGAGACAAGTGGTAAGAGGAGTCATATAGTAATGTTCACTCATTTTTAAACTCTTAAAATTTCTTATCACGGAATAATTTCAGACCTCAAAAGTTGCAAAAGTGTCAAAAGAATTTCCATTGTACAATGTTAACATGTTGCCAATTTGCTTTGTCATTCTCTTTCTCACACAGGCAAACTGTGTGCTGTAGATTTAATATTTTTCTGCAAGTTTTGAGAGTAAGGCAGAGGGATCATGTCCTTTTATCTCTAAATACTTCGTGTACACTCCTGTGAGAAAGAAAAGACAGTCTCCTGCAGTCCACAGTGCCATTAACACCACCAGGAAACTGGGCCTCCCTGGTCGTGCAAGGGGTAAAGACGCAGCAACCGATGAAGCTGTCCTCAGCCTCTGCAGCACTAGTTCGATCCCCAGCCAGGGAGCTACCCACATGGCACAGCAGACCTCTCCTATCTCCCTGCTGCTCCCCTCAGCAGTGTATTTCAGTAGATCCACCTGTTCTGCTCCCCACTCTGTCTCTGGTGAATTCTCTCACCCTCCAAACCTCTGGCCTGTACCCCAGTTCTTGTATGCATAAATAAATCTTAAAAAAAAAAACACAAAACCAGGAAACTAACATCGATGAACCCCATTATCTAATCCAGACTTGACTCAGATTTCACCCATGAATGTTCCTTTCCTGATCTGGTGCCCGATCTGGGATGACATGTTCTGTGTCTCCTCCGGTCTGGAGCTGTCCTCAGCTCTCACCTTCCATGGTGACGACAATGTTGAAGAGCAAACGCAATGATTCAGGGGACCGTGCTAATGTCACCTGGAGGTTAGGTTCATCTCATGCCCTTGAGCCGCAGCCACAGTGGGCTGACACCTTCTCAGTCCTCAGGTAGGGAGCGGGGTGTGGATCTGTCCCTGTGACTGGCAATGTTGAGTTTGGCCCTTAGTTCACCTGGTGTCTGCAGGTGTCACCACAGGGAGCTACCACTGTCCCCTCTGTAATTAATAAGTATTCTGTGGAAAGAGACCTTGAAACTGTCTAAGTATTCTATTTCTCATCATAATTTCAATCACAATTTTAACATCCATGATTGTTTCTTGTCTAAAACAGCTGATTTTCCATTCCGTCTTCCTTTCCAGTTCTATTACCTGAAAGCTGCTGGGATGCTACACGTCCCTCCCCTTTATCTAGCCATTTCTTTATGTCGTGAGTCTCCCATGTAGAGAATACCTCTGATTAACGAGGCTGATCACCACTGATGACTAAGCAGTCACCATGTGTTTGGCACAAATGAAGCATTTTCCTCACATTATCTCATTTAATTCCCTCAGTGACCCTATGAGGCAAGCCCCATTATTTCAGGTGGGGAAACTGATGCTTTGGAGAGATTAATATGCCCAAACCAGCCCTGAGGGTTCTAGTCGGTCTCCAGAGTCCTAGCTCTTAACCACCTTCAGGTGGAAGTTTCAAAAATGGGGAGTGTGGCAGTTTACCTTGGCCCAGCTCCCCAGACCCTTGTCACCCTCAACCCCAACAGCTTCAGAAGCTCTGCAAGAGCCCATCCTGGACCTGGTGCTCCTTCCGCTCTCTAGGTCTCAGTGTGGGGGGTGTCCCTGGCTTCCTAGATTGTCAGGGTTCAGGGGCCTCTGTGAGCTGCCCTCCTAGAACCCTCCTCTGACAGAAGTGAAAAACGAACCAAGAGAGGAAATATCCCGTGCTGGGGTGTCACGGTGTGGCCCAGGGACCCAGTGACACGCTCAGAACTGAAGCAAAGAACAGAGACATCACTAATCCCAAAAGCATCTCTGCAAGGAACAAAGGTCGTGACACCGAGCCAGAGACAACTGCCTCTGTGGCCTGGTTCATGGCCCACGAAGCTTTGAGGCGCTTGTCAGCCCCTCTGACCTGCCTGTGCCCACTTCCTCCTCATGCCTGGATCAGGACACAGTGGCCTGTTCCTGGCTTCATCTGACCGCTGGGTACCGCTTTGTCCTAAATTAGGGCCAACTGGCTTTTAGTTCTATTGTGGTAAAATGCACATTGCATCAAATTGACCATGGTCTCCAATGTCAGGTTTCCAGCTTAGCGGCATTAAGTTCCTTCACATTGTTATGCAGCCGTCACTGCGATCTCTCAGAACTTTTTTTTTTAGATTTATTTATTTATGCATACAAGAATTGGGGGGTAGGCCAGAGGTGCGGGGGGTGAGAGGAGTCACCAGAGTGGGGAGCAGAACAGGCAGACTGACGAAATACACTGCTGAGGGGAGCAGCGGGTGATACAGGAGAGGTCTGCTGCTTCAACACCCTAAACTTACACTCTACACCCACTAAACAGTAACTTTCCATCCTGTCTTCCCCGAAGGCCTGGTGATCACCGTTCTACTTTCTGTCTCTGAATCTGCTGACACTAGGAGCCGCACAGAAGGGAGTCACCAGGATCTGATCGCACTCAGCACAATGTGTTCAAGGTCCCACCTTGCTGTAGTACATATCAGAAGTTTATTTCTTTCAAAGGCTGAAGAACATGCTAGTGTATGTACCTAGCACATCTGGTTTATCCATCCATCTGCCATGGACCGTTCGGTTATTTGCCCCTTTAGGCTACCATGAATAATGCTATGAACATGGGTGTGCACCGACCTGCTTTTAATACTATGGGATACATACCCCAAAGAGGACTTACTTAATCAGATGGTAAATTCCAGGTTTAATTTTTTTGACAAACTGCCATCTTGTTTTCCAAGGACCAAACAGCTCTCAACACACCGGTGCTCAGGACTCCTCTCCCTCCCCCCATGCCTACCCGCCTTTATTTCAGACTTCAGAGACATGGAGTGGATAATAATAATGAGCTGAAGCTTTAGCCTCAAGGGATTGCAAGAGCCACAGAAAATCCCCCTCTGCCAGAAAGGCCTCTAAATTAGGACCCTGCCCGCCCGACGTGTTGGAGAACAGAACTTGGACTCTCAGAAACACACAGTGGCAACTTCCACTGCGAGGAGGTAATGATCTTCACCGCAGCAAGAATCAGACAGAAGGGCCGCTGACCTGCGGCCTGGAAGGGTGACAGGAACGCACAGGGAGAGCCATCTCCGCCAAAATACAAGTGTCTGCTCTGCCCCTCTGTCTAATTATGATCCAGTGTCTCCACGCCCCCTGGGGACTGGGGACTTGTTTGTTCGAGCTGACATATCTATTATTACTCTTTAGGTAGTTAGGAGAATCATTTGCAGCGTTCATTAACAAGTATCACCTTATGGATTACTAAACAGCAGCTCTGCTTTAGCTAATGAGCCCCAATAGTGTAATACTTTACATATTTTATAGTGAGACAATTAAGCCGTGTCTTGCTTTTATAGCAGGCCTTAAAATAAATCGTTTGGGATACAATGAGGAGACAGAGATAATGGTACCTATAGTAGGTTTGGGGCTAAAATTGGGGATGTTAAACTCGCTTCCATCCAATCTCATTACACACACATGCACACACGCACACATGCACACACACACACGCGCACACACTCACACACACAATTTGCAGAGAAATAACAGCTTTGCAGAGATTTTTTTGCCCAATTTCCCAGCTTCATAATTACAGAATATTTAAGTAATATGTGCAGACGAGGAAGGAAGAAATGGGAAAGAGAAAAGAAAAATTGACGATTTTGTTTTTATAACAGGGATGGATGACGAAGGCTTATGGATTGAATGGCAACTCTGCCAGGCACTCACATCCACCCCTCGTTTAATTTAAAAAAAAATCCTGCAAATTAGGTATTAGAAGCCCCATTGTACAGATCAAGAAACAGACTGAGAGGCTGTTGCCTATTCAAGATCAACAACTTGTAAGTGGCTGCACCAGGATTTAAATTAGGTCTGCATGACTCCAAAGACCTGATCCTCCCAGGGCTCTGTGTCAAGGGCAAAGGCAGCATGTCCTGCCTTCCACTGAGCAGAGAGTGTTTTCAAATATGCTCACCTTCCCAGGAGCAGAGGGCTGACCCCAGAGTACACTTTTCTCTGCATTGTGCTGACTGAGAGGATGCTGCTTTGGCAACACGCCCCTTCAGCCTGCCTAGGACTCCTGTTTGGTCCGCAGTGCCCATCAGCCAACAGAAAGATGTCAGTGTCTGATGAGAAGTTTGAGTTTAGCTGCCAAATTAATAGGGTCCCTCAAGGTTGGATGGAACAGCAGGATTCCAGGCTCAAACCTTGTATCCAACAAAGAGGAGATTTTAGCCATGAGAAGTTTTACCATAAATCACCCCACCACAGACCTCAGGTCTACTGCTCCACATCCCCCTCCCAGCCCAACACACTTGTTAGAGCTGCAAAACAGACATGTATGTGTGACCCCGGGTCACTGTCACCTACCAGCCTCAGCAGCAGGTGCACCCGGGAGCTCAAGACTCACAGGCATGGCTTCCCCTCTGTGCAATCGAGGCAGGCGCTTCTCTTCCGCCTTCAGAGCATGCGTCTCCAGTCACGGATGGAGGCTTCTGGCTGCTTCTCTGAGTGGGGACATCATCCCTAAGGCAGGCTTTCATCCTATTTACCCTAATGGTTCTCCAGAGGCAGTGACCAGCCTTCCACTCCTGCAGGCCACCTGCCAAGAGGGAGGTGGCAGGGATGAGGCCAATGGGGAGCACCTCCTATGTTCTGTTTAAAACTACCCAGGGCTCCCTGGTGGTTCAGGGGTTAAAGTCTCAGCGCTATCAAGCTATCACCAGCCGTTGCAGCATGAGTTTGATCCCCAGGAACTAACCCACATGGCGCAGCAGACCTCTCCTTCCACACCCACTGAGCCCCTCAGCAGTGTCTTTCAGTAGACCCACCTGTTCTGCTCCCCACTCTGTCTCTGTTGAATCCTCTTATCCCACCCCCGTATCTCTGGCCTACACCCCAGTTCTTATATGGGGCGCCCACCTAGGGAACTGGATTTTTTTTAATGTGTATATATAGATACAGAGAGAGAGATCTATCATACAGTGGCTAATGTGTTGCTGTAATAAACAAAACAAACAAGCAAGTTTCCCTGAATGGGAATAGATCTTCCAAGATATATTAAGAAGTAAAAGAAGTGACAAAATAATGTTACCTTGAAAGTAAAGGAGGAGGACATAGGCTCTCTAGTCACCTCTACGCACACCTCTGCTTTAATTCCTGCCGTGCACGTGAGACACCAGATGTGGTTTCTTCCTCTTACAGGTATTTCCGACAGGGAGGGCTGTATGGCCAGGGGCAGAGCACCACAAATTTCCCTGGATGTACTGTGCAGTATTGAGCCATGGAAAGCTATCCAGGGAAGCTGTCCATTATTCTGAAACTTGGCATTGAGAACTCACGAAGAAGCAGAAGGAGGCACAGCGGCACACACTAGGTGTGGGCAATTTCCACACCACCTCTGCCACGTGGCCTCCTGAGACACAGACTCCAGACAAGTGTTTCCCGACAGCGAGTCCTGACAGTGTGCTGGGCCTGCAGAAAGACAGCAGCACCCAGGCTGTGGGCCACAACCCACGGCGCTGATTAGCTCCTGAGCTGGGATGTGGAGAAGGCAGGGCTGCTCCAGAAAAATTCCATTCAAGTCTGTCTTCAACTGATGGCTAATCAGCCAAAGCCCCTCAAATACCAGGGAGCTCCCCTCAGGGCCATCTCCAACTTCCTCCAGCTCAAAACTCTTCCTTATGCCCAGGTGGGGTGTAGGGGCAGGAATGACATGGAGCAGGTTTTCTGACCCAGCAGACCGGGTAAAGGAGGAGTCAGGGTCCTCAGTGGTTTTTGCAGGTCTTTTATTTAGATTTACCAGGCATATGGCAGGCAGGGGTGCTGGGGGGCCGGGAGGCTGGCAGGCCTCCCGGCCCCCAGCACATCCTCACTCTATCTGGGCTCTCTCTGGCCTTCTCTCTGCTTCTCTTCTTCTTCTCTCGGCTTCCATTCATTCTTGGCTTCTGCTGGCGCCCCCGTGACACTGCCCTTATAAACTCAGTCTCTCAGCCCAGGTGCACCCACTCCAGGTGCCGCCATCAGGCATGCATTCAGGACCGCAGGGTTCCCGCATCTATCCTAATGGCGGGAGGGCATAAAGCCTGATACTTTTTCCTTACCCTACATGGGGAGACACTCCTGCCAGGTTCTGCTCCAGGTCCATCTGACCCCTCAAGATGCTCCCCACACAGTGCACACACCTGGGGCCGAGGGGGCCTGTGGAGCCAGCGCTCACACCTACAGAATAAGAACCATTTTCCCCATGTTACTGGAAAGGAAATTAATGTGATTCGAGTGAGCATCCTGAAGGGCAGACTCAGTGACAGTCTGATGACATTTGAGAGCAAAACCGAAAGCCTCAAAAGCAGATGCAGGAACTCTCACTCATTGTGGGTGGAAACGCAAAATGGCACCGCTGCTCTGGAAGAGTGCTTAGCGGGTTCTTACAAAACTCACCATACCTTACCATACGACGCAGCAATTGCGCTCCTTGGCATCTGCCCAAATGAATTGAAAACATATGTGCACGCAAAACCTGCTCCACGATATTTATAGCAGCTGGATTCTTAATTGCTAAATCTTGGAAGTCACCGAGATGTCCTTCAGGAGGTGAATAGATAAACTGTGTGCACCCAGACAACAGAATATGATTCAACACTAAAAATAAATGAGCCACCAAGCCATGATAAGACTTGGGGGAACCTGCAGTGAAAGAAACCAATGCAGAAAAACTACTGACTATATGATTTCAACTCTGACATTCTAGGAAAAAACAAAACCATGAAGGGAGCAAAAAGACAGTGATATCCAGGTGTTGGGGGAAGGACAAATGAAGAGGCAGAGCACCCACTTTAGGGCAGCGACACTATGATGGTGTTTGTTTTAAGTTTGTCCACATCCATAGAGTAAGCAGGAGCAAGAGGGAAACAATGTAAACAATGAACTCTGGGTAATAATAACTGTAGGGTAAGGTAAAAAATCAGGCTTTTCTGCCCTCCCGCCATCAGGATAGATGAGGGAACCCTGTGATCCTGAATGCATGCCTGATGGCGGGCACCTGAGGTGGGTGCACCTGAGCTAAGACTGTGCTTTTTAAGGGCGGCGTCACGGGGAAGCCAGTAGAAGCAGCAGAAGCCAAAAGAGAAGCAGAGAACGCCAGAGAGCCCAGATAGAGTGAGGATTTGCTGGGGGCTGGGAGGCCTGCCAGCCTCCCGGCCCCCCCAGCACCCCTGCCTGCTATATGCCTGGTGAACCCCAATAAAAGACCTGCAAAAAACCACTGAGGACTCTGACTCCTCCTTTACCCAGTCTGCATGGGATCAGAAAACCTGCTCAGTGGTCCATTCCTGACCTTACAGTAACACATCCACATAGGTTCATCACTTGTCACAAATGCCCCACTCTGTGGGGATGTCCCTAATGGGGGGGGGACCAGCATGTGTGGGGCAGGAGGCGTTTGTGTATTTCACGCTATTTTGCTATGAAGCTAAATCTGTTCTAAAAAATAAAGTCTATGTTTATAAAAGGAGACCCACAGTTCCAGAATCTCTGCAGGCCACCAGGTGCTGGGGTCCTGGGCTCCCTCCCTGGGTTACAGCTCAGAAACATTTCTGTTCATCGGGCCTGGCATCCAGAGACTGGTATGCTCTGTAGGCTCTTAGAAAGAAAACAACTTGGCCGGTGAATTTTGAAATCATCCTATTAACAGTAATCATTAGAGCTTGAATGAAAACACTTGGCTATCTGGAAATTTCTCTACTGGCAACAATTGAGAACTATGTGATGTTGTCAACTGCACGGCTGGCAAGTAAAACGGTGCCAAGGCACTGCTCACTGGGGAAGGTGGAGTGGGGTAAACATCCTCTGGTTAGGATGTGGCTCCCATGGGCTGAGGACCTGCCATACCCTGCAAGGCTTGACTCTCTCTGACTCCATCTACTTTACTTCCTGCCAATAGGAGAGTTCTTTGGGGGAGGGGAGGTCTCAAGGGGCGAGATCCAGAAAAGGAAGCTGAAGGGCACCCTCCCATAGACATGGCATCCAGGTGATTCCTTAGAAGCTACACAAAGCCTTTAAGCAATATTGTGCAAAATTTAGAACAACACTCCACCCTACCCATCCCCCAAAATGCTCCCAGCCCACAAGTCCTTACCATTGAGTAACACAAGAGCATCCCTCTGAGAGGCCAGCACCACCTGACATTGATGGACAAGAACAAAGGACATGAGGTCCAAAGGGCCAATGAGTAGGGGGAGAGCCACCGTGTCTGAGCCGTGCAGACAGCGTGGCCTCCTGGACAGGGTGTGGCCACCATCCCTCTGCGGGGCTAAAAACAGAGGCACTGATGAGCCACCATCTGTGGGTGGGAGCAGTGCCCCCCCCACCCCCTGCTCTGGCCAGGAAACCACATCAAAGCAGGTGAAGCCAATATTCTACCAGGCCAACCCCGAACGTGAAGTCAGTCAGCACACACCTGCCCAGGCACATGCCTGGTGTTCACATGCGAGCTTCCCCAGGGTACATCAGGGAGGGTGATTACAAAGAACTGAGGAAGACTCCATTTGGAAAGGACTAGGACTCTGTGCATGAGCACTGACCTGTGCACTCTGGACAAAAACTCAGCAGTGAGAAGAAATCAGGTGGTGGACATCAGTCAGTAAGCTCCATTTCCTGAAAACCAGGCACTGTTCTGGGCTCCAGAACAGAGTGTGAGTCCCTGCCCTCACCCACCCTATTCTAGAGGTGGAGACAGACACCCAGAAAGTAAACACAAATAAACTCAAGAATGAGAAACTCGTTAAGCTATTAAGAGAATGAAAAAGAATGACAAGAGAGTGACCTTGACAATGATGGAGGTGGGCTTTGCAGCCCACACCTAATGAGGGCTTCTCTGATGAGAGCTGAGACTGAGCTTCCCCCCAAGGCAGCAGCCATGCTGAAATCTGAGGGCAGGCACCCCAGAAGGTAAAGCAAGTGAGAAAACTCTATGGCAGGAACAAACTTGAGTCTAACAAAAAGACCAGCGAGGGTGGCATGGGACAAATAAAGGAAGAGTAGATGATAAGATTGTAGGTGTTAACAGGGTGCCTCATGGAGGGCCTGAAGGATGACAGGAAAAAACCAAAAGCACCAGACAAGAGGCTGTGCCAGGAGTCAAGGAGCAATGGTGAAGACCTGGACTAGAGAGGAAGCAAAGGACCTGGCCAGAAAAAATTAGATTTGAATATATTTTATGGTAAATATCTTTAAATACTTGCTAGTGGATTGAATGCAAGGGATAAGGGCATGGATGGAAGAGTGAAGTGAAACTCAGCACCACTTTAACATGTCCCTGTTTCTAGTACCTACATTGTCTACACCAGGAACGAATTACTAACTGGATGTTTGGTTGTCTTCTAGTGGGTTGACTGGTTGGTTGGTTATTTGGAGGGTTTATTGATTAAATTGTTGATTGGATGGATAGTGTAAAGGTCAGGAAGGACACGGTGCAGGTTTTCTGATCCAGCAGACCTGGTAAAGGAGGAGTCAGAGTCCTCAGTGGTTTTGCAGGTTTTTATTGGGATTACCAGGTACACAGCAGGCAGGGGCGCTGGGGGGCTGGTAGGCTGTCAGTTCTCCCAGCCCCCAGCAGGTCTTCACTCTGGGCTCTCTGGCCTTCTCTCGGCTTCTGCTTCTTTTACTTCTCTCTCAGCTTCTGCTGCTTCTTTCTTGGCTTCTGCTGCTTCTCTGCTTCTGCTGGCGTCCCCGTGAGGCTGCCCTTAAAAGCACAGCCTTAGCCCAGGTGAATCCCATCTATCTAGGCCCACACCCTACTCCAGGTGCCCGCCATCAGGCATGCATTCAGGACTGCAGGGATCCATCATCAATCCTAATGGTGGGAGGGCAGAAAAGCCTGATGCATTTTACCTTATCCTACAAGGGGCCAACATTGGGTTGCCGGTCCTGGAAGAGTTTCCGTGGTCAGGTATACATAGTAGGCCCTAGACTCTGGCAGAGCCCAGCTTCGCCTCTTAGTGGCCATGTGACGCAGGACAGGTCACACTACCTTAGCTTCACTTTGATAAAACTCAGCTAAGAACACCTGGCCCATTTACTCTCAGGGTTATGAGAATTAAATTAGAATCTAGGTGTGAGGATGTTAAACAGATGTCAGGGATTATGCTCATTAGCCTGCTATTGCAGTTATGGAGCAAGAATTTCCTGTGCGGAGCAGGCATTTCCCAAGTTCTAGGAGCTTCGGTCCTCTTCGCCTGCTGTTGCTCTCACAGTCAGCCTACCTTGGACATGGAGCTCAGACCTCTGCCCTCAGTGTAATCAATGTCTCCTTGGCTTGCTCTTCTCTGTCTTGGATGCCTGGTCTCTGCTATGTCAACACCTGTCATTCATGGGATGCATTTTGACTATCCTTTAGACAAAGCCCCTGCAATGTCATCTGCCTTCTCATTCTACAGTTGGAAGTCAAAACTAGTGTCCCTGGCAAGACCTCAAGCCCAACCCAGAAGCACAGGAGCATAAGTAAGTGCTCAGAAAGTAGGTGTGAGTGATGCCCCACCGATTTTCCAAACTATCTTTTGCCTGAGTTCACTTGCTGTATAACCAACCACACCAAAACAAAGTCTCTGCAAACAGCAAACATGACCAGCATCTAGAATCTGCAGGTTGGTTGGCAGTTCTTCCAGCCTGGGCGCCCCAGCTGAGTCATGTGGTCTAGGGTATCCTCGGCACATGCCTGGCACTTCTGGAGTGACTGCAACTTCTCTCCACAGCTCTTTCATCCTCAGCAAGGCTGACCTGGCCCTTTCACAGGTTGGCAGATGAGTTTCCAGCCATAAGTCCAGTGCACATGCTTTGTTTAACACCCTACTTGTCTCACATTGCTAATGTCTGCTGGCCAAGACAAGTCACACAGCCAAGTACAGAGTATTCTGGGCAGGGCCCACACCAGAGCATTGACACGGGAGGTATTTGATGCATTGGGGGCCATTGCTGCAGCAAATTACCACTCTAGGTAATTCAGAACAGGCTTGACTGAGCCCACATTCCATAAGCCACTTGGGGAAGAAGAGCACAGGAGACCACCAGGGGACCCAGGGTGATCACACAGCAGCTCGTTGGGAGCTGTCAGGGGAGCAGAAATACTGAGAAAGGAACCAGAAATTTCTACCAGCAGGACCCTCCCTGCCACACACAACAGCGTCCACCTCTATATTAGTCAGCAATTGACACATCAGACTGCTCAACAAACAACCTCAGCATACCAGTGACTTACAACAAACACTCATTTTCTTGCTTACAGAGCTGTGACTCAGCCAGTCACTCTCTTCCACATGTCACTTTCTGGAGTTTAGACAGAGAGGCCAGTGGTGACACAGGCCACATACTTCTCATAGCAAGAGTGGAAGAGCAAGAGAAAGAGAACACAATCCTTCCCTATCACATCTGCAAACAAATATCTCATTGGCCAACACAAGTTCCATGACCGAGCCCAAAGCCAGCAAGCAGGGAGGTGGCCATCCAACGAGCCGTGGCCAGGGGGTGGCTGCAGGCTACTCCTGAGACAGAAGGGAGCAATTGCACTGAAGTTTTCAGGCAATAACAACTTCTGGCCTTGTCCTCACCTTGTCCCTCCTCACCTTTCCATTCCTCCCACCCCAGCTCAGTCACTTCAAAGCTGGAAGGAACAAGCACTCAGCCAGCCTCGGCCTTCCGATGACCAGCACTTTCTCTGAGACTCCTCTAATCCCAGACGGCAATAGACCAGATGGGGAAAGGTGACATGGCCAGGCAGGTGGCATGGTGATGAGGTTCCATCTCCCCACAGAGAAGGAACCCCTGACATGATGGGGTTACCTTTGTCAGAGCAGAGAACTCCTATTTGCCTATTTTGACATTTCTCACCATTCCCAGTATCCAAAGTCACCAGCATCTCACTGTGGGGACTGAAGATGGGGCTACTGACCAATCTCCATGCCCAACAGAGACTCATGTCCAGGCCATTTTTTTTATCATTAAACTCCTTCTAATGTGTTGGGGCGACTGGACAAACCTTCCTCAGGAAACATGCTGATTTCAACCACCTGGGAAGAGCAGACGTCCTTATCTTCCTTTTATCTTGCTGAACACCTTTGTTGGTTTATTACCTTCTCCTAGCCTGTGGACAGGGAGATCCCACTCATGAGTTGAGGGGATGTTGGAAAACAAGGAGCTTTTAAGCAAGCACCGCCAAGTGCCCGCACTGTCTCAGGAGCTGCACACAGCCAAGCAACAGGGCTAGGTCCTTGCCAACATGAGCACACACATCTGGGAGAATCAGAAGGAAAAGGAGACAGTACTAGAGGCAGGTGACAAATTCTGCAGGCATCTTGGAGGAGACATTACCCTGGACTAGCTGGGCAAGGAGGCTGCAACTTGAGATCATCAACATTCAGTGTCCAGAGGCGCTGAGATCGAGAAAGAAGCAATGACATGCCCAATGAGGATGGTAGAACCAGAATCAGAATTCAGCTCTCCTGAACCCAGGTTCCAGGTATGTCCATGCTGACCAGACATGCCTCCCTCTTACTGATAACTCGTGAGGAATGTGAGGTTGCACAGAGAGAGATGGATTTGTAAACTCCACGGTGACTTTCATAATCTAGGTTCTAGACCTGCATTTACCCTCTTTTTGGTAATTTAATTCCCAGAAAATGATTCTGTTGAGTCTAATTTTCTTCATCTGTGGAAAGGGTATAAAAATCAGCAAATTCCAGAATTGTTAGAGATCGTGCAGGTCATCTGGTCCAACCAGCCACCAGATACTTGAATGGCTTCCCAGCGGAGTAGACGTAGCCGGTACTTGAATGCTCCTGATGACCATGAACTCACTGGGGAAGCATTTATCATCTTTGGGCAGCTCTATTGGAAAGTCCTCACAGTGAGGACTCTACTTGTAGGTCTTTACTCTCCCCCTCTGAAACAGACTGAATCCTTAGCTTTCTCCTCCATAGGAGAGGTCTTCCTTCATCCTAGGACCTCATTCATGGGGCCTCTGAGCCTTCCCTTCTGCCCGGTAAACATCCCAAATTCCTCCATCACTTCTCCCATGAGCTGGTTTCAAGTCCCATCAGCAGTGTGAACTTTCTTCTCTGGACAGGCTTCCACTTCTCCCAGCTCTAAAAGCCAAAGATGGAGGACAGAGAAACCCTTTTCCTTCCCGGCAGCAGCATTTACGATTTCACAGAGAGACATTGGAGGAGCATTTCTTCCCAGACATTGGACTCATTTGAGTTTATCAACCCACGAGGTCTGTTCTGCACATGTCAATAAGCCACACTCCCCTGGTTTCTCAATAGCCAGCTGCATCTGGATTAATCCTTACACTTATCTTTGTTATACTTCAACTTCCTGGACTCAACTCTCTGCTCCAAATGTCAAGATTAATTTGTGTCTTTTAGGGTTTATTTGCTTATTTTGTTGATTTGACTTGCTCTGGAGTGGTTTTGCTTTAAAATTTCAGAGTAAACTGAGTCCTAAAAGAGCCAATGCAGCCCTCTCGTTTATTTATCTATTTCTATTTTCTTTGTATGATTTGTTCTATTATAAAGGGTAGAGCAAAATTTATTAATGGGTATTTTCAGTGAACATATCTAATGGCTCTAAAATATATGAAAGAAAAAAAAATAAAATATATGAAAGGCTGACCAGCCTGATGCATAATAAAAGAAATGAAGATTATCCACCAAGTATGTAAACATGAAAAAATTATAAAAGTGTAGAAAATATCGATAAAAATGTAAATAGAAAAGTCCATGAGAACAATGTGAAAATGTCTAGCAATTTTCGAATACAAATATGTATTACTATGTAATATATTACTATGTAAAAGTATATTTCCATATATAGTGCCTCCTCATTGACACACTTAGAGATTTATTCTACAGATGTCTTTCGACATGTATGAAATTAAAAAAGTATGATAACTTATACTGCATTGTTGATTACAAAATAAAAAGAGCAGTAACTCCATAAATGCCTACCAATGGGAACTGGTTCAATAAACTATGGTACAACCCACAATGGAATATTACACAGATGTTTTAATAAAGAAAGAATTTCTATCTGTGGCCATGATTGGAAAACTAGCCTTCCCTCCCTCCCTTCATAAACATTTAGGAAACTGGATGGAAACAATTGTGTTCTGATATGGAAAAACAGACAAGAGAAAGCTATGATCCCTGCGGGATGGGAAATAAAGAAGAGTCCTCTCATAAATCCAATTTTGTGCCTGGATGATTGAGAGGGCACTTTTTATGCTGTAGTACCGAAAGGAGGAACCCAAACAGAGTCCACGGACTTGCTGAGATTAAGAGACACATTAGAGTTCAGCGAGGTTAAGGTGCTAGAATCTATGAAGCAGGACACTAGAAAAGCAGAACCATGCAGACATCCAAGAATCTCAAAGAAACCCAAGCAAAATGAGCACAAAGAAAAACCCACTAAGCCACGCAAAATCAAATTGCTGAAAAGAAATAAAGAGAAAATCTTAAGAAGAAATGAAACTTGCAAAGGAACAATGTAAAAAGGACACTTTTTACATGTTGACCTCATGAGAAAAATGCAACAAAGGAGATCATAGAATAATAGCTTTTAGGAATAATGGAGTTATTACACTCCCAAACTTCAAACTATACTACAAAGCCATTGTTACATTAAATTTAAATCATTAAAACAGGTATAATATAAAAATAAACATTTTACAAAAATCAAACATTATACAAAAATCAACAATGATGTAAAAAATATATTTAAATAAATATATTTAATTAA
This sequence comes from Talpa occidentalis, assembly GCF_014898055.3. Lineage (NCBI taxonomy): Eukaryota > Metazoa > Chordata > Mammalia > Eulipotyphla > Talpidae > Talpa > Talpa occidentalis. The sequence continues at coordinate 8,603,549 of NW_023605194.1, forward strand.
AAAAGAATAATAGCTTTTAAATACTGAACATGTGATAGATTGCTATAGAATAGGCAGATAGGTAGGTAGATGGTAAGTGGTAGTCAAACAAGAATCTAACTTAATTTAAAAATCACCTTTAAAATGGAAGCTAAGGGTATTTTCATATTCCCTGACCCAAAAAAAGAGGCTATGAAAATTAAACAGCCATCAGATCTGCATGACCATGAATAAATGAAGAACTTCTTTCAGGTTGAAAGATATGAACTCAACTCTATCTACGTTGAGAAAATGCAGAATACCAGAAATCATGACTATGTGAATAAATCCACAATATTTATTCTCATTTTCAATTTCCCTAAAAGATAATTGACACAATTTTGTGGGATTTATTACAACACATGTACAAATAAGATACATGAGAGCATAGCACAAAAGAGAGAGAAGTCTAAAATTATAAGATTCATACACTCTATGGACTGATATATTGTTTGGAAGTAGATTGAGATAAAGTGAAACATGCATATTCTAAATCTTTGAACTATCACTAGAGAAAAAAAGAAGCTATATAGCTAATATATCAATAGAAAGAACAGCACAAAGTACTAAAAATTACTCCAATAGTCCAAAATAAATTAGGAATAAGGGAAAAAATGAGATGAAGGGAAAATGAAGAATAAAATTGCAGACTTAAATCCAATTATACCGTTGTTACATTAAATTTAAATAGAATTGAAAGAATAAATAGAATAAATATTTAAATACCTTGAAAGAGATAATATCATACTAAATAAAAAAATAGCAATATCATACAAACTAGACTTCAGGCCAAAAAGTATTGTCACAAATAAAGGGGCATCATAGTGATAAATAAGATACAAAAATCCTAAATGTGTGCCTAATAAATTTTAAGTTACATGAAGCAAAAGCTGATGGATGTGAAGGGAGAAATAGACAAATACACAATTATAATTGGTAAATTTAATACTCCTCTCTCATTCATTAATAGAAAAAGTAGATTATCAGTAATGATATAGAAGATCTGAACAACCTGACCTACCAATTAAACTTAATTGATATTTACAGAGCACTACCCCCAAGAACTGCAAAATGCACATCTTTTTCAAGTGTATGTAGATCATTCCCTAAGGTAGACCAGATGTTGGGCCATCAAACATTTCTCAAAAATGCAAAAAGATTAAAAATTATATGGAGTATGTTCTCTGGCTACAAGATAATTAAGTTATAAATCAATAACAAAAAAGATATCTGGAAAATTCCCAAATATTTGAAATTAAGCACACATTTCTAAGAAAAAAAATACATGGGTAAAAAAGAAATCACATGAAATAAAAAAAAAGTCAGATTGAATATAGTAAATGTACAACATATTGAAATCAGTAGTAAGAGCTAAAATAGCACTTAAAAGGAAAATCATAGTTTGGTATCTAAATTAAAAAGGAAACAATACTCAAATAAATTACCTATAAGATTTCAATTTAAGGAAGAACTAATTAAACACAAAATGAATAGAAGAAAGGGAAAAATAAACATCAGACTAGAAATAAATAAAATTTTAAAATAAAGAAATAACAGGGGAAACTGATGAAGTCAAAAGCTGGCTATTTGAAAAGAGGATTAACATTGATAAACTTCTAACTAGATTGAATAAGGAAAAAAATAGGAGAAACAGCACTAACTACCAAGATAGATGAAAGAAGGGGGACTTAACCCAGATCCTAAGAGGTTCTTAAAGAAATAAATAAGAGGATTTTATATACAACTTTATGCCTATGAATTCAACAACTTACATGAAATAGAACAATTTCTAGAAAGACAAAAATTACCAGAAGTGATGTAAGAAAAAAAGGGAAAAAATGATTTCTATGTCAATTCTCTATCAAAGAAATTGAATTCATCACAAGAACAAAACCTCCTAAAGGAAATCATAAATAAAGATAACCTCATCAGTTAACTCCAACAAACACTTAAGAAATAATTAGTATCAATCTTAGTTGAGATTAATATTAGTTCTTTCAGAAAACTGAGAAGGAACACTTGCCAACTCACTCTGTAAAGTTAAATTTATCTGATGACAAAGTCAGACACGGACATTATAAGAACAGAAAACAGACCAATGTCTCATGTAAACATAGATGCCAAAAAAAAAAAAAGCCTTTATAAATATTACAAATCAAATCCAGAACTATTTTAAAGGGGTAATACATTATAAGGAGCAGGAGTAAAAGGTTTGTTTAACATTTGAAAATCAATGGAAAATCAATGGAATTCACCACATTAACAAATAAAGGAGAATAGTAGTCACCTTATAGACACAGAAAAAAAATTTGACAAAATTCAGCACACATTTATAATTATAAAAGAAGAGATAAACTCAACAAACTGGGAATTGAAGGGAACTTCCTCAACCTAATAAGTGGTATACTTGGAAATCTTACAGACAATATATATTTAATGGTGAGCTAGCTGAACACGATCCTCTTAAGATCAAAAACTTCTCATCATTTCCATTCAATTATGCCCTAAAGAGCCTAACTAGTGTGATAAAACAATAAAAAGAAATAAAGCACAAGAAAAGCAGATGGAGCCATGCAGAAAACATGGTTACTTATAAAATCTAGAGAATTTACAAAATAACTGAAAATAACTCACTTAGCAAAGTCACAAAATGCAAGGCGAATATACAAAAATCAATTGTCCTAGCAGGAAAGATCTAAAAAACATTTGAATCTATAAAATAACCCTATGGAAATTAAATAAATAGAGGAATGCATTGTGTTTACAGGTTGAAAAACTCAATATTGTCACACTGTTAATTCACCCCAAGTTAATCTATGGAGTGTTACAATTATATAAAACTTCTTGCAAGTTTATTTGATGTGCTGATGATTAAAATTTATTTGGTTTGCAGAGGACTTAGGACAGCTAAAATAATTTTAATCTGCAGTACAAAGTGGGAGGAATTGCATTACCTGATTTCATGAATTCCCAGAAAACTATAATAATTAAGACAACATGGCATTTAAATAATAATAGATATATGGGGGCCAGAAATAGACTGATTTTTCACAAACACACCAAACTGAGTCTATGAGGGAAAGAATAGTTTTTTCAGCAAAAATGCTGGAATAAGTGCATATCCATACAGGAAAAAATTAATCTTAACCCAAAATTCACAGTACACACACACACACACACACACAAAATAACTTGAAATGGATCATAGACCCAGACATAGAAGCTAAAGTTATAAGTTTCTAGAAGAAAAGATAGCAGAAAATCTTTTGTGACCTTGAGATAGGCTGAGTTTCTTAGATAAGACAAAAAGGAACACTCATTATAAAAAGATAAAGTGAATTTTATCAAAATTTTAAAATTCAAAAGGCACTATTAAGAAAAAGGATAAGCAACATATTGCAAAGAAAGAATCAATATATACCACAAAGAATACGCATTTGCAATATATAAAAAAATTACAATAAGACAAATAACACAATAAAAAACATGGGCAAAAGATTTGAACAGAGACTTCACAGAAGAAGATGTACAGCTGGGTAATAAGCACATGAAAAGATGTTCAACATGATGAACCGCCAGGGAAATGCAAATTAAAAGTATAATGAGATTCTACTACACAATTACTAGAAGTGCTACCCCCAAAAATAAATAAATAAATAAGACTATGCAGAATAAGACTTGTTCAAGGGAAGTTCCCACTTTGGAAACAGACCCTCGATTAGTCTTCAGGAAGAATCTGCCCAGTTTAGGTACTTGGCCAAAATACCACTTAGAGATGCCACTAACTTGAAACTTTGATACCAACGAAGGAATGTGCTGAACCATAATGAAGATTCTAGACATGTTACAACTCAGTTACCTTGAATATAATTTTATCCACAAACTGAGTGATTTGCAGGGGCCTCTGATCTGGCCAATCTCCCCCTCACTTAACCCAGGAATAGCTAAGAAAGGATGGTGGCTCCAAGATATGGTTTGAGGGGAGCAGACCTGGCCCCCAGCTCCAGCCTACCACACCACTTGAGCAAGTCTGAGCCTCAGTTTCCTCATCTGTGAAATAGAGATAAGACCACCTGGTAGCCCAGGATTGGCATGAAAGGGTCCGTGAAATCAAGTACCACTGGCACATAGGTCATCCACAATGGCTGGTGATACCATTATTAACTCGCTTGGACTTTCTCATAACTCTGAGATGTCCTGTTAGTCTCCTCTGCTATCCGGTCCCAGACGCGGTGCCAGTATAGACCTGTTTGCTCTCAGATCTACTCTAAGCCCCCTTCCCTGTGTCAGGCTGGGATGGCCCAGCGGGTGCACAGCCCAGCATCCTGGCTTGGCCAGTGGGAAAGCCTGGCGGGGTGCAAAGCCTGCCTGGGGTGTCCTCTATGGCAGCAGAGAGACTGATGGATGTGCCAGGTGCTCCTTGATCTCATGGCTTATTCACGCAACCCTCGTGGAACAGGCCTGTCTGATTCCAGATCTCACTGGGCTCCAGGAAGCTGTCTCCTCCCCTTGTTACTCCAGCCTCGGTGGTGGCAGCGCCTTCCTACCCTGACTGATCTGAGTGACTTCACAGAACCCTGCCAGGCTGCTGGGCTCCCCAGGTCACCCCACTACCAGTGGCCTCATTACATTCCCTGGGTTGTAAGCACCTGGCATGGTTTCTTGGCCCTGGTCAGCCCCTAACAGTACAGGTGGGTGCCCGGCAGGGAGAACCCTGGGGATCTGCTGCGGGCGGCGGTAGCCTGGCTCCTGTCAGCATCCACAGGCCAAACTGGCTCTCCATCAGCCTCTCTGTGGCAGGAACTTTGCCCTCCCTCCCATCCTTTTAGTAAAATGCCTGCTGCTAATTACTCCTTACCCAAGGGGCTGGCTTCTCTGTTTTCAGGGCTTTCCAGACAGATGCCTGGCTCTGCAGATGAATTTCTGGGGGTCGTCTCTGGTACAGGAATGGGATAGTTTATCCTGTTTCTTCACTTAAGAAGAGTAACTTCCTGATTGAGATCCTGGTTAATAGTGATTTTTTTTCTCACCATGGGGTGGAACCCTGGCCAGTCCATGTAACACACACACACACACCCCTCTTCACCCCTTCACCCTGCCCACGCCATCCCCACACATCCCATACATGGCCTGTGCTGTTTAACAATCTCACACATTCATGCACCACACAGGCCAAATTAGCATGGTGCCAGGTGCTATGCAGGTCTGTCAGACAAAGGTATCCCCACTGGAATCGGCTCCCTAATTTGTGAGCCCAGAGCAAAATGGATGTAGGCTGTGTTAGTCAGAGGGTGTTACGCATAGAACCAAGCGCGCAGGTGCCCGCCATGTGCCTGGCCCTTCCCCAACCTCTCCCAGTGCCTTGGGGTCACAGCCACCTTTAGAGGGTCCATAAAATCAATGCCCAAGTGCCCACAACTGTGCCACACGAGAGGGCGACATGACCACAGTGGCTGTGTGTGGTCACAGAAGGTCCGGGGATAAAGGACTTGGCCACCTGCACAGCGGACCCGGAGGCAGGAAGAGCAGGAGAGAGACGCTCCTGCCCTGAAATTGTTCCAGGCCAAGGGAGCTGATTTTACCAAATAATCAGGCTGTGAGCTCCATCTCTGCGCCACGCCCACCTGCCCCAGCCCTATTTTGGCCCTGGAGGCTCCACAGCTCAGTCCTCTTTCTGGGGTGCTCCAGCCACGTGGCTCTGCCTTGTTTGGGAGAGCAGCCAGGACCTGAGCAAGCAGGAGCAGACTCCTCCAGCCTGGGCCACGCGTGGGGCATCCATCATGACCTATCTTTGCATGGAGAGAGGGATCTTCATACAAAGACGGGACATTGACAGGGGTATGGGACACCTAAGAACAAGGAAAAGACCTGGACTCTGGGGACCCACATGCTGGGGTCTGATGCGTACTGAGGGGGCTGCAGATGTAATCTCGATGGGGGAGGGGCTGAGGGTTTGAATTGCAGCTCTGTCGCCTGCCGTGTGGCTTTGGAATAAAAGATTTCAGTTCGTTGATCCTCAGTTGTATCATCTGTAAAATAGGGATGCTAGCTCTCTAGTTGTGGGTCAATGCAGTAATAGATTCTCAAAAATGGCGGTCGGTTATATGGATAAGTGTATATTGATATAAATCAATAGATGCACCGTTGTGTGGGTAAGTTTCTTCTATCTCTATAAATGTAGTTGTGTAACCATCATATTGAACAACTTTCTCCAAGCCCCCACCATCAAGTCTAACTCTCCCTTCAAACCATCTTGGGGGTGTTTTGTTTTCCTACCCTGGGGATAACATCTCAGGCAGGGCGCCCATATCGCTTTTCTGCTCACTCTGGGATAACAAATAGTCTTGTGGTCACTTTCAGTCCCAAGCACAGTCTTCCTGCAGTAATTAAAATGTCAGGCCCAGGGTTATAATTACGGCCTTCCTGGCCCCGCTCAGGGAAGGGCCACCCCAGCTCAGGTCAGCTCCAGCAGGGGGAGGCCTGCATGGGCAGTGATGACGGGGCAGGGCCTCCATTTCCCAGCCTGTTCTCTACTCCCCCATCCCCCGGCCAGGAGGCTTGGAGGTGAGAAGGAAGAAGATGACTTTCATCAATAGAACCAGGCTGTGGGCTGAGAATGTTCCAAGTTCACTCTCGGGCAGGGAGATTTTTCTGAGTTTGCTGAACCGCCCCTGCTGGGAACTTCTCCCGCTACCCCCTGGACCTTCAAAGGTCCGCAGCTCGGACCATCCCTCTTGGGGTCAGGTAGGTTGCCCCACCAGCCAATGACAGATCCCCGGTCCCGTGAGAATGCTCCTGCTCCCAGGCCCCCAGTTCTAGGGGACTTACGTCAAGTTTTCTGAGGGTTCCTCCCTGAGTCTCTCTCCCTTGGCTTGACATGAGGGGAAAATACTAAACCTGGGGCAGCCAGTGGGGAGCACAGGAACAGGAAAGGCTGCGAAATGGAAAACGTACCACATTCTATCCACTCTCGTCAAAGAAATCTCTGTCCAGGCCTCTTGGTTTTAATCTCTTTGTAACCCCCTGATGAGCAACATTTTAGCACCTTATTATACTGAATATCTAGTTACAGAGCTCGGTAGAGAGCCTTCCAAAGATCATTAGGATTTAGACATGACAACTTGAAAAACTGGAAGTATCATTATAATCATGTAGAAAGATAACGTGAAAGTCAATCAGCTGTCCATCACACAGGGCTGCGCGTTTCTGCCATGATTGTTGAGCAGGGGCTGTGCGGTCCATACCCCGACCCTCTGGAGCCCCCACAGCTTTAGGACAGTGGGAGGCAGCTAGAGGCGAAACTCAAAAGGGAACACTGGGCCAGGCATGTGAGCCCTTACTCCAGGCTAAGGTGCACCCCCTGCCGCCACCCCCATCGCGCATCCCTGAGCCCCGAGAGTCTACATAGGCAGTTATGAGGAGGGGTCATCTATGCTCTATTTTCAGCAATTCTAGAAGCTTAGCAGGAACCATACATTTCCCCAAGGTCAATCTGCGTAAGACATGGAGTTTCTTTGCTTTGAGCTGAAATTTTATTAGCACTTATTTCCTGCTAATCAACTATTCTGATTGGCAGTCACGTGGCTTTGATTATTTGTAAATAGTGACATCAATTAATTCATAAGTCATGGAGTTTGGGTTATACATAGTCCATGGAAGAAAATTATTAAGAGTCATGGAAGAATGAGTGACTCATCTTACTCCATCTCCCAGGCTGTGGTGAGGAAAAGATTGAACGAGCCAAGAACGGGAACAGGAAAGCCCATCAGGAAACTGCTGTGGTCACCTGGGAGCAGCTAGTGAGTGGCTCAGGTCTCATTGATCTCACTGTCTGGCCATCTGTTCTTTTGTCCTTCTGTCCATCCACCCATCCATCCATCACCCCTCCAGCCACCATCACCCATCCATTCGGCAGAACCACTGAGCAGCTGTCATGTGCCAAGCACTGCACTGTGTGCTGGGACATTGGGGAGCTGGGGGGGCGGGATGTCACCAGGACAGCACCTGCCCTTACCAAGCACGCCGTCCACAAGGAGGCAGCTATCAAGCTGCCGGATGTGCAGTTAAGGGTCAGGATGGACGCCAGGACAGGAGGACAGGGTCTTATATTGATCATATTACTGTGTTGTCAAAGTCCGGGAGATAAATGGGCCCCCAAGAATAACATTCAGGGGAAACCAGAAAATCCACCGCTCTTTACTGGGTAGAAAGAGAAAGGACTGTGTTTGCCTCCTGCCCCAGTGCAAGGTCCCTCCTCATGATGGCTCCAGCACAAGCGTCATTTACACTGACTGTGTAAGTGAACAGATGCCTATAAACTAAAGCACTGGGCTAGTGTTTTAGTTTATCTATTGAACAAACAGAAGATGCTAATTTGCCATGTACTGCTAGAGCTTTTCAAATATTAACTCAGCTAATCCTCATAACAACCCTTAAGAGGTAACGATTAGGAACAACTCCATATTCCAGATGATACAACTGAGACTGACACAGGTTAAGTCTGACTCCAAGGTCTGTCTAGGCCAGTACTATCTCCACAGCAGCAGCATCCCAGCACCTGGGGGGTGGGGAGGTAGAAAAGGGGTGTTGATGCTGGAAATTCACATTCCCAGGCCCAGATAAGAAATCCAGTGCTTGTTTTTCACAAGCTCTGTCTGCAGTGATTCAGACACCTGCTGTCATTGCAGTGTCAATGGTTACACTTGCCAAATTTACCCAATCATACCTATCCTATCATAGGACTCACCTGTGGCCTTATTAACATGGCAGCTTTTTTTTTTTTTTTGTGGGACCCTCGCCGGTGGCCAGGGAACGAACCAGCACTGCAGAGGCTGCGGGCAGCCTCACAGCCCAGCGCTCAACCGCTGCGCCACCAGGGGAGGCCCTTAACATGGCAGCTTTTTATATTATTATTAATGAAGTTCCAGTTTTACACCCTTGTTAATGTTTTGACAACATAGGATTCCCCTATTCCTCGGGTGTGGTCACCGTAGCTTTCCCACCACCAAAGTCCCCATCATGCTCCACCATTGTCCTCTGTGCTGTCTCATCCCCTCTTCTCAACCCTCCCCCTCTCTTACCCTCCCTTTTAGATGCCTCAGCTCTGTGGTCAGCTTTCAAGCATTGGTTTTAAAATTTGTCTATGGCTCACCCTCTGTTTGGTTTCTCTATCTCCGACATATAAGTGACACCATGTGGTATTTGTCTTTCTCCTTCTGACTTATTTTGCTTAGCACGATCCCTTCCAGATCCATCCATGTTGCCACAAATGCAATGAGTTTATCATTTTTGATTGCTGAGTAGTATTCCACTGGGTATATGTACCACAACTTTTTGATCCACTCATTTATTGGGGGGCTTTTAGGTTTAAGTGCAGCTTCTTAACACCACTCCTCCCAACTTACTGAATCAGATGAGGAGGGAGGGGACCTGGGAATCGGATTTCTTTTACCAGATCCCCTCACTGAGCAAGTTTTGGAAACTCAGTTCATCCCACTGCTCATTCTGGAAAAGAACAGGTAAGACTTCACAGAGAGCAGCGTGGGTGTGGCTGTGCAGATGGATGGTGAGTCCAGCTGATGTCAGCAGTTTCCTCTTTCCTGGAAGTCTAGGCAAAGGGCACCGTTGTTCCATCTTGGAGTTGAGAGTCAGCCTATCATTCCAGGGAAGTCACAGGTATGGACCTCCCTCCCCCACCCTGGGGTTCACGACTTCCTGCTGAGAAGAGCAGATGCCATCTCCTGTAGGAATGCTAACTCAGGGTGAGTTAGATGCATGCAGATCAGCCTCAGAGTCCAAAGCCCCAGGCAAAAGTTTGCCTTTATTGCTCTCTCTTTGAGAAACATAGATCGTCCTCACCAGATATTTCCTGTAATAAATACCTTTGTCATCTAGACTGAAGAAGCTGTCAACTCGAAACACCTTGGGCTGAAATATTACCTCTGCCTCCCTCACCTGGGCTACTGCAGGGTTAGGGTTTGGTAGAAGCAGGGGAGGGAACGAGCACTGAGCGGTTGGGGTGGGGGAGCTCAATCACCTCTGAAAAGTGTCATTTCCTGTTCTTCCCCCAAATCTTCTGGTTTTTACCTACTACTAAATTCTAAAGGGGAATGATGAAAAAAATGGGGACATAAGTTGGCAGAATTTTTAAGATAAACATTTCCAAACAAAAAGGGTAAATCCAAGCTTGTGGCTTTTAAGCCAGTTTTCAATTTCTGCTATGCTCTGGAATATTCATGATGAAGATGCACTAGATTGGGCTGTGACACCCAGCCTGACCACCGTTGACCCATCAGGGTGATCTTGAGCGAGCCTTTCCACCTCTCTGAATCTATCTGCAAAGTGATGGTGAACCCTCCCCCTAAATTCACCCACCCCCCAGGGTTGTTGGGAGGATTATATCAGAAGACGGCTTTGAAGAGAGCTTTGCAAACTAGAAAGTGCTCAAGTGTGGGGGTTTATCCTAGTATCCCAGCAAGAATGGGCCCAGTGCAGATCCCAGACATGGAAGCTTCAGACACAAAGGAAAGGAGTGGGCATTGTGATATGTGGTGGTGGGGGGAGGGCAGGGGTGCGGGGATGGTGGATGTCTGATCTGTGCATGCAATTGACTTTCACCATGAAACCCACATCCTTGGGGTGTCAGTATGATGCCTACACTGTTGAAGCTGGAACCTGAGAATTCAACTCTGGCAAAAGAGAAGTTAGAGACTTAAGGGGTCAGTCCCTTCTGTGCAGGGGAACCAGCTCACTCTGACTTCCACAAGCCAATTGTGCAAGTCCTCCCAGCCCCACCAGCAGTGACATCAATAGTATGAATTGTCCATGATGGAAACACTTACACCATCGAAATGGGCAAATAGTATAAGTCAGGGCACTTTTTTATTTCCAGAGAACTAGTTGTTAAACACTTACCAGTGTATCACTGAACAGCAGAAACAGGATGGAGCTGCTGGAATCTGGACACCACTGCAAATGTTGAAGAGAGCAGACAGGAAAGTTTCTCCTCCACTCAAGAGTGGGAGTACCATTAAACCATAACATTTCTTCTGATTAATCTAGGAAGTCTTCTCAGAGAAGAGAGCATTTTGTAGAGGTTGCCTTCTACCTGTGTGGCAGTGGGCAAATACCACTCCATAACACAGGTGCTCCAATAGCAGACCCTGTGCCACCACCTCCAGGCAGTCTTCCCTCATACTTCTCATCTTACTCCAGTACTCTGTATTTTTATTCCTACATAGATAGCAGAGGGTAATTCTTCAGAGCTCAGACTTTGGAGTCAAAGGCTTGAGTCTAAAATCCTTATTTGACCACTGACTAGCTATTTATGGGAAAGTCAGAGAACTCATCTGAAAAATGAGGCAAATGGTCGCTCTAGTCATCAAGAATGGTTAAGAAAGGATAAATGAGCTGATGTTTATCAAGAACTTAGCAGCATAGTTCGGGCACACTGTAAATGCTTAAGAAATATTAACCATTGTGATGGTGATTCCTTTGCACTATCACTCACTTTTCATAGGCAAAGCTGTGTCTCTCAAACTGGACTGAAGTTTCATGAGAAGTTTCATGAAGTTTCATGAGAAGTTTCATGAAGTTGCTTATGAATGTCTCTGTTCTCCCCAGTGCCTGAAAGGGCCCAACACATAGGAAATCCATGCTGACTAAAGCAGGCAGGATGCCTTTCTACGACTTCTCTTCCCAAAGACTGGATGAATCAGTGACCCAAAAATGCCAAGTGGGAAAAGGTGAATGGTCAGACCACAGCTCACTGCTGTGCCATGCAGCCCAGATCCCCACAGGTAAGCCCTTCTCTAGAACTTGCCTTTTTCTGGAGGTGGCAACTTCGTTCAAGGTTACGTGGCCCCATGGGGCAGCCAGTGTCCACTGTTAGACCCATGCACAAGTACAAGCCCCCCCACCCCTAACTCAGGACATCTCCAAAGGGCTGTCCCAGGTCCCGAGGTCCCATGGGGCCATCCAGGGGCCTTGTTACCATTGCATCATGGCCCAATCACCCCTTTTTCCTCATTCCTTTGTAGATTTGTTCCAAGAGCACCTTTATAAATGTGCTGCACACTGATCTCTGTCTTGGACTTAGGGCAGTACCAGCATGTCTGTGGCCCTGCTCATAGCCAGAACCACTCCCCAATCCCCATTTCTGTCATTCGGAAGAGGGGATGGGGTCTCTAAGAGTGCAGTTCGTTCCTGTAGGGAAAACAGAGGGGCCCAGGCTTTTGTCCAACCTCCTGCCACTGGCCTCCGTGGCCAGCCCCTGAGGTCTTGCGTCCCTCCTGCGTTGTGTTACCCACATGGATGCCTGTGGCTGAGAGGCCCGGGTGCAGGGCACATGCACTTCTGATGAGGGACACCTGGGCCCACAGAGCATGGGGTGTGCGCATGTTTAAATGCAGACACCTGGGCATGGAGCGAAGGCTAAAAGGGGCTCCACAGCACCAGTTTTTATGGAGGCTGCGTCACTGAGGCTGGGGGCTCAGTTGCTGCCAGCCTCCCTGGCCCCCTGCTTACCCCAACAATTCCCAAACAGATTCTAGCCCCTTCTCAGCCACCTCTACTCCACCTCTCTGCCAGCCATCGCTTCATTAAGGGCTCCCCTCAAGCATCAGGTTTTGGCAAGTGAGCACCCCCTCTCTCCTGACCCAGCTTTCCGCCATCTTGACCTGGCTCCCTCCTCCAGGGTCTGTCGTCAGTCAGGTTCAGAGGCAGACCTCCACAGGAGAATTTGAGAACTTATCTACAAGTGATTTATCAAGGAAATGCTCCCAGGAGGGACTGGGGCTGGGCAGCGATGCCGGGAAGGGAGAAAAAGGAAGGCAGGGGGCCTTTCCAGGTGAGGCCCAGCACTCGCCGGATCCCGCCAGAGCTCTGGAGTGTGGATTACACCCGAGGAGCTTGTCCTACCTGGAGGCAAGTGTGCTGGGCTCCCACTCCTGCCCTGGTCTGCAGACCCCCCCAGGGACCCTAATTCTCAGGCTTTTTCAGTCTTCTGCCTGGGGAAATAGCACCAGCAGCTCAAAGAAGGGGAGCTGTAGGTGGACCCACAAACAGCGGGGCATGCAGCCCTTGGGTCTGGGTGGAGCTTCGATCATGGCCTCTTGGTCACCACCACTGAGATTTAACTCGGGAAGGGAAAACAAAGACGGCTTCTGGAGAAATGCCTGGGGTCAAGAAAAGAACACAGACTTGGGCGGAATCCCAGCCCAGCCCGATCTTTGCTGTGTGATCTTTTTTTTTTTTTTTAAAGATTGATTTATTTATTTACACAAGCACTGGGTACAGTCAGAGGCGCGGGAGGGTGAGAGAATCCACCAGAGCCAGAGTGGGGAACAGAGCAGGCAGACTGATGAAATACACTGCAGGGGAGCAGCGGGCGCAGCAGGAGAGGTCTGTGCGCCATGTGGGACCCTCGCCCGGTGGCCGGGGATCGAACCGGTGCTGCAGAGGCTACGGGCAGCTTCGCAACCCAGCGCTCAACCACTGCGCCACCGGGGAGGCCCTGCTGTGTGATCTTGAGCAAGTCTCAGCACCTCTCTGAGCTTCCGTTTCACCACCTGTAAAATCAAGATAACACGGCCAAGGAGCCATCCCATCCCTGCCTCTCGGGTTGTCGAGTGGTTTAGTGAATTCTGTGGGGCAATGTGTTCAGTCAGCCACATGGGGATGCCTGGCCTCGGACACGCAGGCTGCTGTCACCAGCATAGTCAAGGCCTCTTCCAAAACTCAGCTTGGGGTTCCCCCTCTCTCCCCTGCACACTGCGTTGTTCATTTACTCCTTTCTTCCCAAAAGCACCTTTGTTTGCACTGCAGGTTGTTAAAACTCCTATATTCAAAATCACCCAATAAAATGCACTTGGGCTTTGGTGGCTCCAAGTAGATATACAGGAGCTGGTTGGCCCAAAATACAAAACTTAGAGCCCCAACCAGAGAGGAGGAACATTCCAGAGGCTGGGAGGGATGGCCCCAGTCGGCTGAGCTTTCTGCAGTCCACTCATCAAACCTAGTTACCAGGACCACGAGCCAGGCAGGGGGCTGTGTCCAGGGCTCCGTGGGAGATGCTGAAGAGGGAATCTAGCACATCTTACGTGGAGGGCAGCCTGAACAGGACCCCCCAGCTCAGGGCCGTAGCCGTCTGCACGCACAGCCCACCCTATGGGTGAGGACCCCTCCCCTGCCTCTTAAAGCTGGCCCAGGTCCGTGAGATGCTGACCCAAAGCACTCTAGGCCAAGGTACTGCTATGGCTGAGAAGAGAAAACTGCGGCTGATTCCCTCCTGGCAGGTGCAGAGACGGGCTGAGAAACTGCTCACTTGTTTAATTTCATCCACATTTTTGTCAGAACGGGAAGCACCAGGGCCACGCAAGTCCTGGCCAGGGAGCCCAGAGGTTTGGCCTGAGGCCCAGGTTTTGCTGATGACCGTGGGGGGCAAGTGGCTTAGCTGCCCAGGGCCTCGGCTGCTTCACTGCACGATGGGGGGTAGTGATGAGGTCCCCTCTGCGCAATGGGCGGTAAGGGACAGGAGAGCAGTCGGGGGAGAGGGGGGTGTCTGCAGGTGGAGGGGGCCTGAGGCTCGAAATCAGCCTCCATCTCAGAATCACCTGCTCTGCACGCTCAGCCCCCTTGGAGTCTGTGGGGTGACAGCTCCCTTTCTGCAGATGACAAAGCAGACTACCTAGTTCCCAAACTCATGCTTCCCGCCTGAAAGGAGAGTCCAGAGTGGCCCCAGGCCTGGAGAAATTAACAGGCAAGTCAGCATGCATCCATTCAGCGGGAGCAGTGTGGCGCCCACCTGTGCCAGGCGAGGGGAGAACTAGACACCCGCCCACAGGTTTCCTCCCGCTGAAGTGCCGCTTCCCAGGGGCCCGGTCTCTGGGAGCCTCTGCCATGGAGCTCCAGGCCAAGATGAAGCCTCCCCAGGCCACCCCGGGGTCCCCAAGCCCACTGCTACTTGACTTTCACTGCTCAAGGAACACTGCAGATCTATCGGGCTGAGAAGTTCCTTGGGCTCCCTCCTTCCCTGCTCTGGTGAGAAAACTGCAGCCCCGGCAGGGAAAGAGACTTGCCCAAAGGCACACAGCCACCAGGAAAAAGCGCTAGAGCTGGTGTAGGGTAAAGAAAATGTCAGGCTTTTCTGCTCTCCCTCTCCCTCCATCAGGATAGATGATGGATCCTTGCGGTCCTGAATGCATGCCTGATGGCGGCACCTGGAGTAGGGTGTGGGCCTAGGGAGATGGGATTCACCTGGGCTGAGACTGGGCTTTTAGGGGCGGCGTCACGGGGACGTGAGCAGAAGCAGCAGAAGCCGAGCGAGAAGCAAGAGAAGCAGAAGCCGAGAGAAGGCCAGAGAGCCCAGAGTAAAGACCTGCTGGGGGCTGGGAGGCCCCCCAGCACCCCTGCCTGCCATGTACCTGGTAATCCCAATAAAAGACCTGCAAAACCACTGCGGACTCTGACTCCTCCTTTACCCGGTCTGCATGGGATCAGAGAAAACCTGCTCAGTGTCCAGTCCTGCCTTTACAGCTGGAATCGGCGTCTCCTGGCCCAGGGCTCATCCTAGTGCCTGCGCGGACTGTGACGGCAGGCCACAGCCAAGAGAGAGCTGAACTTTTAAGAACTCGATGGCAGCCCATTGCCCTCCACCCCGAGGACCTTGGAGCGGCGGGACAGCTCTTCTAGAAGCTCTCAGTCCCGCGGAGCTCGTGTCATTTACACAGCAAGTCCATGTCGTCAGCCTCGGCATTGTCCTCATTTCTGGATGTAGAAACTGAGGCCAGGGAACGGCCCCGTGGCCACCGATGCACAGAGAGGTGTGCTCCGAGCCGTGGCGGGCGGCCGCCTCCTGGGCCAAATAGACCCGATTCCACAGCCCGTGCAGATGCCGGACCGGCCAGCCGCATGAGTGAGGTTTCATTCCGATGGACCATAATGGAATCGCCAGGATCGGAACCCTCTCTCTCCAGGCCAAGGGCGGCCGTCTCTCATGGGCACTTATTGCCCAGTAATTAATTCCAGCTAAGGTTTTTCACCCCCCTCCCTAAGAGATTTTCCAAGACTGATACCCCAGACAGGGGAGTGGGAAATGATCATGTTTCTCCCTTGCAAACCTTGCCTTTCAACTGGCCCCTGGAGAGAAGACACTTTCTCCTTTCTTCCCGAACGGCTCTTCCCTACGTGCCCCTGCCCCATGTCCCTGCCACCCTCAGCTCAGTCCAGTCATTTAATTCAACAGCCATTTGTCCCGGTGTCCCTGACAACACACAGGTGTCCTGTGTCCTCGCGGTAAGTAGATTTTTGGTGGGCAGCCAGTTAAAGGGACCCGGTTGGAGCAGAGAATGGTACACAGCTCCCTCCCCAGGGGACTGCCCCGGGCATGTTTTCAGGTGCTCCCCTGAAACCCAATGCCCACCCAAGTGGGGCAGCCAGGTGTACCCAGGACAAGGCTGTTTTCCTCTCCTGGAAGGGGCTGCCCCCCTCACCCCAAAAAGGGGGGGAAAGGGTCTTGCTTCCTGTGGGTGGGGCTTCCTGGGCCGCCCAGCCAGGTGGGAGCTCACCTCAGAGAGCCCTCTGGCTGGATCTGCTCTCTCCCTGTCCCGCCCCCCCCCACCGCCCCTTCCTCCTTCTGGAAACCTAGGTTTGACAGCCTGCAGCTGCTACCCTCCATTATGCCTCTCATCATTCCTTATGCCTCTTGCCACTCTCTTATCTACCTCCTGACATTCCTGGGGTGCCCAAGATTAATCCACCTTCCTCTCCACCCTTGCCAACATTCTGCTCCCCATGCCTCGCCTGACCTCTGCAGGCTGCAGAGAGGCTGGTCTGAGGTCAGACAGTATCACAGCTCAAAGCCCTGCTGTGGCATGGATCAGCTGTGTGACCTTGGGCCAGACGCTGCACCTCTCTGAGCCCAGTGCCCTGTCTACAGGATGGGGGTAGGTGAGTTCCCACCTCTGTGGTTATCACTGACAGGTTTCAGTGGGATAATGCGCAGAAAGCCCAGAGCCCAGCACAGAGTATACATGACAGCCAACATTATGACCCAATCTTGTAGGGGCTGTGCATTTTACAACCGCCCCATTCCAACCCTTCCTGACTCTTAAGATTTTCTTGGTATTGGTTATTTTCTCTGCTTGGAGAGGGGTAAGTATTTGCAGCACCAGGATGGGGATATGATGACAGGTGCTGTTTGGGGGGAGGCCCCAGAAGGTTGACTGAGCAGTCTAGGTAGACTTCCTGGAGGTAGAGGGCCAGGCCTGCCCACAAAGGCAAGGATGGTATAAGGAAGCACTCTGGATCCTTGTGAGCTAAGACTGAGACTAGGATCTTAAAACCTAAGCAGGAAAACATTTACCCTTGCTCCAACTCCCCAACGTGCACACACATGCACATGCCCACACACCCCTGTGTAAATTCAAACACATAGCTGTGTACACACCCACCCCACCACACACACACACACACACACACACCTATAAATAGACAACCATGCACATCCATATGACATACACAAGTCCCTATGCATCCCTGCACACGTGCACACATACGCACCCATGTGCAATGCACCAGAGACCAGGCTTCCGAGCCTTCCCTGGCTGCAGCCCCTTGGACCGTCTCAGGCCAGGCTTTGTACCCTGGCACACTCAGGCCATGCCACTACTGACCTTGCCGTGCTTCTCAGAGGCTGCCAGGAGGACTTAGAAACCCAAGAGGATGGAAGAAATCAAGGGGTGGTCCACTGGGGGTGGCAGTGAGGACATCCATAATGAGGGTCCAGAGACCTCGGACAAAAGCCACAGCCACTCCTTGTCTGCACATGCCCCCACCCAGGGGCCCCTGTCTGGGCCACTGTGAGGGGCTGCAGATCTGTCTCCCTTGAGCAGCCTAGGATGTCATCCAGGCCTGTTAGGGTGATGCCGCCAAGGCCCCAGAAAGCCTGCAGGCCAGCCTGGCCCCACAACCTGAAGCTATCCATTTCTCCCCCAGCTTCTCAGCATGGGTAATGACAACGCTGAAGGAAACTTGATAGGTTGGCTCCCTTGAAATGGAAAAGGAGGTCAAGAGACACCCTCCCCAACTTTCAAAAGGAACAGTTTGGGATAATTAATCAGCACATCACCAACACCAAGGGATTGTTTTATATTAGAAGACGTATCATTAAGGAAACAATAGCAGGCTTGTTGTGTGTTGTATTCCTAAATATTGCTAATGATGTTTAGCACGCTGACACCTCCAAAGGTTCACCCCCAATATTTAGAAACCAAGTAGAAGTTGGGTGCAAGGTGTCTCTTTGCTTAGACTTGGAACAGGGAGGGCTCTGAAAGCAAACCAGGCCTCAAACAGGTCTTTGACTCCGCTTTTCAGTCTGTGATTGCTGCTCCAGTGAGGAGGCGCTTGCAATTGCTAAATTGCACTCACTAGTGCTTAATTACACCTTCAGATCAGCACCTAATTTGCTTAGGGTGCAACTGAGCTGCCGTGGGTGTAATTACTTGCCAGGGACACTACTTAACAATGCACTGCAGCCGATCCGGAGCCTTGCTCAGCTAGGCTCAGAGAGGCCACGCCCAGGACTGCAGTGTCAGGTGCTGGGGACCCCAGCACACCAGAGTAGAGGGAGGCAGCTCTAGGACAGCTGCTCCCTGGAAGCAACCAGAGTGCCAGGAACCTCAGAGAGCCCCTTGGAAGTGCCCAGAGAGTGAATCAGAGCATCCTGTGGGCTGACCCTCCTGCGGGTCCCTTCCAACTATCTCCTGTGGTCTGGAGTGTGCGCAGGTTCTGCCTGTTTTCTTAGCAGCCCCAGCTGGAGTCCGATTCCCAAAGGTATACATGTCGGGGTACAATGGGGGAAATAGTGGCTACAGGTGCTAGCACCCAAGGGGGTCAGGCTGGTGACCACATGCACCAAAGCCCCAGAAGAGAGCAAAGCCCCCTTCTGACACCCTTCAAGAACCACGATGTCTACAGTATGACCAGCCTGCAGCATCAAGATCCATGATGCCCTCAAAGGAAGGGGGAGGCACCACGTTGCCCCCCCCTCCGCCCCAAAAGCACACACAAAGACATCCCTGGGAAGGAAATCCTCAATGGCAAGAGGGCACCAGGGATTGCAGATTGCAGACGCCCCACCCACCCTGAGGGCCTATGTCTACTCACAAGTAAGCTCTTCACCTCAGAAAATTGGTTTAGCTTTTAAAAGAATCCTATTGGAAACCGCCCAGAACTGTTACTAGTCAGTAGATACAATGTCTGGGATTTGCTTCCAAATGGTGGGGAAGATAAATCTCCTACGACTGACCTGGAGTTGACCATTTTAACTAGTTTGCCAGTGCTGCTCTGACCAGGTATCACAGACTGGATGGCTGAAACAACAGAAACTGATTTTCTCACAGTTCTGGAGGCCAGCTGTCCAAGATCAAGGTGTCCGGCAATGTCGGGTCCTGCTGAGGGTGGTGAGGGACAGTCCTGTCCTCTCCTTGGGCCGTCTTGTGACTGTCTCCCCCGAGTCTTCACATCATCTCCCCTCTGTATGTCTCTATCCGAACTTCTCTTTTTATGATGACACCAGTCATCATGGATTAGGGACCATCCCATTGCCCCACTTTAACGCACTACCTCTATCAAGACCCTATCTCCTTTCTCCAAGTAAGATAGTGGGACTTAAGACTTTAAGATATGGAACTGGCAGACAGGGGGACAATTCAGCCCCTGATGTGAGTGCTGGGAACGGGGAATGCATATGCGTTCTTCATTCTACCACCTAAGAGCTGGTGTTGTTTCTCCCTCATCATAGGAAGGAGGGGCACACGGGAGGAGGGGTGTGATGGGGCCATGCTTCAAACAATTGTCCAGTCACCAGGTGAACTGCAAGGAGGGCCTCCCTGGTGGGCTAGGGCTAAGTCTCAGGGCTTTCACTGCTGCGGCCTGAGTTCAGTCCCCGCCAGGGAGCAGCATACATGGCCCAGCAGACCTCTCCAGACTCGCCCGCTGCTCCCCTCAGCAGTGTATTTCAGTAGATCTGCCTGTTCTGCTCCCCACTCTGTCTCTGGTGAATCATCATCTCACCCCCCGCATCTCTGGCCTGAACCCTGGTTCTTCTATGCATAAATAAATAAATCTTAAAAAAAGGAGGGGGGGCCTCCCTGGTGACACAAGGGGTTAAGCACCACACTATGAGGTAATCCGCAGCCTCTGCAGCATGAGTTCGATCCCTGCCGGCCAGGAAGCAACCCACATGGTGCAGCAGACCTCTCCTGCATTGCCTACTGCTCCCCTCAGCAGTGTATTTCAGTCAATCCACCTGTTCTGCTCCCCACTCTGTCTCTGGTGGAT
Organism: Talpa occidentalis; assembly: GCF_014898055.3. Classification (NCBI taxonomy): domain Eukaryota; kingdom Metazoa; phylum Chordata; class Mammalia; order Eulipotyphla; family Talpidae; genus Talpa; species Talpa occidentalis. The sequence goes on from NW_023605194.1 coordinate 8,623,907, forward strand.
CCTCTCACCCCGCACATCTCTGGCCTGTACCCCCAGCTCTTGTATGCATAAATAAATCTTTAAAAAAAAAATGCAGGGAGATGAGACTTGTTCTCCAGAATGCAAAGAAAACTTTTAAACGCAGCGCTGTTCCAGAAAGACACAATGACCTCAGGAGGTAGTGAGAGTCTCAGCTCTGAAAACATCCAAGGCCAGGCTGCATGGCCACCAATAGGCCCTTCTGTCAGGTCCCTCCTCTCAAGGGAAGCTGGACAGCTAAGCTCTGTAACTTTGCCTCCATCTTGGTTATCAAAAAAGCCAAGGGACTGCGTTAACAGACGTCCAGCGGCTGAAACCGGGATGCGAGAGTCCTGGTCTCCTTAGAACTGGAGCAAATTTCATGGCTCCCGTGCTGCGTTCTGGGAAGCCTACCGCAAAGAGGACACCACAGGGTTCTGGGAGGGGCAGGGGCAGCCAGGTGCTGGGGGGTTCAGCCAGGTGCTGGGGGGTGGGGGTCAGCCAGGTGCTGGAGGACCCACAAACCATGACATGGCATTCAAGACACATCATGGCATCTACTGGTACCATTTCCTTTGGTATCTGCCCAGAAAGATTATAAGCAACTTCAAATAAGTGTGCACACCCTTATGTCTTTCTTTTATACTAGTGACAGTCCGTGCACACTCTTTCATCAAGGAACAGTCACTTTAGAACACAAATCATGTCACTCTTTTTGACCGGTGCATGACACCTCATCCTGGGTAAACCGTTTTACCCGTCCCCTGCTGGGGGACACCTAGGCTGCTTCAGTATTTCTCTAGTGCAGAAAGGACTTGCTCTCACACACATGTCACCCTGCAGCTGACTGCACACCCCTGTGGAATAAAGCCCTGAAAGGGGAAGGAGGGACGGAAGGAGACTGTTGAAGGAAGAGAGCGGGGCAGGAAGGGAGGGAGGGAAGAGGAGCCCAGAGCAGAGGCTGAGCCGGGCGAAGGCCTCCAGCCTGCTCAGAGACAGCCATGGGGAAAGGGTGAAACCCACAATCAGGCAACAGAAGGGGCGCAGGGAGGGGGGTGATGATGGGGCTATGGAGTGATCCCCCACCCCAACTTGGTCCCTTTGGCTGACAGGAGACAAGTAACGGGCCTGAGAAGGGGAGGATGCAGGCTTCTCCCTCCCAACCAGCCTCCACCACCCCATGAGTCTGTAAAGGAGGCGGGGTGGGGGGTACATTGGGGGGCGCTGATAACAGGGACATGAGCCGCGGAAGAGGCGCAGGCCAAGGGAACACTGGCCAGGCCGGCCCAGAGCTGGCGTGTGGAACAGGGCAACGGCTATTGGCCCTGCCCATAAATAGAACAGGGGCCGGGGGGGGTGGGTGAGGGGGGAGCTTCTGACAGAGCTTTGTGGGGATCCCCAGAAGCTCCTGGCCCTGCTGTTCTCTGCCCCTGGCGGGGACTGTTCTTCCTGGGGTGCGATGCACTTGCTCCGAGGAAGCCTGCTCAGGGCGCTGCTGGGCGATGATAAACTGAGAACCTGTCATGGACCCCCCCCCCCAAGCCCTACCCCCCAACTCACCCCCCACCCGGCCTTCACACACTATGCCTGTGCGTGCTGGTCTAGCCACCTCTTCCTCTACCCTCCTGAGGCTGAGAGGCAGGTGTGGCCTGTAGCATATTCTCAATAAAATCTCTACAGCTGGAAAACCAAGCTTTGTGGAGGAAGCAGCTGCGGGGGTGCGGGGTGGGGAGGCTTTGAGTGGAGAATTGGGGCCTTTAAGCACACGTCTTTCCATAAACTTCAGCGCTGACTCCCCTGCCCACCACTCCCAGGGCCCCTGGGGCTGACTCAGTCCCTCTGCTGTACTGGGTGACCAGAGGGAAGGCAGTGTCTGAATCAACGTGGCTTCGTTTACGTCCAGAAGCAGCAGGCCTCCCCTCGAAGTCCTCTACACGGTACTTGACACCACTTCTGTTCCTCGAGGAAGGGGTACAGTCACTCGCTGACAGGGGCAGCAGAGCAGGGCACAAAGAGCAAGCAGGCGAGTCTTCCTGCAGACAGACCTCCTGCTCTGCCAAAGCGGGCGCTCTGAGGCGGGGGAGCCAGGGCAGAGAAGGCTGCTGGACCCCTGGGCCTCTTGCATGGGCTCCCATGGACATGCTCAGCCATGCCCTCCCTGCCACGCTCACCCTGCGCTCCACACACACTTGCAGACTCTCAGTCACAAGCACAAACAAATGCTTGCACCCACGCGCACGTTTGCACACAGTCGCTCCCAAGTGCAAGGTTCCTGTGGCCACCTGCCCTTTGCATGATGTCAGGAATCTGTGGTGGCAGATGGCGGTGGTGGTGGCATCCAAAGCCTCTGCACTGAGAAGGGGCAGTCCCCAGCTCAGTGCATGTCCAGGGTGAGGGAACCGCTCAGAACAAAGTGGATTTGCAATAATAATATCTAATATCACACCCAACGCCCAGAATTCCCACCAGAGCTGAAGTGGACGGACACAGACTATCCTCTGTGTAAGAGCTGGGGCAGGGAGGAAGGGCTCCCAAAGTCTCCAGGCCACAGGACCACATCCTCCTGGAAGACGGAAGGCCTTCTCCTAAGCTTGGCAGACACAGTTCGGTCTCCTGGGCCCCCTCCCCAACAGCCATGCACACTCTTACCCATGCCCGTGTGTGACCCACGGACTCCAAGTCACTTCCTCCGCAAGCACACTCAGGTGTCGCCACATGTGCAAAGTCCAGGGCACCGTATGCAAAGTCCAGGCCAGACTCCACACTAACTCTCTTCCTTGCCTGGCCTCTCTTCCTTCACTAGGGCCCAGAGGCGCAGGCGTCGACTCTTCATTTTGTCTTTGGTCTGAGCTAATGGTGAAGCCAACAGCCCCAAAGCTGGGCCCTGCCTCCCACAGGTTCTGTCTCCGGCAAGAGAGGACTTCCACCTGCCGGGCCCTTGCGGGCTCTGGGAAGCAAGGAGGGAGGCTGCACAGGAACCTCTAGCTTCTGACTAGGCCAGACCCTCTGACAACGCTGCCGGGTCGAACCCCCAGGTGCGCTTTGACTTGCCCAGGTTGCACAGGAGAGAGGACACCCAGCTTTGAGGACCTCACATAGGGGCTGTCTTGAAACTTTCTTACCTCCCAAAACCTCCCTGTAAGAAAGAGGGGGCCTAGGAGCCCCCACTTCTGCAAGTTAGCCCTGAGGGAGGATGGGGGAGGAGGGACATGCCCCAAGACACCCTTATTCTGTCCTCATTCTGCCCGGAGGAGGGAGGCTCCAACCCCTGGGGTGCCCACTGACCTGGGACAGACACTTCCGGAGCCTCCCTGTCCCCGCCCCCCAGCTCCTTGGTTTAGGTGAGAGGGGAGGGGTATCCATGTTCTCTGGGGAACAGAGCAAAGCCCCACAAAGTGACCCCGTTTCTGAATGAAATTGAGCTGCCATTTTCATCTTCTTCCCAAATGTCAGCAGCGTTAGATCAGATTAGGAGCTAATCTCTTGCCAAAATTCATTTCCGAACAAGAGAGGTGGCTGCGGGGCGGAGTGGAGGTTCGCTGTGCGGTTCAGTATCCCCCACACACACACTTTCTCTCCTCCTCACTGGACTGGGCATGGGGATGGCAGTCGGCACAGACTGCGCTGAGGCCCTGAGGGGCTCCTGGAGGTCCTGCCTGTGCAGGGCAGGAAGCGTGGGGGAGGGGCGGCCTGGGCCCTGAGCTCTAAGCTCCCAGCTCCGCAGAAGCTCCCCGTGGACACTGCTGGTTCGGGACAGCTTAGACCGCTCTCAGGTCCAGGGTGCCTGGGGGTGTCCCCCCCTGGCTGGAGAGGAAAGGGATCTGGGTCCGCAGCCAGCAGGGGCAGAGGAACCTGAGCTGGGCAGCCTCGTACCCTTACAGGCACCACCTCCTCCCTGTGAGAAGAGATCGGTCCCCAAACACCGCCTACACCCCCTATCCGGGGCCCCAGACTCCCACCCTGGCACCAGGGTGGAAAGCGAGGAAAGGAAAAGCAATTGCAACTTCAAGAGAGAAGAGGAAAGGGGGAAATAAACAGACGCCCAAAGAACTGGTCAGTACCTTGCAGGAGGCCTCAGTGACAAGTGACCAGCACACAGCCGCTGGCCTGAATGCATAATTACCCCCAAGTGAAAATTCCCCATCTAATTTGATATTTGGTTCTTTGCAGAAGCTATAGCCTTCGTAAATAATATACAAAGTAAGAAACCTAATCCCGCCTGCTAGAATGTTTAATTCATCATTATGCGAGCTAATTGGAAGGTGATTATATGGTAATTGCTCATTAGTGGTGTATATTTATCGCTGTACCTTATGTCAAGGCCATGGGAATTGTGTAGAGTCTGTTCTCTCATTTCAAGGATCAGTTTCAGAAGCAGGAGAGAAGCAGCAAGATCAGGTTCTTCCTGACGTCAGGGTCCAGCCAAGGGCGATGGAGACCCGCGCTACATATAGGGCGTGGAGCAGACCAGGGACCGGCCTGATTGAAGCCAGGGATCCCCAAGGCACCAGGCAGCCAGGCCACTGACAAGCAAAGCCTGTCCTGGCCCTCGCGGAGAGAGACGAGTGGGCCCCGGGCCTGCGCCACTTTCCAAACTCCAGGCGCCTCCATCCCAGATGCCTCCCCGGCCCCTCAGGTGCGGTCTGGGCCTCTGGGCCTCTGCTAGAGAGGAGACCTGCTCTCTCTTTCACGTGGCCGCGGGGGCATTGTGTGAAGGGGCAGCCGATGAGGGGTGGAGAGGGGCAGACAAGGCTAGATTTTGACACTGGGTGGGATGCAGGGGGAGGGGAGGGGAGGTAGAAAGGAGGTGGGACCTGGGCTTGTTCCTTCATTGAGCTCTGAAGAGTTTGGCAACGCCCACCTCCCCGGCCAGGTCAAAAATATTCTCCTTATTCCCCGGCCCAGTGAAGGGGGGGTGCTGGCCCGACAGAGTGACCCCACAAGTGCCTGGGGGGAGAACACTATTACTCTCTCTGGGGTAGGCTGGGGGGCCAGGCAAGTGACCTGGACTGAGAAGGCTGAAAGGCCGGACCTGAGCGGTCCCCAGCCCCAGGCCAGAGCGGGGCCTGGTAACCTGGGGAGGCGAGAAGGCTGGTCTCCAGTCCTGAGAGTGCGGAGGAAAATGTGGGCTCAGTCCACAGGTGGCGGGGAGATAAGGACCAGACCGTGAGCCCCCCCGGAGCTCCCAGGATCTGGCCCGGACCCTGGAGAAACCAGCTTCCAGCCGCCCAGCATCGGTGCGCGTGGGCGCGGTCTTTGCGGGCTCTGGCGCCCCCTCGGAGGAGAGTGACGCGCCGGGGCCCTACCCGACTCCTCTCCTGGAACCCCTGCTCTCCCGCGGGGCACCGGCACCGGGCTCTAATGAACAAAAGGCCAATTAGACGCTGGGGCGCGGCTGATGAATGGACCTTTCGCTTTCAAGCGTGGCACCGCCTCGGGTTTCCTGGCACACAGGGTCGCGCCTGGAGAGGCAGCCTCCCCAGAGGGGTCATGGCTGGGGTCAGCAGGTCCTCAAAACTCCCACTACCCCCTCTCTTCAGGGCTGGCTGGGGGAAGTAAATCCAGCCTCGAAGCCATCAGCACTGAGCCAAGCTGCCCAGCACCCCAAAACCAGGCCTTGGGAAGCTCTGGCTGAACCCTCTAACACCCTGTCCTCCCCCACCTGACCCAGGATCCACCGCTCCTCTGAGGGAGCACCCAAGTAAATCAAAGGCCGATGGCTGGAATAAAGGCCTAGCAGAAAAACAGGCAGTTACAAAATAAGGCGGTGGTTGCCAAAGTCCAGCCTGCGTGGTGCTGCGGGGACAATGCCCCAGGCGCGCCGTCCCTCCAGATGGACACTGGGCAGATCCTGAGACACTGAGGCCGCACTGCCCGGCCTGGACACCGTCCCGGGGAAGCCCCGAGGAAACACTCCCAGAAACACACACCCGAGCCCACTCCTGCCCTCTGAGCCCTCTGGGAGTCACCACCCTGCTGGGGAGTCACAGGGCCACGCTGCTGACCAGAGCCAGCCGTGGCGCCCCAGAGCTGGTTTCTACACCTTTGCAGCCACCGAGTCAAGCTCCATCTTCCTGTCCTACCTCAATTCAATCTGGAGGCAGAGAGAAAGCTGGACACTCTGACACTCAATCTACACAAGTCGCACTGGCCGCTGTGGCCACAACGCACAGTTAGCACAATTAGCACCTACACACCCCGATCGTCCTGCGTGGGCACACAGTGGCACCACCACACAAACACAACTGCTTTGCAGGCAGTCATGCACTCGACCACACACTCCGACACACAAGCACAACCTCTCACCCAAACTCACTTCCACAACCTCCTCTCCTCTTGCAACTGTCCACAAGCAGCAGCCCAGCCCAGCCCAGATCCCCCCACCTCCAAGTGGGGCCCTGGGCCAGGCCTCCGAGCCGCCAGAGTCCCTCCCCGACCGGCCTGTGCTTCCAGACTTTGTTTCCTGCGACTCGAGGCGGAGACGGGGAGGAGTCGAGGTTTCCAAGGCCGAGAGCAGGCCCGAGCCCCCTTTCTGCCCGGCCCGTTTGGCGCGGTTCTCCGCCCGCCACAATCCGCCCCTCGCACAAAAGTGGCCCGGCAGGTTCCGGGCGGCCGCCAGCGCTCCCGCTCCCGCTCGGCTCGGCTGCCAGGAGCAGAGTCGGTCGGCGGCAGATGGGGGTGCTGGACGCCCAGGACGGAGGCAGAAGCGGGTAACTGTCCAGAGGTCCAGGACTGCTCGCACCTCCCACCCACCCCCCTCCCCGAGTTTCTGGGGACTTGAAGCCCTCCCCAAGCCCTGTAACCCCCGCCTGCCCGGCCGGCCCTGGGCTGCTCAAAGGCACGGGAGGGACCCCAGGGGAGCACTGCACGCTGCGCCCACGTGCACCCCTCAGGAAGGAGACCGTCCAGGGCACGCTGGCATTTTACGCTGGGTTTGGCCGCTCCAGGAAACGCAACCCGAAAACGCACTGTTCTCATCTCCTTCAAGCCATTGGGCACGGGGACGCACAGGGGAGACCCACAAGTAACCAAGGACGCAGGACCAGGACGTGGATCAAACGTGTAACCTACATCTCCACGCGGGGTGAAGGCAAGACAGGCGACGCGCACGCAGCTGGCCAGCGCAGGGAAGAACCTGCCCCCCAACCCCGGCCCACAGGGCCCTGCCAGGGGCAGCCAGGCCTGGCACCCTGTACCACGGGAAAGCGCACAGACCTGGGGCACGCAGCTCCCGCCACCCTGCCCAGCCCGCGCGCCTGGCGAAGGGGACGCAGTCGCCAGGCACACGCGCCCGCACCCGGCCGGCGCCCCGCGCCCAGATAGTCATCGTGGGGTGGCATCTCGCAAATATTTATATTCCTCAGCGCCACGGCAGCCGCGTCCACATTAGACGCTCTAATCCTGCCACTTTAAATAGATGAATTAATAAAGCAAACGAGGGGCTAATAAGCTGACTGTCCTGCCTTTTTGAGGCGGGGGAAGGACTCGAAAGTGCGCCAAATTTGTTTGCAGTGGATCAAGGCGAGCCGCCTCTGCTTCACTTTCTTTATCTTAATTCCGACTTGAAAAGATATAATTATCTAGTTTGAACAGAGCTGCTATCAAATCCTTCTTTGGGCCAGGAAGGGGGGCGTTGGAGTGGATTGCGTCTCTCTGAGCCGCTCGGTGCAGCCCGAGATAGCGCGTAATGAAGATGTGGAGGCCTGAGATACAAAGGGCATTAACCTCATTAGCATGAAACCTTTTCTTCTTACCATTGTGGGACCCTTTCAGCCGCCTAATCCCCCCTATTTTCAAAGCTTGGTTTGTAATAAAGCTTTTAGGTTTTTTTTTTTCCAAAGCTAATAGTATTCTCTGATGATTTTATTGCTGTTACACTATATAGGACTTTTACCCAAAAAATCTTCATCACCACCCCCCCTTTTCTTGTACTTAAAACATAGACTACGGATGCTGCAGAAATAAGTCTTTTATCAAGATGAGAACCTTTTATTTTTTTTCTGGAAGGCCCGTCTGAATTTTTAACAGGTCTAGGCTTCAAGTTGGAGGCTTTCTGGGTTTGGAGAAGTGGCTGGAAGGGAAAGGGAACTTTTTCAAAGGAGCGCTGCAGCCTGGCGGCCTCACCACGAGGTCCTCCGGCCACTTCCATTGATAGAGAAACCTCCTGGAGGTCTCGCGGGCCAGGCGGCTGGCTGAAACCCCACTTGAGTTTCCAGGACACCTAAGGCAGCACCTGTCCCCTCCAGAGGCAAGCCTGGGTCTTGACTCCCCCTCACCCCAGCACCTTCCTTCAGCCAAGGCTCCCCCACAACACACACCTTCCCAGAGGAGTCGGGGGTGCGACCGCGCGCACCGGTGAACAACCAGGTTCTCCAGAGGAAGTGAGATGGAGAAAACAGGAGAGACAGGCAGACATAAAGGGGGAAAAGAGGAGAGAGAACAAGGATGGATTCTACTGAGGAAGAGAGGAGAGGAGGGCAAAAGAAAGAAAAATTTCCATAGGACCCTATAGTCCTCACACGTGCACGGAATGTCTAATCTTAACTTTTCAAGGCAGGATGTTAACAAAGCTTGTATTTTTGCCCTGCATTGTAACTTGGCCTTATCACAGTGTAAAGGGTGGGGAGATTGTCCTAAATTATGTCCAGGCAGCCCCCCTGGATCCGTGGATTAAGAGATTAAAGGAGACCACTGGGCAAGGCCTCCTCTTTCCCCTTCATATTCCTGGTATGATAATTGCTTAAACTGATTTGCACTTTCACAAAAGCTCACAGGACGCTTTGTAGCTCGAACAGAACAGACGAGGTTTCTCTATCAATGGAAATAAAACTGATTAATGCAGCCTATCAGGATAAGAAGCAAATGAAGCATGCAAAAACAACCTCGTACCCCCAGAAGGGGGAAGGGGGGGAGCTAAGTTTCCTCCAAGACTGGTTACAACTTTTTCTTTAATGTTAAAATTGAGAGTTGAAGGTTTCTCAGAATGCTTGCCTTATAAGGCTGCTGAGGCCCTTGGGCTCACCTTCTCACCTCCAGCATCTTAGCGTTGGAAAGACGAGAGGAAGAAGAAAGGATGGCAGGAGGGAGGGATGGAGAGAGAAACTTGTTCTTTGGGGGTTGAAGTTAGAAACAGTTGCTAAGTGTTTTCCCAAATCCTTGGGGAACATTCTTTGGTGCCAAACTATGTACAGATTTTTTAAAAAAAAAATAACTAGCGCTTCAAAGAAGTAAGCATGTTTAACCTGAAATTCAAACTAAATTCCCTCAGTAGGCTTTGTGATGAGCAAGATTGGAAAATTTATTTCCCTTCTGTTTTCTGAAAGATTTCCCCCTAATCCGCTCTCCTTTCCACCCTCATCGCTCTTTAAAATATCCAAGAATCCCTCAGTCTGGTCCTTTTGCGGGTGGGGTGCCCGGATTTCTTGAGCTTTGGGGGGAAGGACCACCACACTCAAATGGTAGATACCTTTAAAAAAAAAAAAAAAATTTCACCTCAGTTTCCCAAGACAACTACTCTGAGGGCATATTGATAAATCTTTATTGACAAAATATTGACATTGACATACTTCTTGGAAGTATATAGTGTGTTAGAATTCTAACAAATTAACACAAAACACAAAAATATTTACATTCTGGTATAGAAGACATTAAGGAAGCATTTGTCACTCTCTTTAGTAAGTCTATGATCTTGGAATAGAAACTCAGTGCTTGAAAACTTGCCGCCTTGTCCTACCACTTATCACCCCCGCTAACTACAGTCCTTCAGGTTTTGCAGTAGATAGATTTCAAGTTTGGAATGACCTTTACCATGAATGGCTGAACTCGGCCAATATCTCCAACCACTCAAAGGAGAAGTTTACTTCGTGGTTTTTAAGCCTCATGATGTTATTAGGAAAGGGAATGTCCAAGAAATATCAATTTAGGGGTTTTTCCAGCACAAATCCTGACTCCACTTGTGGGCACCCTCCCCCCACCACCCCCCAGCTCCCCAACCTGCTCCCCAACTCTCCATAAGAGGACCGCTATCGCTGAGCCTACTTCATTTAGCGTTCACAATCACTTTGACGTCAGAAGGTATCAAAAATTGTTTACAGACTGCACATTTCTCAAAAAAAAAAATCAAAAGCAAAAGCACACAGAACCTGTCTTTAAAAGGAAAAGAAAATTACAATTCGTTTTCTGTCTTTAGACACCATTCACCCAACAACTGCTACATGCATTTCAAGTTTTTGAACAGGTGTGGGATGGGGCTGGATATGGAATTCGATTGTTATTATTACTAATTATTTTTAAAGATGGGGGAAACACTGTGAAGTGCAAAAAAAAAAAAAAGTCCTGTGCCTGGTTGGGTTTTTTTTTCTTTTATCATCATATTATCATCATTTTTTAAAAATCGGACTGTGATAAACGGAATACCTGCTAATCACCTCGTCTCCCGGGCTGGTGTTTGACTGACAGTTCCCCTTGTCAGCGCGCCTTTCGCTTTGCCACATTGGGATCTCTCTCTCTCTCTCTCTCTCTCTTTCTCTGCCTCCCTCTCTCTGTCTCTCTCACTCACTCAGCTGCCTCTTTAGACGAGGGTTGCACGTCGATCGAGGAGCGCGTCCTCTGCCATCGCCGTGCGGGGATCGGGACCCCGGCCCTCGCCGCCCAAAGTCTGCGGTGCAGCTTCGTTCTCACTCCCTCTGCCCTGCTCCGTGAATGTGTGTGTGCTGTTTGGTTTTGTTTTGTCATTTTTTTCCTTCTCCTCCTCTCTCTCTCTCTCTCTCTCTCTGTTTTGCTCCGTGTTGTCCGTTTCTGGAGGGTTCGTTTGTGTTTTTAGTCATCTGAGGTCACATCTATTTCCTCGGGACTCGCCTGCTTGGTGGCGATTCTCCACCGGTTAATATGGTGTGTCCCTTTCTTCTTCTGTTGCGAATCTGAGCCTTCTTCCTCCAGCTTCTGTCTTTTGAACTTCGTCCTTCGGTTCTGAAACCATACTTTTACCTGCGGGCAAGAGGCAAATGGGGCGCGTTAGTTCCTCCACAGCGCCCTCCTACCTCGACCTCCTCCGCCTAGGCCAGAGGCAGCCTGAGCCGAGGCCAGCTTCCTATCCTGAGGGCCAGTCTCCCCACGGACTCCCGTCGGGGAGCTGACTTCCTAGCCTGTGGAAAGCGGGAAACCTGGCTCCCTGCCTTTCTGGGTCTCCCGGGGTGCCTTTCTCCCCCGGCAGGCAGCCACGAGTGCGCAGTACCCCTCTCACCTTGCTCACAGCCCACTAAGAACAAAAGTCTTACAAAGAATGGGCAACCTCTATTTCAAAAAGAGTAAAGATGGGGAAATTGTGAACAGGCATCTCCCTGGTTCCCTCTACCTAGCCAGCGCAGGAAAGACCTCATTCCAAGCTGCAACCGCTTCCTGCGCGGCCCAAAGTACTTTTTAATGCTGTTTCCCAGTGTTGCCTAAATATAGGGCCTCCTCTGCAGGGCCCGGGGCCCTGGGTCCGGCAGAGCCTGCCTGAGCTTCCTCCTCCCTGCCGGGACAGTAGCAGGTGAGCGCAGCCAGGGATGGGGGTGGGGGTGGTGCTGGAGGAAGCCAGGGGAGGTGGTGGGATTCCGGGACTTGGCTCTACCTTTCCAGCTAGGAAAAGAGTCTAAAAGTGAAAGCTTCTGAAAGATTATGGGGAAAAGGGAGAATAACAGAGAAACTAAGAACAGAACAGACGGAGAACCCTGTCTTTCCTCCCCGAACCAGCCCCAGGACAGGTCAGAGCCAAGCTCCCATCCAAGTCGCTTCAGCTCCCACCAGGGTGGGGCTGGTGGCTGGGCCTCCTCAGAGCAGCTGCTCCAGGTCTGGGGAGCCCTGACCAAGACTAGCTGCCACCATCACACACTGGGGAGTGGGTCCCCCTTCGGCAACCAGACGGTGACACTGTCCAGGCTTCCCAGCCGCGAGGTAAGGATGAGGGAAACCGTGACTGCACCTTCCAGGCCGCCGGGCCTGACCCGGCCGTGACAGCAGCACCCCAGACCCCTGAGGTCCTCCTCGGAACTCCCTCCTGGAGGCGGCGGGCCCAGGTTCCTGCGCGCTCTTTCCGAATGCCCAGTCCCCAAAAGTGCCCCATGAAAAAACCGAGCTGGAACAAGGCTGAGTTTAATTTGCTTTGAGTTTGCTAATTGAGGGGGAGGACGGTTCATTTCTCCCCGGCGCTCGCCCAAGGCGCGCGTCGGTGCGCTCGGGGCTTGACACGCACACAAAGACTCCAGGCAGCGTGCGCAGCGAGGCGGACAAAGACCACCTCCGCCTCGGCCATCCAGGAGGAATCAGCCAGGCCGCGCCTTGTGCCGGGCCCCGCACCAACCCGCGAGGCACTGCTCGGTTTTGTCCCAGGGTGCGTTTTAAAACAAAAGCCCCGACCTCTCTGCGCCTCCCAGAAAAAGTGTGACAACTTAATCTGCCCGAAAACGCTACAGTTTGCCGGGAACTTTGACCCGGTTCTGCAGCTCCAGGTACAGTAGAGCCTACTGTAGCCCTAAGCCTCCTCCTGGCCTCGGGGGCAGGCGGCCTCGGGCCAGCCTCAGAACCCCCGGGCGCAGGAGGGGTCTGTCCCTCCAGGCAATCCCTCTCTGTAGCTTCCAAGCTCCGTTTCTCTGTTTCACCTTCGCACCCAGGATGTGCCTGGTCTCCGCCTGAATCTCTGATCTCCTCAAGGGGAGTAACTGGAGCCGACCCGTGTGAACCCTGGGCCAGCGCCTGCGCACGGAATTCCCCCTTAACCTACTCCAGCCCGCTCCAGCCTTCCGTCCCAAACTCTCCCGACTCCTGGCTGTGCTCTCTCTTTTTCTGGACCCCAGCCGAGTAGCCAAAGTCACACCAAAAGTCTCACCAAAAGTCTCACCAAAAGTGCAGCGGCGTCTTAGCCAGGAGCTGTAAATCCTGCCCAGCCGGACAGAAGGAGCCACGGGCCCATCCCTCTAGAGCCTGGGGTGGGCAGCGCCGAGAGTCCCTTGCTGGAGCCCAAGGAAGCCGGGCACCTCGAAACTTATACATCCTGAGCCCAGGCGTGGAACCAGCCCCCGGGGCGCTTTGCCGCAGGCCTCTCTGAACTCCACACTCGTGTGCCAGCTGCGTGTGTCCAGAGATTTGGGACGGGGTCGCTGCTCCTGGTCCCTGCTCACCTGAGTTTCCGTGAGGCTGAGGCTGTGCGCCAGCTGCTTCCTCTCGGCGCCCACTACGTAATGGTTCTTCTCGAAGGCGTGTTCCAGCCTCAAAAGCTGGGATGGGGAAAAGGCGGTTCGGATCCGCTTCGGCTTTCGGGCCAGCGCGTTGTGCAAAAGAAAGCTCTCCGGACTTGTGTCGTTCCCTGCGGGGGGACACAGCAGAAGGCCCGTTAGAGAAGGCCGTCCCCGCCGGCCGCGCGCTGGCTTCTTCCGAGCCGGGCTGCCGAGGCGTGGCGCGCGGGGCCTTATCCTCGCCCGCTGGGCTCGGCGCGTGAGTCGGTGGCCCTCCCGCCGTGCGCGAAGACACCGGCCCAGCAGCCTGGCCGGGGCCGCCGGGCCCTACCCACCCAGCAGCCGTCCCCACGGGCCGGTCCCCAGGCTCCGGACCTCCGCGGGCTCCGCAGCCGCCCTGGCGCCACAGAGCTCGCCACCTCCGCGCAGGGCGCGCGGGGCAGAGGAGGGGCCGGCCGAGCTGGACCGGTGACTGGCGCCCACGACCCAAAGAAACTGCTTTCTCTTCTTTCTAACCTCTCGGGGAAACTCTGACCCCGGGGTGGCGAGGTGGCGAGCCGCTATCCAGTTTTCTCGAGGACTTATTGGTTAATTATTTCTCTCTCCCCTTCTCTGGGCTGCAGGGGTGGCAGCCCGGCCGAGACCGAAATCGCTTCGTTTCTGCCGCCGCTGCCTCCTGGGGACCCGGTTCTCCTGCTGCCCCGCTCCAGAGAACTGGCAGGGATCGAAAGCCAGGGGTGGCCGCGCTCCGGGCACCCAGGGGGGCTGTGCGCGGCCCGGAAGGTCCCCGCGACTCCAGGCCGGGCGCGCGGGCCGAGAGCGTGCCCGGCGGAGAACGAGCAGAGGGCTCCCAAAAGTTTGCGAGCAGAGGCAGAGAGTTTCGGGTTCACTCATGAAGGGTGGGAAATCGATTCACCAAAAACCCACACAAAGAAAAACAAACGACAGTTGGGGCGGGAACGGAGGCAAATCTCGTCCGGGAATAGAGGCGAAAGGTTGTTTTTGTTTTGTTTTGTTTTTTAAATTGGGGGGTGTGGTGGGCACCTTCCCGGCTCTGGGTTCTGGCAGGAATGCAAAGGGTTAAAGAATGGACAAGCCTCCAAGTATTGATCGGCTGCCGCGGGAGGTAGGTCTTTCCCCGGCTCTGATCCCCAAACTAATTACTCGCCCCATTTTCTGGAGTTTTATCGTTTCTCCCACCCCCACCCAGAGGGGGCCCAAACCCCATTTTTTAAGTAGCAAGAAAATAACCCTCAAATACATCTCCCCCTGCCCGTCTCCTGACCCGATTCTTTTCCTTTAAAAGAAAAATATAACCCAAAACAAAAACAAAACCAGACTGAACCTGCCTTCCCGCCGCGGCCGATCAGCGCCCAGCTGGAGCAGGTCGTGGCGAGAACCGAGCCCGAAGCTTTCCACCCGCGCGGGTGTCCGCCCCTTCCCGGCCCTCAAAAATAAAATAAAAACAGAGGAAGGAAAACAACCACCTCTAGACTTTTCTCCGGAGACAGAAGGGTCCCCTCGCCGCCCAAAGAGGGTTCGAAAACTGAGCGGGCGCGGGTCTGCGCGCAAGGGACGCGGCGTGGGTGGCGAACAGGGGCGAACGCAGTCGGAGCGGCCACCCCGGCGGCCGGGCCCTGCGTCCGCGCCTCCGGCCGGGGCACCGCCGGGAGACGCGAAGCCGGGGCGCGCCTCGGGCTCCGGGGCTCCTCCGCGGGCGGGCGCCGGGCAGGCGGCCCCGGCTGGTCGCCTCCCCCCGAGCGCGCGCGGGGACAACTTCCCTGCAGGCGCCCCTGTCCAAAGGGCCCGGCGGGCGCAGGCCGCTCCCCCAGGCGGCCGCAGCTCGGGGCGGGGAGACCCCCGCGGGGCCCGGCCCTTCGCTCCCGCCGCCCGGTTGCCGCGGCCAGCGCGCGGGTCGCGCGCGGAGCCTCCACGCAGGCCTCGCCCCGCGCCCACCCCGGGCAGGCCGAGGGCGGCGCGCGATGCCGGCGGCTGCCGCCCCGCGACGTGGCACCTACCTTGGAAGCGGTGGCCCAGATAGCGGTAGCGGTGGATGAGCCAGGGGTAGAAGGTGGACGGGTCCCGCTGCTGCGAGGCGAAGAGGGGGTGTGGCGAATGCGAGGAGGGCAGGGGGTGGGCGGCCAGGGCGTGCGGCGGCGGCACCGGGTGCACCGGCACGGCGGGGTTGGGCGGGTGCGAGACCGCCTCGGCGAACACCAAGTCCGGGCTGGAGTAGACGCCCCTGCCGGCGGCGGCCGAGTGGAAGCCGTTGAGGAACGGGTTTATGGGGCTGGAGTTGGCGTAGCTGAGCGCCGCGGGCGGATGGGGTCCTCGGAGCGGGAGGCGGGCAGGGGACTGTCCTTGGCCACCAGCGACTCGATGGTGAAGCAGCGCTTGGGCGCCGGCTGGAACATGCTGCGCCGAGGGGCGCGCGCCCGGGGCTCCCGGCTCCGACTCCCGGCGCGCAGCCTGCGCCGCCCGCTGCCCGCGGCGAGGACGGTGGAGAATTGGGGACTTGTTTGTTTGGGGTGGGGGTGGGGGGAGGGAAGGGAGAAAGAAAGGAAAGGAGAGGAAAAAGGACAGGAGGGGGCGGGGGGGAGCCGTAGCGCGGAGGAGCCCGAGAATCCTGCACCAAACGCGCCCAACCTGGAGCGAGGGGAAAAATCCTTCCAGAAGAATTTGCAGGCGTGGATTGTGGGGTAATTTTTTTTTTTTTTGCGAGATGGCGTGGGGGGATCGGAGTTAGAGGCAGGGAGGAGAGGGGGGGAAAGTTTCCCGGGGGAGGCAAAAAAAAGTTTTCTCTCCTCTGTAAAAGGCGGGCAGGGCGCCCTAAATCCAAGGACAATCCATGGAAGTGCTCGCTTCTTCACAAGTTGTGCAAACGATTTGTTAGTTCATGAGCCTAATTAGTGCGGGGATCACATAAACAGCTTCCTCCGAAGCCTGGTAAATGGCTTGATGATTGGTCGCTATTACTCGCCCCGAGGTGGAAGGGGGGAGACTCTTTAAAGTGCGTCATAGGGAGGCGAGCGCCTGGGAACCCGGAGGCCTGGATCCGCGCCGAGAGTGGAACGGAGTCGGCGCCGCCGCCTGGGCCGAGCCTCCCGCCGGGGCCGCCCGCCCGCCCGGTGCCTCCGCGCCCTCGCCCCGCGCGCCCGGCCCCGCGCCCCCGCGCGCCCGCGGCGGCCGCTCCTGCTCCTCCTCCTCGCGCCTCCGCCTCTCCCCCCCCCCGCCCCGGCGGCTTCTCCTCCTCCTCTTCCTCCCCCCGTCTCCCCACCTCCTCCCGCCCGGCCGCCGCCTCCTCTCCACCACTCCCTCCGGGGCACCCCTGTCCCCGCAGAGCCCGGGCCGGCGCCGCCTCCGCGCGGCCCCCAGGATCCCGGACCTGCCGCGCCCCAGCCGGCGGGGCCGCGGGACGGACGGACGCGCACGCCCCGCGCGCCTCGAGCTCGGCCGCGGCCGCCCCCGCGGCGGGGCGTCGGGGCGCCGGACGCCGGGAGCCGCGCGCGGGGAGCGGGCCGAGGTCGCCCCCGCAGCCGGAGCCCAGCCGCGCGGCCACCGCAGCCCCCACCCCGGCGGAGCTCCCGGCGCTTCCCGCGGTGAGGAGGGGGCCCGGGCGGGGCGGGGGGGTCCTCCAGCCGCTCGGAGGCGCGCGGTCCAGGGGCGCGGCGCGCGCGATCCTGCGCCCAGCGGGCGCTTTCCCGGCGAAGAACCGAGCCGCCCACCCTGCCGGGGCCTGGGCTTCCTGCTGGCCCGGTTCTGGCCCCGCGGGCTCGCGCTGTCTCGGCCCCCGGGGTGGGGGGGGGGTGCTCACCTCCTCCCCCCAAAACAATTCCCTCTGTAATATCTGGGGCCGGGCGCGCAAGGTCAGGCGAGAGCCGGCTGTGCTGTTGCCACTGTATTTCCGTCGTCGATATTATTTTGGTCAGCTGTCATTGTGGTTATTGTGGCGTTATCATTACTACTACTGCCGCTGCCAGGACTCTGCCATCTGTCGTCCCAGCGGCGGGTTGCTGGGCAGACCCAGGACTCGCAACTGGGGACGGCAGGGCGCGTCTCCGGTCCCGGGCCCTGTCCGCATTTTCAAGCTCGCCTTCGGTTTTGGGATGATTTTAGGGCCCAGTTCCCTCGTCCCCATTGGCTCAGGCAGCGGCATAATTATGATCACATCCCCCAGGCTGCTGGCGCTGCTCTCTGTTTATTGGTGGTTAAAGATCTATTATCTATTCATCAGCCGCCTCTTTTTTTTTTCTTTTTGCCAATTACATTCTTCTAAAGTGAAGTACCAGCAGGTATTTTGCACGTTTACAATTAAAAAAACCTGGCGTCCTTTAAATCTATTACTCGAAGGCCCAAATCGTTTCTCCTATGGACGGAAAAATGCCTGTATTCGGTGACTAGGTTGCCGTGGGATCCGGAAAAGTGGATGGAGGCCGTAACATCACCACCATCATCAGTTGGGGCCTGGGTGTGAGGACACCCCCCTTTCTTCTGCTTCCCTGCTCCTTTCTCAGGGGCCTCCCCCACCCTCTCTGGTTTACACTGCTTTGTATTTCTGTTCGTGTCCACTTCCCGACTTCTTTCTTCCAGGTTTGATGTTGTATTTGGGGGAGGCCCAAAAATGCCTTTGGGAATGCCCTCAAGACAGGAGATGAGTTAGGGGTGCGTTTTCCGAGCCTACCTGGATGTCTGGCCTTAGTGAGGGCAGAAGGAGACCCTCGGTGCTCCCCCCAGCCTTCCTGGGCACACACACAGATACCTTCATCCAGTCACTCACTCCACAGGTGTGGGCCTCTGCTCCGCCATCGTGCCCAGGGAGAACCACCTCTGCCTCAGGTTGCAGAGCTCTGATGCCCACTGGGCAGGGGCGGTAGCCAGGTTTCTACACTTGGTGGGCTCTTGTGTCCTGGGGGGGCGGGGAGGGATTCTTTTTCCCAGGCTCAGGGATAGAGGGTGTTCAGCTACAGCTTCTTGGGGAGATGGGGTATATTTGAAGATGCACCTCCCTGTACTTGAGCCATGGACCTCCAGAAAAATATTTTCTCCAGCTTGGAAGTTTCTCCCTCTGTGAGACTGTAGGGACAGAGCCTAGCCATACTGAGGTGGGCAGGGAATCTGAAGCCACCAGGGAAGGTGGAGGTCTTTTGGCTGTGCCACCTGCCAGAGAGCCTGAGAAGGGAGGTTGAGCCCTGCATTTCCTAAGCCAGAAAGAAACACCCAATTTAGGTAGGCTGTAGATCCCAGATCTTGGAGCAAGAGGGAAGGGCTCCCTTCTCCTGGAAGGCTCCCAAATCGCTTTCAAGCCAGGCCCTTTAAAATGGGCCTGAGACTCTAGATCAAAACCTGGGGGCACTAGAAGCCCTGCCTTGGCACAGGACAGGGGATGACCTTCCACTGCATGACTGGTACTGGTGATCTTGACTGGGGTATGATGACCTTGAGGGCAAAGGAGAACCAATCACTGATGAGAGGTGGGACAGGGGCCCCCCACTGTATCTTATATGCAAAGATATGTCTCCTCTTTGAAAACTCTCAGGCTGAGTACTAAGGTGTCTTTCCCTCTTAAGCCCTTTTGACCTGAATGCATCCAGTATCCCTCAAGGACCTGCCAGTCAGTCTCCTGCTGGTGACAGGTACTTTGGGCCTGCCTGAGATGCCAGGCTGTCCCCTGCCAGGCAACATCCTCTGCAAACCACAACCTTTGCAGACTGCCCTGTGAGGACTAGGTTTGCTCCAAGGCCTCTAGTGCGGCAGGCAGCAGGCGGGCCAGGGAGAGGGAACAGGGTCTAGTGGGTGCCCTCCTGGTGGAAGCAGGGCTTGCCAGTTTCTCTGGCCCATGGGCGCCACTGACCCCGACTGTCACTGTGTTCCCAGAGGTGGGTCTCCAGTGAGTCAGGGACCCTGAAAAGTTCTGGGAGCCTTGTAACCTATGCTAATTCAAGCGCTCTAACCTGAGGAGTTCGGGAAGGTTGGAGCTGCCAGGCCTATGTGAGGGGAAATTAACTAGAAGAGTGATTCATTAACCAGATTGCTTGGTGGAGGTGGGCCAGGGCACTTGGACCCAGAGCCGCATCTTTGACCAGGAGGGAGGCTGCCACTCACTTTACTCATGCTTTTGGGCTAATAATTTGGGTCTCTCTGGGTCTCTTAGCTGCCCTTAGACAGGTGGGTGTATGGTTAAGTACCTGTGAGTTCAGTGGGGGGTGGGGAGATTTCTGAGGCTCCATTTAGAGCAAGAGGTTCCCAAGTCATGTGGTTTAGGCTGTGTAGACTCAGGATTCTCCTTTCTGCAGGTAGAAATGATGAAGCTTCAAGTCTTCCATCTGGATCTGTCTGGTCTGCGAGCTAGGGCAATACCACAACCTCTCCCAACCTCCATTTTGTCATCTGTGAAAAATGGCCAATGCTGCCCGCCCAGGCAGTGGAGAGTAGGAGGCCAGCCTGTTTGGGGGAGTCATAGAGCCCTTCTACTTCCCGATTGTAGCAGTAATTGCATGTCTGTGTGCATTTTTCCAAACACAGAACTGTACACTGCCAGGATGAATTTTCCTGTATGTAAGTTACACCCTAATGAACCTGCCCCCTCAAAAAAAAAAAAAAAAAAAGAGGAAGGAAGGAATCCAGTAAGGTTTGGTGACCTTGGAAAAGTTACCTGACCTCTGTGTGCCTCTGCTATCTCTTAAAGAAATAGATAACAGCATCCTGGCCCTTGGTATTGTCCAAGGAGATAAGCCAACAAAGTGCATAGACTGTCTAGCACATAATGATCTGCAATAAAAGCGAGCTCCTGTCCTTGATGTCGCTATTATTATCACTTGCCATCTCTAAGGCTTGTCACTGGGTTTCAAGACTGAACAGTAAGTTGGACAAACATCAGCTATTGCTGTTCCCATACTCCTGTCACTAATTCTCCCTCTCCCTTGTTACCCCCAAAGCTGGGGACTTCTGTAGGGAGATATGGGGGTGAGGGAGGCCCCAAAAGGCAGACACTTCTGGGGATTGCCCATCACTCTCTCCTCTGAGTTTCACACCAGGGCCCCTGCCTTTGGAGATGCACAGGGCAGTGCTTCCTCCTCCGTGACTCCTGCCTGGCCCGTGGTCACTGGGGTGGAGGCCTTAAATGCCCAGGTGCAGGATTAGGATCCTACTTGTGTGACCTTCGCCTTCATTGGGGTTTCTCATCAGCGAAAGGGAACTAGCAGCGTGTAAGAGCTGTTGAGAGGAGTGAGTGAGCCGCCGTTCAAGGGATGCTAGTTATTGTTAGGCCATGACCTGGTGCCTGCCGCCCACCTGGCACCCTCCACCGCCTCCAGGTCGCGGCATTGAGGACCTTTCCTTGGGAGCTGGCACTGTGGCCCCGCCAGGCAGCGCGGGTAACGCGGGTCTAAACGAAGGGCGTGCTCTTCTCCGGCCCAAGGCTGGCGGAGGGTCCCCAGATGCCGAGGCCGGGAGGCCCAGGGAAGCGATCCTCCAACGCACTGTGGTTCCCAGGCACCCGGTCCCTCCGAACGCGAGGCGGTGGGGAAACGAGAAGAATGCACACCGCAAAAACATTTTTAAAGAATTGTTATTTCGGCAGATGCCTCTCTGGCGTCCGCCCCGAGGCCGCTCGCGGGGCCTCCATCGGCGTGCGCGCAGCGGCGCCTAGTGGCGAGGCCCGGGCGCGGGCGGGATGCCCGGGGAGCCCGGCGCGCGCGGGCAGGACTGGGTTGCGCCCGGCTGCCAAGATCTTGTCACGCCCGCAACCCAGATCAGGAGAGGAAGTCGCGAGAGGATCACTCGGAGGAGGAGAGAGGAGGACTTGGAAATGCGTCCCCTTCCCTCCATCAGCTCCAGCTCCGCCTGGGAGCTCATCCGCGGGGCTAGAATTTCGGCTCCTCTAGGAGTCGAGCTTCCTTCCGAGGCGCGCAAGCACGGGTGGCGGTGGGGGTTCGGGCTCCGCTCTAAAGAGGCGAGGCGACCACGGTCACCCACGTCGGGGCCAGCTCTCGCGCAAAAGCCACTCCAACTCCATGCCCACGGCCCGGGGCCTGTGCGCCCTCTCCGCGCAGAGAATGGGCCCCCGGGGGCCTCCGGGGCCAGGCTCGAGGTGGAGTCCAAAGAACTGGGGTCTTGGGGTGTGACTTTCCCAGCCTCGCGCCCCCTTGCGGCCAGCCGAGGACACCCGGAGAGATTGTGTGGGTGACCCCGGGTCCCTTCTGGAGCGCGGGGACCCCATCTATGTCAGCTCGGCTCCTCCGAGAAGGCGAGGGCCTGGAATCGCGCGCGGTTGGCCACAAGCCCACGCGCCATCCTTGGCGGCGAGGACTGTTGAAAGCTTCCACCACCGAGGGCCCCGGGCGGCCGGTTCCCAACTCTGCTGCCTCGGGCGACTGCAGGACCAGGACGCGGGCTCTGTTCTTCCCCAGAGGTCAGCAGGAGCCTCAGATCCACCCATTTTGAAAATCAGCCTTTCAGAACCAGGAACTCGGCGCCGGAATCGCCAGGCCCCGACCTTTTCCATCACGTTGGAACGGCCCAGCCCTGGACACAGACTGTCCGCACGAAAGCACAGGAACGGGACCAGAAGGGGGTCTCAGTTTCTTTCTCCCTCAGTGGCCTTTGAATGAAGGTCTAAAACCCAGCAAGAGGAGGGGCAAAAAGGGACACTGACAGGGATGCGGTTCTTAGGGGACCCGGTGCTGGAGGTCAGGACCAGCCCCAGCAGGCAGGGTGGAGACAGGCGTGTGCTCCCTGCACTGCCCTCCGATGGCCTCCACTGGGCCCAAGGCTACCTGCGGTTGCCAGGCGCTCCCCAGTCTCCTGGGCCATAGGACCAGCACGGGGGACCCGGGACTCACCTTCCAACTGCTCTGCTGTCTTCTCCAGCTCCTTTCTGCTTCAGCTCTGCTCTCTGCACTGGGAGCTGACCAGTGACTTGGCTCGGGTGGAGTGTCTGCCACAGTCCACCTTTGAACCCAGGGGCGCAGCATCTGAGACACTGGTGTCCCCTCACCGGAACCTAATTGGCTCTTCCCAGTACCACCCCGTTTTCTGGACTTTGGGAGCTGTGCTATGGCTTTTAAAGGGGATCGCGGCCATTTGCAGAGAGAAGGACACTCGAGGAGCTCCAGCTCTTCTTGAAACCTGGAGAGGATTTGGAGGAAGAATTAGAAGAGCAATTCCTCTCGCCTATAACAGGTTTTCATGTTTAAAAGCAGGCTTGCTCACACCCACCATCTCAGTGACCCTCACAGCCTGGTGTGGACGGAATCACGGCGCCCATAGTACAGAGGAGAAACTGAGGCGCAGAGAGGCTCCACAAAGCACTTTGACCTCCTGGCCGTGGATGCCTGGTCACTCCAGGAGGAGCCCTGCCTCGGCCTGCTTTGCCAGACACCTGCGTTCAAGGCAATGAGAAAAGGCAAGCAAGAGACCCCCCCACTCACAGCTAGCAGGGGCACCCGAAGGACCCGCAGGTGGGGCCTGCCCAGGCAGTCCTGTAGTGTAACTTGGAGGAGTTAGTCTTGAACCCACTTGCTCCTCATTGTCCTCAGGTCGCTCCCCCCACCCCTTGCTCCACACCCCTTTCTTCTTTCCTGGTCTCCCAGGAACGAACTCAGTCTAGGTTTTAGGACCAGAGGGCAATGGAGGCCAGTGAGCTGAAGCCTGGAGACTCAGCGGCTCCTCACCCTCGCGTTGTTCTTGGGGACTGGGGGGGAGTGACTCAGATCGGCTCGGAGACCTCCGTGACGCCGCAGACGCAAATTACAAAGTTGCTGCGACCCAGCGCAGCCAGGCTTGCCCTAGCAGCGAGCCAGGCGGCCCCAAAGCTCCTCTTCCCGCGCTGGGTCTCTGCGGACCCAGCAGGGAACGGGAGAATGGAACCCGGGCGGGAGCTGCGGGGAGGCCCCCAGCGAGGGTCGGATCGCCCTTCACTTCCCCCGGAGACCCCGTCCCAGGGCCCCGACCCCGACGGTCTGTAATTCCTGGCGCAGCCGGGCTGCCCGGGCAGGGAGCGCGCCTTCTAGTTCTGGCCTCGCCGCGCGCCCACCCGCCCCCCACTCGTCGCCGGCGCGGGGAGCTTGGCCACGTGCACCTCTGCCCCCCTTCTGTCTGGGCGCCCGCACCAGCCCTGCGCCCCGCTTCTCCCGCGGCCCGGCGGAGCCCCCGGCTTGGTGGCCAGCCCCGGGAGACTGGAGGATATGGCGAGAGGGGGCCGAGGGGGACCTCCCGGAGCCCGGCTGGACTCTGAGGCCTCCCCGCTGACCGCGGCGCGTCCCCCCAGGCCGGGGCGGGGGCCGGGAGAGGCCGAGCCGGGCCGCCCTCGGCTTAGCCCAGCCGCTCCCCGCTCGCCCGCGCCGCTCCACAAAGGGTGGCATCGCCGCTGCGCGGGCAGGGACCTCATTGGTTCAATATTAGCTTTTCATTCCAGGCTATTGTGCCCATCTGAGATAATATTGACTCTGAGGTGAGAGCCCACGGCCGCCAGGGCTTGTCTGACGCTCCGCGACGGGGCGCTCCGAGGCGAGAGGGGCCGCGGGGAGCGCGCAGGGCGCAGCAAATAAGAGCGGCTCGCGCGCCGCGCGCCCCAGGGCCGCGGACAGCCGGGGCCTCCCCGCCCGCCGTGCGCCTCGGCCTCCGCCGGATCGGGGGTCCCGCGAGGGTCGTGCCGCTGCTCTCCGAAGGGGCGCCGCGCGCTCGGGTGAAGAAGACCCTCGGTTTTCGCGATTGCTTTTGAGGTTCCGCTTCTGGGTCATCCTGGGGAAAACGAATTCCCCTACTACACGCCGTTGTAGTTTGCCTGCGCCCCAGCTTGGGCCCCTGAGATATTTTCCCTTTTTAAGCGAGGTGACTCTTTCGGGTAACTTCTCTGTCAAAGGGGGTCTCCATTCCCGCGGCACGGGAAGAGTAAACAGACGCGGCAATTATCATGAAGCTGCGCCGCCTGCAAGCGCGCGATTAACATCAAATTTCCTCTCGTGCATCTTTGCTTTGAATCGTCTCCTTGCAGCCCACCGCGGGTTTCCCAACTGCCTTTCTAGCCGCGGCTTTCAAGGGCCTCTGGAATGTTTGCGTCTTGCTTATAAAGATTCGTTTCCATTTCCAAATTGCCTCTAAATGCCTGCGTCGGGCAAGTGGCACTTTAAACTGTCCTACGTGTGTGAGAAGGAGAAGCTTGGGTTGGGTTCAGGGCAACGTGGGGGAAGATGCTGCACAGTCTCATTTAGAAATTTGTGTCGCCCCCACCCCCCTGGAATCTGAGCTCTGTAAGAGATGGTCTGTTACTCCAGGAAGGAGCTCGTCCATCCCCTGGGAAGACACAGGGGTTCGTGGGGGAACAGGCCTCAGGGAGCACTGGAGTGGCCACACCAGCCCGAGGGGTTCGATTCTCCGTTGTGAGGCTTCCACCCTCCTGTCCAGCCGCCCAGGGCTGAGCTGAGCTGGAGAGGAAGATAAAATCCAGCACCCTGGGTGTTTCAGAGCGGGAGGGACTTCATTCAGCTGTCATATGCATATGGTCCATTTGGGAGTTCACATATAACATGTAGTCTATGGTTTCATCCTGCACTGTTTAGCATATATTTAGCATCCAGTTTCTCCATGACGTGCTCATTGTATTGTTTATTTTATGTAGACATAATTATAAGTTCTATATTGTGCATTGTGTATGGTTCTGGGTGTCTATGCACATATACATATTTATTTTTTACATGTGTGTGAAAGTATGGGGGGAAGCCTTTAATCTCCCTGCAAGCACATATTTGATCGTTTTAATGCAACGTTATAAAGTCCTAATCGAAACCACTTTAATACCAGCTATGTCTTTTTAACGAATACCCTGGGGTCCCATTTTGGCCTTAGGGAAAGGCGGGGACAGGGTAACTCTGCAGCGGGTCCCCTCAGGAAAGTGCTTTTCAGATGTCCGTTCCTTGGGGACCGAGGAGACGAAGCCTGGACTCCGTGTCCTGTGGTGTCCGCCGCCTCTCTTCGTGGCTCCGGGCTGGTGGTTTTGGTTTTGAGAAAGGTTGTTTAGAGGCTCCCGTGGTCCCGAAACTGGTGTCACGAATTAAAAATGATTTTGGGGGGTGCAGTGCATGCTCAGCTGAGGCATCTGGGAGACTATCGGAGGCCTTTCACCCCCGAATTGGGGCTCCAGACCGCGATGGCCCCAGCACCGGCGGCGCTGGCGAGCACCGCGCCCCAGGCCGCCTCCCGCAGGATTCCTGGGTAGCCTGCAGCCGCCAGGCCCGGCCCGCGCTGGGCAGAGCAGCCGGTGGCCTGGACCGCTTCGCTTGCCCGTGAGGGGCGAGCAGGACATCCCAGCCGGCATCAGCTTGCCTTGTCGCCTCGGAGCTCAAATAAGCAAGCAGGCCAGGTCTCCTGTGTGCGGGCGGGGCCAGGTGGGCTGGAGGAAAGTAAGGTCTGAGGTCGGGGTTTCAGCTGCCCATTCATTATGCCCCTGGAAGAGACGGGAAATGCAGTAGAGGTCCTGCTTGTCGAGGGAAGGAGGGGAAACCGGAAAGAAAACAACAAAAAGGACAATCGCAGGCAGGTGTGGCCAACTAAAGCATCAAGAGTCAGGCATGGCCTCACTTTACAGACAGGATAAACGGGAGGCAGGTCCTTGTGAGGCCAGGAAGTTGGGGGGGGGGGCGGTGATGGGTGGGGGCTGGGGTGGGTGGGATGGAGAAGCCCAGACGCTGAGGCAGAGGGGCCAGAGACCTCATGGGGTGCACTGGCTGTTTAAAGCAGAACTCCCCAGTGGCTCCCTGGTGACCCTTCGGTGAACAAAACAGTGAGACCTGGCCAAGACACTTGCCCCCCCTCACACACTTTCAGGAAAACCCTGGGTTCGGCGAGACCCGTCTCTGATTTGGTCCAGTTCCAGCTTTAGGGAAAAGCTTTTGCAGATATTGAACTCTGGCCCAGACGGGGATCCTGGTATCTGCTAAGAAGAACTGAGAACCAGGAAGTGGATCAAATCCTCCACTTGCTAAAAATAAAGGGGCGGACTCCTTCCCTGGGGGACTGCAGCCTCCCAGCCTGGTTGCTGGGGTTGGAGTCTGAACATGCAGAGGATGCCAAGCTTGCCAGTGAAGAGTGGATCAGGGTGCCAACCAAGTGGATGTGGATCTCCCCTAGATGAGTTTGGACACATCTAGCCCATCCATTGTATTTTCTCCATCCAGGTGATCCATCTTGCTGGTGCCTATTGGGATGGAAATTTTTTTTTAAGATTTATTTATTTATTTATACAAGCACTGGGTGCAATCAGAAGCGTGGGAGGGTGAGAGAATTCACCAGAGCCAGAGTGGGGAACAGAACAGGCAGAAGGACCGAAGTACACTGCTGAGGGGAGCAGCGGGCGGAAGGAGAGGTCTGCGCGCCATGTGGGACCCTCGCCCGGCTGGCCGGGGATCGAACTGGTGCTGCAGAGGCTGCAACCTCTGCCTCCTCTGCGCTCAACTGCTGCGCCACCAGGGGAGGCCCTGGGGTGGAAAATTTTTATTGTAATTGTGTGAGCATCAGAGTTCCATGTTTCTGTCTCTTACTCTGAGTTCCATGACCCTAGTTTAGGGGGCAGCTACTCTGATGTGCTATGAACAAGGTAGGGTCAATTTCATTGCTTATATGCTGATAGGGCATCTCTCTCTCTCTCTCTCTCTCTCTCTCTCTCTCTCTCTCTCTCTCTTTTGTAGGACCCTCCCCAGTGGCCGGGAATCAAACTGGTGCTGCAGAGGCTGCGGGCAGCCTCGCAACCCAGCACTCAACCACTGCGCCGCCAGGGGAGGCTCCTGATAGGGCATCTTGCTTGAAAAATAATCCATTTCTAGTAGTGATGGCACCTGTCCTGGATAATGTGCTAAGAACCCATTCCAAGGATCTATCTCATCCAGTCCTCCCAGAAATCCATTGAAATACATACATCATCCCTGCTTTCCAGATGAGAAAACAGATTCAAAAATGTTAAGGAGTTCACCCAGTCTCGTTCTCTCTCTCAGATGAAGGCATCTGGATTCCAACCCAGGTCTGCCTCACTCAACAACTTTTCCTTCCCTCCCATCTCTTATTTGCTGTCAAAATGTTGCCCTTTTCTCCAGCAAAAAGTTGAGACCCACAGCATGAAGAAAGAGAAAACACTTTGCTCTGATCTCCCCAAAAGTCATGACTGTAGGGTACAGGTCCTGGCTCCCACATTCTGAGTATGTACTCAGGTCTGGACAAGACAAGCAGTTGACTCACTGCGGTGTGTATCATGGATGGCTCACAGAGTGCTCACACCCCGGTTCAATCACACATCACTCCCCAATTCAGGAGGTGGGTACTGCCGTTATCGTTATCACCCCAGTTTGGAGAGGCAGACACCGGCTCAGTGAGGTTGAACAACTTGTTTGCTGACCAGCCAGTTTGCCCAGAGCGTTGGCACTGGCCTTGGCAGGTCCATTCCAAGTCTTCCGGCTCTGTAGATACCACATATGGGACCATTTATCCAATGGAATTAGGCTTTGCTTTCTGTTGTGAAATTGTTCGGTTGTTTTCTTTTAGTTTTAAATGTTCCTGAAAATATTATTGCAGGATTCAAACTTTCTCTTCCTTTATGCCTCTCTTACACTGATTTGTTTCTCTGTGTCCAGCCACTTGTATTCCAGGGCCTCCAGGAAACCGAACAAAGAGTTGCCCTTTACCTGTGTTTCAATCATATTCAGAGACTAGGATGCATAGATTTCATCTACATTTGTATATTTTGCTCTATTGCCATTTGCTTAGTACCCCTAAAACTCAAATTTGTGATCAAGAATTTAAAATTATAGGGCCTCCCAGGTGGCACAGTGGGCTGAGCGCAGCACTGTGAAGCTGTCTGCAGCCTCTGCAGCACCGGCCAGCCAGCAAGGGTCCCACATGGCGCGGCAGACCTCTCCTGTCTTGCCCGCTGCTCCCCTCAGCAGTGTATTTCATCAGTCTGCCTGTTCTGTTCCCCGCTCTGTCTCTGGTGAATCCTCTCACCCTCCCGTGACTCTGGCCTGTACCCCAGCTCTTGTATAAAAATAAATAAATCTTTAAAAAAAAGAAAAAAAGAATTTAAAATTATAGGTGGTTACTTCATCACTTTAATTCTGTTTTCCACTTTTGCTTAGATTATGCTTACTCTTTAGCAAGATCCAAGGGGAAGAGTGTGAGTAGGAGGAGTTATTTGGTCAAATGTTTCCATATCCAAAGGGGTAACCAAGAATCCAGACAAGAAATGGTTTGAGGAGTCTCTAACCTTGTGGTGATGTGCCAGGTCCCCAGGTCCCCTGCCTTACAAGGGAGGGGGGCATCTCAGCCTCCATGTCTTCAGAGGTCCATCCCCGTGATCATTCTGAGCCTCACTTGCTCACTTCGCCATAACTTGGGCTGTGTCCTTCCCCCCAAATATTAAAGTTTTCTTTCTCATCAGTTCTCATTTTCATAAAATTTTATGCATATTAAACCAGAATTTATAAAAAAGAAAGTAACAAACACTTAAATCCCCTCTAGCCAGAGATCACTAATTGTCGAACTTTAGGAATGTTAACTTTTGACACCATGGAAAGAAGAAATTACATGATATTTATATGTTTTTATTATTGCTATTCTAGTAAATAAAAGAGAGGGAACACCCTGTGATTCTGTGTAATTTGATATAAAATTCAGAACAGTGATTGCCTCTGGGAAAGGTTGACTGAAAAAGGCACATGGGGACTTGCTAGAATATTCTGTGTCTTGATTTGCATGGTAGTAACATGAATGTAGAATTGCCAAAACTCATCCAACTTAATACCTGTATGTTACTGTAAATATTTATACCTTGATAAAGAAAAAGAAAGGAAAAAATCTTGGACAAATGTTATAGCAAAAGACCAAACTGGAGAAGCAGAGAAAAAAACAAATGAATGGGCTAAAAAAAAAGGCGTGAGATGCTAAGACAAGGCACACATAATACCTGGAGCTTTGCCAAGCTTGACTCTGTCCGCCAGCCTCTCCCAGTGTCCCTTTGTAGGTTTACAGCAAAATCCAAGAGGACTGAATCCTACAGAGGGTGATGCAAGCTTAAGCTCCTGCTAAGGCCCATTAGCTAAGAGACTGTCTCCTGTCCTGCTGCACCCCTGCCATGCTCATAGTGAGGCATTGCCTTTCCTGGTGGGTGAGGGTCCCTCGGAACCTGGAAGGGAGATAGACGTCCTTACCTCTCCAATTGATCGTGTTCCAGAAGTTTCTTAATCACTTCCTGTTGTCCCCCACATGCACAATGTTATAAATGGTGGTCAAGTTCCCAGGTTTCCCCTCCCAAAACATCTATTAAATGCCTGCTCATAAAATGTAGAATTTTAGACTTAGTAGGAATGTAAGTGTATTGATTTAGAGTGATTGTGTGCCATGGAAAGAAAAGGAAGAAAGCAGTATCTTTTTTTGTTAACATACTTGCTATCTGCCAGGCACGATGTTGGCATTTGGGATTCAAAAATGAAAAAATCTCATCTCTTCCCACAAGTGGCTCACTGTCTTGTAAATAAGTCATTGCAATAGAATCTTATAGGTGTTGTGATAGAGGTTGTCATATTTAAACTACACAGAAGAGAAATGGATGCTGGCTGGCAAGGGAAAACACATTTTTAAGTAAGGAGCGTTGACAGGATAAGGGTGAATTAGATGAAGGCCTGGAGAGTGACTCTAACTGGTCATGAAACTCTTTAGGGGGCAGTGGCCTTGGGCTGGATTCCCCTTCAAAATGTATGGCTTCCCTTTTCACAGCTCTGAGAGCAGAACAGTTTGACATCTCAGTCATGATTGAGGCTGGTTGCTTTTTTGACTTTCAGGTTATTTCAGGAAGTACAGATGAGCAAGACTTGAAGTTCCAAAGAGTAAAGGAAAGAACACTTAGGGGCCTCCCTGGTGGCCTAGGGATTAAGTCTCAGCTCTTTCACCACCATGACAGCCTGAGTTCAATCCCCCGTCAGGGAGCTGACCTACATACGGCACAGCAGACCTCTCCGTCTCGCCTTCTGCTCCCCTTAGCAGTGTATTTCAGTAGATCTGCCTGTTCTGTTCCCCACTCTGTCTCTGGTGAATCCTCTCATCCTCTGCCCCTCTGACATACACCTACAGTTCTTCTATGCATTTAAAAAAATTTTTTAAAATAAAAACAACAAAAATTTTTAAATAAAGATTTTTTTAAAAAGAACACTTAGAAGCTATGTAAACCTAGGAGAAGGATTCAGAGGTAGATTTGACTGAATAGTGAGGGAGAAAGAAGCAAAACCCCAACACTGGGTAAGAAAGAAAAGGCCAGTTATCCCATCCCAGCCGGCAGAGGGTGAGGCTGACTCAGGATAGCTTGGTTGCACTTTTAAAAGCAGAGTGGGCTAGGAGGCCCTGTGCCCTCTGAGGCATGGGATCACTTAAATAACATACTTACAGTATTGAGAAATCATCTACCCACTCAACCAACATTAAGCATTTACTATTTATAAACAAATCTGCAATTGAGCTGCAGTTTATAGGGTTAAAGTTAATCAAGGTGCTTGCCTTCAAGGACTAATTGGAAACCAGATTAACTATCATTTAATGTGATAAGTGCCCGGACACAAAATCTCCTATTTTTTTTTTCCCCTGAAGCTCAGGAAAAAGCATCATCTTAAATGGCACAAGACAAGGAAACAGTTTTCCCAAGATTGAAATCCCAAGAGATTCTTTAGGGAAAACAGTAAGGTAATTGGTGGGCAGTAAAAAAGGCATGCAGAGAGATGGGTGATGGATCCTGGAAAGGTAGAGAGGAGACACAGAAGGAGGGTCAGAAAAAAAACGGAACACTTTCTGTATGTCAAGTGCCGTACATACACGTGTAATTATCATAAAGGTACTGTACATACACGATTGCATTTATTGTTATAAAACAACCCCGCAAGGCAGGTATGTGGATCCCTACTTAAAAGATTTAGAAATAGACTGCACAGAGAATAACTAACGTTTCCAAAACACACAAACACATAGAAAGTTGCAGAGCAAGTGTCTGCACCTGGTCTCTTGGACCCCAAAGTCTCGGCCTAGAACCTCATTCTCATCAGTAAATGGGGAAGTTCTACTGACCTCACACCTCGATCTGAGGACAGAATGTGATTAAGAAGTAAAAACTCCTTTGTAAAATTCAGGCATTAGACAACCATTAGTTGTTAAAATGGTTTTCAGCTATGTTCTCCCCTTGTTGGTCAATTATTCATTCAACAAATATTTGAGGTCAATTATTCATTCAACAATTATTCATTGTGCACTTGTGCTGAGCAGGCACTGTTCTGGGCTGCCCTCATGAAGCTGATATTCCTCAGTAAGTTTGTTGACAGAAATAAGAAGTCTCATTGGCCACATGAGAGAAGCAAATAAATTATGGCCCAACTCAGATCTATACATTCGCTGTTTAGAATGTTAAAAAATTGAAAACAACCTAAGTATCTGTTCATGAAGGACTGATTTAAAAAAAAAATGATGATGCTTCCATACCACAGAAAATTGTGTAACTATTAAAAATATGGATGGGCCTCCCCGGTGGCGCAGCGGTTGAGCGCTGGGTTGCGAAGCTGCCCGCGGCCTCTGCGGCGCCGGTTCGATCCCCGGCTGCTCCCCGGCCACTGGAGGAGGGTCCCACATGGCGCGCAGACCCCTCCTGCCACCCGCTGCTCCCCTCAGCGGTGTACTTCGGTCCTTCTGCCTGCTCTGCTCCCCGCTCTGGCTCTGGTGAATTCTCTCGCCCTCCCGCGCTTCTGACTGTACCCAGTGCCTGAATAAACGGAAAAACAAACAAACAAATAAATAAATAAAAAAAACATGCCTCTATTAAAAAAAAAAAAAGACTTTAAAAAAAAAAATATGGAAGTAGTTATCCATATGTGGTATCGTGGGAAGATCTTCAAGACCTGTTAAGGGGGCCAGGGGATCACGTTTCAGAACAATACATAACAGGATCCTACTAATGTTTAAAATAAATACTACCCTGTTTGTGTCTTTATTCTCTCTCTCTCCTCCCTGCCCTAACCCTAACCCTTTCTCTCTCTCTCTATATATATATATATATGTATGTATGTATATACACATGTATACATATCGCTACATGCATACACATATATAGTTACATTTGAACACTGAGATATAAACCCAGAGAAACTTCTGGAAAGATACACAACTGTTACTTCAGGAGAGGCAAGAGAACCAATGGGGTGGTATGGATCAGGCACTTTCGTACTACAACGTGTACCTCTTGGTTGTTTAATTTGTGGCCCTGGGATGCCGTCATATATTGCTTGTGTAATTAAACAAGGAGATTCATGCATTTGGGTGCGATTGAGTTATAGCAGCA
Organism: Talpa occidentalis; assembly: GCF_014898055.3. Lineage (NCBI taxonomy): Eukaryota > Metazoa > Chordata > Mammalia > Eulipotyphla > Talpidae > Talpa > Talpa occidentalis. The sequence continues at coordinate 8,656,466 of NW_023605194.1, forward strand.
TGACTATGGATGACAATTGTGACTCTTTTAATCTCCTTTAATGTTGTTTTAATATGTCTATAGGGAGATATATACACACAGAGGAGATGCTGCCAAAACATAAAAGGTGGTATTAAAGCCTGATGTCCTGGCTCAGAAATCTTGCCTCTCCCCACCGCACCTGCAGTTTATAGTGAGATCTTTTTTAAGAGCATCATGGGATGTTGGATAGAAATCCTTGATCTCCCAGTTCTGAGGCACATGTAATTATCTCACAGTTAAGTAGCCTCAAGGATCTTCGTGATAGATATGACTTCATTATGAGAGCATCACGCCTCTCTCAGCCGCGACTGAGCTTCGGCCAGAGCCAATGTGGGGTTCTGGTATGCGATGGGTAGCACCCCACAGGGTCCCCCTGGTTCCCAAACCAAGCCAAGGATGCTGGCCTGAGGTCTGGCTGATCTCTGCCAAACAGCTCATGCATCCTGCCCAAATCTCCTCTCTTGTCTCTCTCTCGGACCTTGAACAAGTCTTTGCTATTTCTGGGTCTCCAATGAAGGGAGTTGGGCCCCACGCCCCAGGCTGTTACCAGAAGCAACCACATTTGCTCACGTGGGGGACAGAGAAGAGCGTGCTGCACACGGAGGGGCCAAATTCTTAGGGATGATGAAGCTGCAGAAACTGCTCAAAAGGAGGGCTCAAAGCAAAAATATGGAAATATCCACTGCTCTGCAGCCTCTGGCCAGAAAGCTCTTGGCTACTGGTGCCTCTGTTCCTTCAGCCCCTTTGTCAGAAGATAAAACTGGTAGAGCTGCTAACAATGCTGGGTGACATCGTGGGATCGTCGGGGGACAGAGTGTCACCGTGGGGCCCAGGATCCTGCAGTCAGGGCGAGCTTTAGGTGGCCTGCAGAAGGGACGGGGGTCCTTCCAGCCACCCACCAATGCAGCAAGCCTGTGCGGTGTGCCTGCTGTGCAAGGGGTGACTTCTCTGTGTCTCGCCTCTGGCAGCCCCTAGGTCAACCTCCTTCTTTCAATCAACAACCTCCAGGGAGCCATTTTGTGACTTTTTCCACAGGGTAAAATTTCCTGAAATGGGATTACTGGATCAACAATGTTTCTCCACATCCTCCATAGAGTATTAGCAGTTCTAAAATTGTAGATAGGAATGAGTGAAAATAATAGTTTGTTCTAATGCAGGCACCTGCTAGATCAGGGAAGCCCCGGACGCCATCAAGCACATGTAGGGCTGGTAGACCAGGTCAGGTCGTTCGAAGCCTTTCCTGGGAGGAAAATGCCCTCCCTTCTGTGATGCCCTGTCCCCCAAAGAATTCACCCCACCGGGGTCATCTTAACCACCCGAGAGCAGAGAGCTGCTGGAGTGCCAGGCAGGCTAGGCGCTGGGCGGGGGCTAGAGGTCAGAAGACACCCTTGCTGGTGCAGACACCCCGCTGCGCCCTGGGTGGGCCACGCTCCAGCGAGAGCAATGGCTTCCATGAGGGTGGGTGGATGCCTGCCCAGAGGAGCAGGGCAGTGAGGCAGTAGCAGAGAACTGGCACCTCGCTTTCCGCCCACTCCTCTGCATGTGTGGTTAGGTAAACAGTTCAACCTCCTGTAAAATGGGAATAACAATCCTTTAGAGTTTGATGCTGAAGAGCAAGCAAGGGAAATGGGTGGGCTAGTAAATTATAATGCACTTTAAAAACCTGCTGAGGTCTCTGTGCACTTTGAAGTGAAGCTGCTTCTTGCTCTCCCCCCACGATGCCCTCACTGTACAAGGAAGGCCTTTGCCTGACAGCTGTGTGAGGTTTCCCGCTGTAGCAAGTGTGGGAGCAAAGCTCCCCAGCCCGTACGCAGCTCCTGGACTGGAGGGCCCATCCAGGGCCCCCTTACCAGGCACGTGGGTAAACTGGCTCTGACCCTGGCCAGCAGCCTTTATTGATGGGCTGTGAAAACCCCATCGCTAGTAGGGGTTCACCTGAACCTCATTAAGTTCAAAGCCCTGTATGTGGGTGGCTCCCAGCTGAGAGTGCTGGGACGGGGTGGTGGCCACCTGGCAGGTGCAGCAGGTGGCTGGTGGGATCTTTTGGGAAGAGACCCCGCCTGGGACTGTGGGCTGCTCAGCAGGAAGAAGGGATTCTTTGGGGTTCCAGTGCTTCTGGCCCTCACGTGCTGTCCCCCTCGGACAGGTGATGTCACGTGTCTGAGCATTGTTTTTTATTGTAAAAGTGACCCACGATCGCCAAAACAATGTAGAAAATGTGACAGAAGGTGCTCCCCCCATCAGCAGCTGCTGTAGGAATTCTTCTCAACATGCAAGTAGCACTGTGTGCCTCTCCAGCAAGCTGCCACCTCACAGAACGCTCCCTTGAACTTGCCCTCCGCCAGTCCTTAGGTCAGCCTCTGCCCTCGCATTGGCTGGACCAATCTGGTGTCCAGGAAACCATGTGACTATTTCAGCAGGTAAATTCCCTGAAATGACTGCATCAAGAATATGTCTCCACATCCTCAATAGATTGAATATGATTGTTCCCTTTAAAATTTTGCAGAGTGATGAGTAAAACGACTATTTTGTTCTGACTTTAAACTGTTCAATTGTGAAGTTGAACAGTTTTTAGCAACTTCCTGTATTTCTACTTTTGCAAAAAGCCAGTTGCTTGTGTCTTCTCAATTTTTCTGTTGGGATGATGGTCTTTTTTTTACATGTGAAAACAGCACAAATATTACACTTTATGTAATAAGCCCTTCATCTAGTGGTTTTCACGGAAGGTGCATTTCTCCCCAGTTTATTTGTTAATAACGTTTCACATACCAAAGATTTAAATATTTATGCAGGTGAGATTGTTAGTTTTATTTTCCTCCATGGATTCCGAGGTTTATCTTTTTTCAACAAAGGCCTTTCTCATTTGCAAAATTGTGGAATTATTATTCTTCAGCTTCTTTTGCAACTTTTTATAATGTAATGATGTGTGCATGTTTAATACATTTGGATTATTTTTGTGAACATGGCATGAGGTACAAAGCTATGTTTTCCTTTCCAAATGGATAAGTAATTATTCCTTTCTCCAATCATAGGAAGCACAATCTTCACCACATTCTAGATCTCCATAGGTACATTTTATTCCATTAATCTATTTTATTCTAGTCTACATTCCATTTTATTCATTAATCTATTTTTTCTCCTTACAACATTATCAGACTGTTTAATTACTGTGACTCTAAATTTTCTAAAATCAACTAGCTAAGATTCCTTTAACTTTCTTTTTTTATAAAACTTTGTAAAACTTATCTGTTCTCATGTCTAGTCTTGTGGGTAATATTTCAAATCCAATTGTCAATTCTTTTAATCTGAAATGTTATTGAAATGGCATAAAATTTATAAGTTAATTTGGGGGAGAATTAAAATGTTCATAGTCACGTTGAGCAGAAGTGCAATAATTTACCTTATTACGATTTTCTTTGATATATTTCAATATTTGCTTCTAAACACATCTTAGATATTTCTTGCATGAATTAGTCATTGTATTTTCAGCTTTGTAATTTACGCTTTGTTTTGTTTTTGCTATTGTGAATGGAATTTTTTTTTCATTTTATATTTTTGACTTGTTATTACTACTGTATGAGGAAATTATTTAGTTTGTGTCAGGGAATCCCCTAAGAACTCTCTTATTGCTATTAGTAAGTATTCGGTTGAGTTTCTTGGATTTTCTATTTAATAACTACTTTTTACCAAAGTAAAGCCTATCTAGTGTAGAAAATGAATATATACAGAAGTAAAGAAACAAAAAGCATTCATAAAATCTGCTCTTCAGAAATAGCTATTTTGAGTATTTTGATGAATGTCCTTCAAAAGAAAGGATGTATTTTTTTATTATATATATATTTTAAGATGTTTTAAATTAGTGTCATATATAACATTATACACGTCAACTATAGCAGACATATGTTTATGTCTGAGAACTAAGTAGACATACGTACATGTAGTTGTTTAAATAGCATCATAATATGTATTGTTTTCTAGCCCACTTTTCCTACTTAATAAAATATTATAAACCTTTTCTCCACACTATCATTTTACATAATCATTTTAAAAAGATGTATTAAACATACGGATTTAGTTAAGCAACCCTCTAACTTCAAACATTTAGATTGAGGCCATTTTTTAACATTGGAACTCTAAAACATTATTATAACTATAGTAAACATCTTATTACCTAAATCATTGTGAATACTCATGATTATTTCTTTGGGAGAAATTTATAGTAGTGAAATTTCTGGGTCCAAAGTCATGCAGGGATCTAAGAATTTTGTAATCTATTGCTGTCCATAAAGCTTGTGCCAATATATCGTCTCGCCTCCAATTTAAATACATATTTCCTTTCCCATCCCACTTTCTCCTGTAAACATTATACCATAGGCATTTCTTGGGTACTTAAACTCACCAGCAACACCATTTTAATGGTCACAGATCATTTTATCAGCCACCCATCTGTCCTCAGGGCCCTTACAGTTTCTTTCATTTCCTGGGATAAATCCAAGGGTCCCTGTTTTGCAACGAAGCAGCTTCCCTAGACAATGGGAACTTTGGCTCTGGATTCCACCTTCTGGCATAGAAATCAAATGGCCAGCTCAGTCTAGATCATTCACTCTGCAGCAGAAAGGTCGCCAGGGCACCCCCATGAAACATGAATTTCTGAGCGTTCACTACCCACAAGTAGCAGAAGATCTGTTGGTGCTTTAAATAAAACAAACAAAAAAATCCCCTGCTCCTTCCCTGTCATTTTTTATCAGTGAGAAAGGTGTCATATTTCTCCCTGTCAGGTGTTTGCTTGGCAAGAGACTCCTAATTCAGAAACGCTTCCAGCAAGGGGATACGTTTTCCTAGGCAGCACGTGACTACAGACACATCTGCATTGACAAGTCACAGCTTATATCCTTCTATGGTGTTTCTGTTCTGTTAAAAATGTTAATAAAAACTTAATGTGGAAAAAAAACAACTTTTTCCAAATATGTGTACCAATGAGCCTGAGGCAACTCATACTTTCTTATAAAATAAAGTAGGTCACTCACATCAATCATGTTGTCTTAGCACATTTTTTCCAAATTAGGAATTCTCCATCCATCATACCAAGTTATGGCATCCCTTTTCCAAACATTTCCTTTTAATATGCTCTTTAACATGATAAGCAAATCTAATAGAATACATTAGTGTCACTTTTCTGTGATGGAGTGTTTCCTCCTGTTGCAATCCATGATGAGTTCAGGGACACGTTTTTTTCCTAGTTCACCCTCCAACAGCCATCACTTATTGAAAATATGATGATGGCCCAAATCTGCCAGGCTGCCCTTGGGTGTTTGCCTTCAAAAGATCACAGGGCTCCTCCCTCACCTCTCCATGAGACAAATATGTAGAAAACTCAAAAGATGTGTTTAAATCTAGCCAGTCGATTGAGTATCTGGCACATGCATGCTTGCTAGCCCATCTAGATCAAGTGCTCGCACTGGGCTTCCTTTTTAAACTACTTTGCTTGCAGAGAATTTCCAAATCTCCCGGATCCTACAGAAGGGAGGATCCTTGGCTTACTATGTGCGAGATTCTCCAAAACCAGTCACCATCATTTTGCAAGTGAATTTGGCTGCTCAGAGAGGCATGCCCTGTTTACAACCCACTTGAGATAAATATTTTTTCCATTTGTATGAATTTGACAACATTTACCTGGCAAAAGACAGGGTATTTGTTTCTACTGGGCTCTCACTCTCAGCCTCATGTGTCCGGTGTTAGCACTTGAGTTTCCCTGGACAGAGCTTTGGAATAAAACACTTGGGAAAGTGAGAGCACCCAGGAATTCAGCTGTTTGCAGCTTTGGCCATCCAGCAGGGAAACATGTGAGTGAGAAAGAAAAGCCTGTTTCCAGGGTTTCTGATCTACGGGACCTTTCATCTGGACACGTGGGTGTAGGCCGGCCAGCCCGCAAGTCACATCATTCCCCTCAAGTGCCTACCTGGGAGGTACAGTTATGATCTTGGGCCTTCCTGACACTGCTCCCTTCCCCTGACGCTTGCTCACAACTAATGGCTTGAAGTGCAGGTGTCGACGAAACATTTACTCATTTCTCACAAAAATGAGTAGGGGCAGAACAAAAATGAGCATAACTCCTGCCCTGCTAGACCTTGAAGCCAGGCTTGATGGCAAGTGAAACACTGAGGAAGAGAAAACCATTGTCCGGGGTGTTCAGAAGAGGGAGCGCTCCCTACCAGGTCGGGTGGATGTGATAAAAGATGGAGAAGGAGACAGTCTTTGAGCAGGCCTCTTAAAGTGAGTCGATTTGGAATCTGCACTGATGCAGGGGGCGTCTTAGGTCAAGACAGGCAGTGTGGGCATGACGTGCAGGCTGTTTAAAGACTCGTGGCGACCCATGGTGTGCAAGCTGTTTAAAGACAGGCAGGAGGAGAAATCAGGGAAGTGTGACTGAGTGAAGCAGGGAGTTGCCTGGAGGCCTTGAAGGCTGAGCTCAGGAGCAGAGCCTCCAAGGAGAGCTCCCTGTTCTCTGCCCCAAACATTGTTCTGGTCATATCGACACGTTTGCCTGGAATGGTTAGATTATCGGGGTAGCAATACTCATGTTGATGCATTTGAGCCCCCTCAGTCTTCTGTGTGTTTTATACTTCTTCCTCGCAAGCAAACCTACAGCAAAGTGTTTTCCATTGCTGAGGTTTGGAACACTATCCTGGAAACTCCTGTTGGCCTCAAAACCACCGTTGACAGAGGTTTAGGATTCTTCCAAGCTTCAGTGTCTTCCAGGGATTACTTCAAATGTATAGAAGCTGCCACTTGCCTTCGGTCTGTGGACCCAGTGAGGACTAGGCAAGGCAAGACTTCAGGGCCCTTGGTGAGTGCATTCAACACTCGTTTAATGAGCAGCTACTGTGTACTTCAGCATTGCCTTGTGTGCTGCGGATAAGGTGTGCAAACAAAACAGACAGGATCTTGTGTCCCCAGGGCTGACTTTCTGGTGGGAAAGACAAAAAAGTTAAGACCATTTTAGAGAGTTAGACAAGAAAGCAGCTGAGTGATAAGAGTGAGGGAGACGGGGGGGGGGGCGCGGGGGGGACACGGCCACATCAGGGAGGAGGGGCAGAGAAGGCCTGGAGGCTGAAGACTGAGGAGCAGTCAGCTAGGACAAGAGTTGGCAGAGAGAGACAGCAAGTGCAAGTGTGTGGAGAGGAGGCAGAGGGGAGGGAGCAGATGGGGCTGGAGTCCATGTGGGGTTCCCAGGTGAAAGGGAAGCCCCTGTAGGATTGAATTGGGAGATTGAGCTGTCAATGTTGGGGTACCCCCTCGACAGCCACCTTTAGCCGCCATCTGCTCCGGCCTCACCATTACCGACTTTCCCTGCAAAGTCAAAAGGAGTGTTCAGAGTGCATCAGCTTTTATTTTTACAGCAATCTTTGTACCCAAACCACCGTAGCATTTTTAATAACAAACTGGCAGGGAGTCAGACATCTGTACTTGAAAAAAAAAAAGCCTCAGCCAAGTATTTCTAAATGTTTTATATTTACTTGTAACATTAGAATAACATGAGGTTGCTTTTTGCATAATCGGAACCATTCTCATTAGGGTTCCACAGATCTCCTCCTTCCTGGGTTTGGGTGGTGGTTTTCATTAGAGCCGTGACATTGATCTGACGGGCGTGAATCTCTTCTTGAACATTTGTGGAAGAAAGGGAAAGAAGAGCCAAGTCAAGCTAGGAAAATAAGAACTCTGCAAAGGTAGCCTTCAGCTTGGGGTACTGTGGAAAGAATCAGCTGAGCTACACCAGACAAGTCACTTCCCCTCTCTGAGCGTCCAGCTGCTTGTGGAGTGGTGATGAGGTCTAAAGGAATACCATGGGTAAGTAACCTGGCACGGGCATGTTTTCTTGTTAACCATCCTCCAAAATTTGTATTGAACATCCAAGATTGAGACACCACCTATATTGATTTACATCTTTTTTCTAAAGGAGGTCTGCAAGACTTATCAAGTGAAAATACAGGATACCCAGTGAAATTTGTACTTCACATCAACAAGTAATTATTTAGTATAAACATGTCCCCTGTGATATTTAGGACATACTCAAAGTAAACAAGCATTTGCCGTTTATATGAAATGAACACTTAACTAGATAGCCTGTATTTTGTCTGGGAGCCCTATTCTGAAGGTTTAATGAGCCCAAGGACACTAAGAAAGAGGGTTTGTGAGACCCAGTTCCATCTTGGTTCTTTAACTGGGCCCCTGAGTCATAGACATTGGAATACTCTTGTAAAGACTGTGTCTTTCTCCCTCACTGAATGTGTCTATCTTGGGACCCAGCAAGTAGTAGGTGCTTAATAAACATGTTTGAATGAGAGATTGTAGGGTGAGTGAAAAAGTGTCAGGCTTTTCTGCCCTCCCGCCATTAGGATTGATGATGGATCCTCGTGGTCCTGAATGCATGCCTCATGGCGGACACCTGGAGTAGGGGTACACCTGGGCTAAGGCTGGGTACACCAGGGCTAAGGCTGGGCTTATAAGGGCAGCATCACGGGGATGCCAGCAGAACCAGAAGCAGAACGGATGGAAGAGCAGAGAGCAGAGAACCACAAGAGAAGCAGAACGCGAGAGAAGGCCGGAGAGCCCAGATAGAGTGAAGACTTGCTGGGGGCTGGGAGGCCTGCCAGCCTCCCGGCCCCCCAGCACCCCTACCTGCCATATGCCTGGTAAATCCCAATAAAAGCCTGAAAAGCCACCCAGGGCTCCAGGACTCTTCCTTCGCCCCATCTGCTCAGATCATGGAGAACCTGCTCTGTGTCCTCCTGCCACTGCAGAGGTTAAGAGAGTTCAAGATTATAATAAGTTCATTAGCTTTGATCAGTGCATTTTTAACATGCCTTATAGGTCACGCATTTCCTTACCTAACCTGGGTGAGAGCACACCAGCAAAAGCAACCTGGAATTGAGAATGAAGGTGGCCTTCCTGGTCTCTCGGGCACCTGCAGCCAATCTGGAGCCAAATCTGTGCAGTTTGTATCTTGGCCTCTGCCCCGAAATCCCCCTTAAGGCTCCCCCCTCCTTAACCCCCACCAAAAAGCAACAAGGACTGCGAGAGTATTTCACACCAGCTCATTTCATACTTCATTTATTTTATTAAAAGAGACGATAAACCTTCCAGGTTCACAGTCCACTTTTTTTCTACCCCTTCCTTCTGGCAAACAGGAGACATCTGGGCTGGGAGGTGGGGCGGGGTGGAGTCTCAGGCAGCAAGAAGCTGCTAGTGGAAGGTCAAGTCCATGGTGGCCCCTTCCCAGCTTCCCAGGCCAACAAATGTCCACACATCCTGGGAAGTTGTGAGCATGGAGGGAGGATTTCCCCAGGAATCCGGGCGAGGCTTGTAAAGAAGTGATCGCAACATCAAGCAAAGAAACCAGCCAGTAAATTCCAAGTTCATTCATTTTCTAAGACTTCTGAATGTGTTTTGAATTTTCTCTAAATTAAGATAATCATAAAAGGTTAAGATATTTAAACAGCCCTCCACCTGATCCCCGGGCTTGATTTGTATGCTTAATTAGTTCCCGAACATATGGTTCAGAGCTTCTTATAAAAACAGGGTAATGACTCGAGGTATACTTGGGTATTAGATTGAACGATGTTAAAGGGACATTCAGACCCATCTCAAAGGCCTCAACCTGCCCTTGATCTGTGCAGAAAGCTTTTGTGGACATCTGTTTCAAAGAGATATCAAAAAACTTTCCAGTGGCCTCATGATAAAACAAAAATCCACACGGAGATAGATATCAGGCATTAAAATACTTCGGATTCAGCATTGCCTGAGGAATGTGTGGCCCCAAAATGTAACAGTGTGTGTGTGTGGAGGGGGGCTGCTGAGGAGGGGCTCATGTGAGGCTATAGACATAGGCGCTGAGAGACGCCGCGAGTGCGAGGCCTTGGCTCCATCTGAGCGGGAGCAGCTGGGTGACAAATGTCCCCGGGGCCCTTTGTTCTTTCCTGGGGTTCAGTCCCTGATAATAAATCAGGTGCTCCTGTGCATGGAACATAATGTGGGTCACAAGGAGTTACTTCTCCAGCTCACATGCAAGCCCGCTTTTCCCCTACCCCCTCCCAGGACGGCTTTTAGAACCTGGTCCAACAGGGTGAGGTATGGCACTGGTCCTGTTGTGTGACTAGCTCCGTCCCTAACATCCCCAGTGAATGATAGACACACATACACACACACACGTGCATGCATCTACACACATACACATATACACACACGCACATACACACATACACATGTCCGCATACAGGCACACATGCACACATACATATACATGCACACACAAACACATACACACACGTGCAAACATTTACACACATACAAATTTGCTCGACATAACACAGCTTCCAGACAAGCCCGCCACCCCCCACTTTCAGATTTCTGTCCCTAAGCCCTTCCTGCACAGGCGCTCTGGGTCTATTCTACTGGTAGACATTTGGACCACGTGCGGGAAATAGCTGTCCCAGTTAAATGAAGTCATTTAGGGCCATAAAATAGGCCCCAGAGGGGATCAGGGCCATCTCTTTCACTTTAGCCACCATCACGCAACCCAGATTCATTCCTTCCTCTGTCTACCCTTTTAGCCAGTGCTCACTGAGTACCTGTGGAGCATGGGTGTGGGGTGTATGAGAAACCAGGGCCAACTCAGGTACAGTCTGGCCTCCGAAGCTCACGTCTAAGGAGATAAGGAAGATCAGGGAGACGTGCCCTGAGGGGGCCGTGGAGCGTGTTTGGGAGGATGTAGGAAATGGGAGAGGAAGATAACATGTCAGACAGAGTAACCAGGGTAGCTTCCCAGAGGACGTGGCGCTGGGCTCCGGGTGATGTACCCGCTTGGCTGGACAATGGCAACTAAGATGACAATGTGCGCCAGGTAGAAGGAAGGGGGAGAAACAAAAGACCCAAAGAAAGGGAAGCACTGTCTGGTCCAAAAACAGGGAGTCACGACCCAGGTTACAAACAACATACATATCCCCCTCGTCTAATCTCCCAGTGTCCTTGTGGAGTCGACACAGCAGCATATTGTTTCCCTGTTATCAATAAGAAAACCAAGGTACCTAGAGGTTATGTCCACTTCCCAAGGTCTCACAACCATACAGTAGAACTTTGATGCAGACTTCCCAGGCTTGTGTTTCCCAGAATCACAATCATAGGGCTGAAAAGCTAAGAAGGATCAGATTGTTGAGGGTCTTAACTTAAAAGTTGAAGAGGTTGCTATTTCCTCGGTAGTCGCTGGGAGCCATCCTGGGCTTTGAGCAATGCTGGAAAATCCACTGAGAAGCTATGAGCAGGAGAAGCCAGAGCAGAGAAAGACCGGGCGCGGGAAGAGGAAGGAAGAGACTGTGGGTCCTTCGAGCCAGCCTGGGTCACAGGCCAGTAGAGAAAGAACAGGGTTACAAGAAAGGGGGTGTTAGACTCCTACTTTGCGGAAGGCAGAAAAGAGGCTCCAAGAACCATTGTAGCTGGGCTTCCACAGAGCTGGCATTGATTGCCCCCAAAGTAGCTGAGATTTAGCAGCAATGATGGTTTAGAGTGATTGCAATGACCAGTTTCACATTGAATCTTCGCATCAACCCTAAGAACTAGCTCATCTTATCATCCCCTTTTTACAGATGTGTGCGGCCGAGTGCCCGTCGCGACTGCGGCCCCTCCCTTTTTACAGATGTGCCAACTGAGGCACACAGTAGGACAGGAACTTGAGTGGTTGCCCAGAGAGGAACTGGCTTAGACTGGAGTGTGAGCGTGTCCTCCCACCAAGAGCCCAAACTCCTGACCACGACCTACAACCACGCTTCTTAGGTGTTACCTGCCACTCAGATGACCAAGGATGGGGTGACTCCCAGTGTCCATCAGTGTGTCTGCCTCGCTGCCCTTGGCCTGCAAAACCCTCCCCAATATGGCCCAAGGTTACCTTTTTCCTTTGTTAACTCCCCCTGGTCCCCAGGGATCCTGCTGCCACAGCACTGCCAGCAGGAGGCCAGATCCTGGCTGTGATACAGACAAAGAGAGAGTCCCTGTGAGCTGGAGACCCAGCCTGGGGCGTCACAGCAGGAGACCTCAAAGCTGGGCCAAGCTCAGTGGGACTGAGATCAAAGCCAGCAGTGGGGGGGGGGGGCGGGTGGCAGAGCAACAAAGAACAGAAATGAGCAGGGTGAGCTGGTCCCTATCATTCCTGGGACTGCCTCGATTGGGTGGGGCCGCTCTGAAGGTCTAGGACACCCCCAGTGTGGGGTGCAAGCCAGAAGCTCTCCTCCCTCCCTCCCTCAGTTCCCTTACCAGGGACTGGGGGCTGATGTTATGGGGGTCAAGAAATTGTGAATAAATGAGAGTCGCATCTCCTGGCCCACCGCAGTGACCTCTCCGATAACTGGCTGTGCGTGGGCAGCATCCCTGGATGACAGCGCACAGGCAGGCTCCCCAGTGTAGCTGCTTTCATCTCCCTGCCAGGGCGTGGACCTCTGGTGACCTGGGCCATTACAATCTGCACAGCTCTGGACCTAGCACCATGCCAGGGCAGGGCTCTTTCAGACCTGAAGTCTTTCAGATCTGCCTGGTGGAGAGATGCCTCCTGGCGTAGCCCTCCTGGGGTCCATAAGTCTCAGGATGGACATTTCTGGGGAGCCAGGGAGGCACACAGCATGGAAAGAGCACTGTCCAGGGAGCCCAGGCCCAAGGTTCTATCTTGGCTTGGCCACCAACTTCCAAGACAAGCCACGTCACCTCGGTTTCCCCATCTGTGGCATCAACAAAGCTTAGCTGGCCCTTAAGTTTCCACAAAACTGTGACTGTCCCAGACTAGGCATAAATGGTGCTTTCTCTTCCTATGCCTTGGCCCTTAAATGATGATCAAATATGAGGGTTTCTCATCTTCACCTGCTGGCCCCCTCTTGGTCAGGTCTCAGTTCTGGCCCCTCTCCTTTGGGAAGCCCTCCCTCACCACTCAGCAGGCCCCTCCCCTACCCCAGACAGTTTCTACCACAGGATCCCATTTGTTGCCTCTATCTGACCTTTTCCTATTTGCGTTTTTCCCACTTGTTTATCAACTGCCTCCCTGAGCAGATAGGAGTTCCAGAGCAGCAGGGACTGCTGATACTGCTCCCTGCTGTCTCCAGAGCCCAGCTAGAGCCTGGCATGAAGTAGGTGCCCAGGCAATGCTTGTTGAGTGAATGAATGACCTCGAGCACTCTGCTGTGTCACTAGTCTTCAAAAACCTGTTTATAATGGCTCTAAAAATAGCCCAAAGTGTGGTTATATTAAAATGTATCCCCTACTGTAGTATTTTCAAATCATTTCCAGTGAACAGCTACCATTCAGTGTGTGACTCAGGAAGCTCACTCTTGCTTCCCTGTTGCTGTCGTCACCCACAGAAAGCACATGGGCTCCATGGGGGCAGGAGCCTCCTCTTTGAATCACTGTCCCCAGCCCCAAGCTCAAGGCCTGGCACACAGGTGCTGTTCAAAGGTGTCTATTAAATCAAGTGAGGGCTCCCCTCCCCGCCCCCAAGAACATTTGTGACCCTTTAGTTCTTTCCTATGCTCCTACATCTTGGAACTTGTCTAGCAAGCACATGCACTATGTGCTAATAATACCTGCCTGCGTACTCATCATTATGCACTACGTGCTAAGTATGCACGCTTTGCTTTCCTTTTTTAAGAAGTCAATTCTAGCGTCAGTCCTGCCATTCAGGCAGCTCTTGACTCCCCCGGGAGAATCAGCATCTCCACATCCAGGGGAGTCATCCAGATCATTGCAAAGGACAATGCCATGTCAGCCAGCCTGGTTGGGAGTGACTGTATCGCTCCATGAGACTCTTCCATCGCAGAAAGGCTCAGGAATCTCCAGAACAACCTCAGTCAACTGCGTAGTCCTGAGACCTGGACTATTTAACCTCACTCTCATCAGGGGCTCTGCTGCCAGAGTGACTGGCATCTGTGTTGCTTTTGAAGGCTACAAGTCACCAAAGGGACCCACAGACAATGTCAGTACAGAGACACGGGGGGGGGGGTCTGTACTTGGTGTCTTCTGCCCACCCCAAATATATGGAGTACAGACACCCGGCCAAGAGCAAAGGCTTCTCTGTGACTGCTTATCAAGAGACACACCATCACTGATACCAGGCAATCCTGGGTGTGCCTTTGGGGTGCCCCCTCCACCAGCAGCCACAGCCTGGGAATGGCATGCGTCTGGATGCTGGCCGCTGAGCACAGAAGCCCCGACCACAAAGACAATGGTAAGTGCTCTTAGATGTGCTACCATAGTATAAGTTACACCTCTTCAGGTAGCTTTTGAGTCCTCAGAGGTTTCTCACAGGCAATATCTCCTTTAAACCTCATTCAAGAGAAAGTCAGGACAGATAAGACAGGAGAGACGCCACATGAGCTGTCAACAGTGGGTGCTGCCAGGAAGAGAAGTGGAATTTTGCTCAAAAATCTCACAAGTTAGCTCCCTCCCTGCCTCCTCCCCTCTAGCCATGTTCTTAGAGAGCCAAGTGGTTAAGTTGATGCCGGGGTTGAATGGCCTTGAGCTCCCATTCTGGTCTTGCTGTTCTCTTAACTGCCTAACTTTGACTTGATCTGAGCATTAGTTTTCGGAACTGAGAAAACCCATGTCATGTGCTTTGAGCAAGGCCTGGGATACTGGAGAGACTATAAATTCTCCTTATAGACGACAACACTGATGTCTCCTAGCCCCCCGCCCCCAGCCTTTCCCAGCCTTAGCAGACTAATAAATGTTTCACGGATGAAGAAGGTTGCTGATGGGGAGACTCCTTCTGAGGTCTAAAAACCTGGTGGAGAACACACTTAGAGAGGCCAAGATCTTAGTGTGATCACATTTCCTCCAACTCCATGATTTTCAAACCACTGGGCATGATCAACTTGTACATCTTAAGTCGTTAGGTGGGTAGCAACCAGCATTTAAATATATAGACTAGAAAATACCAGCATGGAAGTAAGAGGTGGAATTGGTTCATGAAATTTGTTTGTGGATATGTATGCTAAGATACAATATAAAACGTATTTCCTTCTGTTGCTTGCAGTGGAAGTTACCTGGGGAAACCCGGGTTCAAGTGCAGCCTTAGTTACTCGCTTGATTAACTGTGCTGTGCCCTGCCCACAGTTGCCCAGTTTCATGTTAAATGTCATGGGCCAGGGAGCGGCCCGGGTAGCAGCCACACGAGCCAGCATGGTGGATGGACGTGACCGGCGTCTGCATGGCAACCTACTTCCTCCCCCTCTACCTGAGGTCTTCCCGGCCGCAACCTGGCTCTGGCACGGAGCCCTGTCCTAGTTGCCTAGGACTGCCATGACATTTCACCTCGAACTGGGCAGCTGAAAGCCAGAGAAATCTATACTCTCACTGTCTAGAGAGCTAAAAGTCCAAGAGGGAGTGTCATCTGGCCCTTTCTGGAGGCTTTCATGGAGAATCTGTACATTCCCTATAAATGGAATAGATAATATGTGGCCCGTTGTTCCTGACTTCTTTCCCTTAGCATAGCTTTTTTCAAGTTTATCCACATGCATTATTCGGGGGTGAATAATATTCCATCTTACAGAGATACCAAATTCATCAGCTTATGGACATTTCGGATATAATGTTTTCCTGATCCTCTATGCCAGTCTCTGTTCTCATTTAATCTTTACAGCATGAGCTAGGGGTTAGGGTGACCTCTATTTTGCAGAGAAGGAAACTGAAACGCAGAGATGGTTTTTCTCTTGCCTAAATTCTTGCAGCTAGTGGCTTGCCACTGGTTTTTTATAATTCCCAGTGGTGATGATCCCTCTTTTTATTAGAATCTTTGGGGAAAACATGTATGTCTCAGCCCTGCTTCTTTATTCCTAACTGAAATCCAAAATGATTTCAGTTACCATCCCCAAGAGCATTCCCTCCTCATTACTCACCTCCCTACTTTCTACCCCTGCCCTGACCCGCTTGTTCCTGCTCAGACTTGGCTCCTTCTCCAGCCTGTTCAATTACCCCCCCCATCAGGAACATTCTGGAAAACTACTTCTTCAACACAGACAAACATTTTTATTCAACAAATGATGTTTGGTGAACAAACTCCTTCAAGGGGGGGTGTCATTGTAAAACCCTCATTATTTGGAACCTCACTAATTCAATATTTGTGATCTTTTCAAGGGACTATGCAGGGTTAGGATAGGATTCTGTTAGCAACCTTTTCTTTGCCGTGAATGACAAATTCACAGTGTCAACAAGATTGCAGAAGGCATGTTTAAACAATGTGTTTCAAACCTCCTCAAAATGGCAGAGACCCCCAGGAGCAACCCAATTGCTGAGACACAAGGTACACGCAGCTCTTCTTATCTGTCCTTTAAGTGGGTCCCCAAAGTTCCAACCTCGAAAAATGGGGAGGAGACAGGACTGTCAGCACCCAGAGCCACAACTACCTCCCGTCATTTCAGACTCATTCTCTGTTCTCCACAACAGTTGTGGTCCCCTTTGCTTCTTCCATGGAAAAACTTGTTTCTGTCAATCAGACCTTCCGTGGAACCAGAGAGGGAATCCCACACACCAGGCTGAGGTCAGGTCAGAGGAAGGAAGGAACAGGAAAGGGGTTGGGGAGGGAAGTTCTGAACTTGGAGACTTCTCCTTCCTTTCACAAAACCCAGAGAAATGCCATGTAGCTGAGGAGTCTGCATTCCAGGCTGACAGGCCACAGCTGGTCAGGATGGGCAATCTCCACCCCAGCCCACTGCGTCCTGGCTGCCTTGATCTAGGCTTGTCCTATGCGCTGGCAGTGGAAGAGGGGTGAGCAAGGCTGGAGTGGGGAATGCCCCACAATCCAGCCTTTCCAGAGTGAAAACTTCCACTTCTCTCCAGAATCTTAGGCCCTGGCTTGTAAAACATTGTGGGTTCAGGCTGCCCCCCTCCTTCTAGTTTAGAGGTTATTTTTAAATTATTTTAGAATAACAATGAGATTTCAATGTCAGCAGCCTGCTAGGAGGTGCCGTCTATCCTGTTTGCAGGGGAAATTGAGGGTGAGAGCAGAGACTCGGCACAGTAGAGTTGATGACCCACTGGACCTTGGCTGCCATCAGCCCCACTGGTTTCAACACAAAGAACATCAGGCAGGGAAGTCAGAGAACACTGCTCGGAGCTGGCTTCCTAATTGGCCTTGCAGCTGACCTCCCCTCTCTGGGTCCCTGCTTCTCCTGCAAACAGTGCTCAACTCATGCCCTAATTTTGATCAATTGGTAGAGGCTGTCTGGGAACTGTGTCTAGAAGGATTTTGAGGTTTAGTGGGCGAGAGAGAGCTGGGATCAATTAGTGATGTCTGTTATGAGCAGGGGAAGGAGAGCAATGGCACATTTATTTGCAGATGCTTGCACTCCTGACTGACATTCACAGTCCTTTTTGGCTCAGATCTTGGTGACTTTTATGATTCCTCATATCTGAGCTGTTTTCCTTGCCTTCTCTGAGGACCTATTTCAAAGGCGGTCCCCACCCCTAGGGCATTAGCAGGGGTCACCTGACAGTTGCTTGTAGTCGGACTGTGCAAGTGAGAGACAAGCAGAGGAGGAAGCCCACCCTTCTTGGGCTGTCAGCACAGAACTCAAATCCACAGGGCGCGAAGCATGGCCAAAGCGGATGATCCCTTCCAAGAGGACCCACTCGGAGACAAATGCAAGATGTGTCCCTTCTCCACCCGGATTGGCTGTGGAGGGGGCACAGCATCACCTGAAGGAAAGTGCAAAGATTGCCGGGCAGAGGGCTGTTGGGAATAGGAGCCTCCCTGTATGGAAAGCAGAGGTGGTAATAATAGGAGATAATAATAATAATAATAACAACAATCGGAGGAGGGTCATGGCAATAAGGCGGCACATGCAAAGTCCCAGGCACCAGCCCTGAGCACCCAATAAAGATGATCTGGTGTCCACGGCACTGAGCTCTAGCATCACTCCCTGGTGTCACTGGGTCTAAGGAGATGAATCTATTCTGCCACCAGCACCCCTGTGGGCAGGGTTGGAGCCTACTCTTTCTCCAGCGGGGCCCCGAGTCGGCCAATAACACGGTTCGTCCTCTCCCATTCCTGAGATACCTACCCATGGGCGGGTGCGTGTGTGTGTGTGTGCGCCTCTCAGAGCAGAGGGAAAATCCATATTCTCTCTTCTGACTGAATTAATCAAATAAATCTTCTGTAAGGAGCTGCTAAATGAGTCACAGATGGCTCTGCCCTTTTACAGGTTGCAGAAAGCACCCGTTACAGTTCTTTTAATTTATCAGAGGAAAAAAGATGCCCCGGTGTGCCCCTTCCCGTTTGCAATAATAATCAGAACCAGTCTATTTTCCAAGGGCCCGAGACTCATTTTCAAAAAATGTGTATCAATAGATGTAACAGCAGGAAGATTATTTTGCCAAGTTCCAGCCTCCAGCACAGCAAAGGTGCCCTGGCTGGGGAGAGCGTTTATAAAACCACATTTAATAAAAGAGAGTGTTATATTAAGTATGTTTGCTAGTGTATTTAAGCATATGGTTTCCATATCAGGCGTAAAGATGGCAAACACATGCTTTACCTTCTCCCTAACCTTTCCGAGAGGCGTCCTTACTGGGGGTGGTGGGACGGGAGGTTTTGGGGTGGATGCGAGCGAGTGTGTGTTGTTTTGTTTTGCTTTTTACAACTCTGGCTCACATGGAAAAGCACCCAGGAATGTTGAGAAAACATGAGAAGACTCTCTGCCTTTTCTATTTATGTAATTAGTCCAAGAAACTTGCTTTGCTGACTTTCTTCCCCTCGCCCGACACTCTCCCGGGGCTCCCTGGCCTCCTCCAAGGTGCTGGGGGCTGGCTGACTTGAAAGTGTGAATCAATCTCAGCTGCAAAGATCTTGCGCTCCTGGATTTTGAATGTGAACCTTTCGGTGAAGCAAGAACTCTGAGGTTCTGGGTTCAAGGGACCCTGGTTGCCAGGGTGCGTCTCCAGATACCCCCTTTCAGGACTGGCGGTGGAGACTGGGGACGTATCGTTGTCCGGTAGGTTGGAGGCCATGGGTGGTGGACCTAGAGAAATGGAGTCCCCGGAAAGGCAGGTGGGAAGGGCCTCTGCAGCCCACCACCCGAAAGCAATCTAAACAATCCCCCGATTCTGAGTCCATCCAGGAAGCCAAGATGCCAAGGAGAGTGGGTGGGGAGGCATCTGCTAGGAGGCCGCCCTGCCCACCCCCACCAGCCCAAACAGATTTGCCTGAGCGAGTTATAAATCTACTGGTACCATTTCTTTTTCGTCACTTGCCTAATCCTGTGCCCTTCGTTTCATGTGCTGTAATTATTAACATCTGCTTTCTGAGCCCGGACCGCGTGGAGTTTGCAAAGGCAGTTTCAGTCCAGAACAATGGTGACAGCTGTTTCATTTAGCCTCGGGCCAGCACTTCCTGTTCAGTCTACATCTGCCCTCCTGTGTCCAATTTCTGTTTCGGGGTTTTGTGTTTTGTTTTCTGGTGGGTTTTTTTTTCCCCTTCATCTGACCTTACTATATGTTTAAGGAGAATTTCTAACTTAGCACTCCAGCTAGGATTTCGAGCACATATGCTTATTAGATTGGCAACCGGGAGAGATAGGAGAAAGCCAGGGTTGTCTCGGGCAGCCTACGCAGTGGAGGGCAGAGGGCTGACCAGGGCCCTGGCGATCCAGACTTCAAGGACATCCCTGGGCCCTGAGGCTGGAATCGGTTGACCTCCTTAGACGTTACATGCAGGAAAAACAGGCTTAGCTCATCTGGTCCCTGCCCTGTGCCATCTCCATAGCTTATTTAGGAAGGGCTCCCCCCAAACATCCCACCGCAGGGATGGTGTTTCTGGGTGGCCCCCAACACCTAGGGGGCCCTTCTTCTTTGGGCGGCAAGCAAGCTGGTTAGTTGGGGCACCATTCGGAGGCCACAGATTCACTTTTTCCACTGAGTCTCCAGCAGAGCAATAAAAATCCTTTCTAATTTGCACAGGGAGGTCCACAGAGGGGGAGGTGGGGGAAGGAAGTGCTGCGAATAAGAGAATAAAGGAAGCCGGAGTTGGGAGATCTGCCTGGACCCCGTTACTGTGTATGGCTGTGCTGACCTAAAGAGAACAGACACCGTGTTCTCCACCCCCATCCCAGCTACCCCGCCTATCCAAATCCATGTGATCCAAACGTGGGGTCCCCTGCACCCAGGTGTCAAGTTAATATGTGAGACCTCACTGCAAGTGCCCGGTTAGAGACCTCAGGATTTGTAAAATCTGCCCTTGAGCTTTGCTGGATATTTACTGCCAAAGAGGGCAAAACTCGGAACACGCAGGGATGTGCACGCGTCCCGTGAGCACAAAACAGGGCACAGGGGCCAGGCGACAGGGTGGGTCACGCCATCTGTGCCTTTCATTGGCTCTCAGGGGCCGGGATTGGCAGAGACCCTCTGGCCCAGTCCCCACCCCCTTTATTTGCCTTGGCATCTGGAAAATAAGAAAATGGGCCGAGAGGAAGGACACCCCTCGTCTACAGTGGTGACCTGGTCGGCCCTCGTTTTCTCTATAATGAAGTGATGAAAGTAAATCTCTGTTGTTTCCACCGCGTCAGTACGGATGTCTCTTTCCATCCCAGACCCTCTTGGCTCTGCTAAGTGGCTCGCATTAAAATTATCTGGGCCCCCGCTCCAAGACGGGAAGAGTGAGGCAACTTAGGGAGACCCCAGGGCACTGCTGCTGGCTGCCCGTGGAACTGAACCCCAGCGCTCCCCCAGAAAAGAGTGAGTGCTGATGTGGCACTGGGGACTTGGGGAGGGGCCCTAGGAAGGGTCTCAGGTCTTTGTTGGGGTACATGAACAGAAGGAAGAGAGAGGCTTGAGAGAGATGCAGCTGAAAGGGAGTGTCTCCCCCACTATCCCCACCAGGTATCAACTATGCAGAGTGGGGGAGCCCCAAGCTGTGGGAACCCCAATACTTCCCAACCCTTGACTTGAGCCTGGAGTAACAGTGGCCTGACGTAGGGCAGGTGTCAGGGTCACAAGGGACATTCCCTAAGCCCTGGGAGCCTCAGCGGGGCTGCCCTCCAGTCCCAACACCTTCCCGGCGCACCTGCCCTGCCCCCACGCAGTCTCCCCGCTCCCCTCCACCCTTCCTTCTCTTTCTCATTCACTCCTTTCTTCTTAAAGTTAATTGCAACTTTTTTCTCAGCTCCCTGATCTGGATAAGCCACATCTCATTAGAAAAAGATTTAGCCAGAGCCAAAGCAGGCTGGAGAAGGAATCCCTAATCAACAGAGAAAAGATTTGGGTGTAATTGCTCTCTCCCGCCATCCTCGCCCCTCCTTCCACCGATCTTTCTCCGCTCATTAATCTGAAAAGAAAGGCGCGGCTGAACGTCTTGGTGTTCAAGTACCTGCTGCTGCAGCAAACAAATCCAAGTGCTTTAGGGTTTTCTTTTGTGGGGGGCGTTCGTGTGGACTATTGTGGGGTATGTGAGTAAAGCGCTTTGGTTCCTGAAACACTTTGGTTGGAGGAGAAAATGCTAGTGGGTGTGTGAAGTGCTCTGGTTGCTGGGGTGTGTGTGTGTGTGTGTAAAGCACTTTGGTTGTTGAGGGGGGTGTGTGAACTGCTTTGGTTGTTGGTGTGTGTGTGTGTTTGTGTGTATGAAGCCCTTTGGTTGTCAGAGGGATGGAAACTCTTGATGTGTCTCTGTATGTATGTGAAGTGCTTTGGTTGGGTGTGTGTGTGTGTGTGTGTGTGTGTGTGTGTGTGTGTGTGAATAAAACCCTTTAATTGTCAGGGGTATGGAAACTTAGTGTGTCTCTGTGTCTCTGTGTGTCTCTGTGTCTGGGTGTGTTGGTGTGTGTGTATGTGTTCACAAGCACCAGGAACACCTTTACCCAAATTCACTCCCCACAGAGGCTGAAACATGGAAAGTAAATTTAGGAGCAAACTCTCTCTCCAGGTAGGGACCCCAGGTCTTCAAGCATCCAGCATGAAATAGCACCGTATTTCCATGCTTTTGTTTCAAAAACTTTAAAGTTTCTTTAATGGTTACATTCCCTTGGAATTAGGAAGAGTGAAAGATATTTTAATTAATTTTTTTTATGTTGAAAAGGAACAGAAACAGTGACATACCCTGCTGAAATGTGAATATTCCAAGAAGGAACAGTCACCCTCCCCAGTCCCCTACCCCCTGGAAATGAGTGTCCATCCCCCACAGGCCACGCACGCAGGTCCCAGGCAGGCTCCTAGTGTTCTGCACTTTGCTTTTTCACCTAGCAAAATTTCTCAGATTGTTTTCTAGCAGCGTAGATTTATATTCATGTCATGTTTTGAATCCATAAAATTAGCAATGGAGAAAAATAATAAGGTACCCCTATCCTGAGTTCAAACCAGGGCACCAGGAAACCCCCTCTCTCTAGTAAAATACAATCATTGCAGCAGGGCATGATGCTCAGCTTCCATCCGCTGCCTCATTAAATCCTCAGAAAACCCAGGAAAGAGTTATCACCCCATTTGTAGATGGCGACACCGATCTAAGAGGCTGGCTAACTTGCTGAAGTCACGCAGTAAGGGAAGAGTCAGAATTTGTACCCAGGCCCGGTGGAAGCACAGCTCTGGGCCTCAGCATTGCCTTCCAGAAGGAAGTAAGGAGTTGTCTGGGGGCTGGGGAGGGAGAGCAGGGGCGTTACCACTACCCCCAAGCCCGGCTGAACCCAGGCCCAGGCTGAGCTAATCTCACCTCTGTGTACCAGCAAGTGAGGAGGGAGCACAAGGCCCCTCTTTGTATCAGTCAACCCACCCTGGTCCTTCACCCTTTTCCCAAATGCCAGTGGCCACTGCTGGCAGGAGGACTGGCAGCCCCCACTGCCATCTCCCATCCCAGAGTGGGGTCTGGCACAGTCTCTGTGTTTCTCTGAGCTCGCCGGGGCACAGTCACACCTGGGCCCTGGGGGACTACCTGCTGTGAGTACCTGCCACAGTGGGGTGCTCCCTTGCCATGAGGGTGTCTCAGTTCAGGTCTCCAGGTTGAACAGGGGGCGGCCAGGTGAGGCTCATGCTGCAAAGTGGGTTGGCGTGCAGGTGCCAGGGGAACGGAGCCCTGAGGCTGGTGGAAGGACAACTCCCACGGCTCTCCTGCTGTCCCACCATCCTCTCCCCTCCTCACCCCATCTTAATCTGTTGTGCGGGTGTGATGAACACTCCTTCCCATGGGCAAAATGAGCACGAATATTTGCAGAGAATGCCACGTCTTATTAGTGATGCTGCAGGAGATGGAGGTGGGAGGGGAGGTTTCCAAGGCACCAGTGAGGAGCTCAGAGCAGGGAGGGGCTGGGGGGTTTGGTTCCTGACCGCAAGCCCTGTGGCCAGCTGCGGAGGGCCCACCAGCCTGGTTCAGAGCCACTGAAGCCCTGCCCAGGACACAGCATTCGCGCTGGCTGCCGAGACACAGAGCCTATGGGAACGTGCACAAAGGCCACCAGGAGGGGGCTCTCCATGTGCCGCTACTGATCCTTGGAAACCCGGCCAGTCCAAAGTGAGCGCAAACCAACACCACATTTTGAAGACGGGTATGAAAATGAAGCATGAATGGCCTCGTGAACATTGGGGGCTTGACTAGCTGTTGAAATAATATTTTGAATAGATTGGGTTAAACGAAACGAATCGAGAAAATGAACAGGTGCTTTGACGCAGGTGCTTTGACGCGCCTGTTTGCTTTCCCTCATCGCACAGGTGTATTAAAATTAAAATGGCATCCGAGGCCAGCGCGGGTGGCTCCCAGGGTATTGGAGTTAGAGCGGCCTGCAACACACCACGCCGCTTCGGTGAATACTGTCGCCCTGGCCTGCTGCGCTGATGCCCCAGGTGTGCGGCCCACGAGCGCGGAAACCAGGCTCACCCGTGAGCAGGGGCTGCGCTGGTTGGTCAGACTCCTCAAGCAGGCGCTGTATTGTTTTGTTTTGTGGGTATTTTTTTTTAAGATTCATTTATGCATACAAGAGCTGGGTACAGGCCAGAGATGCAGGGGAGTGAGAGGATCCACCAGAGACAGAGTGGGGAGCGGAACAGGCAGACTGACGAAATCCACTGCTGAGGGGAGCAGCGGGGAGACAGGAGGGGTCTGCTGCGCCCTGTGGGTAGCCCCCTGGCCGGCCGGGGATCAAATTCGTGCTGCAGCAGCTGCGGGTTGCTTCATGGTGCGGTGCTTAACTGCTTGAGCCTCCAGGGAGGCCCCAGGAGCTGTACTGCTTTGCCGAGCGTCATGCAGGTGTGGTCAGGGCCAGTGAGAACTGAGGGGAATCTGGAGTCTGGGGAAGAGAAAACAAAGTGTGCGGCTTGGGGATTAGGATGACCGGGTCCCGACATCAGCCGGGAAGGCTTTGTGCAGAATCCTCGCTGTGCAGTGCTGGGGGCTTCTCCGCTCTCCTCATCAACTTGGACCCGCCTCTTCCCCTCGGGCCCTCAGCATCTCCACCTGCGAACAGAAGCAGTAAGTGTTCGCGGGGTCGGCAGGGCCCACGATGCCCTTGGCAGGACCCACGATGCTCTCGGCAGGGCCCACGATGCCCTCGGCAGGACCCACGATGCCCCTCGGCAGGGCCCACGATGCTCTCGGCAGGGCGATGCTCTCGGCAGGGCCACGATGCCCTTGGCAGGGCCCACGATGCCCTTGGCAGGACCCATGATGCTCTCGGCAGGATGATGCTCTCGGCAGGACGATGCCCTGGCAGGGCCACGATGCCCTTGGCAGGACCCACGATGCTCTCGGCAGGACCCACGATGCTCTCGGCAGGGCCCACGATGCCCCTCGGCAGGACCCATGATGCTCTCGGCAGGACCCATGATGCCCTCGGCAGGGCCCACGATGCCCCTCGGCAGGACCCATGATGCTCTCGGCAGGGCCCACGATGCTCTCGGCAGGACCCACGATGCCTTGGCAGGGCTGCCTTGGCAGGACCCATGATGCTCTCGGCAGGACCCACGATGCTCTCGGCAGGACCCACGATGCCCTTGGCAGGACCCACGATGCTCTCAGGACACGATGCTCTCGGCAGGACCATGATGCCCCTCGGCAGGACCCATGATGCCCTCGGCAGGACCCATGATGCCCTCGGCAGGACCCATTCCTCGGCAGGTTCCCTCCCTCCCCCGCCTGAGGGTGACCGCAGAGCACCTTGCTGGGGCCCCGGCGAGCGCCAGCTCCCGTGTCCTCCCGGGGTGAGCCGCAGAGTGCCCGTCAGCGCATCTGTGGGTTTAGTGAGACCGCGCAGAGAGGCGAGGCGCTGGCCCTCGGCCGCCCCGCAGGCCGCCCCGCCGCAGAGCAGGCCGGCCAGCCGGTGTGGACAGTCCGGGCGAGCGGGCTCGGGCACGAGCAGTGTCTGCCCGGCGCCTCTCCCACAGGCACACGCACAGACGGCCGATGTCAGGCGGGCTCGTGGTGGCCTCGGCCTGTGGAGGATTTGTTCCCACTGCAGCTCAATTCCCTGATCACAGAACCCGGGAAGAGGGTGCCCTGGCGGGGGCCCAGAGGACGCTGCTGCAGAGAGAGGCCTCGGGGCTTGTGAGAGTGCAGCCTCTGCCTCTGGCGTTTTCAGAGGGAGACTAGAAATTTCTGCTCTGGCAGTGCCTTGGCTCCTTCCCTTGCTGGAAGGGGTCAGGTGTCACGTCTCAGTCCTCTGGGGGAGGGATGTAGGTCTGCAGGCCTAGGCCTTCTTCGCCCTCTTTTTCCCACCGGGGGAGGATTCTGACTTCGGTTCTGCTCAACAGCTGTTTTCATTTTTTTAACCCCTGAATTGTGGGCAAACAGCATCCTGCATTAAATACTTGATCCGCTGGCGGCTCATCTCCCACACACACTCGCCTCACAGACACAAGCCTGCCGTAGGAGTAAGTTAAACTCGATTTGTCTCTGAGGTTGTTATTTCAGACTTAATTGGGAGGAACCTTGAGTTCATAGTGGAGGCTCCCAGCTGTCTCTGGCGTTCATTGGCTGCCATCTGCTGGGCAATAATGGGATGACAGGGTCTCCTGGCTGGCCGGCTGTTTTCCCAGCAGTGACAGTTCATTCATTCAATCAAAAAAAAAGTTATATATATATATATACACACACACACACACACATATGCACACAGTAACTGTATGCTAGGCATAGTTCTAGGCATTTGGGCTTCATCAGTGAACAAGACAAATACCTCTTCTCCTGGAGTTGGTATTCCTGTGGGGGGTGACAGGTAATCAGCAATGAACATAAAGAATGTGCTGAAAAGTGAAAAGTGCATGGGAAAAAATTTTAAGTGCTGGGTGGAGGAGGCGAGTTGCAATTTTAAATAGTTTTCAGAGTCAGTCTCATTAAGAAGGTGACTTGTGAACAAAGACTTGAAGGATATGAGGGATTTGCGACAGAAGAAGAGCTTACCTAGTAGAGGGTGTGGGAGCGCAAAGGCCCTGGGGTAGGAAGGTGCTCTGTGGGGTCAGGGAATACCACGGAGGCCAGAGAGGCTGAGAGGGTGAGCCAGACGAGAGGAGCACAGAGATCAGGAAGGAGAAGGGGCCAGCTAGCTCAAGGTCTTGTGGGCCACTGGTCAAGAGACTTGGCTGTCTTTGTTGGCTTCATTGCCCTAAGAAGACACACAGACTGGGTGGCTTATACAAAAGATTCATTTCTCACAGTTGGAGGCAGGGAAGTCCAAGATGGAAGTCCCTGCTGACTCAGGTTCTGGTGAGGGCCACTTCCTGGCTTATAAAGGACCAGCTTCTCACAGTGGGCTCATGGGGTCTTTCCTCAGTGGCTTCTGTCTTCTTTGAAGTCACTCACCCTCTCACTGGAGCCTCCTCCTCATGGCCTAATTCAACCCTAATTACCTCCCCAGCTCTGAGTCTGAATGCCATCATGGGGCAGGGAGTTAGGGCTGCCACATCTGAATTGGGGGTGTGGAAGGGGCAGACATTCAGTTCACAACATCAGCTTTTACTTCAAAGCCGTCATTCCAGAGAAAGGGAATGGATGTACCACAGTTTATTTCTTCTTTCTCCTCCTGGAGCACATTTTGGTTGCCTCCAAGTTTGAGCAATTCTGACTAAAGCTGCTATTGAACATCTGTGTGCAAGGCCGTGTGTGGACAAGCCAAGACATCTGGAAGATGGTCTCAGAAGCACAAGCCATTCTGTTTCTCTTCACTCATTCGGTGAAGGTGTAAATAAAATGGGAAATGAGAGTCAAATCATGTGTTGAAGGTGATGTGAGTGGGTGTGCCTGGGTGTGAGAGTGTGAATGTGTGTGAGTGTGTGCACATGTGTGTGTAATACTAAGCAAACGCTGGAAAATTGAACGCTTTATTCTTTAATTGCAGTGCCTTCAAAAAAAAAAAAAGCATAACAATTTTCTCTACCAATGAGCCTCTGTCAGAGTCCCTCACTTTCCTTCCCCAAACCCGGAAACTGGGCCAGCTTCCGTCTGCTAAGCGTATTTACAGGCACAAAACCACCCTCCCTCTTCCCTCAGTCCTGCTGACTCACCCCATGCCTTTCCTACAGAACACTGCTCTTCAAACCCCATCTCAGGAGTGAAGCCCCCCTTCACCAGGCCTCCTGCGGAGAGTTGGGAGTCAGGTAAGTTGTGGTGAGACACGCGTCACCTCATGTGGAAAGGTAACAAGACGTCCGCTTCAGAGGCGGATTTTGTGATGTTCAGGTCTGCATTTGCCACTTCCCACCCTGGGGCTGGGATTGGAGACAAACACTTTACCATCTCTCAGCTTCTGCCTCAAGGGGAAGAAAGGTTGAGGGGACCAAAGGGATCCTCATTCGTGTCCCCGATGTTGACTGGACACCCACATGTGCCTGGTGCTGGCCTGGGTATCAGAAGCACGATAATGAACACTAATGGAGAGTATATTCTAGAAGGATGTAATGTTCACTGGCATAAGACTTCACTCATTCAAAAACAGGTGTGTAAGTTCCTAAGCATCTTTCTAGTTTCCTCTCAGTTATTAGAAGTTGTGTATGTGTGTGTGTGTATGTATTTATACATACACACTTATGTTTAAAGACATGAAGACACCAAGAGTTGGAGACTGGAGTCTCTAAATCCCATTTATGTTTGTTTAAAAAATGAAAATCATACTATATAAATATCTTTAACATGTATCTGAGTTGTAATGCTATATTTAATAGTAATACTATTAAAATGCTTGCCACAATTCTAGGATAATATTCTTTGGTGGGAGAGAGAAAGAGAGAGGAGAATACAATACAGAACTACATGTTTAGTTACACATCTGAGACATTTTATTTCTCTTTAAGAGAAAAACTTAAACAAATATGGCAAAATAACATCTATTGAATATTTAAAATTCGCTATTTAAAATTTGCGAATACTAGTCCTAAGCTGTGTGTGCTATTTCTGCATAACAGATCAGTAAACTGAGGCTCAATGAGACATTCCAAATAGGTCATTGAAACTAAGTGTATCAAAGTTTGAAGTCTTTGCTCATTTCATGAAATCACCAGCCTCTTAAATGTACATTAATGCGCACCTGGATTCTATTTGCTATTATTTTGCTGAGGATTTGTAGCTCTAAGTTCAGGAAAGAAATTGGACCGTTGTTTTCTCTTTTTTTACTATTAAACTTTATTTTTTTAAAAAAAGATTTTATTTGTGCATAGAAGAACTAGGGTGTAGGCCAGAGGTGGTGGGGGTTAGAGGAGTTAGAGGGTTCACAAGAGACATAGTGGGGAGCAGAACAGGCAGATCAACTGAAATGCACAGGTGAGGGGAGCAGCGTGGGAGACAGGAGAGGTCTGCTGCGACATGTGGGTCAGGGGGATCGAACCTATGCCTCAGTGGCTGGTGATAATTTGGTAATGCTGAGATTTTAACCCCTGAGCCACCGGGAGGCCCTATTAAACTTTATTTTACAGCAGTTTTGTGTATATTGCAGAATGGAGTGGAAAGCAGAGAATTCCTTGCCCTCTACCTCCCCTGCCCCCAACCTGAGTGGTTCATTTGTTGTCATCATTATTGCCCAGACTCCAGAGTTTACATTAGGGATCATTTATGGGCTTTGATAAAGTTTTAATGTTACGTATCCCCATAATAGTATCATACAAAATTGTCTTATTTCCCTAAAAATCCTCTGTTCCTCCTATTCATCCCTCCCTCACTTAGCAATATGCATTTAAATTCCCTCTGGCTTGAGAGATCATTTCTTTTCAGTGCTGAATATTTCATTGTCTGGATGTACCACAGTTTATTTATCCATTCACCTACTGACAGGCATCTTGGTTCTTCCAAGTTTTGGCAATTATGAATAAAACTGCTATAAACATCTGTGTGCAAGTTTTTGTGTGGACACACGCTTTGATTCATTGGGGTAAATACCAAGGAGTGTGATTTGCTGTAGCATATGGTTAGAGTATGTTTAGCTTTGTAAGAAATTGCTGAACTGCCTTCCAAAGTGACTGTGCCATTTTGCATTCCCATCAGCAGTGAGTGACAACTGCTGTTATCTGCATCCTCACCACCAGCATTTGGTGCTGTCAGTGTCTTGGATTTTGGTGATTCCAATAGGTGTGTGGTGGCATCTCACGGTTGTTTTAATTTGCATTTCTGCAACGATATATAATGTGGAGCAGAGTTTTGTAAGTGTCTTTGCCATTTCTGAATCTTCTTTGGCAAGGCCTGTTTAGTTCTCTTGCCAACATTTTTAAGCAGGTTGTTTGTTTTCTTATTATTAAGTGTTAAGAGTTCTTTGTATATTTTGGATAATAGTCCTTTATCAAATATATTTTGCAAATATTTTATCCCAGTCTATGCTTTGTCTTCTCATTCCCCAATTGCCTTTCACAGGGCTGAAGTTTTAATGTAATTTTCATGAAATCTAGCTAATCAATCACTTCTTTCATGGATGGTGTCTTTGATCTCGTATCTAAAAGTTTATTGTCACACCCAAGGTCATCTAGGTTTTCTATATAATTCGCTCTTCCTTTTCTAGTTTCCTGATGTGGAAACTTAGATTGTCGATTTTAGAAGTTTCTTCTTTTCTAATATATACATTCAATGTTATAAATTTCCCCATAAGCTTTCACTGTATTGATAGATCACATTTTCATTTAGCTAAAAATATTTTTAAATTTCTCTTGAGATGACCCATGTGTTATTTACAATTGTGTTGTTTAGTCTCCAAGTGTTTGGGGATTTTCCAGCTATCTTTGTGTTATTAATTTCTTGTTTAATTCCAGCAGGGTCTGAAAACAAACATAGTATGATTTCTATTCTTTCATATTTGTTAATGTGTTTTATGGCCCAGAATATGGTCTTGCTTGGTGAATGTTCCATGTGAGCTTGAGAAGAATGTGTATTTTTATGTTTTGGAGTGAATTAGTCTATAAATTTTAATTATATCCAGTTGATTTGTGGTGCTATTGAGCTCAATTATGTCCTTACTGATTTTCTGCTTGTTGGATCTGTCCATTTAGGGGATACTAAAGTCTCCAACTATAATATTGGAATCTGCCATTTCTCCTTACAGTGCTATCCAATTTGCCTCATTTATTTTGAGGTTCTGTTGCTAGGCACACACACATTAAGAATTATGGCTTCTTGGAGAACGGAACCCTTTATCATGTAATGCTCCTCCTTAGCCCTGATAACATTCCTTGCTCTGAAATCTGCTCTGTCCAAAATGACTATAACTACTACTGCTTTCTTTTGATTAACACTAGCCTGATATATCTCCATTCCTTTGTTTTTCTTAATTGAAATAATATTGTAACAAAACATTATGTAAGTTTCAGGTATGTATCCTTAAAAATCAGCATGTGTAAGTACTACATTAAGGTCATCACTAGAAAAACCAATTCTACCTTTTACATGTGATTGTCCTTTTTTCCCTGATTTACCAACCCTCGACTTTTGCTATTATCCCTTCCCTACTGCTAACGACTAATTGGTCTTATATCCTAAGTTTATTTGTTTTATTTACTTTATGCATTTGTTTGTTTTCTCTATATAATCACAAATGAGTGAAATCATATGGTCTTTGTCTTTTCCATCGAACTGAACTTATCTTCCTAAGCACAATTATTTACATAATTATTTACAAAGCATAATTTTTTCTATCCATATTATGGCAAACAGCAGAATTTCATCTTTTTATAGCCACATGGTATTCATTGAGTGCATATACAACATCTTTTTTATCCAATCATCTGTTAATGGGCACATATATTATAGGTTGTTTCCAACTCCTGGCTGTTGTAAGTAAGGCTGCAATAAGCATTGGACTGTATGTCTCTCTTCCAATTCGTGGTTTTGCATTTTTCATCCACCCCTTTATGTTTAATCTACATTTGTCTTTATATTTAAAGTGGGGTTCTTAAACACAATATAGAGTTCTGTTTTGTTTTATGATTCACTCTGAAAATCTCTCTTTTAATCGGTATATTTAGACCATTGATGGTTAAAGAGATTATTGATATAGTTGGATTACTATCTACCATATATGTTACTGCTTTCTATTTCTTGTCCTTCTTAGTTCCCATTTTTGTCTTCCATGACTTTTAGGCCTTTTGTAGTGTCAATATTGAACATTTTATCTTTTTTAGCATATCAATTGTGTTTGTTCTTTTAAATTCTTCTTAGTAGTTACCCTAGAGTTTGCAATGCAAATTTATGTACTATTCCAAGCCCCCCTCTTCCAAATAACACTGTGCCACTTCAGGTGGTACAAGCATCTTCTAGTAACAAAATATCCTAATTCCTCCCTCCCATTCCTTTTATCATTTCTACTCCAATGGGTTAGGTGCTGATAAAACCCCAAAAGGGTAGTTTTAGTAGTTTTTCTAGAGATGTGTTAAGAACAGAAATTCTCTGGCATGTTTCAAAATGGTTCTTGTTTCCACCCCCTGTTGGAAGCAAAAGTTTTTTCTCTCATATTCACTGTGAGAATCTGATGGAACTTTTTTTTTTTTTATTTTGTGGAACTTCTTGACATAAAACTCACAAAAAAGTGGAGGCCCCTTTGACTGGGGTCCTTAGAATTATTCATTCCTAGAGCTGAGCCTGCAGCAATTTGTCAATTATTGTTCCATTTTTTTCTATATCTGTACTGATTTCCACAGTGGTTTCTGCCCTGGTAAGATGTTTTTCTCGGTACCTCCTGTTTCTCAATTTTTTGAAGCAGCTGTTTGCCCTGTGACCTCACTTGTCCAGTGGATCCAAGAAGTATTTGTGTTCCAAGTTTGTTCAGCTTTTTATTGTTAGGTCTGAGTGGCAATTACTAAGCTCCTTATATGTCAAACTAGAAGCTGAAAGTTTCCTAGTTTTCTTTATTTGTGCTGTCTTTATCTAGTTTTGGTATATCAGGGTAAGACAAGCTTCATAAAATAAGTTGGGAATTACTTCCTTTCTTCTGCTTCCTGGAAAATATGATGTTAATTTATGTTGTCTATTTCTTGGAAAAGATTATATAAAATTTATGTTAATTCTTTAAATGTTCAAAAGAATTCTCCAGTGAAATCATCTGAGACTTAAAATTTCTTTTTCAGATACTTTTTAAATTACAAACTCAATTGCTTTAATGGTTATAGGACTAGGACAATTGTCCTTCATATTGGTTGAGTGTTGGTATTTTGTGGGATTTGCAGAATTGGTCCATTTCTTTAAAGTTATCAAATGTGTTAGATAAAGTTGCTTAACACATCTGCTTTATTACCTTTTTAATGATTAAAAATCTGTAGTGATATCTCCTATTTCATTTCTGATCCTGAGAATCTGTGTCTTCTTTTGTCTTCATCAATATCACTAGAAGCTTATCAATTTTATTGATGTTTTTGAAGAACCAGATTTTTGTTTCATTGAATTTTCCTTTAATATCTTCCTGTTTATAAGTTGAGTGATTTCCACTTCTATATGCTGTCCTTCCTTCTGCTTCTTTGGCTTTAATTTTGTTCTTCTTTTCCTATTTTCCTAAAATGAAAGTGAGAACTTAGATTATTGATTTGAGATGTTTCCTCTTACTAATATAAGAATTTAATGTTATAAATGTCCCTCTCAGTTCTGCTTTGGCTGCATCCCATGTACTTTGATATGTTATATTTTAATTTTCATTTAAGTTCTATGTATTTTTCAATTTCTTTTAAGATTTTCTCTTTAAACCATGAATCACTTAGATGTGTACTACATAATTTCCAAATATTTGGAGATTTCCCTATTGTCCTTTTATTGATTGTATTTTAATAACTATATATGATAGTATTTTATCTCCATAAGAACAGGAATTTGCCCACTTATTCCACTGTTTTATCACTGATGCTGAGAATAGGACAATAGTATATGCTCAAGAAAGGAGGATGGATGCTGGAAATATTTAACTTAAGAATTAATAAACAGAAAACTAAAGGTTAAAATGGGGAAGGGAGACTGAGGGTGAGTATTGCTGGGTGGGGAAATTATTTTCTTGTATGTTCCTCATTTTAGGATCCATATTTTTTCAAATTAGCTGTAATTGTTATAGAGCAACCCCGATATTAAACGGGTTCCTGGCTGTGGGTCCTCACCCGCGCGCTTTAAAGGGACTTATGAATACTCCACTACAGACACACGCAAAAGGGTTAATAAAAGGTTTATTTACAAGAGAAAAGGAATTAAGGAAAATGTACAACTCAGGGAGAAAATAGGGAAATAAAGTCTTTAATGCGTCCTACCCGATCCGACGACCTGGAAACCCAAAGTCACTCTCAGAGCTAGACGGACGCCGCGAGCTGGCCAAGGGCCCCAAAATGGAGAGCCCCAAAGCCCACATGTCTGCCTTTTGTATCCACCTGGCTGCTTAACCCCACCCTCAGGTCCCAGCCACCTTCCCTTTAGTGGTGATGGGATTTGGAGTTCCCAGTGTCTTTGGCTTTGACCTGGGGTGGGGGTGGAGTCCACAAAGCCTGTATGGAATTTGCTTTGGGGCAGCCTTTTCCCCCTAACACTGGGGTGGGGGTGGAGTCCACAAAGCCTGTATGGAATTAGCTTTGGGACAGCCTTTTTCCCCTAACATAATGAGCATGTGTTACTTTATAATCAGGTAAAAGGACATCCAAATATGGGAGCTACTATTTCTGATCATTTTTATTCCCTCATCAAAACTTGAATTGCTATTTTAAAAAGCTGAAGATGAAAGGCAGGGCCACAGAAAGACCCCCAGGAAGGTTTTAGAGCTGAGCTTACTCAGACCCCTTCAGGGAGGCAGGAAAGGACCCTGCTATTTGCACTTTCATAGGTCTGTGAGACTGTGCTACAATAACTTTATCATCATGACCATGTGCATTTTAAGTCACAAAGGTCAATTTCATCCTTCTCGTCTTACTGTACAGACACCCCTCGAGATCTTGTAAATTAATGTTTGTTTCAGGAGATATGGTTTGCCATTGAAAATAATGCATCCATCTGCTTAAGTCCAGCTGTCAAAATCCCTTTGACAATTTACTCTGAGGAAGCAGTACTGATGTTTGCTCTCAGGGTTTATTGTGTGCAAAAGATTGCAAAAAAAGAAAAAGAAAAATAAGAACAGGGAGGAAATACTATAGGGTTTTTTTTTTTAATATAACCATCTTTTACACCTTTGGTTATATTCTCTCCATGTTTTTTTTTTCAAAGATAATCTTTGGAAAGGTGAGTAGATGGGACAATTTGATGGTAACCTCAGCTGGTCAGTTACCACCCAGAAGTTTCTTCAGTGCGGACAATTTCTGAAGATGAAAAGAATGCTGACAATTTCATTTAAATGTTTTAAAATATTTTCTACCAACAGTGAGATTGCCTGAATCTGGAAATTATTTTTACCCTCTTCTGATTTCAGGTGAAGTGACTTGCTATAAGGTCCAGAGATATCCTGGGGGCCCAGGGTCAGGCAAATATGTAACCTGAGGCTCCAGGATCTTCAGGATACCATTCCTTGGGGAACCCCCAAAAAAGTGGGAAGGGACTGTGGGGACCTTCCATTCTCCTTGGAGCTAAGTCAAAGATTAGAGATTAGGTTCAACAAGTATATAGATATCAATTCATCAGAGTCAAGGACATGGAAATCTACAAAATAATGACATAGACTGATGGGGGAAACAAAGAATTCACATCTCAAGAAAGATTCTTATCAAATAAAACAGACTTTGCTGAAACCAGTCAGAAATAGAATATTGCAATACTGACCAGCTAGTCCATTTCAAAAACCATTTGCTTTCTATCATCCCTTGGCACCTGATTCTCTGGCTTTCTGTTATTGTTACTAACTTGACCAATTTGACCTGAATACATCAAAAGGCTTAGACTTGTTTGTTCATTTGATTTTTATTGACAACTACTCTTCAATTAAATTCAAAGGCACCCATCGCTCCTCCACAGCTCCCTGGTGGAGATCACCCTTGCCCACC
The DNA here is from genome assembly GCF_014898055.3 of Talpa occidentalis. Taxonomy (NCBI): domain Eukaryota; kingdom Metazoa; phylum Chordata; class Mammalia; order Eulipotyphla; family Talpidae; genus Talpa; species Talpa occidentalis. Next base: position 8,691,878 of record NW_023605194.1, read on the forward strand.
ATGGGACTGTTTACCAAATATTTCTGGCCTTAGGAGCAAGCAAGGAAGATGTTTCCCTTCCTGTAACAGTGATTGTGAGTCTTGCTTTGGCCAATGACATGTGTGCAGAAGTGACACTTGGGGCAGAAACTCCAGGTCAGTGTGTAATCCACTCCATTGTCTTCCCTCTTCTGTTGTGAGTGTGACTGTGTGTGTCAAGATGAGGCCGTCATGAATCCTGAAGAAACTGTGACATGCAGAGTACCCCCTGCTGACATGAACAGGAAGCAGGAACAAGAGAAAGCACTTGCTGTGTAAAGATCTAGTGGCTATCGCTGGCTGATTCTTGTTGATACACACACACACACACACTGAGTAGTTACGTGTGCAAGCTATGTGTATCCCCTTGGTGGGGATACAAGATAAGACACAATCCCTGTTCCCAAAGAGCCAGCAAGTTGCTTTGGCAGATGAGATATCTTGACTATAATGATAACAACACAAGAGTGGCTAGTTCAAGGGAAATTACAAGATGTTCGTAAAGCCTTAAGAAGGAATTCACCAGACAGCAACCTGGGTGGTGTAAGAATGGCTCACTTGACAAGAATCCCCGTTGGCCCCCAACTTTACCCTTCCCCTTCCCCCACCCTACTCTTCCACTGGATGGCCCTGTCTGGGTTCCATTAACAGGCGCCTTCTCTCCTGCTCCTCTTTGGGTTGGGTCCATGGCGCGACAGGGTGAGGGCTTAGCACAAGATGGAAGGGAAGGAGGAGAATGAAGCTAAAATAACTATGCCTCAAGCTCACTTTGCAGGGTCTTCTCTGCTGGCCCCCTTGGCTGAAGGTCCCAGTGGCCCCTCTCAAAATGACTCTCCCCTTGGCCCTCTCTGTCCCATTGCCCACTGCTCTCTTCCTTCACCTTTCAGGCTCAGGGTGATCTGAGACACCCCCACCCAATGCCTCAATCATCAGCTCCAGTACCTTGCAGAAACTCCAGGAAACCTTCTTGGTTTCCCAATATCCTGCCCACACCTTTGTAAATAATCCATTTTGTAAGGGTTCTGTAAATTACCCTAACCTGAATGTGCATCTGTTTCCTGAGAGACCCTGACCAACAGCACCTGTGTGGGGAGCCAGCAGGGAGAGGACTTGGTCATAATTTGTCTACTTACAGGGTCAGCTAGCAAGAGGGGAAGGAGATTTTTTAAATGATTAATTTCATTAAGAAATTATGAAATGACTTTGCCTCTCCCTCCAAACTGGAAGATACTGCTCTAAAGTGGAAGAAGTTCAGAGCAAGCATTGTCCTCACTGCCCCTATGGTGAGTGAGCGGGTCCTCACAGAGCCCTTGTCTTACAAAGTCCTTGGCAAATCCTGCAGCCACAGGAGCCCCCAGGATGTCACATCCCCTCCGAGGAGCACCCCAGACCCCCATTTTCTGGAAAAGTTGGCACCAGAATTCCAACCATTGTTTTCAACTTGAACCTAAGGCCAGAAGACTAATTTCTAGATGGTCAAGGAAAATCCCAGACCTTTCTTTTAAACCACCATGTATAGCATAGAGCTGCTTGGAAGAGAGATCCTATCTCTTTGCCACAACCCTACCAACTGGGAGTTCTCCTTTGTCCTGACTCAGGCTTCCTATGGCGAATCCACTGAATTTAGTCATTGGTGGGTTGGTTTTTTTCCGGTTGCTTGGTTGCTTGGTTTTCTCTGTGGAAAGTCAAAGGGGACCTTGAAAGAGTTGAATTTGTAAACACTCTGGGCTCCATTCTTTGTTTCCCCTCCCGAAGAGAGGAGGGGAGTGGCTGCTCCTTCGCTGGATCCCCTCTGGGAAGGTGCAGCCAGGAAGAGGCTGGTACCTGTAGCCCCAGCAGTTTCCAAAGCAGCTGGAATGAGCAGACACTTGATTGCAGCTGCTGGGGCTGGACCCGGGGGCGAGTCTGCTCAGGCATGCAGGATGTAAAGTGAGAGGAAGTGCAGACGGCAATTTGGAAGATTTAGGAGTTCTTGGGCTGTCATTGAATTTTATGGTGTTGTCACTGACATGCGTATGTATTCTCTGCAGAGCAGGTAAGAGATGAGGAGAGGAAGGGCGGGCGTTCCCAGGCATCGGGTCTGAATAGCTGGGCAGATGGGGAAAGACATGGGGGAGGAGGGCAGGGATTGTCTGGAAGTCTAAGGAGCCTGTTTGCTCCTGAGCGCCAGAGGGTGCCTGCCAGGGGCGGGGGTGGGGCCCTGTAGGAAGCAGTAGAGGGGTGATAAAATCCAGCAGTATAACTTGCATTAACAGCTCCCTTGAATTAAAAACTCACTTTTCAAGGAAACAAATACTGATCCATACCACGAGCTGCAGGGGTTGCTCACTCCAGGGTGCAGAAAGGCAGGGTGGCTGAGCCATGAGGGAGCTGCAGAGAAGTGCAGGGCCCAGCGCACAGGCACAGAGCACACCCAGGTCCGGCATCCTGGGACGCACTTTTCAGGGAGGGGGAGAAGCAACAACTCTTCGATGGATGCCAGCACTTCTGGAGGTGACCCGAACCCGGGCTCTCCCTGGAGGCTGCCCTCGGCACACACCACACACAGCCCCTGGGGAAATGCGAGGTCTGCTCCCCTGGGTCTGGCCTGAGCGTTTGTATTCTCCATAAACTTTTACTTGGAACATACTTAGAATAAAAGCAAAGTGTAGACAACTGCTGCCCCAGCTCAGAGACACTTCTGCTTCCTCCAAGCTACCATCACACAAAAGCAGGTGGAAATGACCCAATGGACAACCCCGGAAGTTTGGTTAAAGGACCAAGCCTTGACCTGGAGACCAAGTGCCTTTTCCAACTTCCTTACTCCCTCCTCATCATCAAACAATGATGATCACCCCAGGGGTGACTGGGGTCAGAGGTCCTCAGGGAGTGGCGGGCTGGTCACCAGGCACAAGTGTAAAGGGCAGGTTATGCTTTGTGAATTTGCCACAGTCCACAATTGAGTGCTTCCAGGAGCTTTGCTTGGTTGCTTCCCTTGAAATCCTTGTGCCCCTCATGCAGAAGGTCCTCCTGTCCCCATTTTACAGACAAGTTGTCTTAGACGCTTGGATGTGTCCAAGGTCTGAGTAATTGCCATGTGGGGTCCAACGTATGGGAGGTATATACTGATGCCTGGGAGCTGGAGACCCGACTGTGCAGAGCAGGCAGTGGTGAGAGAAGAACAGCATCTGAGCTGCTGCTTGAAACACCCAGAGAATCTCCAACGGGAAGGCAGAGGGAAAGGAAATCCTGGAGCAGGAACAGCCGTGCAAAAGTACCTGGGGGCAAAACAGTCCAGTTAAGGGGTCTGCGTCGTTTGTTTTCTGGAATCTTAGAGGTTTTCAAAGCAGCATGGAAGATGCAGCGATGCAGGAAGATAGGTAAATTATAAAGGGCTTTGAAGGAACTTCTGGAAGCAATAGGGAGCCTCTGAAGGTTGCAAAGGGGAGAGAGCACCTACAGATCACAGGCAAATTGACGTGAGCCCATTGTCAGTGCCCTGGGAGAGGAGGGAGAGGTGCGTGGGTGGGGCACACAGAGCTGGTTCCTGGCAGCGGGGTTCTCTGTGGGAAAGGATCCCCCCAAGGCCAACATCCCAGTGAAGGCGGCAGCTTCTGGAGAGGGAAAGACAGTTTTCAAATGAATCCATGAACAGACAACGTGAAACCAGGAGCATTTTAGTCTCAGCCCAGATTTACCTGCATCCACCTCACTCTGGGGAACTGAAAAAGAAACAGTAAAGAAAGGGTCAGATGATAAAAACCAGCTGAGTTGCTGCCTCTCTTGGGCTCTCTGGCTCTGACTTTTCCGCTATATTTAGATGCTCTAGAATTCTCTGCTCAGGCATCCCCCACCCACCCGCCCCCAGGCAAGTGAACATACTCGCCTCCCGCTGCTCGCTGCCAGCCCCACCCAGCTTCCTGTCCCACCCAAGGCCCCGCTCCCAGCAGGAGTCTGGGGGGCTCCAAGAGTCACAGCCCTCACTTTTCTCTGGGTTTGGATTCCACAGAGAACCACCCAGAGCTTGGTGTTGCTCTCCTGTTGAAGAAAAGAAAGCCTAGATTCTTTCTTTGGCTGGATGTTTCACCCTGACTGGTTTTCATTAGCTTTTCAAGTGGAAAATAAATCCCCCCCACCAGTGGAAAGTTGCCACTTAGATGCAGAGTCACTCTTCATGAAATATGTTTTATGCTGGATGACCCAGGTCCATTCTTCTGTGGCTCTGGCCAGGCCCCGCAGGACTGTGCTTTAGAAGCCCTCCTGGCGGCACCATCGAAGGAGCTGGTGGCCACATTCAGGGTGGAGGAAACTTGGGAAATTTGAGCAACCTGCTCTCCACTGCCCAGCCTCAGCTGGAGACCCTGACCCCCAAGAAGCATCTCAAAGCCCCCTCTTTTTCTTAGCCTCTCATGCTGGAGTTTCAAAGGAAGAAAAAGAAAAACTAACCCCAGTTCCTTGGGTAGAACCCCATGCCCTGGAGCTGTGCAGGCGGAGGGGGCCCAGCTGCACACAGTCGTCCTCTGGGGCTAACTCTACCCGCACAGAGACCATGAGGAGTCTGGGGCCCCGGGCCAGCACTGAGCAAGGTTAAGATACAAGTAAGAAGAGAGATGGACAAGAAGTAGAGGCAAGAAGTGAGCCTGAGGAAGGAAGGAGGAGACAGGAAGTGGAGACATCGGTGAGAAAGCAGATGCAGGAAGTGGAGAGACAAGAAGTGGGGAGACCGGCCAGCAGGGGCCTCCTCTGCCAGCTGGCCTCCCCGAGCAGGGGATGAGGGGAGCTCAAGTCTCTACCAGGAAAATTCAAGCCTGGAGATAATTTAAGCTTTCCTGGGACTCTGCCAGCCATCTCCAGAGCTTTGTCAGATTTTCCACCTACTTCCGTTGCATGTGGAAATCCAACCTCCATCTTAGAAAGTCCATCATCCTCAACACTGGCTTTTCTTCAACTATTTTTTTGTTGTTATTCGGGAGACTTTGTAACCAAAGATATGTGGGAGAAGAGGTTGTGGGACTAACTACCATTGTCCCCCACTACACACATACACACGCACTCAGGCAAAGGCACTTCTTGGGGAGGGGTGAAGAATCAGGTATGGGGGTCTCCTGATTTCATCGCCAGAAAAATATCAGGCAACCACCGAGCCCCAGAACATGGTCCCACTCCTTGGAATGGTAGCTGCTCCTCAGAGAAAGTCAAGCTTCCTTTCTACTAGTTGTGTAAATATAGCGCCAAATAAAAACATATATATAAGGATTATACCAGGTACACCTATTTTTAAGTTCATGGTCTTCCGCTCTCTCCTACTCCCCACCCCCCTTCTGAGGGTCCCCGTTTTGATGCATGCCTTTGATTTCTTTAATGCTTATAAAACACTCTAACCTACTATCTTTTTTTCCCCACACAAAGCTGAGACACATATTATTTCGAAACTTCTTGCTAAAAAAATTTAACATTATATCCTGGCCGATGTCCAGTTCCTGACATGTGCATCTGACTCATTCTTTTTTAACAGCTGCTTTGCATCCCTTGGTGAGGATGCACCGTTGCCTGAGTCCACTTGGGTTCTGACAACAAAAATACCGTAGCTGGGGCCTCCTAAGCAACAGATTGTTCTTTCTTACAGTTCTGGATGCTGGGAAGTTCAAGATCACGGTGCTGTGAGGGATGAGGGATCACGTCCTGGTTCCCACGGCGGTCCTCACGGGGCGGAAGGGGTCGGGGAGTTCTCGGGTCTCTTTTATCAGGGCTCTACTCCATCCATGACAAACCTTCTTAACTCATCACCTCCCATTCACACTCCGGGTTGGTTTTCGGCAAGTGGATTTGAGGGGCACCTTTTGTCCACAGTGACCGTGACTTTATTATCCCGATGTTGATGACAGCAGGTTGTTTCAGGTTGAGTTTTTGTTGTTGCTGTTTTTGGGGTCTGTTTTGTTTTGCTGTTTGTAAATGACCTTGTAATAATGACTGTGCATCTCTCCTGATACAGTACGGTTGGTTTTTTTCTTTTATATATATATATATATATATATTAGATTTATTTATTTATTTATACAAGCACTGGGTACAGTCAGAAGCGCGGGAGAGAGAATTGGAGCAGAGCCAGAGCAGGGAGCAGAGCAGGCAGAAGGACCAAAGTACACTGCTGAGGGGAGCAGCGGGCGGCAGGAGAGGTCTGCGCGCCATGTGGGACCCTCCTCCGGTGGCCGGGGAGCAGCCGGGATCGAACCGGCGCCGCAGAGGCTGCGGGCAGCTTCGCAACCCAGCGCTCAACCGCTGAGCCACCGGGGAGGCCCTAAGGTTGTTTTTTTTTTAAAGATTTATTTATTTATGCGTACAAGAGCTGGGGTACAGGCCAGAGGTGGGAAGGGGTGAGAGGATTCACCAGAGACAGAATGGGGAGCAGAACAAGCAGACTGACCGAAGTACATTGTGGAGGGGAGCAGCGGGTGAGACAGGAGAGGTCTGCAGCGCCTTGTGCGTTGCTCCCTGGCCCGCCTAGGATCGAGGCTGCGGATTTCTTCATAGGTTTGCATCTTAACCCCATGTGCCCCCAGGGAGGCCCCTACACTAGGGTTTTGATTCTGTGGCACAGAGCGGGTTTGGAGGCAGAAGAAACAGGTTTAAATGGTCTGAGCTCCCTCCAGATAGCTCTGGAGTTCTCACAGTTCACACCCCTGCAGAACAATCGTCAACTCTAGATCCAGAACCAGGTAACAATTTATCAAGGGAAGGAAAGTCTTTTTTTCCAATTTAATTTCTCCTTTAGGTAAAACATGTGCAATACCTTTGTAAGTTCTAAAGTATTTACAGCTAAGGTACCAGCTGGTGATGACTTGCTCTGTAAGCAGCCGTGACTCCAGTCCCAAGGCTGCGGATTTTCCTAAATCAGTGCCCAGCCAAGCTTTTGGAAATTTCCCAGGGGGAGGGGGGAGGAGTTGCAGTTTTGGGGGTCACTCTGGGCAACCCTGCAATCATTCCAGTGGTTCCTCTTATAATCACACACTTGCTATTCTGTCACCTGGCCCATTTGCCCAAATTGGAACTGAGCCTTTTCTATAACACACTGTAGGGTAAGGAAAAAAATGTCAGGCTTTTCTGCCCTTCCGCCATCAGGATAGATGATGGCTCCTTGTCCTGAATGCATGCCTGATGGCGGGCACCTGGAGTAGGGTGTGAGCATAGGTAGATGGGATTCACCTGGGCTGAGACTGGGCTTTTAAGGGCGGCGTCATGAGGACGCCAGCAGAAGCTGAAAGAGAAGCCGAGAGAGAAGCAGAGAAGCAGAAGCAGAGATCACCGGAGAGCCCAGATAGAGTGAAGATTTGCTGGGGGCTGGGAAGCCTGCCAGCCTCCCGACCCCCAGCACCCCTGCCTGCTGTGTCCTGGGTAAACACCAATAAAAGCCTGCAAAAACCACTGTAAATCCTTCTAGTTTGAGGAGAGGTCTGCAGGACTCTGACTCCTCCTTTACCCGGTCTGCTGGATCCTAGAAAACCTGCACTGTGGTCTTCCTGACTGTACACACATACACACACACACACACGCACACACGCACGCACACTCACAGACACACCCTCGTGCAGTTATTCCTGTGTGGAGACGACTTGTAGGGTAAATGAGTAAATCAGGTTTTTTTACGCCCTCCCACCACTAGCCCCCATGGCAGGCACCTGCGGCCTTGCACGCCTCCCGTGACCACAGACACCTGGGCCCAGGGAACACACATGTGCTCATGTGTAAATGCACACACCTGGGATGGAAGGGAGGGATAAAACGGCAGCATCACTCTGGGCGCTGGTGAAGACGCTGGGGCCTGAGAGAGAGGAAGGGGCTGCTCACCAGAGGAGAAAGCCCCGGCATGATAAGCCACCCCTCTCCAGGAAGATGGGCCGGGTCACCCCTCTTGACTGTGGTATCAGCCTTGGCCTTGGTGTGCCTCATCCTAGTCATCGCTGTGCTGTGTACTGGAGGCTGTGAGAACGGATGGTGAGCCTTCCCGGCCTAGGATGCTGACACACTCTACTGCAACTGTGGGAGAAACGAGAAGGATTTACACCTTATGAGACATTGTAGGGTAAGTAAATGATATCAGGCTTTCCTGCCCTCCCGCCATTAGGATGGATGATGGATCCCTGCGGTCCTGAATGCATGCCTGATGGCGGGCACCTGGAGTAGGGTGTGGGCATGCGTAAGTGGGTACAACTGGGCTGAGACTGGGCTTTTAAGGGTGGCATCACGGGGACACCAGGGGAACAAACGGAAGAACCACAAGAGATAGCAGAGAACCGGAGAAAGCTGGAGAGCCCAGACAGAGTGAAGACTTGCTGGGGGCTGGGAGGCCTGCCAGCCTCCCGGCCCCCCGGCACCCCTGCCGGCCATGTACCTGGTAAAATCCCAATAAAAGCCTGCAAAGCCACTGAGGGCTCCAGGACTCCTCCTTCACCTGTCTGCTCCAGTCATAGAGAACCTGCTGCGTGTCTTCCCGCAGCCTATAGACATATAACTTAAGATTCCAAGTTTGATGCCTGTTTCTAAATAGACCCCCCAAATATTTCTCTAATGGGGGCTCTAGTCTTCTGATTTTGACTGGTCTCTCTCTTCCCCCCTATTTCTGACCTCCTTTAGAAGAAGGACTGACAACGATAATAATAACTCCTTCCCTTTTCTTATGCACGGATAGTCTGGTCCTCCCAGCCTCTGCCCCTAGATTTGGTGGCAGCAGAGACCTCTCAAAGAATGAAATCTCCCATCCTTAGAAAGAGTAGGGCTTGCAAGTCGACTTCCCCCCTCTCCAGGCCAAAATGTTCCTGCATGTCACCCATTCTCCAGTCTGGGTAGAGTGTTCTTTCAAATGTATAAATCAGATTATATCACTCCTGCCCCATCCCTGTTGGCTTCCCAAAGCCACAGAACAGAATTCAACCCCGCCTCCCTGCCAGAACTCACCTGCACCCTTTCATGTGTCCTCCTGGGCACACCTTTTCTGCTTTCAGATCTCCAAACCCATTTAAGATTTGCCCCCATCCCCTGCACACAACGTCCACAGCAACTCAGCCAGGGGAGCAGGGTCCACCTTGGGCTCTATTCCCCTTCCCATTGGATGCAGCCCTCATGGGGAGCACACCTGACCTCATCTGCGGGCCAGGGGAACTAGCTTGGATGGATCACAGAGCCTTCCAGATCTTCTGTCCTGTCCTTGAAACTTGGCTTTTGAAACTCAAAGCCAAAAATTGAACTCTTGTTCTCAGCATTGTGTCCCAAGAATTCCTCTCTCAGGTAACAGTCTGACTGCCCCCAAGGTGGGGAGAAGCACAGGAAGATGGGGAGAAGAACCAGGAGCAGAGGAACCAGGCCTGTCCAAAGTCTCTGCCTTCCAACACACCACTCCCAGTGTCTCAGGCCTGGGGGTCCGAGGACCCCAAGGGACCCTCAGTTCTTGTCTCAGCAAGGAAAGAATTCAACATTGAGACCAGAGTCACCCAGAAAAGCAAGAAATTTATTGACAGATAAGAAAGACAGGCAAGCTCTCTGAGCAGGGAGAGGTCCTTCCTGCGTGGGTCGCTGCTCAGGGGGCAAGAAGCAGGTGTTTTATGGGTATAGTGGCGTTCGGCCCTTGGGTGTCTCAGTGTTGTGTCTTTTGCTGATTGGTTGGGTCCTGTGGGGTCTCAAAGGTACCGAGGCCTGCTTTTCTGAAACAAGCTTTGGCCCGTTGCTTTAGCATTGTGTTATTGTATTGGTGTTCTGAACATTCCACTTTTTGTTGGGTTGGGGGCACCCTGATTTCACCAATTGTTTCTCATTCAGATTGTTAAGTGGGCTTGGGCGACTGGTGCTTTGGGCACTCTTCCTGATTAACCTCCTGGACCACCTCCTGACTTCCTCATTTACCATCAGGGCCGGCAGTTGCAACACCCGTGCATGCAGGGGAAGACCAGGACCACCTTCAGAGCTCAGGCAACTTAACGTGAGTTACTGTGTCACTGACGGGACCCCCAGGTCAGGTGGTTTTGCTGGTGAGAAGGAATCAAGGCAGATGTAAAGACGTGAGCTGTAGACCCGGCTTCTATGAGGTGCCAAGAGCAGCAGAAACAGAAAGTAGAACAAACGGGGGTGGCAGGGGCTGGAGGAAGGAAGAATGGGTGCTTTTTTTTCATGGACATGGAGTTTCCATTGTGCAAGAGCTCTGGGGGTGATGGTGGGGGTGGCCGCACGGTATGTGAATGTGTGCAATGTCACGGGCCTAAGTGCTTAAATATAATCATGCTGCTAAATCTGGTATGTTACTACAAGTTTCAAAAATGTCTAATTGCACAATGGTGAGGACAGACAGCATTCTCAGGGGAAATGGAGTTGGGACACAATACTCAAAAACTTCATAGATGGTATATTTAAAAAGAGGCAGGAACCTAGGAAAATCAGCAGCACAGTTCTATATGTGTTAAATACTACAGTAAATATGGCACCTCACCTTGAAGGGAAAAAAAGGTCCAGAATGGAGGTCCTCAAGCTTTTTGGTCTCAAAACCCCTTTCCACCCTGAAAGCATTATCAAGAATCCCAAGGGCCTGTTGTTTATGTGATTTATATCTATTGATAGTTTCCATTCAAATTTAAAATAAAAAATTTGTAATAGATCAGAACACACAAGCACACACTCCAGTCCATGGGGTGATGATGTCTGCGTGTGCCAGGGGCCTCTAGAAAACACCACACATGGGTAGGAGCATGGAATAAGGCAAGCAGCCTCTGAATATTCTGTTATAAAAACAATTTTGACCTTGTGGGTCTCCTGAACTTCCACACTTTTCCAGAAAACACTTTGAGGGCGACTGATCTATCCAAGAACTAAAGCAGGGCCTCTAGTGGGGGAGGTAAGGTTACAAAAGTGGGAGACATGGGCAGAGATGGGTGCAGAGAGAGAGCCATGCTCACTGGCTTGGGACACCCTGTGCCTGTTCCTAACTGACTGCCTGTACCATCTCCTAACTTCCTCACTCAGTCACCCCCGTTGACTAGTGCACAGCATCCCTGCCCCCCAGTCACTCAGCTGTTCCCCTGGACTGTGCCTCTGGACTGTCCTCACTTCTTAGACAGCAGCGAGGTTGTCCAGTCATTCCTATATTTGCAGCTGGAAGAAGATGTTTGTTTGAAAGCAGCTCTGCTGCCCACCAAGCCAGGGAAGGAAAAGCTTTGCCCTGCAATGCTCCAATGAATCCAACAGGAGCGGCAGCCAGTTTTAATAAGGCTTATTTGAAAACAAAAACAAATCAGCTTATTCTCAGGGCGAAATGAGTTGTGTTCGGCCTTAATCCCCTGTGGTCAGTCAGCTCTCCGCAGCTATGCCTGCCGTCCTGGTCCCCACAGGCCGCCTTAGCAAAGGTTACGTCCCCTTTCTAATGACGAAGGGCAGAAATCCAGTAATGCATTCAGTGCAGTGAAAACTTAATCCCAAATATCATTTTTAGTCATATGAGGAAAGGTAACCCACTGAAGATTCAATTCGACAAACACTCTGTGAATTGAGGTCATCTATTTACTTAATTGTAACATTGCAGCTTCTTACACAGGCTCTGAACAACCTCAGGTCACGACTCGCTGATGGGTTTTATTCATCAGATTTTCTGGTCCTTCCTGCAAGTGACACCAGGACAGGTGGGGATTGGCAGGGTGCTCCTGCTGACGCCAAGAAGAGCTCCCTGAACACCCTGCATTTATGGGCCAGGAGGGGTATAGGGGTGACAAATGACATGCCCCTTTGGGGATGCCAGTTTACTGGAGGATCCTCATGGGAGAAAACAGGGGAAGGGTGTTGGAACCTAAAAGGAGGGTCCTGGGCCCCAGAGTAGGGCACTGTATTAGTCAGACTTCTCCAGAAAAAAACAATAGTATATGTATATACAATAGATGTATATAGCAGAGAAAGAGATTAATCTAACAAATCGGCTCACATGATGGTGGAGTCTGACAGATTCCCTCAGTCTGTGGGTGAGCTGGCAAGCTAGAAACCCAGGAGAGTAGATGTGTAGCTCTAGTTGAGTCTGCAGAGCTGAGAACAAGGACGATCAATGGTATAATTTCCAGTCCGAGACCCCAGAAAAGCCGATGTTTCCACTGGAAGCAGGACAAAGCTGACATCTGTTTGAAGGCACTCAGGCAGGAGGAATTCTCCAAAAGGTGAAGGGTCAACCTTTTTTGGCCTTTGACTGATTTAATGAGGCCCACTCACCTAAGGAAGGGCAGTCTGCTTTATTCGTTACACCGATTTAAATGTTAATCTCATCCAGAAATACCCGGGAATAGGGTTTGACCAGTCTCTGGGCATCCTTGGCTCAGTCAAGAGGGCACATAAAATAAAACATCATAGGCTCCCAAAGAAAAAAGGGAGACAGATTATCTTCAAATCTAGATGGAGAGAATGGCACTCATTTTGAAGCGAGAGAGAGCTGAAAACAAGGTGCCCAGCTCTGCTGATGGCGTCCGTGACTCGGGGACTTTCTTCTGTGAGTCCTTCCTGGTCATCCCCAGCAGTGGGGGCATGACTTGCAGGTAGGCTAACTCTGCAGGGCCTGCAGGGCTTAGAAGGCCAGACCTTTGGCCAACAATCACCACTGCCAACCTTGGGGCCAAGCACAACCTACACCCAGCTGCCCAGCCTTTCAAAACTAGGTGATATTTTAGACCAAGATGCCTATTCCTGACTCCATTTCTCCATCTTTATTGATTATTGCTGAGTCTCCAGTCAACCAATGAGCGTAAAGAACATTCACCAGGGAGAAAAGAAAGGAACGAGAATTCAGAGTACCTGCTCAGGATCCCCTACCAGGCAATGCCTTGCAAGTATCATTGGTTTACCAGGACAGGGAGGGCCCGGTGGCCTCCTATAATTAATCATATTTAATGACATAATGAACATAACTGAGTGCCTATAATAGACCTGACCAAATTATGGTCTTAATTTATTTAATTTGTTAATGACATTATTTGGAGCAATCCAAGACGGCGGAATCTTAATCCTTCCCATTTACTAGATGAAGAAAGTGAGGCACATAGAAGTGAATCAGCATGGCGTCATGCAGCTCCTGAGGGGTAGAGCCGACATGTCCATCCAAACAGTCCTTCCAGAATTTACCATCTCACTATGCTCCTATTCCCATGAGGGGCTTCCCCACATGGAGCCCCAGGTTTAGGTTATACCCGGGCACCCAGGGTGCTGAACGGAGAAGCATGGCTGGGTGCTGGCCTGAGGGTACAACTCAGTGGATTGAAAAGCAGGCTCCAGGAAGCCAAAGAAGAACAAGACCCCGGAGGTCTCTGGCTCTGGCCTTCCACCAGGCTTGGCCCAAGGCAGCCTCTGGAAGAGCTCCCCAGAAATGAAGAGGAAAGCAGAGGGCCACTGAAGGCAAGGCCGGTGGGGAGGCGGCAGCCCTGCTGACTGCAGCACCAGTGCTGTGGCCTGACGGGTGCCGGCACTTGGCAGCAGTGTGGGTCAGAAGCTGTTTCCTGAGGGAGGGTCTTTAGCCCTGTGTGCCTCTCCCCATTTATAAAGCCTGCTGTGACCGGGACTCTGCCTCCTCTCAACGCCCAGCAGACAGCCCATCACCCCAGCGGGGCCTCTGCGCCAAACTGCCACAGCAACACTTCTGAAGCCAGCCGTGGGCTTTCCTTTCCCCGGAGGAAAACAGCTAAGTCTGCCCTTGAAGTTGAGAACAAGCTCTGAATTTTAATTCTGGATTTAATTCCATGTGGGTTTAGCCAGGAGTCATTCAGAGACAGATTAGCAGCCCTGACATTCAGGCTCTAGTCTTTGGGAAAAGCAACATAATTCAGTACCCCCCTAAACCCAGCCCCTGTGGAGTCTGCCCACAATCAGACTTTGGGGGAAGGACCTCACTGGACCAGTTCACCATTTGGGGGGGATCACCCTACCCACCCAGGAGCAGGATTCAGCAACACGAAGGCGGGCAGCAGAGAGGATGGACACAGCAGAAGAGGCATAATACCAATCGTAGCTCAAACCATTCACCCAACCGGTCTACTCATCACCATCTTACTCCTGGGTGGTTGTTTTCTTTGCTCTGCCGGCCACTAGGAGGCTCCTGTCTGACCTGTGGCTGACAGGTTGGCTCAGGAACAGCCTCAAACTCTCCCAAGGCTGTCCCCATCAGAGTGATGCCACTAGCTCCCTGGCAGCCCGGCTGGTACAGAGTGCAGCTACCCATCATGGCTGCAAATACACATACCCACCCACCCCCGTGTGGTCTGGATGCAGAGGGTCTCTACCACGGCGGCTGCCTCTTTGCTACCTGCACTGCGGTGGCCACCAACACTGGGTTCTCGAGTGAAGGCAGTCACCCTCGCTGCCCCCTCCACCTGGTACCCACTGGTAGGTAGCTTCCTCTGGGCTGCCAGGGTCAAGGTCATTTGGGACTTTGTAGTCTCATTAACTCACATTTTTTAATCATCTGTTATGAGAGAATTTCAATCTTCACCACAGTGAGACTGTACTGATATGTCCCTAAGGAATATAATCTGCGTCAGAAGGAGCTAGGGGGCATGAGGAGGGGGTGGGGACAGAGGGTGCCCAAAGAGGAAGCAGGAGCCACCGAGAGTGGCAGCACAGGAGTCTGGGACGAAGGCAGTGAGAATCAGGGAGGACCCTTGAGTCAGCCAGACCTGCACTTGGAGCACAGCTGCCCAGTCAAGCCCAGCTGGGCCCAGCCGACCCTGGGAAACCCGAGAATTAATGTCGCTGAGCTGTGGTTGATCCCGACACAGCAATGGCTGGCTGGGGCAGTATTTCAACCTCACAACCTCTATGACGTAAGCGTGTTCTCTACCACTTTACACACGATGTAACGTGTCATGTGTCCAAAAATTAGCAAGTGGCATAGTTGGGATTGAAATCTAGGGCTTTCTGGGGCCAATATCCAAAATGTAGTTGTTGGTGCTATTTCAGTAAAGCTCTGCAATCGTGCAGATGATGATGTAAATAGGGCTGATGATGAGAATATGGACGTGATGTAAGTGTCCCTGGCCCCTAATCCTGGAGCTGCTCACTCACACAATCTCACCTCAGTCGGAGAAACTTATCAGGGATGCTGCCCCCTAGTCGTGCGTGTCAATGTTTAGTCCCCATTTAATACCGTTACAGATATTTTTTAAAAGTACAGTCTTAGGGTACTATTATTAGCAGGAGGTCAAGAGCAATTTTTGGAATAAAACATCAATTTGGGAAAGAGAAAGAAATATAAGAAATGGACTGGATTGAAGAAGATAAAAATCTGAAAGAGAGAAAAAAAGAAAAAAAAGGACTGCTGTCATTGATTCCAAGGAAGCCGAGGGACTGTGTCCGACAGGAAGATCAGCGAGGAGGCTCTTGCAGTTATCATCAGGCTGGGGCTGGGGACCTGACACAGAGAGAAAGAGCTAAGTAAGCACCAGAGTATGAGGGAGCACGGCAGGCCCAAGTGCCCCAGCGCTCGCTCTGAAGGAACTGGGTAAATAAGTCAACTGGAGCTCAGTGGACTCTTCCCAATTCTTCCTCCCCAACCAAAGTTACAAACCACTGAGCCTAACTCTGGGGCAGAGTCTGTTTCCAGTTAACTTGTCACTTCATGTCTTGTCCGGCTTGGGGAGCTGGAGGAAGAGCCCCGGCAGGTCCCTCTGTCCCTGTAACATTAGTGGCAGCTCTGCAGTTAGGGCTCCCCATCTGCTCCCCTCCCTCTGGCCTGGCCAGCCCAGGTAGGCGGGGGCTGGCAGACCTGCACCAGGGCTAGAGAGACCCTGGAGAGGCTGCTAGTTGTAACAGAGGCCATGCAGGGGTGGGGGGTGGGGGAGATAGGAATCCTGGGTTGAACCACTTTGGGTAGGATTTGGGGCTTCCATTTTGGCATGTGAAATGAAAACCAGGAGGGAGTCTGCTTTGTCCACTGGAGACTGCATCCACCCTCCCCCTACACCCCTTCAGGCTCAGTTCTCAAGGATCACTGGGGAGGCAGGAGATCAGGTGCCCTTGGCCTATGTCAGTCTGTCCCTGGTGGCCGCAACCACTTGCTTCCCACACCCTAAAAACTCAGTGTGGAGACAAAGAAAATAAAAGGCAACCATATGGGTCACTAAAAGACACCAGGACCATAGCCCTGGTCCTCCAGTGTCCCCAGACTTGGCTCCGGAGGCCAGTTCTGCCGGGGGCGGGGGGGGGGGGCATGCCTTTCCCTGCTCAAGCATCTGGGTCACAGCTTTGCTAAGTTTGTTTCTGGGCAGGCTGACTCAAGCAGTGACTAAGCTTGAAAGTCATAAAACCTGGTAATAAACCTGTCAGTGAGGCTGTCAGCCAGGCCAGGATATAGACCCTGGGTCTGGGTGTCTTTTGCAGCTGGGCAAGGCCTCTTATTTCCAGCTCCTCGACTGCCCCAGGCAGTCCTTCCCTGAAATGCGCTGAAATCCACACAGTGCCCAAGATCCTTTCTGATGGACCAGGAGCATCCAACTAGACTCCACCTCAGAACAGGCTGAGGCAGAAGAGGGCCCAAGATCATAGTGATCCAATAACCTGGGCACATTCATTCTCTGAACCCCTTTCTGAATCTTTGGAAGAGAAACTCAGGAATTGATGTAGGGCTCTGTCTCCCTGGGGGTATTTAAATCAGCTCATTGCAGCATCTTCTGCTTCTCAGGGATGGTTTTCACGCACTGGGGGTCATGAAACCCGCCTCTGAAGAGACTGGCCCAGCTCAGCTCAGCCACATGACTTGGGCAGGAAGCACGGTCTCTTTAAACTTCAATTCTTTTTCAGCTATAAAATGGGGATGATGGTATCACCTGCCCTGCCTGTTCCTTGGGCATTTGGCAAGGCTCAAACAGAACAATGTATTCAGAGGATTTAAAAAGGGGCAAAGTGCCACATAACCATGAAGAATAACAAGTCTTGAGTTGAACCCAAAAGACCTTTACCAAGTGGCACTTCATGCCAGGCAATGCCTGAGCACCAGAAATGCCAGAAAAAGGAAGAGAGCTCATTTCCTACCCCCTTGGGCCCAGCACTCTGCTGAATGCTGGAACAATACAAAAATATACTAATATGCTAATAGTAGCACCAGCAACATTAGTAATAATAGACCATTCTACTGGGTAAATAGTTTTACTGCGTCGGCAATTGAGTACTTACTGTGGGTACTTACTGAGTACTTGCTGTGGGTCAGGCTTGAGCTAAGTAGTTCATATACATTTAGTCCTTGGACAACAATGCAAGCTCGTAGAGGAGTGTACTGCAACATAACAAAGGTCGTCTGTGACAGGCCGACAACCAACATCATCCTTAACAGTAAAACGCTTAAATCTTTTCCTCTGATATCAAGAATAAGACAAATACAGGAGCTAATGCTGGAGAAGGGAAAGTCTTTTCAACAAGTGATGTTGGGAAAACTGGACAGCCACACACAAAAGAATGAAACTAGATCACTATCTCACACCTCACACAAAAACTAACTCAAACTGGATAACAGATTGGATGTAAGACCAAAAACCATAAAATAGCATACGAGAAAACACCGGCACAACACTCCATCACATTGGCTTCATCACCCAGGGATGTCTTTACGCATTTGTCTCCAACAGCAAGAGAAAAAGAGAATATAAACAAATGGGAGAACTTCAAAGCAAAAAGCTTCTGCAAAGAGAAAAAAAATCACTAAAATAAAAAGGCACCTACCAAACACACATAAAACATCTAACAAGGGGCTGATCTGCAACATCTATTAAAAAAAAAAAAACCTCATACAACTCAACAAAAAGAAAACAAGTAATCCAATCAAAAATGGGCAGAAGAGCTAAATAGATGTTTCTCCAAAAACATACAGGTGGCCAACAGGCACATGAAAAAATGCCCCTCATCAGGGAAATGCAAATCAAAACCACATTGAGATACCACCTTACACCTGTGAGAACAGCCTGTATCGAAAAGTCTGGAAGCAAGTGTTGGCAAAGATGTGGAGAAAAGGGAATCTTTTGGGCTGTTGATGGGAATGTAATTGTAGCCTCTGTGGAAAACAGTGAGGAGGTTTCTCAAAATATTAGCCATAGACCTACCATATGATCCAACAATTCTACTCCTACATATCTACCCCAGAAAGACAAAATCACTAGCTCAAAGGGATAGATGCATTCCTGTGTTCACTGCAGCACTACTTACAATAGCCAAGTTATAGAAACAGCCCAAGTGCCCAAGGCCAGGCAAGTAAATTAAGACGATGTGGTCTATATACTCAATGGAATACTCAGGGATAAAAAAAGATGAATTTTTGCCATTTGTGACAGCATGGATAGAAATGGACAGGATTATGCTAAGTAAAATAAGTATCTGGGTCACACCAGAAGGAGAGGGGGTGGGAGATGAGGTGTGTGGAGGGGACCCAATGCACGATAGTGGAGGGCCATGGCTGCCTTGGTGGTGGGAGTGGCTGGTCACACTGAAGAGGTGTGATCCAAAACCTCTGAATCACAGTGATGTAAGCCAATACTACCTCAATAAAATAAAACTTTAAAAAAGAAGACAAGGATGCCCATTTTCACCATTTTTATTCAACATAGTATCAGAGATCCTGGCCAGAGCAGTTAGGCAAGAAAAAGAAATAAAAGTCAACCAAATTGGAAAGGAAGAAGTAAAATGTTCACTATTTGCAGATGGGGATATGTTCTGAGAAAGGCAAGCTTGGGCGATTTCATCATGGTGCAAAAGCCTCTTACTGTTCACACAGTAATGCAGTGGATTTTGTGCACTTAGGGGCCAAGGTGAGCAAAACAAGGGATTAAGTCAAGCACAGGGGAAATGCTACTATCAAGAGAGATGGTGAACACAAGGTGTGTGAGGTTGCTACATGGGGCACAGGCAATAAATTTGGGGATCTCCATCCTGTCTGTGATCCATTGTTGCCTGAAATGCCATGATGTGCCTCGTGAATGTATGTGTAGAAAGCCCCAAAGAAAATACAGAATAAACAAATTCAGAAAAATTGCATATATAAGTCAGGATATAGTTATATTGTTTCTGTACACTAATAAACTATCAGAAGGAGAAATTAAGAAAGCAATTCCAGTTATAATTGCATCAAGAAGAGTAAAATATCTAAGAATAAATTTTAACCAAGGAGGAAAAAACTAGAAGACCCTAATAAAAGACCTATTTACTTCTAAAAAATTGTCTTTAGTTAATTGCCGGTGTTAATTTCTGACAAGCTAGTTCTTCCTCTGGAACCTTAATCCCTAGCCCAGTGAATCTAATTGAGATTCCACATCACTCAGCAGTTGACAGAGGCGTGCAGTAAGATTTGAAATGGTCACTTGGTGTTGCCAGAGGACAGGGTGAGGGCGGACAACCAGCCATGGGAAATGCGAAAGCAACGAGAGAGACATGGTGACAATAAATCAGCAATAAACCAAGCAATAATCAATAGCTTGTTCACTGAGCACTGCTGTGGCCCAGGCTTGCGCTCGCCAGGCCTCAACCATTTAATCCTTAAAAAACTCTGCAAGGTGGGCATTAAATTCATTTTCTTTTTGCAGATGAGGAAACTGAGGCTCAGTGGAGTGAGGCCATTTGTCCAAGGTCACTTGGTAAGACGTGGCAGGTCATCTGATTTCAGGATCTCTCCTTCCCAGGAGTGTCCCTTGTTTTCTAGACTGACGTAGCATGCCCGGCTTAGCTCTGCTCGGGGGCTCTGTGGCTGGGACTGGTCACAGCTGCCCCCGCTCTTCAGCTCTCCCATCTGTAAAAGGAAAGACATGGGTGAGGTGGTCCCTGAAGGGTCCCCCTGCTCTAGAAACCTGTGACACAGGTCACCCTGGAATGCCCCAGGATGAGGGGGGAGGAGAAGGCTTGCTGGGCTTGTCCCAGCTCAGCTTCAAACTGGCTGTGTGACTTTGGGAGAGTCACTCAACCGATCTGGGCTTCAGTTGCTCATCTGCCAACTAAAAACAAAACAAACTTCTCTCCCTACGTCACCAGCCTGTAGAAGGGAGCAAATTAGAAGTATACTTGAAATTGCTCTAACAACTTGGAGGCAGGGATTACCAGCACTCCCACTTGTTAGTGAGTGAGAATGAGCCACCCCACAGTCCTTTGCACCCCCCCCCCCCACGGGCTCTGTTGTGAGGAGGTGGAACTTCCTGCTGTCAAGCTTCAGGGCCCTATGGAAGCAGTCTGGGTTCAACCACTGCAGGGTCACTGGGTACTCAGTCAAGCCTTATGGGTTTCTGCAGCAGCCCAAGGCCAAACTCTAAGCCTCAGTTTACCCATCTGAAAAATGAGCACACGGATTTTAATCTCAGAGCGTCACTATGCACATCCAGTCAGGTCCTGCTGGTGCCAGGCCTGGGAATGGAGCCCTCTGGTAAGGGCAGGCACAGGCTAGAGCCCCCCACTTCCCCCCTCTCTTCTCCCGCTCCCCCCTCCCCATTCTACTCTCCCTCCTCCTCCTTCATTCCTCCCTGGATCCTCCCTGTCTTATTTCCCTGGGCCTGGGTCCAGGGACTCTCTCATAACTCCATTTAAGTCTGCCACTGTGTCTGACCAGCTTGCCTTGCCTGGGAGGGAGGGCAGTCTCTGGGGGGGCTGTGATGTGTAGAATGGGGGGTGGGAATCCCGCTGCTGTGTGAAGACAGAGACTCCGTGAGGGAAGGCCCCTCCACCCAGGCGGTTCTGCTTTGGGGATGGCTCCTCTCTGAGGCCGTGGCTGCTCGGCAATGCACTCAAAATCCTCCATGAGATTGTTGGGGCCCAATGAACACCCCCAAGCCAAGAGGGAGCAAGGGCGGCCAGCCAGGCTTCCCTCTCCTGGCTCCATGCAGGCAGCTCTGCTTGGATCCGGAACCTGGCAGGCGGCTGCAGCGTTGAGTCAAGCTGCCGGAGGCTGGGCCTGAGAACACACATTCACCTCGCTGGGGAGGAAGCCGGGGCGCAAACACCCACTTATGAAACACTAATCCCAGACTTTGAAACTTGATCTGACTTCATGCTTCTTCGACCATAATTACCTGGGCTCCATCAGCTAAAGAGAGTTGAAACCACAACCCTCAGGTGAGGGAAGCAAGGGCGCCACTGGGGCTCCCCTGAAGTGGCTGGCAGGCCTCAGGGTCAAGGGGCAGACAGGTGGCTCCTCAGTGAGCCTGAGGTTAGTGCCGTCCTCTGTGCTCTGCTCACGGGGCAGGCTTGGGGTGGAACCCAGGAGCCTTGGCCTGTCTTGCCATGGGGAGTTGACTGGGTTCTGGAAGCATTTCCCCTCTCCTGCTGAGGTTGGACTGTCTCCCAGGCAGGTGAGCAGCTCCTATTGTTGCATAGTAGAGATGACAGCAGGCCCCAGCCCAACAGTCACTTACTTAAAAACAAACAGATGGGCCCAAGTCAGGCCTCCTTTTCCTGCAGTGGAACCTCAAGAAAGTTCTCTTACCAAGCCCATGGTCTCCACGACGTGGAGAGAAGAGGGACACCTACTTTGAGGTGCTTTCGAGGACGTGAAAGAGAAGGTGCGGTCCCACAAAGCCCAGGGCTCTGAGAGCCATTTGTGCCTGCCCCTCCCCTTCCCGCCTGCCTGCCCTCCTCCATGTGGTTTTCAGGCCCTCAAGGAAGAAGCTGGCTTCGGCCTCCCTAGCAGCCCAAGTTCCTGCTCCGGAAGCTTCTTTTTCTTCTAAGAAGGCTGGGCCAGCAGAGGTTGGCTGTTTTAATGGGGTAGAGTTTGAGAATTGCGGTGACTGGGGGAAGACTTGCTTCGCCTGGGTGCTAACTCCCAGACAGGTGGAAAGACTCTTCCATGCGTCTCAGGTCTGCTGTAATCAGATGCTTCAGTCAGTCAGCAAACACTTGAGGGGCGCCTGCTGGTCAGAAGGCTCAGGGAATACAGGAAAAGTATTGTTCAGTTACACTTACAGTATTTCCCGAGAACCTTAAAGATACATCCAAACCCACACACATACACACATGTACACACAGAGCACCCGTATCCAGGCTGCCATGGCAACACCATATGCCAGCCCCTTGGTCTCCTGGGGCTGCCTCTCCTCAGAACACGTGGCTCCCCCTGCTGGAGAACGGGGCCCATTGCTGCGGACACTCCTTGTCACCCCGCAGGAGGGTCCATTCATTTTCAGAATGGGGTCTTTCTGGCCCCACAAGCCAGCATCAAGGTGAGCATTTTCCCTCTCCCCAAATCACTGGGGCTCAGAAGAAAACTAAGAATGCCAAAATTCAAGCTTTCCCCAGAGAAATCAAAAATATTCACCACTTTTTGTTTGCTTCTGCTGCTTCTATTCTCTTGTTTCTAAGTTTGTGGCCTCTGTTAAAACGCCAGGCCACAGCTCCCACCTTCAGCTGGTCTGGAGCGGGCCCGGGAATCTACATTCTAAGTTACCCTGGTGCTCAAAGACCACATGTTGAGAAAACTAAAGTTTGGTTTCCCCGCTGTTCACAAAGTATTGAACCAGAGAAGCCTTTCTCTGCCCTTATTTCCTCCATTCCTCGTGCCCGCAGCTGGGGATTGCATCACCGGAGCCATCTGATGAGTCAGAGAAGAAGAAATTTCCTAACTGTTCAGTAACTGCCAGAACCATGGTGTCTGCCTACAGGACGTTAGGAAGGGGTGTACTGACTGCCCCCCACACTTACCCTCCATGTTCTCTGTATTCTCCAGGAGAACCCAGATTCTGTTCAGGAATCAGGGGACCCAGACTGGGTCCCAGCTCCAGCTCCCGCCCCGTGGTAGAGGGGAGGGATCTTCATTGTTCCAAGTGAGGCATCGTCAGCCCTGGCTGCACCTTAGAGCCTCTGGGGAGATTTTATAGAAGAGACCCTGGGATGGATTCATCAGTTAAAGCCGAGACTGTTGGCCTGGGAACTGGGTATAGGTATGTTTTTGTAAAACTCTCCAGGCAAATCTAATGTGCAATCAGTACCAAACTAATCGGAACAGAAACTCCACTCTCCTTACCAGGGATTTTCTTAAAAATGGACGCCAGGCATGGGTATGGATTAAAGGAGACAGAAAATGAAGTCTGCTCCATATTCTTCAGAAAGGACTTGGGAAAGATAGGTCTTCTTCTGACCTTCTGGCCTTTGGGCATTGTTATGCAGGTTCCTGGCAGACTTCTTGTGACCATGTGGGACCAATTTGCAAAGATTTGTATGCTCACAATGGCAGATGAAGCCTTACATTTGATATTAAAATGCTAAGTTAACCAACCCTGGACATTTGATATTAAAATGCTAAGTTAACCAACCTGGAATAGTAAGTGTTCCTAATTGGTAAATCACTGGTGAGGACTTCTTTTAAAAAAAGATTATTTATGCATACAAGAGCTGGGCCACGGGCAAGAGATGCGGAGGGTGAGAGGATTCACCAGAGACAGAGTGGAGAACAGAACAGGCAGACCGACTGAAGTACACTGCTGAGGGGAGCAGCGGGGAGACAGGAGAGGTCTGCAGCGCCATGTGGGTAGCTCTCTGGCTGGCCGGGGTTCGAACTCATGCTGTAGAGGTTGCGGATTGCTTCATAGTGCAGTGCTTAACCCCTTGTGCCACAAGGGAGGCCCTGAGAGGTCCTTTTTTTGTTGTTTTTAGGTTGGCTTGTTTTTGTTGTTTCACCAATAAAAAAGCCTCTCCAATGACACGAGACGACATGAAACCCTATGGGTATGTCCACTGATTCCAATTGCCCTTATAGTGAGGCCCCTCTGATCTTTCACAAGTTCACACTCCTTTGTAAGCAAGGTAGGAAGACCCAGGTTTTACTCCGGCTGGCCTAGTACCTAATTAAAAATCAGAAGTCTCTTTCTAAGGAGGGAAGGAATGCACCTAATAGTCCCTGCCACATCAGTCTTAAGCAGAATGCCAACATATCTTTATTTAAAGAAACATTCTGTGTATTTGGTACTTCAATAAAAAGTACACAAATAATAAGACTCAGTGCATTTTCACAAATGGATCAAGATACAGAATGTTGTTACCAAAAGCCGCAGAAACTCCCCTCATCACAGAAAATAATTCAGTGATTAAATAAAACCCCAGGTTAGTAGCTGTCCTATTCCATGTTGACTCATAGAATTTAGTTTGCATTGCTCTTTGGTCTTAGAGGAGCGTGTGTCCACTTTCTCTTCAGAGTTTCTTCTGGTGAATAACTAAAACCGAAGAGAAATGCTGAGTTGTGGCGGTAGGTCCTTGAATTTGGGTACAAGCTGCATGAGATACAGAGAGACAGCATTAAGTGTGCACCTATTATGTGCCAGCAGCCGTACTGATGACAGATGCTGCTTTAATGGGGTCCCCATGCCTAGACCTGTCACTGACACAGGGGTGGGGTGGGGGTTGGCAATATCAGAAGCCACCTCAGCCTTACATTTCTACAAAATAGGGATAATATCACCATGATGATTAAAAGAAGAAAATGTTGCCAATGTGTCTGGAAATATAAGATTTGACTTAAAGGCATTGTCCGTTCCTCTCAGGAGACCAAGTCTCTGGCTAGTTCTAGCGACACGATTATCCCCTAATAAATGGCTCCATTTCAGATTGGCATCTGGGCTCCCAGTGAGGCAGAGACCACCCCACCTACCATCTCAGAGTTGACAGCAGAGCAAGCACTGAGAAAGCATTTGACCGACAGAGCCAAGGGCAACTTGCTATTTTTCCTTTTTCAGCTGAGCTCTGACCCTCTCTGACTCTCATGACCATAGCCCTCCCACTGGCTTCTGGAACATTCTGGGCTGTTCACAAATTTGACTTTTGTGCTGCCATCCCCCCGTCCCATCCCTACTCTTTTCATACTGTGCCAGCCCCTATATATTTAGCTCTTTTAATCTTTATTCGTAAATCATTCCAGAAAGTCAAGTCCCTGAAAATGTTTCCCCTGAACTCCCTCCAAACTGTATCTCAAATACTTCCCCTCTGATGAGTGCATCATGGGCAACGCAGCCTGCACACTGCCTTCATTATCAGGAGAAAGGAGAGGCAGAAACAGCAGAGCGGCCGGCCAGATGGGCCCTGACTCTCTCTGCAGAGAGCTTTCTGCCCCAAAGATGCTGAAACAGCACCAGAAGTTTCCAAATGTAGTTTGCTTTATGGTCTACACCTTATTGGCTGGCAGTTAGGGGTTTGGTCTCCAGTTGCTGAGTGCCCGGTTAATAGCCTGGCCTCATCATTTATTTGTGATGGGTCTTGGCCAAGTCTCTGAACTTCTCTGGGCCTCACTGTTATTAACTGCAATATGGGAATAAGTGTCTTCCCCAGTGGGTAGTTGTGAGAGTTAAATGATATGATGATGTTGAGTTCTCAGTAGTGGCTGCTACTTGCTCGGTGCTCAGTATATGTTGCCGTCATGATGGTTTGCCTGTGGCCTACCCAATATCCACTCTTCTCATTGTTCTTGGCAGAACCTTTGTTCTATGTTGGGCATCAATACATCTCAGTTTAAAACATCACGATGAGGGCCTCCCCTGGTGGTGCAGCACTTGAGCGCCAAGTTGTGAAGCTGCCCACAGCCTCTGCAGCTCCGGTTCAATCCCCAGCCGCCTGCAAGGGTCCCACATGGCATGCAGACCTCTCCTGTCGTGCCCGCTGCTCCCCTCAGCAGTGTACTTTGTCAGTCTGCCTATTCTGTTCCCCGCTCTGGCTCTGGTGAATTCTCTCACCCTCCCGCGCTTCTGACTGTACCCAGTGCTTGTATAAATAAATAAATAAATCTTCTAAAAATAAAAATCATGATGATAATGTTTTCTGGCTTTCCTTGCACCAGTATCATGTGACACACGGCCTGCCACCATCAGTTGGGGGCCTGATGCTCCCAGGAAAGCTTTGTAAAGGGAGCAGAATGAATTGACATGTACCTGTTTGTCCAGACCCTTCTCCTTTTACTTGTTTAGAATGTGAATGTGATGTCTGGAGCTTCAGCAGCCATACTTTGACCATGAGTCAAACATGAGGATAGCAGCCATGTGCTCTGAATGATGGAAAAGAAAGAGTAAAGAAAGTATCTGGGCCTCTTCTCCCAGGTAATGCTGCCCCAGCAACCCTGGAACCCCTGCTTCAGACTTCTAGTCACCAAACAAATGAATAAATAACCCCCAATCTGCTTAAGTCTTTATTTTGTCCTAGATGGAAGTCTGAAGTGGTTTCAAACTGTGCACTGCAGAGCTAGGGGCTTCCCTAAAGACCCCAGCTTAGACTGGAGATTAGGGGTGGAGAGAGTGGCAACCTGAGGCCTCTCCCTACCTCCTCCTCTTTTCTTCCAACTTTGTTTTAGCATATTATAGGGAGAAAGGTGACCCAGTTAGCTCCCATTTAAAGAACAGATTCCAGGGCAAAAAAATAAAAGGTTTGGAAACCACTGTTCTTGTCCAACCCCCTAATTTTACAGATGAGTGATCTGAGGCCCCAAAGTAAGGTCACTTGCCCAGTCAAGCTCAGCGGGCAGAGCAAGAGGAAAACCCAAGTTTTCTGCTCTTTCCAGGTGCCCTGCCAAGTGCTGGAACTACCACAAAGAGTTTACAGTCCCTGATGAAGCCCCAGCGCGTCCGTCCTGAGCAGCCGCCTGTTCTGGGGGAGTGGACAGGCCGCTCCAGTTAGAACTAAGAGGGCTGGGGATGCCCTTCCGGGGCCCTGGGCAACCACTCTGTCCCCCACCCCCACCCCGCCCCGCTGAGAGCAAGTTGAACCCCTTTCCTTTTCTGTCTCTATAGTAATTCATTAATTGTTTGCTTACCTTTTAAAAAGCGTGCACACACCCTAGTTGTGTGGAGCAAAGGGGGTGAAACCCTCAATACATGGGCGTCTTTGTGCCTGTTCTTGTAGTTCTCCTTTTCAAAATGCTGGCTTAATCAATTCGAGATCAATGGCTGCTAAGTTGCAGCTGTAAACACCACCTCATTCAAGGTCAATTAGAGCTGGGCCCAGTGTTCTTCAGCAGGAAGCCAGTGGTGGGAGGGGCAGCTGGGAGGCATTGATCATGGGGCCTTCAATAACTGTTTAGGGGCCAGTGGTGCAGTTTGTCCTGTTTGGAAAAGACTTGGTCTACTCAGTAGAAAAGAAATTGCCAGAGGAGTGCAATAAGCAGATGTCATAACAATTCAAAATGTCTCACTTTAGGACTTAAAGCTCTTTTCCGCATCCCTGCATTCCAGCCAGCAAGTATTTATTGATCACTAACACTGTGTCCAGCACCAAGCAGAAGAATCAGCCAAGGTCCTCCCCTGGAGTTGGGGGTAGGGAGGGGGGGGGAGGCTGAAATAAGTAGACAAACAATAGAACCCATGGATGCAGCTCAGAGGAGGCCACAGGGCACCCCCTGCAGGGACAGCCAGGACCATGCAGCCACCCTCACCCGCAGACTGTGATGGATCGGAGCGGTGTTTACTCATCATGTGACCATCACGATCTAACTATGGTGTAAGTTATCTTACCAGGTGTTTCCTTGTTATCGAGTAAGTGCTTAACACTGGATTCTTCCACTTAACCCTTAATGGAAATAGCTTTTTACCCATTTTCCAGCCACAGGCACCCAGAGGGAGAGAGGGAGCCCACAAACTCATGGGGAAGCCCAGTTACCAGGGGAGCCCAGCCGCACCTCCCTTTGTAAGCGATGGGGCTGTGTAAGGATTCTCATGTGTAGGCTGCAAAACTTCCAGAACAGCTGTGAACCAAAAGAAAGAAGTCAGTACAATGTGGTCCTTTGCAAGTTCCATCAGCAATGGATGCAAAGGCCGGGGAGGTGCACCAGAATAGACACCACCCTTGCAGTTGGAGACCCAAGTTCAAATCCTCCTCCCACCAGCCCTACCTCCTCTGGCAAGCTCTTCATTGACTGACGCTTCCTTTCCTAACCTATAAAATGGTGAGAATTCTTCAGACTGTGGCACTCAGCACGTGTCTGGTATAGTGAGGGGGTGCCCGTAGATGGTGGCTGAATCTGCCTCAAGGCACGTATAGGGTAAATGAGTTAATCCACCTTTTTTAGGCCCTCCCGCCACTAGCCTCTGAGGCTGGCGCCTGCGGTCTTGCACACCTCCCATGATAATAGGCACCTGGCCCAGGGAGCGCGGGCATGTGCGTGTGGGTATGCAAACCTGGGCCTGGAAGGGAGGGGATAAAAGGGGAGCCTCACTCTGTGGTTGGAAGCTGAAGCTGCTGTCTTGCTGCCTGCTGGTTTCCCTTGTTCACTATTGAAGACCTGTGCAAATGATACCTTGTGCTCCAAAACTCTCTTTTGGAGCAGCCTTGCTAGAACCAATGGTGGGCCTACTTGGGCCTGGGATGGTTGCACAGTAGCATGGAAGCCCACTAACATTAGGCAGAGGGCCTGAGGGTCTGACATCAGTAAGAAAGGGATGCTGGGCATGAAACTTCCTGAGGAGGGTGAAACTTCCTGAGGAGGAAGATACTGCCTGTGCTGGGGCCTGAGAAGATTATGAAATTTGGGGACTGCCTAGCAGATGCCTTGGGGAGCTCAGGAAGCAAAGCATGGGGCGGGGTCATGGATGCCAGACTGCAAGGTGTTTAAGAGCCAGTGAACCTCAGCAGCAAAGTCAGCAGAATGGAGAAGACACTAGGGGATCAGGCAGGCCAAGGGGCCTCATGCCTGGGCTGCCCCAACCAGTGACTGTGCACTCTGGACCCAGCCCAGAGGAAATCAAGACAAATTGAAGACCGTAAAACGGTCTTGGTATGGGCTAGGAACGGTGGCGTAGGCAAGCGCACCTTCAGTGCCCACCTCACCGTGGCCTGGCGGAGGAGGGAGGCCCAGGTGGCTCTCGTGGACACCAATCTGTGTGTTCTAAGTCCCAAGACAAAGGGATTGGAAGGAGAGCAGGCTTGCCAGGGTGTCTGGGGCCGGTCTCAGAGTTCCTGGCAGACATGGTGGGGGTGATGTGGGTGGGTTTCTTCCTCAAGCAGGCCCAATGAAGATGTTGTTGTCTGGAGGGGACCAAAGAAAAATGGCACGATCAGACTATTCCTCCCGGCATGGATGGCAGAGGGTTGGCAGCTTCTGTAACATTCCCGATGCCCAGAGCTGTTTGACCTGCTTATCCTGTTCTCAGTTATAATAGCCACAGGAGACTAATACAGTGGGATACTGAAGTGAAAGAAGCCACGTAGATATGAAATGGTGGTGATATGGAAAGAGCTGAGTTGGCTGGTGCGTGGAGCCCCTAGCTGCCACAGAATTGGCCACAGAGTCATGGCAAAACACCCATTTCCTCTCTGGGCCTTGGTTCTCCCATCTGTGAAGCAGCACTGAGTAGAGGGGCTCTAAGAGCACTTCCCGCCCTGGCACTGACTCCTCAGGCTGGTCCCCTGGGTAGTGTGGCTTCAGCCACGGACAGTTCACACTGCGTCTCTCTGTGTCAGCCCCTCAGGAGACGCTGATTTTCTTTGGTTTTGCACTCTGGCCAGAGAAGTTGTCCCCCTCAGATAGTTCAACTGCCTTCCACAAAAGCAGGAAAGTTGAGAGGATCTGGGACACCCCACCAACACTATCAGCACAGAATCTCTGTCCTCAGGCCCCAGAAACCTTCCCCCTTTGAATTTAGGCTTGGGAAAGCATCCACATGGCAGACACACTGCCACGCCACCCTCTTTCCCCACTGACGGACATCGCGAAAGAGTTTTAGCTTCAGAATCCTCAGCACAGAAGCCCACATAGCCACTGCCAACTGGTCAGAGCTGGCAGGTGAGGTGCGGTACGCTGATGCCAGCCTCCTCCTTGAAACCAGAAACACCTTGGAGTTGAGGTCAGACCTTAAAATGGTTTCCATCGTGAACCACTAACTGCGGGGCAATGAGTCCACCAAGGTTCTAACTGAAGTTCCTCGTTGCCAACAGTGGAAATCAACTCCACCCAGTTTAAGAGGAAACATCAAATCCCTACTGAAAATTTGAACAAAATTGAACAAGAAGTGAAGAGAAGGTGGGACGGTGGAAGCAAGCAGTGAGAACAGTTACATTTATGCCACAGGAAAAGCTTGATTTCGACATCACCGTTGGCACCACTGAATACTCCCCAACACCACCAGCGTAATGGCAACTCAGCTGCTGCTACCCAGAATAACCTCTGCCCGGGGCCCACCTCCTGGAATTGCTCTCCAGATTCCAAGTGCCAGGAGAGCCAGTTGTCTGAGCACAGGTTAGGTGCTGCCCCCTGGTGGCCAAGCACAGCGAGCTGGCCTCTGTCCGGTTCCACCTTCCTCTGGTAGCTGAGGACCCTGCCTCTTACCTTAACTACAGAAATTGCCCCCCAAAACCAAGTGGCTTTACAAGTAGTTCCCCTTAAAAGGGTCTAGGGTCCCCTGCATTTAAATAATACACAACAGAATAATCCTTCTAGAAAAGACTTTGGTTAACATCAGAACTGGGACTAGAACACAGCCCCCAGCTCTCCTTCAGGGGTCCCTCTGCCCAAATCAGGGTCCTCCAGCCTCCAGTGTTAGACCAGGGTGGAGAGGAGGTGGGAGTTGCCCTGGCAATGGGGAGTCACAGCTTTTCCAAGACTACATGAGTTTCTTGAGCCATCATACTTTCTCAGAAGGGACAGGTCGTGGCTCTATGTGATTTAATTTTTGCACCTTTGTGAGAATTGCACAGATGGATACCTGTGCAATTCACCCAAAATACCCTTTGTCAGGTTCTCTGTGTTCCTTCTGAGACTATGATGTCCCCAAGGTCCCTGAACATCCCAGCAAGAGTCTCTGGACAGCGGGCTGCAGGGGGCCTCCGTGCATGGGGTGAAGGAGAAAGAGGAAGCAAGAGGGAATCTAGGAAGACAGGGAGGGAGCTGGAACTTCTAGTGACTTCATTATTTTTCAGCCAGCTGGCATGACAGCGCCACATCTTGGCTGGACAGAACAATTAACAGCTCCCCAAGCTCCTAATGAGTCTTTTTCTTGAGGTTTAAGCTGCCTGCAGAGTTTCCCAAGGGAATTTATTCCTGGAAGCTAGTTTCTCAAAAGTGGCCTCCCCAGGATACACCTGGTTCAGAGCTACTGGGTTTGACCACTTGGTTGGAAACCGGGAATTCTGGGTCAGAGCCTCAGACTGTGATTTGTGAGGAAAGATTGGTGAGCGAAGCTCAGCCCCAACTCCAGCACTCATAATTCTACCTGCCCAGGAGGCGGTCCCTTCTGGGGAAGTTTAGTGGTTCTGCCTCCTCAGAGGCCTCTTCTGAGATCCTCTGTCCACAGAGGGTCTGCCATGCTTGTACCTTGTTTACCTGGGGCTGGTCACACCCCCAAAGACAGGGGGTTATAGTAGGTTCTAAAGTAGAGCCCAAACCAACCAGTCATTCTCCTGGGGAACTTGAACTTAAGACTACCAGCAAATCTTTCACTCAGTAGTAAGCTAATACCTGAAGTGGAGACACGCTGAGCCTCTAAGGGGAGAAGGCTCCTGCCACACAGCTGCTTGAGAGAATGTGAAGCAAGTCACAATGTGCCCCGTAACTGACAGGATCTGGGTTTTTGTCCAATCTCTCTGACCCGGAAGATCCTTATGCACACACCCAAACATGCACACACACGGCCAAGTGGACAATGGGGATGCTTCACTGACCAACTCAGGCTTCAAGGCCCCTGCTTTTGCTTCACACTGAGAACACATGAGGGATACAGCAAAATTCAAAGACTGTCTTCAGTTCTTTGCTGTTGAGTTGGGAGTGCACAAGTGTGTCCTGGGGACACGCTGAGGGATGAGTTGTGGAGTAGTTTTGCCAGGCAAGACTCTACTGATCAGTGAGCAGCCCTCTTGCTATTTATTAGCAGCAACAGGTGTGATTGATAATGTGACAATGCAGGAGGAGCAGGGTCCAGGGGAGACAGAGGGTGATTAGTTTTTATGGGGAACTGGAGGGTATGTGTTGGCCACATATACAGGGAAGACTTCTGTGCAGGTACTTGGCATAATTTATGAACTACTCCCAGACCACCTCAGACCATGGCCATATAATCAGCCAATGGCTACCTAGGCATCCCCAGCTGCCTCATGACATGGGCCATTGTCTTAGGGCACTCGTGCAGGAGTGCCTTTTCCAAATCCTTCATACACACAGGTACACAGAGAGGCCAGACACTCACAGGTGCAGAGAGAGGCCACATGGGGTGCATAGAAAGGCTACCCTCGCCTTTATTTGGACAAGGTTGAAATCCAGGAGCAACCGATGCCTCAACAAGAAATATTCTCATTGGAATATAATATATTAAAGTTCCAAAGTGCAGCCTTTAGTAGCAAGGTGGAGGTTTCCTTGCACCAGCCAGTGATTCTTGGACACAAGCAGGTTCAACTCAATGCAGCTCAGTTCTGACACTACGCAGAGCCAGCATCGGATGCCACCGGTAAAGGCTTGGTTTTGCACTGACACACTGGAAATTGGGTCCAGGTCCCTATTCAGAGAGTTGCATTTTTATGTGACAGGTGAGGCTCCAAAAGCAAATATTTCAAGAAAACATAGGCTAAAACCAAAAGGTTTCTTGAGCGCTAATTTTAGAAGTCCTAGAGCGTCATGTCAACTGCATCCTGCTAGTCAGATAAGACGCCAAAGACAACCTAGATTCAAGGGGAAGGAAAACCATCCCCTTCTGCTTCTTGGTGTGAGGGGCTGCAGGCATGACTGGGAAGGGAAAAAAGCAGTCATTGTCCTTTGAGATTATCTACCACAATCTCGTCCAGGAAAATGCTCAAAACTATTTAAAGGATCAAATTAATTCATTACTGTGAAAACCGGTTAACCCTATTGAGTTCACATAGTTGATGTAACGGTTAAATGAAAATAAAGCACATGGAAAATGCTTCTGAGACTATCAAATACTATAAAGACACAAAGAGCTCCTGTTAGGAGACCCCCACCCCCAAACTGGCTTGAGTTTATAGATGAAGGTCTGCAGGGTTCGGCCGGGCTCTCCCCTCCCCGACACAGAGATCCTGACAGACATCATTCCTCAATCACTGTCTTTTCCGTGAGGCTGGGCAAGATCTCAGACCCTTCTCAACACAACATGCCAATCACCCGCTACTAATTGATCAAATTCACATAGGGGTTGACACCTGTTTGCTTTAATCCTCTCCTGAATTCCTATTGCCAACCGTTCCTCCATGCCCAGATTTCTTTAGTTTCCTGCTGCTGTTTTTCAAGAGAGAAAAACATGAAGTTTAAGCCCTGAGCAAGATGAAATGGCAGACACTGTCACCCTCCAAACTGGATTTATAATAGAAACAGAAACTGGTACGGCAGTGAGCTCTGCCATTATGAATTATTTTCAAATAAAATAGCTGCATGCAAGAACAGTCACGTGCCTGCTCACCAAGGAGGGAAGCTATCTACCTTGACATATTTTCTTCCGTGAAAACTCTGTTCCAAGGTGAGGCAAGCCAAAACTTGTATATCTGGGTGACCGGAAGCTGCACTGGCTGCCCCCATCTACCTCCGGGCTCCTCGCCCACCCACCAATTCCCCTCAAACTCACCCCACTTGCTACTCAGCTTTTAGGGAATGAGGGAAATAATTTTAACGGCCCAACTAAAGTCCTCAAGCAAAGAGGGAGGAAAAAACCCCACAAAACTGTCTCTAATTCTAACATAGCTTTCTCTCCTCTGATTGGTGAAGACACTAGGCCAGTGGCAGGTCAACCAGGGAGCCCTGATAACTGCCTTCTTCCTTTCTCAGCCTCCCTCTCTCACCCCCACCCTGTTCTCAAGCAGAAAACAACAGGCTGGAAATGTCTGGCAGAAGCTGGGAAGGTCAGTTAGACTGACAAAAGCCACAGGGTTTGAAATGAGGGGACGTGGGTTCAAACCTCAGGGACCCCACTTAGTACTGGCAGGTCACCTCACACCTCTCAGCCCACTGACTCCTCTATGGTACCAGCAGTCAGAAGGGGCCCTTGAGGGAGCCAGCAGGCCAGTCCCAAGGCCCTGAGGGATGGGATTCTGGGAGCCTTCAGAGCCTTCTGGCACAGCTGTGCCCGCAGCCACCCAGAATATGGAGGAGAACAATCAGACATCAGTTTCCTAGCTTCCCCAGGCTGGGATCAGGACAACACCTCAGGGAGCTCTGTCTGCCTAGAAACAACCCAGATAAGAGAACATCTGCTAACCCTACCGTCCAGTGCCATACACCAGCCCCTGCGGGAAGTGTTTACAAACAATCCCAGAAAGCAGGCCTGAGGGATTATTTACACAAGTCACAGATTCAGAAACTGATGCTCAGAGAGGTTCAGTCGCTTCCCGAGGTTCCCAGGTGACACAAGGCAGACTTGGGGTACAAGCCCACAGAATCAAGCTCCAGAGGCTTTAACCTCGAGGCTGCGTCACCTCTCCAGAAGACGAGGCCCAGCTCTTCACTCAGAGAGAGCCCCCCTCCCTCCACTTCTTATGCTTTGGGAGCAGCGTTTTCAGCCTTTTTCTGCAGGGAAAGAAACTGAGCAGAGCTGCAGGGGAAAACACAGGCAAATCACCCACTAATGTCAAGCATCGTGTTGAGTAAAAGTCTCAGAAGGGATAACTATGATGTCATTTACGTAGTTTTTAAAGATACAGAAGATGACATATCGCCGAAGGATTCACACATGTGTAGCAACAGCACCAGGGCACCCCTTGGAAAGGTAAACACCACCTTTAAGATGCACCCGGAGGGCAGGTGTGCAGTGGGGAGGGGACACAAGAGACTTCTCCTCTGTCTCTAATCCTGAAAATCACTTTCAATGGTGGGGACATGAATTTTCACATCACTGGGCCTTCCTGGGTGTCTGCAGTATTTCCTATTTAAAAATCTAATTTCCATCTTAGAATACCAGCCTCTCAATGTTGACATCCGGTTCCTTTGTTGTCCCTTAATTTATATCCACCCTCTCAGTCAGTCAGTTAGCAGGTAACCTTGAACATTTGCCTTGAACATTGCTAATAATAACAAATGACACTTACTATAAACTTAGTGGACTGTGAAAGAGGGCCCAGCCTCTCTATAAATCTTGTCACTTACCCCAACGGTGTTTTCTCACCTCCTAAACCCAAGCTGTAATTTGGGTGGGGGTTTGGTTTGGTGAGCGATAAAAACAATCTTACCCTTCTCCCAGGACCTCACCACCTCCATCTGGGACTTGATTCAATCACTCTTACCAATTACAAACACCATTGCACTGTTTTCACAATAACTCTGTAGGGTAGGAATGATCATTATCCCCACTTCACATATTAGGAGACAGAGTCCTCAGCTAATATGTGGCTGCGCTGGCGTTTGAATCCATGTCAGTCTGACCCCAAAGTCTGAATTCAAGCAAAATTCAGGTACTGGGGGGAGTGAGGGACAAACTGGAAAGACCATATGGTCCCTTGTAAATATCCCAGAGGTGGGTGGGCAGGACCTGAGGAGTGACAGAGGCTTCCTGGCAGAGGTGAGGATTAACTAGACCTTGAAATACAGGGAGAATTAGAATATTATTTAACCATAAAAGGAATGAAGGGCTGATACACGCCACCATGTTGATACACCTTGACAAAATTAGGCTGAGCGAAGAAGCCAGGCACAAAGATTGTGTGGGCGGCTCCAAGCACACGGAATGTCCAGAACAAGGAAATGTAGAGAAAGAAAGGAGGTTACCGGTCGCCAGGGCCTGGCAGCATGGAGTTGAAGGCGCTAGAGCTGAGAGCAAAAGGGTGCAGGGTTTCTTGTGGAGGTGATAGAAATGCTCGAAGCTGAACTGTGAAAAGTTGCACGTAGCTGTGAATACACTAACAACCATTGACCTCACTCTATAAATAGATGAATTGTAATGTCAATTTCATCTCAATGAAATGACTTTTATTTTTTTATTTTTTTTTTATTTTTTTTTTAATTAATAAATTTTATTTTTATATTCCCCATACAATTGCAATCCCCCCATTCTGACCCCAATCCCTCCCCTCCCGCCCCCCACCCCCCAAAAAGTGTCTCTGGTTCATAGTTTTTGTTGATTTTGATTTTCACTTTCTTATAGTTATTCATTTTCCTGGTCCCTTATTTAAGTTTTCTAGATCCCTGCTATGAGTGAGACCATCCGGTATTTTTCTTTTTCTTTTTGGCTTATTTCACTGAGCATGATCCCTTCCAGCGTCATCCATGTTGCTGCAAATTGCATGTGTTTATCTTTTTTGAATGCTGAGTAATATTCCATGGTATATATGTACCACATCTTCTTGATCCAGTCATCTATTTTTGGGCATTTGGGCTGTTTCCAAAGCTTAGCTATTGTAAACAGTGCTGCTATAAACATAGGGGTGCAGGTGTTCTTTGGAATTGATGTTTCTGTGTTCTTTGGGTAAATACCTAGGAGTGGAATTGCTGGATCCTGTGGAAGCTCTATGTTTAGTAGGTCCAGAAATCTCCACACAGCTCTCCATAGTGGTTGGACCAGTTTGCACTCCCACCAACAGTGCAGAAGAGTTCCTTTTTCTCCACAACCTCGCCAACATTTGTTGTTGCTAGTTTTTTTAATATGTGCCATTCTCACTGGTGTAAGATGGTATCTCATGGTAGTTTTGATTTGCATTTCCCTGATTGCAAGTGATGTTGAACATTTTTTCATATGCCTGTTGGCCATTCGCATTTCCTCTTCAGAGAAGTTTCTTTTTAGTTCCTCTGTCCATTTTTTGACTGGATTATTTTCTTTGTTGTTGTTGAGTCTCATCAGCTCTTTGCAGATTTTTGTGATCAGTCCTTTATCATTAGTGTTGGGTGCAAAAATTTTCTCCCAGTTGGTGGGGTTTCTCTTTGTTTTTGTTATTGTCTCTTTTGCTGTGCAGAAGCTCTTTAATTTGATGTAGTCCCAGCTGTTGATCTTTGCCTTCACTATCACTGCTTTGGGTGATGTGTCTGTAAAGATGTCTTTGATATGCAAATCACGTAGTGTTTCGCCTATATTTCCTTCTATGTATTTTATGGTTTCAGGTCTTATGTCTAGTTCTTTAATCCATTTTGAGTTGATTTTTGTATATGGTGTGAGGTAGTGGTCAAGCTTCATTCTTTTGCATGTAGTGACCCAGTTTTCCCAGCACCATTTATTGAACAAACTTTCTTTGCTCCAATGCATAGTCTTTGCTCCTTTGTCAAAGATTAGTTGACCATAAATCTGTGGGTTTATTTCTGGATTTTCTATTCGATTCCATTGGTCTGTATGTCTGTTCTTGTTCCAATACCATGCAGTTTTGATGATTATGGCTTTGTAGTAGAGTTTGAAGTCTGGGAGTGTGATGCCTCCATTCCCTTCTTTCTTTTTCAGGAGAGCTTTGGCTATTCGGGGTTTTTTGTGATTCCATATGAATTTCATCAATAATTGTTCTATTTCTTTGAAGAATGACATTGAAATTTTGATTGGAATAGCATTGAATCTGTATATTGCTTTTGGTAGGATGGCCATTTTAATAATGTTTATTCTCCCAATCCATGAGCAGGGGATGTCTTTCCATTTCTTTGTGTCTTCTTCTATTTCTTTTAACAGTGTTTTATAGTTTTCTTTGTATAGGTCCTTTACCTCTTTTGTTAGATTTATTCCCAAATATTTGATTTTTTTTGTTTCAATAATAAAAGGGATGGTTTTTTTGATTTCTTCTTCTTCAGATTTATTGTTTGTATATAGGAAGGCTACTGACTTTTGCGTGTTGATTTTGTATCCTGCCACTTTACTGAACTGATTGATGAGTTGAATTAGTTTTTCTGTGGAGTTTTTGGGGTTCTCTATGTATATTATCATATCATCTGCAAAGAGTGATAGTTTGACTTCTTCTTTTCCTATTTGGATTCCTTGGATGTCTTTCTCTTGTCTTATTGCTCTGGCTAGGACTTCCAGTATTATATTGAAAAGCAGTGGTGAGAGTGGACATCCTTGTCTTGTTCCAGATCTTAATGGAATTGCTTTCAGCTTTTCACCATTGAGAATGATACTGGCTGTTGGCTTGTCATAGATGGCCTTTATGATGTTGAGGTACGTTCCTTGTATCCCAAGAATTTCAAGGGCTTTTATCATGAATGGGTGTTGCACTTTGTCGAAAGCTTTCTCAGCATCTATTGATATTATCATATGGTTTTTATATTTCTTTTTGTTGATGTGTTGGATAACGTTGATTGATTTTCGGATGTTAAACCATCCTTGTGTCCCTGGAATGAATCCTACTTGGTCGTGGTGAATTATCTTATGGATACATTGTTGGATTCTGATAGCTAAAATTTTATTGAGGATTTTTGCATCAGTGTTCATTAGGGAGATTGGCCTATAGTTTTCTTTTTTTGTGTTGTCCTTGTTCGGTTTTGGTATTAGTGTAATGTTGGCTTCATAGAACGTGTTTGGTATTGTCCCTTCCTTCTCAATTTTTTGGAAGAGTTTGTGAAGGATAGGTACCAATTCGTCTCTGAATGTTTGGTAGAATTCATTTGTAAATCCATCAGGTCCTGGGCTTTTGTTTTTGGGGAGGTTTTTGATTACCATTTCAATTTCGCTAATTGTAATTGGTCTGTTTAGGTGTTCTATTTCTTCTTTATCTAGCTTTGGGTGATTGTAGAGTTGTAGGAATTTGTCCATCTCCTCTAGATTGTTAAACTTGTTTCCATATAACTGTTCATAGTAGTTATTAATAATTCTTTTGATTTCTGCTGTGTCCGTTGTGATTTCTCCTCTTTCATTTATTATCCTATTTATTTGTGCTTTCTCCCTTTTTGCCCTTGTGAGCCTGGCAAGGGGTTTATCTATTTTATTTATTTTTTCGAAGAACCAGCTCTTGGTTTCATTGATCTTTTGGATTGTTTTTTTAGTTTCGATTTCATTTATTTCTGCTTTGGTTTTTATTATTTCTTTTCTTCTACTGGTTTTGGGGCTTTTTTGTTGTTCTTTTTCTAGAGCTTTGAGTTTCGAGATTAGGTTGTTTCTTTGAGTTCTTTCTTGTTTCTTGATGTGAGCATCTATTGCTATATATTTTCCTCTTATTACTGCTTTTGCTGCATCCCATACATTTAGGAAATTGGTGTCCTCCTTGTCATTCAATTCAAAGAATTTTTTAATTTCTTCTTTTATCTCCTCGTTAGTCCAGTGGACTTCCAGTAGTGTGGGTTTCAATCTCCACGAGGTAGGAGAATACCTTGCCTTCTCTTTATGGTTTATTTCTAGTTTGATGCCTTCATGGTCAGAAAAGATGGTTGGTATGATTTCAATCTTGGTGTATCTGTTGATGTTTGTCTTGTGCCCCAGTATATGATCGATCCTAGAGAATGATCCGTGTGCGCTTGAGAAAAATGTATACTCAGATTATTTTGGGTTTAGTGTTCTATATATGTCTGTTAAGCCTAAGCACTCTAGATCCTTATTTAGAGCTTTAGTGTCTTTACTTATTTTTTGTCTTGCTGATCTATCCATTGTTGATAGTGGTGTGTTGAAGTCTCCCACTACGTATGTGTTTTCTCTGATGTCTGTTTTCAGAGATGCCAATAGTTGTCTGATATATTTTGGTGCTCCTTTGTTTGGTGAATATATGTTAATGAGTGTTATTTCTTCTTGAAGTATTATCCCCTTGATCATAATGTAATGACCACTGGAGTCTCTTTTTATCTTTTTAAGTTTGAAATCTGTTTTATCTGATATGAGTATAGCTGTTCCTGCCTTCTTTTTTGGTCCATTTGCTTGTAGAATTTTCCATCCTTTAACTTTGAGTCTATTTTTATCTTTTGCAGCTAAATGTGTTTCCTGGAGACAGCAAAAGGTTGGGTTTTGTTTCTTAATCCAGCCTGCAACTCTGTGTCTTTTTATTGGAGAGTTTAGTCCATTTACATTTAGAGTTAGTATTGATATGTTAGCATCTGTATTTGCCATTGTGTTTGTCTTTCCTTTGATTTTATTTATTTATTCTTTTAATAACTTTCTTTGGCCTTCTTTTGTTGTTATTCGTCCCTCTGAGGTTCTGGCTTTAGGACTCCTTGTAGTATTTTTTGGAGTGGGGGTTTAGTCGCAATGAAATTCCGGAGTTTCTGTTTGTCTGGGAAGGTCCATATTCTTTCTTCAAAGAGGAAGGAGAGCTTTGCGGGATAGAGTATTCTTGGTTGGCATCTGTTTTCTTGGAGTCTGTTGACTATGTCCCTCCACTCTCTCCTTGCCTGTAGTCTTTCTTCAGAGAAGTCTGATGTCAGTCTGATTGGTTTCCCTTTGAATGTTATCTGTTTCTTCCCTCTTGTTAGTTTCATTATTTTTTCTTTGGATTCTTGGGAGCTTTACTATTATGTGTCTTGCTGTATTTTTCCTTTCATCATGGAAGTTTGGTGTTCTTCTTGCTTCTTGTATATCAATTTTCAGATCCTTTTTAGCGTTTGGGAAGTTCTCTTCAATTATATCCATGAATATTTTCTCTGTTCCTACATCTCTCTCCTCTCCTTCTGGGATTCCTATAACTCTTATATTTCCTTTCCTCATGGAGTCAGATAGTTCCCGAAGTCTTTCTTCGGTCTTTTTCCTTCGTACTTCTCCTTCCTTTTCTGTTTTAGTTCTTTTTATTTCTGTGTCTTCAAGAGTACTTATTCGTTCTTCCATTTCATCTATTCTGCTTTCACTGCTTTTCCCAGAGTTCTTTAGCGTCTCCATTAATTCTTTGATCTCCTGCATTTCTTTTACTTCCCTCTTTAGGGACTCAATTTCATTCTTCTGGTCATTAATTATTTTCCCCTTATCATTGTTTTCCTTTATGACGTCTGTCAGTTTTTTAATCACAGCAATTTTAAATTCTCTATCTGGAAGGCTCAGAAGTTCTTCCAAGTTACTGTCGTTGCAATCTGGTAGATGGTTTTCTTTTTGTGGTGTGCTATTTTGCTGAGGAGTTGCTGGGTTGCATGTTGTTTTTCTACTCCCTACTGCCTGTTTTCCAATTTGCCGTATTCCTTGTGACACTGTGTTGCTGGTACTGGCCGGCATCTTGGGCGACATTCCCAGCTCACCACTGGCTCCTCTGGGGAACTTCTGCTGGGTTCACAAGTCTCCAGCAAAGACAGGTCCCTGCTCTGTCTCCTCGGTGAGCCTTCTGCTGGGTTCACACAGTCTCCAGAAAGAAGGGTCCCTGCTGCAAAATGCCAGAGCCTGGGACGCGCTCCCCTGCACGCCCGGTCTGCCCCAGCGGTGGGTGCTGCTCCCCTCTGGGCTGGAACTGCAGGCTAGAAGGTGCCCGGTGTTGGCAAGCCTCCCAGCTTAACCTCTGTCTCCTCGGTGAGCCTTCTGCTGGGTTCACACAGTCTCCAGCAAGAAGGGTCCCTGCTGCAAAATGCCGGTGCCGGGGACGCGCTCCCCTGCACGCCCGGTCTGCCCCAGCGGTGGGTGCTGCTCCCCTCTGGGCTGGAACTGCAGGCTAGAAGGCGCCCAGCATGGGCAAGCCTCCCAGCTTACCTCTGTCTCCTTGGTGAGCCTTCTGCTGGTGCACACAGTCTCCAGCAAGAAAGGTCCCTGCTGCAAAATGGCGATGCGGGAACGAGCTCCCCTGCACGCCCGGTCTGCCCCAGCGGTGGGTGCTGCTCCCCTCTGGGCTGGAACTGCAGGCTAGAAGGTGCCCGGTGTGGGCAAGCCTCCCAGCTTAACCTCTGTCTCCTCGGTGAGCCTTCTGCTGGGTTCACACAGTCTCCAGCAAGAAGAGTCCCTGCTGCAAAATGCCAGAGCCGGGGACGCGCTCCCCTGCACGCCCAGTCTCAATGAAATGACTTTTAAAAAAGGCAAAGGAAAATGTGTATAGTTTTGCAAGAGGGCAAGTGAATGCGGATGGGCAAAAACATGAGCAGAAGCGTGAAGAAGGGGGAGAGAGAGAGAGAACAGAAGCAGGTGGTATAGGTGTGGGCACTGGTAGAAAACAACAAAGATGTCTGGGAAGCTACGGCCACATAGGGAAGAACTGAAGTCCCCACAGGGAGGAAGTTTGTCCTGGAAGTTTGGGGAATAATGAGATGAAGAAGGATTTTCAGGCTGATAAATTTGTTTGGAAAGGATGGTGAGAAGTCAGAGGCCAGCGAGGGTGCTCTTAAGCAATCCAGGCCTGCAGGCTGTGATAATGACCTTGTTAGAGATATTACCTGGTATAAAGTGTGCATCCTTGAACGCACGCGCGCGCGCGCACACACACACACACACACACACAGAGTGCAGTGTTAAAGTCCTTTTATGTCTATCCTTAGGCTCAGCCCTGTATTCCTCCTACCTGTCCACCTGCCTCACACACTTAACACTCAACCACATCAATGTCCTCCATAATTATGTTCCCATAAAGTCCCCTTTGCCAGGTTCTAAGAGTTTCCCTTGAGATGGAAGTGAATTTACAAGAGTGCCCAGCCTCTCCATAAATCATGTCACTGACATCAATGATGTTTTCTCACCTCCTAAACCCAAGCTATAATTTGGGCAGGATTTGGTTTGGTTAGAGATAAAAGTAATCTTGCCCTTCTCCCAGGACCTCACCCACTTCCATCTGGGACTTCATCCAATCACTCTTACCAGCGCCAAGGGGAGCTGGGAGTCTGCCCACCTCACTCATCATGGGAGGGGGCAGCCAAATCAGACTGCCTCCCTGAGAAACACAGACATGAACAGTCCCCGTTCCACCCCACCCTCTGACAGATGGATAAACTGGGGCCTCCACTTATCAGCAACTAGGGGACTGAGAGGTGTCT
Organism: Talpa occidentalis; assembly: GCF_014898055.3. Lineage (NCBI taxonomy): Eukaryota > Metazoa > Chordata > Mammalia > Eulipotyphla > Talpidae > Talpa > Talpa occidentalis. The sequence continues at coordinate 8,734,554 of NW_023605194.1, forward strand.
CCTTCTGGGTTCCTCCATTTGAAGCACTCCAGGCTGACCTTGGAGTACAGAAGTCAGCACAGTTAGTGTGCCCCCTAGGGTGATAAGCGGGTGTTCCAGAAGAGGCCTTTCTTTGGGTCTTTTTTCTAAGAGATCTAGTTTTTCCCATCCAGATACTGTGGAAGCCCCTATGCTCACCTGGGGGGCCTGGGTTCCAAGGTCAGCTGAGGACCCCAACAAGAAAGTCACCCCCCACACCTCTGGCCTATACCCCAGCTCTTGTATGCATAAATAAATAAATAAATAAATAAATCTTTTTTAAAAATTAAAGTCTTTAAACACACTTTGAATGAGTATTTCCTTATCTCCTATTTCCAAGGTCACAGAGGTGCCCCGTTGAGCCTTGAATCTGCCCTGGTTCCTACTTCACTCTGAGTCCAGGACTACACCCCTACTCCCACCCCACTGCCCTGCCTCTCAGAGGCCTGAGCAGTCTCCAGCGTGGGTAGGAATCCTCACCTCAGGCCCTGTCACATAAGGAAGAGAAATAACTCCTTCCGAGTTTCACTCAGTGTGGAGATGACGCACAGAGAAGGTTGCTGAGCCCAAAGCATAGCAAATCCACACAAATATTCTCCACAGGTGCTTAGGGTGACTGGGTCAGAACGCATGTGGACGTGTTGACCCTGCTGCCAGCTTTCCATCTTGGGAAAAAGACCCCCTCATGCTGGTGTGTGTGAAGTGAATGAAAGATAGCAAAGCTTGCCAGCTTCTGTGACTACAAACATTTCTGACTTACAGGGGGCAAAGTCACAGCATCCGAATTGAGAAATGATAAGAATAAACCCCAGACAATGTGCCAGGCAGGCTGAGAGGCCTAAAAGTTTGGACTCAAAATAGCTCCCAGGGACAGAGGAGGAGGGATGGAGAGACTAGTTTAGGGGGTTCAGAATAAGTTGAGGGATACAGACTGCCTGAGGAAAGTTAGGGGGCATCCCCGTAAGTGTGAGTTTTCCACTGGGCTGATTCAGAGCGGGGCTTGAGGGCCCTTAAGCCGCCTTTCCACCCCAATATGGCTGCCCCAGCCCAAGATGCAAGACTCCTTGGTCTCGCCTTCCCCGCTCTGACACAGCATTTGGACAAGGCCCCATGGGACCATGGAAAAAATACTTGAGACAGCTGGGAACCCCTATTACTTAGGGGCTACCCGCTTTCCCTAGCCCCAAATTGTGATGTTACACACTGTAGAGCCTGTGGGGCAGGGGGTGCAGCAGAGGGGAAGCAAATAAAAACTCAGTTAAAAGCCTGAGTTTTGGGGCCTCACTGGTGGCGCATCGGGTTGAACGCTGTGCTGTGAAGCTGTCCGCAGCCTCTGCAGCATGGGTTTGATTCCCGACCAGTCAGGGAGAGTCCCACTTGGCGGGGCAGACCTCTCCCACCTCGCCTGCTGCTCCCTTCAGCAGTGTATTTCATCAGTCTGCCTATTCTGCCCCCCACTCTGTCTCTGGTGAATCCTCTCACCCTCCCGCGCCTCTGGCCTGTACCCCAGCTCTTGTGTAAAAATAAATAAATCTTTTTTAAAAAGGCTGAGTTCTGGAGTCAGACAAGCCTGGGTCTAAAGCCCAGTGCTGCAGCTGGCTCCTCCAACAAGTCTAAGTTCAACATTTCTTCATCTAGCAGCACTTCCGAAGAGGAGTGAATGAGTTAAAGCAAGGAGAACATTCAGTTCATTTCAGGAGGCTAAAATCCTCACACCCGATGCCACTGTGGCCAGATCACAGCTGTCCAGCCTTCCCTTTCTTTCCCCTTCCATATCCAGTGAGGCTTTGTAACACTTCCTTGTTTCTATTTTTATTTAAGCTGCACAATCCCATGAAGAATCACATCATTTTCCCGCTTCCCAATTTTCCCATTCCAAGGACAATCACTTAAACTCCCTTCACAACACTTCCTACAGCTGGAGCTCTGCTCTCCCTAGAAAGGGAATTCATTCCAAACCTGTGCTTGGAAGGCTAGTGTTCCCTCGGCCTTGCTAGGTCAGGCCCAGAACAGCTAGCCTGAGCAACTTAGAGGTGGGGGGGGTCCGAAGACAGCAGCCTGTGAGGAATGAGGCCCCAGAAACACAACCATTTAATTAAAATATGCAATCACCATACGCTTTGTTTTCGGCCAATGTGCCTCTCCTGTTCCCTTTCAAATCCGGTTGCCCAGCCTGGGAAGAGACTCAGTTATCAGGCGCAGATCAGTACTGACATCCAGTGGTCAGAGAGAATTATCTGCCTGAAGCGTTCCATCACTCTCTTCCCAGAATCCTTGGGTGTTCACCCAAAGAAAGGAAGGAGTGAGGGAGGGTGACAGTCAACTGTGGGTTCTGCTCACTTTGGAGAACCGTGACTTGCAGCCAAAGGCCAAGCAACCCAGACAAAGGTCTTGCAAGATGCCCATGAGCTATTTGAATGCTGACCTGCTCCCCTTCCCCCAGTCTTAGGGAGTAAAGGGAGCCATTAATGGCAATGTGAGATGACAACAAAGAGTAAAGATAAGTGGCCGCCTTGTCTTCTAGAAAACACACTGCACTTTAAGTTTGAAACCTCGATCCAATGTCAGCTACTTTTGTGTCACCTTGGATAAGGCTCTGTGCTTTAACTTCCTCATCTTAGAAGAGAGGCTGATGCTGCCCACTCAGCCAGCCTCACGGGGCTGTGGTAAGTGTAAAGGAGAAGGCATGCAAGCACTTTGCAAACTGTGAAGTGATGATCAGCTAGAGATGCTGGGGTAAAGGTGGTGATGGCTAGCATCTGGCATATGGGAGCTGGACAAGGAGGTTCCAGGAAGTACTGTGACCCTGGGGACTTTGTCAGATGACAGCACTTCCAATTTCACTTAACCTTTGGAGAGCTGGCCTTAGATTGCCAAGGTGACCACATCAGAAAAGAGCATCCTTCATTTTCCTCTCATTTCAAGTCCACTGGTGAATAACCTCAAAAGTTAGACATCAAATTGGCTTTTAAAATATAATCAAGGGACCTCCCTGAAGGCCTAGAGGTTAAGTCTCAGCACTATCACTGCAATAGCCTGAGTTCAATCGTCGGTCAGGGAACTGACCCACATATGGTGCAACAGACTTCCCCTGTCTCGCCTGCTGCTCCCCTCAGCAGTGCATTTCAGCAAATCCACCTGCTCTGCTCCCTACTCTGTCTGTGGTGAACCCTCTCACCCCCTGCACCTCTGGCCTACACCCCAGTTCCTTTCCTGAAAAATAAATAAAATCTTTTTTTTTAAAAAAAGAAGAGTTAAAAGAATAAAATATAATCAAAACTCAAGGAAAAATATGAGCCACCTTCGTGATACTGTTATGTCAGGGGGAGTTATTGTGGATGCCAGTTGGATAGCAGATATACCCTTGTTCATTTCCTAATCATCTTTTTCTTGAGTTTCCATCTGTATTTGACCAAGGGTTTTGCCTGAGAAAACCAGTCTTGCAAAGTGACTCTGAATAAAGTTACGAGATGACCGGTGATGGAGAAATGGTGTGTCCCTGGAGAGAAAATGCAGGCAAGTGACACTGGGGCTCAAAGACCACATTCCCAATGCTTTCAGTTTGTGCCATCTTATTTCATAAATTACTAGAATGGAATTTCAAGATGTTTAGTCTCCCTTAGAAAATCTTAAATTAAAAGAAAAATGAATACTTTCAGGCTTCTGGAAGGTATCAGAAGAATTTGAACTCAGAAATATTATGCTGCTTTCTGTAAATTTCCATATCAGTTTCTCCTCAAGAAAAAAAAAAATCCACTGTAGCTAGTCTAAGCAGAAAGGCATTTATTGCAGCCAATAGAGCATTGCAGGAAGAGCTGGGGGGAAGTGCAATTTCCAGTCACACAACAGAATTACGCCGTAAGAGAGCCACTGGCTCTTTTACCACCAAGAAGCTACCTACTGAATTAGGAAGCTTCCATCACACAACTGCTGTGGAATTCTACCACCACTGGTCCAATCCAGGCTACAAATGACACTGTACCTGCTCCCAAAAGTTAGTGTTAGGACATTGATGCTTCTGCTGATGCTGCCCCCATAGAGCCCATCCCTCCTTGGATGCAATTTTCAGCACACACAGCAAAAGAGCAACATATACTTCACATCCACCTTCCAAATCTCACCTGAGAGTATCTGAGTAATCAGAGCCTAGCTGCAAGGGAGTCTGGGAAATGTAGTTTTTCCATTTCTGGCTTCTGTAATTTGGAAACCACACCAGAAGTAAGTGTAATGAATGACAGTGAGGACCAATCCACAATTTCTATCACAAAGGCTTATTTTTATTTTATTTTAGGGTTATTTTAATTTTATCTTAATATTTTGTTACAAAAGTTATACCCATTGCTGTCACAAAAAAAAAAAAAAAAAAAACCAGAAAAAAGCTAAAAAATGAAAGTGCCCTACCCCAATTCCATTCTCCAAAGGAAATCAATACTCACAGTTGGAGCATTGCCCACCAGTGAATTTTGTGCATTTTAGGAGAATGGGTTGTACCACATATTGCTCTATAATTTGCGTTGTCACTTTCACATGTATTCTAAACAATTTTCCTTGAGAGGTCATGGAATTTTAACTCATGTCTTAAAAAGAGCTGCCAAATGTCCCATCAGAGATGTCCCCTACTGATGGACATTGAGGTTGCCTCTAATTATTCCCTATGATACATAATGCAAAAGGAACAGCTGTTCAGGCATTTGAAAAGGTCAAATTTCCAAAAGTAAAAAATCCTCTACCATATTTTGAAGTTGTATCTTCCTAATCACCACATATGCAGAGGACTCAGTTTAATTGCCAGGAATTTAAGACTCAAAAAAAAAAAAATTGACCTAACTGCTAAAGATTTAGATTCAGCAGACATTGATAGAGCCTCAGTTGTCAGCATGAGGGGTTCAAAAACAGGGGCCCCTATTCCTGTCCCCATGAGACCCAGACTTGCTGAATACAGTTAAAGCTGTGCACAGCTGGTGAGTGCCCAGCCCAGGGAGGTGAAAAGCAGAGGGCTAGGAGAGCAGGAAGGAAGACATGGTCTTTGAATCTGCTAGGAAGTAGGCAGAACTGTTAGAAAGCTTAGGTTAAGAGCCCTGACCTACTATGTCTGGGGGTCAAGAGGAAGACTGGTTCATGCATCATTATTAGGTCCCTAGATGGACACTTAGGACATGTGACATCCCTTTGCAAAGTGGACACTAGATATTATAGATCACCACAAGTGTGTTTCTCAGCAGTTGTTTTTAAAACCTTCCGTCCAGCTGTCTTGAGCTGGGTAGCCCCAGCATCTCTGGCTACAGAGTAGCTTTAGCAACAAGGGCTGCAGTGGACATGTGCTGCTTTGTCCACTGCATCCATTCCCTGGTTCTCTCCCCCAAAGCATTAGATTTTTGTTTACAGATTTCTCCCTCCTCCATTCTCTGCCATGGATTCTGGACAGCATTTCCTCCCATTCTTTTGGCAATATACATCCTTCCCAGGCCAGGAACTGATTCAGATACAGCCTGAACCATCCAAGAAGAGCAAGTACCAGCACTTACATGAAATTTATGATTAACAAAAAACCCTGCCTTTCTTTGAAGCTCTGAAACTAAGGCTTGCTATTACTATAAGGGGGAACTGCAAGCTGGGAGCTTCTGGGGCTCATTCTGTGAAAATGGAGGAAGACAACTTCAGGGATATCATTAGAGCCTGATCAACCATCACCTGAATCAGACATTTCTCTACACTACATTAGCTATTAAATCTACTTTGTTGTCTAAACTAGTTTAAATTGGAATTTTCTATCATTTGCATTATGCTGAGATATAAATTATTTGTTATAATCCACAGGGGCAATTCCCTTATATAGTCTCTAAAAACGACCTATATGCAATCTCTACCATTGCCCCAGAAATTGCTTCTGCTGGCCTCTCAGTGAGACCTCTTGGAGTGTATGTCCTAGAAAACAAACTCAAACTAGCTTAGACAAAAATAGAATCGTATTGGCAGGAAAGGCAGGAGAATCAAAACAAGGCCCTCTAACACTTCAGGATTTTCATCACCTTGGTCGCTGGCCTCATTCCCTAAACCTGCCTTTTTCATGAGGCTGAAGCATGGCTACCCTCTACCCTGGGCTTACATGTGCACAGTCACTAGTTAAGAGGAAAAGTTGTGTTCTTTCAGCTCAAAGTATAAAAATCCCCAAGAACACCTCTGATAGCCCAGCATGGGTCACACGTGCATCCTTGAGCCAATCGCTGCAGTCAGAGGAGCAAGGTACCACAATTAACCCTGTGTTTTATTGTTAGCTGGATTTGAGGGTTGATTTGGTTTTTTGGTAGGGGGCAAGATTTATTGCCATGATCTTAGAACTGATTCACTGGAGTGAGAGAGGTGAAATTCCTTGAAAAGGGGGAGCAGACAGCATAACTGAACAGATAGCTCATCAAAGAGGCTATCCAGAAGGCCAGTAGATACATGGGGAAACGTTCATCAGTGCCTTTCATAAGGGAGATGCCGGTCAAAACAACAATATATCATATCATCACACACCCGTGAGAATAGCACATATTAAAAAGACCCCCAGCAACAAGTGCTGGAGAGAATGTGGTGACAGAGGAGCCTGTAACAGTGTTGGTGGGAATGTAAACTGTACAGCCATCTGGAATGCAATCTAGATTTACTGTAAGAAACTAAAAATGGAAATGCCTTACAACCTAGCCATCCCACTCTTGGGCAGCTTTCCAAAGGATGAAATCTTTGAACTCAAAACCTTTGAACATGAAACCATCAGCTCAAAAAAATTATAAGCTCTACAATGTTTACTGCAGCATTTTTTCAAAATAGCTCGGACATGGAAACACCCTAAGTGCCCACTGATAGAGGATTGGATTAAGAAGAAAGGGTATAGCCACAAAAAGGAATATTATTCAGACATTCAGAAAGACAAAATGTCACCAAGGAATTCAAGGAAATTATGTAGAATAAAGCAAGCCAGAATGACAGATATTTATTGGACATTGCAGATGATTCCACAAAGCAAAATACTTATGAAAACTAGCAGGCCACTAATAAAGGAAATGTCTGAGGTTAAACAGAAGGGGAAGGGGCATAGGGGAATAAACAACAAAAAAGAAAAAAGAAACAAAACAATATGTTGGCTAAGGGAGTGACGTTGGTAGGAAACCCCAAGGTCAATGTTCCCACCTAGACAACAATTATACTGGCAGAAACTGTCAAAAGCCGGCTATTTGGGAGCTCTGAAGTCTATTTGAATGCTGACAGCTTTCAGAAGAAAACTGGGCTGGCACATTAAGAAAGAAAGGAAGGAGAGAGACGGGAGGAGAGAGAAATAGAAGAAGAAAGAGAGGGAGGGTAAGAGGGAGGGAGGAAAAAGAGGGCAGAAAAAAAAGAAAGCAGAATGAGATCCAGGCTGAGGAAGGGTAAGGGATACTGACAAATTATAATAAAAAGTCCATAACACCTCACATTGCTTTGTGCAGATCAACTGATAATGCAAAGGAGCATCCACAGCATGACTCTGTGTCTAGCACACTGTTCGATGCTTGCTGTCACTCGTGGACAGTCAGTGACTGGTAACACCAAGCAGCCACAGGGCAGGACGACCAGCCCAGGACTCAGAGGCAGACGTGATTGATTTGTAACCTGCCTTGTGACCTAGGATGAGTCACAACCTGGCCAAGTTCAGTCCCAAAAGGATTAAATGACATGATGTGTCTAAGGCTTTGGTATCTAGGAATCATTTATGATTGAAAGGCATTATGGAAGAAGAATTTTAAAGTCCAATAGTGATGGTCTTTTCTAAAGATAGCAGCAGCAGGAAACACCAACGTGTTGGACCCCAGACTGAGCAGGACCCAAAGAGTTGAGAGAAAAACTAATGCCAAATCAGCCTGGCCTAGAAAAATGTTAAGATATTACTCATAACAAAAAAACGCCAAAGGAAGAAGTAAAGGAACATGGGACATAAGTTCGGGGTGAGCAGTTTTCCCTAAACAAGTCATTTTTCAGTTAATGCACTTTTTTAAAATATAAAGTTGAGTCTGGATATCAGTCTTTGAGTTGCAGAGGTCAAAATTCTCAAAGCCATAATGACTCTCTCAGGGCTCAAGAAGATGTGGTACATATACATAATGGAATATTATTCAGCAATCAAAAAAGATAAACTCATGCAATTTGCAGCAACATGGATGGAGCTGGAAGGGATCATGCCCAGTGAAGTAAGCCAGAAAGAAAAAGAAAAATACCGGATGGTCTCACTCATAGCAGGAATTTAGAAAACCTAAATAAGGGACCAGGAAAAAGACTAATTGCAATAAAGTAAAAATCAAAATCAACAGGTAACTAGAGACTAGAGACACATTACAGTGGGGCACAGGAGGAGAAGAGGGATTAGGGTCAGAAAAAGGGGGTGAGAATTGTATGGGGAATATAACCAAACTGAAAATGCATACATTATGCAAAAATGAAAAATGATGTAAGAATTATCTAAAATAAAATAATTAATAAAAAAATTCTCAAAGCCATGTGCAAGGGGAGTTCCTCAACAAGGTGACCATATCCTTCATTGGCCATAGACCCATCACCCACACAGAGGGCATATGGCAGGAGACAGGCTTATAATGTCTGCCACATGCCCCAGATTTTCTCGGCTGTTCCCGTTTCCAGTAGCCTCCCCTGCTCTCTTCCAAGTGCTCACCCACTCACTCTAGATTCCATTTTGGGCTTCTCACCATTCAAAATTTTCTTCATTGCTCTTTTTTTTGTTTGCTTGTTCATTTTCTGCCGTCCCCATTAGGACATGGGCTACATAGGACTAGTCCTTATCTGTCTTGCTCATACATTTGTTGCTAGGAACTGAATTTAATCATACAAGGAGTTGTCAGACCAGGTGGTCTGGTTTAGTTTCTCAGCACTTGGGCTGGGAACTTCACTGGATTTGGGTCTCACAATAAACCTGTGAGCTGGATGTTATTATTATTATCATCCCCATTTTATAGATGAGGAAACAAACACTCAGAGAGGTTAAGAGGTTTGTCTGATATCATGCAATTGAAAGGGACAAAATCAGGGCTCCCGATGTGTGTTTCTTCCCCCCTGGCCTGCCCATGTCTAGGGCAGATGAAGGACAGAGCAGAGGCAGCAATGGGCAGGATTTGAGAACAGAGGCAGTTGGGCATGCCAAAAGTTGCTCTTTGTTTATTTATTTGGTTCTGAAAGCTTTTCCTGTGGACCTAATATAATTTTAATATAGATACTCTGAAGTAGCTGAATTCTCTCATGACATTATCTACTAGGCAATAGTCCTTCTTAAGGCACAGGTAGGGGTTTTAGGGACAGAGCAGTCCCAGCATGGCAAATATTTGATAAGGTTTTGTTTCTGTGAGCCTGAACATTTGGAGTTGCAAGTGACAAAAAAAAAATGCAAATTAAACTAGCTCAGAAAAATAGAAGGTGTCTCACCTAACCTCAGCAAGAGCTGTGGTCAGGCCTTGGGCACAGGAAAAAACAGGAATTCCAGCACCATCCACCCCTGACCTGTTGATCTCACTCTCTCTCCGCGGCCCAGGTGGTTGACAACATGTCAGCTCACAGCTTCTCTCTTACATCCCAATGCTCCTTCCTCTAAACTGTTCCGATTTAGAAAATTCCTGGGGAAGAACTCTCATTGGACCTGGCTTGGGTAAGGTGCTCACCATCAGACCAATTGCATGGCTGTATTTAACAATTGCCTATATTTCACAAAGTTGTGCCTGAGACACCACTATCGGGCCTTTATTGGTTATATATGGGATCGAACTTGCTTTCAAAGTATATAGCCATGAGTAGGTGACATTTCTCGGTTGTTTATAGGGCAGAAAAGATGTGGGGATAATATCAGGGAAGGTCTAATTAGAACCAGGGAAGAGGTGATGCTGGAGCTTGGGTTTGAGAGAAGAGTAATCATTAGCCAAGTGAAAGGCTGTAGAGGGACAAAGAGTAGGGTTCTGAATGTGGGGTATTCTGGAAAATTCTTTACTGGAGTATAGGGTGTGAAGTCAAGGATAAGTTCATGAGGGTCCTGAATGTCATCTAAGACACTGAGACTACGCCTCCTAAGAACTGAGCAGCCATAGATCACTTCCAGGGAAGGTAAGCATAATCTAAAAAGGAGGGGTCTTATAAGCCCAGCCTTTCTCTGCCACCCCCTAGGATTCCATCCAGCTCATTCACCAGTGCCCATATTGCAGTCTGCTGCCTGGCAGGGAGAGAGAAGAAGGTGGGGAAAGGGCAAAGTGTAGGAGATCCACAGATCAACCCAACCAGGAGATGGTAGACAGCAGTTGGGCAACTGGTCCTGGTCCAGCAGCCCCAAGCTAGAGCTGCTGGTGCCAGGCCAAGCTTAGTACGGTAGATCCTTTTTGGCCCAGAAGGCACTGTGCCTTCCCAGCCAGCCCTGAAGTGCAGTGCAAAGACCCCAGAGGGCTCAACTCGCCTGGATCAGAGGTAACTCCTTCCTTGCAGAAGTGATTCCCCCTTTGGGAAGAGAGGTTGGTGCATCAGTGCCACCACAACCCACTGTGGCAGTCCGACGACCACTGACTGCTTTCTCTGCTCTCCCCAAGAGAAACAGGTAAAACCCAACAGAAGTGGTTGTGATGGCTGGGCCCTTGCACTGCCCCCTCTCCCCACCCCTTCCTTTTAGTGAAAGGCAACTCCTCTTATTAATTTCTGGTTGCCTGTCATTGTTCCCGACTCATCATCCATCTCAAGGTGCATCAGAATGCTTCATATGCACTTGGAACTGCTTGCCTAGACCTGCTGAGTCGGCAATCCTATTAGCAAGATTTTTTTTTTTTTTCATAGTGTTTGTGGAATGAAATAAAATAAAAAGGCCCTGTCTCCAGAGAATTCTTCCTGCCCCCTTCCTCTGAACACCATCAGGCCCTGGGGAGATCATGAGGTATTTGAGGGTTGGGAGGTGGTGGGGGATGCCAAGGATGCTTTCCTGCCTTTGATGCTAAGGACTGGGGCGGTGCTACTGGCTCCTCCAGCCAGTGTCAGGCAGATTAAAGTCCTTCCTGCCTTTCATGAAGACAGAATTGTGGGGACAGTGAAGAAAGATCCCTGACTGGTCAACAAAGCCAGGCAGCGGAAATCAGGGCCAGAGGCAGCGGGGAAGACAGCAGATTCCAGGCCTGGAGATGGCTCCCACCGCAGTCCTGCCTGCTACCTGCTGAGCTCCAGCAAGCAATGCAAGCTCTCCAAGTCTCACTTCCTTCATCTGCAAAGCCACGAGGGTTAAATGGAGTCTCAGAGGTACATCCCTCAACTGGTGCCTGTGCACAGACAGCAGGCGGCAGATACTGTGGCCACTGCTTTTGGAGCATTACATTCTCTAGTGCTGACATTAGAGCCTGGCCTTGGAAGGATGGCATGACATTGGCGGGGGGAGGGGGAGCAGGTGGGGGGTGGGGGGGCAGGAACTTGTGCTGAGTCATTTGGAGGGAATAATAAAGGTTTGGGAAAGGCTTCGAGAACCTGTGACAGATGGGAAGAGTGGGCCATAAGCTCTCCTGAGACTGCACCAAGGATGGGATTAATTGCCCAGAAGTAGGAGCCCAGAGGTGCTCAGAAGCACTAACTGGGGGGAGTATGGGGGGTACTTTTCTGGCTCACAGACCTCGGTGGCCTTGTACTCACCAGATTTCGTGTGAATTGTCTTTGTGTTGGAATTTAGAGTAAGTTCATTCTTGGGCCTCCCCGGTGGCGCAGCAGTTGAGCGCTGGGTTGCGAAGCTGCCCGCGGCCTCTGCGGTGCTGGTTTGATCCCCGGCTGCTCCCCGGCCACCAGAGGAGGGTCCCGCATGGCGCGCAGACCTCTCCTGCCGCCCGCTGCTCCCCTCAGCAGTGTACTTCAGTCCTTCTGCCTGCTCTGCTCCCTGCTCTGGCTCTGGTGAATTCTCTCACCCTCCTGCGCTTCTGACTGTACCCAGCGCATGTATAAACAAAACAAACAAACAAACAAATAAATAAAACATGCCTCTATAAAAAAAAAATAAATAAAAATAAATAAAATAATAAAAAAAAATAATAGAGTAAGTTCATTCTTGGCTGACCTTTGTGGCAGATCTCACCACCATCGTGAACATGGACTTGGTGCAAAATGAAGCATTCCTGGATTCATGCCATTGGAGTAAGATGAGTGAGTCCCCAGTGAGAGGTTAAGAAAAGTTCTAAGCAATTTTCCTACAAAAGAAAGACCTCTCTGGCAAACCCCCACTAATATGGAAACCTCAGTATGATTGGCGATGGGATACTCCATATTCAATAAAAATATTCATGGTGAAAAAGGTGCAGACAGAATCCACCTTTCAGGACCTAAGGTCTCCCAGGCCTGCAGGGTGCTGACTGTCCAGGCAATCACACACCCGCTCTCACACGGTAGAGAAAGAAAAAAATCACTGAGGCCAGTGGTTTTCCAAAGCCATCTTACACAGAAGGTTACGACATAAAACTGACTGAAAGGGGCCAGGCAGCTAAGCAGGAGGGAGAGAGGAACACTGGAGCCCCACAATCCCTCCACCCCCAGCCTCTCACTCTGCCCCACCAACAGTCCATGAGGGCTTCCTTTTGATGTCTGTGCCCAGAAAGGAAACACAGCCTACAGGTCTTGCGCTATTCAACTGGCCAGTCAGTGGAGAGCAGAGGAGACTGGGGTGGGGTGTGGGGTGGATTCTATTTCTAAGTAATTGGGAAATGCATTTTTACTAAAGCGTCATTTCCATTTAAACAGCTCCATCCGGCTCTGGTTTAGAAACAGGCCATAAATATGGTTTTAGGGAACAACATGCCTTCTGGGAAGGACCTAAAGTTTGATTTGTGAATATTTTCATCTTTGACTTATCTAGTTGCCACACCGACTCTACAGTTAAAATTGAATCAAATTGTGGTACCTAGCAAGTGATTCGGGCTTCCGAGAAATGATTTGCTCCTGGTGAGTTCTGTGCAGGAAATGCCCTTTTCAATTTATTTCTACCTAATTGTCTCCTAGAAGAGCAGGCTGCTGTGGTGTTTTGTTTCCTATTTAAAAAAAAAAAAATAGTAAATGTGCGATTGTATATTATCATTTGTATATTATCATTTGCAAATATGATCTAAAATATGAAAGGCACGTGTCTTTTCTGCATTCTGATGATTTAACTCATCTCAGCACCTTGCCAAGGTCTTGATCCTGGTGGGTGGGACACCCTCAGCAGCCCTCAAGTTCAGCTGCCGTCTCCTTGGGCTCAGCCACTAGGTCTGACACTTTCCTTTCTTATGTCTCTAAAGAGAGGCAGCCAGAGGCTGCAGGCTGCATTCGTAAAAAATGCGGTGGGAGTGAGCGTGCGTGGGCAGAGGTGCTCAGTGGATCACTGTGTGTTTCTGGACTGTGTGTGCGGTGGGGTCTAGTTGAGAGGAACCACAGGAAAAGGTCCACAGGGGCACCAGCCTTCCTGAGCTGGGGCCAACAGCAGAAGCCAAGCCTGCCTACTCCTAAAGCTATTTCCTGGGTGCCCCGGGGCCAGTTTTCCTGTTCCTTGAGTCTGTGCACTCACTTATTAAATGGAGATAACATAGCAGCATCATACAAAACCTTTTTACACAATTCCCTTGGCTTTGTGATTATGTAAGAAAATGCCCATAAAGTTTAGAGGCGCACAAAGTATGTCAAGATGAAAAGACATGAGGGTTTGCTTCAGCTTTATTTAGCAAAGATAAAGTGGAGGATGAGTCCATTTATATCAGGTTCAACAGGCAGAGCTAATCAAAGCAGATGACAATGAGAATTGCAAGAAAAATGAAATGAATGAACAGAAATGAAAAAATAAGTAGGAAAGAACAGCAGGGAACTTTCTGGAGTGAGTACTGAAAATGATCATTAACTTGATTTGAGTGCTCATTACCTGGGGATACACATTTGACCAAACTCGTTGACCCACAAATGGTTCAGAAAAATAATGTGTGTATAGTCACAAAAGTAGTAATAATGTGTGTGTGGAGAGGATGATAATGCAAATGGGATAAAATGTTAACATTTGGGGGATCTCACTGGAGAGCATATGGGACTTATTTGTATTGTCACAACTCTCCGTAAATATAAAATTATTTCAAAATAATATTAGTTTAAAAACTCATTTATCTGCACCCTTAAGGTCTATGCATTTTACCGTTATGAATTATACATCAAAGTAAAAGTTTAAAACAGGGGGCAGGGGATCCAGAGCATACATAAAAAAAGATCTTAATAATGAACTCAGTTGAATCGAGTGCCTGTAGGTCCATTACACCACCCTACTCATTTTGTGTATTTGAGACTATTTTTATAATGCAAAGCAAATTTTCCAAAACTAAAAGCAACCCCAAATATCTGTCAACTCCTGGCCCTGTGCCCAGCACAAGTGCCTCCTCTTCTGGGAATGGCTCCACCAGAGGCCCCTGCTCCTGTCTCTCAGTGATGGAGGACTGTCACCAGTGTCAGCCTGCTGCTGGCTGCTGGCATGGCCTGTGATCGAACTTGACAACGAAGGCACCTCAAACCAGTTTTCTCTGTCCTTCAACTGAAAGGGAGTGAAACAAGCACCCAGTCAGGGCTGGGATAAAATGCCCACTCAGGGGAGTCCCTCTATGGCAGGGCAGCCACAGCGAAGCCACAAGAGAAAGTCGCAGAGGCCAAAAACAGAGACATGTAAATACCGTGCAAGACAAGCAGGAAGTTCTCTGGGTCTAATTCCACGTTTGCAAGGTAAACATTTGCCTTGGCTGGGATGGAAAAGCAAGGGTCGATGAGCTTTGCGGTGAATCAATCACATCTCTTAAGATAGGGTTGGTGCCCACTTGTTCTCCCGCCTGCCCCAGGAGGATGGAGACCAGGTACTTTTCCCACCTGCATCCCTGACCCTGGGTGAGTCCCCGCCCCCTCCCTGAGCCACTTCCCTCCATTCACAGTGAGAGCTTGGATCAAAGGAACACTCAGGTACATTCCAGCCTTGTGAGATTTTAAAATCAACACTGAGACCTGACTTGACTCAGTGTTGGGCCCCAAGTCAGGGCATGAGCTTTTTATGCTTCTAGAGCCTGGCCAGAGACAAATGAGGACATAGGCAAGACAGAAACTTTGGGAAAGGTGTCTGGTAGGCCAAGTCTTCCATAATTTCCAGAGAAGCTAAACATCCAGGTTTTATGCCCAATCTCCTGATCTTCAAATGATAGTAATTAATTCAAACATTGTGTATAAATGCCATGTGAGACTAACCAAAATATCTGTGAACACCATTTAGGACCCTGGGTGGCCAGTTTTAGCCTCCTAATGGGGGGCTGGATGAGGCAGGGAGCTTTCTGATCTTTTCAATGCTGGAGTTTTGTGACTCTCTACGGCTCAGAGATCACCGCCTCAAAGTTGGAGGTAAATTTTAATGACAAATACCTCAAGACATGTTTCTGCCATAACCTGTTGTCCAAAACCCGGTGTCACATACAGATGCACGCCGTGTAGGAAAATGAAAGACATGATTCAGAAAATAAAACACCCCACTACAAGGACTACTCTGAGATCGTCTATTCTTTTTTTATCCTACTACATTTCTTAACATCCTGATGGCAGCCCATTAAGCTGACTTCATGGGTCAGCCTGGGAAAACATTGCTTTAGAATTCACATTCCCTTAATCCCCCCGCTAGGTTCTGCTTCTCACTTTATGAAGCAGGAACCATGGGCATGCCCATTTCACAGAAGGGAAACGTGAGGCTCAAGCATCACACACCAGATCCGATTGTTTTTCTTCTATTCTTTTAATCAAAAAAGGGCAAGAATGAGATGAATTACGGGACTTCAAAGAGCAAGATCAGAGAGGAAAGGTCCCAGAGGCAAAGCAATTGGGAAGGATGTTGGGGAGAATAGAAAAACCAAGCAGGGGAAGGAGGGTCGTGTGCGGTGGGACATACCTACAGCTAAAAGCACGCCTCATATATGTAAATCCTAAAGTGATAGGTATGTCTAGTTTTAACCCAGTTGAGATATATGTGAGTTGGTTATAATGCTTACAGTTCAGTTACATGATTTCAAACTTGGTCTTTTTTTCAACTTTCATTCTTAGTAATATGATCTCAGATTTAATATATTGCTCAATTTTTTGTTCATCCATATTTTCTGATTTTCCTATAAGAAATACAATTTTTGTTACATTAGAATGTTGTTTTTAATTTGGAAAAAAAAAGGGTTTTATAGCTGAGAGTGTCTTTGGAAGCCATCTGGCCTATTGATCTTAGTTTCCAGGCAGGTAAATTAAGACCCAGAAGCTTGAGAAGCCTCCGTGAAGGTCCCCAGGCTACTTGGCAGCAAAGCCATGACAAGTGGCCTGGCCCACAAAAAAAATAATGAAAGACTGACCTCCCTCAAATCTACCACCTCCCAGTTCACCACTTATGAACTGACAAAGTCTCACGTCTTCTCCAGAGGTAAAGATCAGAGTCGACAGGAGACAGAGGTTACCCAGAGGTCAGTGGGAGGGATGGGTTCTTAAGACTAATGAGCTTTGCTCTTCGTAGGGTCAGCCAGCCCAGCCTGGGTGCTATTTCTAGCCAACCTTTGCAACCAACTGGGCCCGCAGTCAGAGGCTGCACTAGGGGCCAGCACACCGCAGCGCGGCCCCTCATGGCCAGCCTCTCTTCAGCTCCTCTGGGCTGTCCAGGCTGGTTGACTCCATCCCCATCTCTTTGTCTCTTTTGTGTCCTCTACCTCCAGATTCCCAGAGAGAACCAGTGGAGACGAGGGCCTCATTAGTAAGCCCAGAGAACAACGATTTCAAGAATGTGCATTGGGTGGCTTTCTGCATTCTCCAAAGTGCACGGTACCAGCACAGTTGCTAGGTAATGTTTAAAGCCAATAAGGCTTAGATTAGCATCATAAAAGTCAATTAACAAGGCAATTTCTTCCCTTGGTCTGTATTTGTATATTATTAATGAACAACAAGGCTGCCTAGTGCAGTAAATTAGCCTAGGTAACTGGGGAGCACAGTACAAACATTTTTTTTCCCCTTAATGGCCTCAAACATTTATCTCATACAGAGAAAACTATACACAAGCACAGAGAGGGCTCCCTGTTCCGGCGGCCGAGGAAGCACACCGGAGCGGCTCTGATAAATATTGATGTTTGTTTATCCAAGTGCCACAGACCATGCTGGCAGCTGCCCCCCTCCCACACTCGTGCAGGGCTCATTATGTAAGAAGCATAGACAGGAACCTTAGCGCCTTTGCTGAAGGACTTTCAGCCTTTGTTTCCTGAATTAAAAATAATGGGGAAACCAGTTGTCCTACAAGAGTTGGTGTCAATCAAATAATTGGTCCTATCTTTACTTGAGGAACAGAAGTGTATACCCCTATGCACATACTTGGACGATCTCTGCCTAGCAGAAATGACTCACTTAGGGAGTATCAGAAAGATACCTTAAAGTGTACTTTTGCTGCAAAATCTATCCAGGAAGAAATAAATTGTGCTACATAAAGTACTAGTGTGTTAACATGATGACATTTGGCATGAGCCATTCACTGCATCACCATTAATCACCTACTATGTACAGTGCAAACAATACTGTTCATTTAATCCCATTCATCTATTTCTAGGCCACACAGTTCAGTGTCAAAACATTTGGGGACTTATTAGCAGAGTGTCAGCTAATAAGGGCCATTAGGCATTTGTTTAATAAGTATTCATGGATTGTTTGTCATATTCGTGTCCAGTGCAGGCACAGAACAAAAATGGAAAAAGACACAGTCTTGAAGATCCAGCAACTAGTGGGGAGCTAGAGAGGTAGGCAGAGCATCCCAAAACATCAAAGAGGTGCCCCAGACTCCTGGAACACACAAGAAGGAGTGGTCCATCAAGAATGGCCAAGGAATTGTTCTGGGGAGAAGCCAAATTTACCCTACTCATGTCCCTTACTTTCCCCATACTGATGTCTGCTCCTGTGGTGACAAAATTACTTCCCCAGGTATCTTAGGTATCTTCTCAGAAGGATTGGCACACTTCAGGTAGGCACACCTCAAGTGGGTATGTCAGGTGGGCAGACCTCAGAGAAGCACACCTCCCAGGGGCACTCCTCAGATAGGCACCCCATATAGACACCCGTCAGGTGAGCTTCTCCCCATGTACCCCCAATTCTATCTTCTCCCTATTGAGACAAAAGAAAATAGCTCCTCTTTTCAGAAATAATTTTCAGACAAAATCCACTCTTTTCTGCCTGGGTCTAGTAGACTGAGCGTTCCTGGATTCATCGTGGACGATGCTGACAGAGGGCGCTCAGCCAAGCCAGGGATCTGGGAGCCTCTTAAAAGGCTCTTGGAAAAATCTAGATGGGATCAGGGACCTGCAGCCTCTTGTACCTGCACAGGACAATCAAGCAGAGCTTAACTAGGGGAGTCTGCCTGGGGAGTCTGTGGGTCTGCCTGTGTACACATGACCCTAATTTACATTTTATGGGTTTCTACTGGGATGGCTTAATGAAAATCTGCATACAATGTGTCCTTGGCCTGAATGTTCCCTACCTCCCCACCCCTGCCAGTTTCTGCAAAATACCTATTTTCTCTTCAGATCTCAGGGAAGCAGGCCTTCCCCAGGGAAGCCTTCCTGACCCCTTGGGCTAACTGCCCCAGTTATTCACTCTCACCCAGGCTTGTACTCCTCCTCCAAGAACCTTCTCATAGCTTGCAGTTATGCATTCATTGGCAATATTTCTCTGTCTGCCTCTCCCATAGTTAAGCCTCCATGTGTGATACACAATGCACAGCTTTCTCATTTCTGTAATCTTAGCTCTAGCTCAATGTCCAGCTGTTAGTATGTGCTCAACACACTCTCCTTATCTGTTCAAAGAATTTCAAGGAATGGGACTAACCCGGGAACCTGTTTCTCCTGTTTTGTCATACTCCTGACTGGCTTGGATTTTTGCTTGGTTTGAGGATTTGCTATGCTGATTAAAAGCATTAAAATCAGGGCCTCCCTAGTGGCCCAAGGGGTTAAGCACTGCACTATGAAGCAATCCACAGCCTTTGCAGCACGAGTTCAATCCCCAGACAGCCAGAGAGCAACCCACATGGCACAGCAGGCCTCTCCTGTCTTACCCGCTGCTCCCCTCAGCAGTGTGTTTCAGTCAGTCAGCCTGTTCTGTTCCCCACTCTGTCTCTGGTGAATTCTCTCACCCCCCACGTCTCTGGCCTGTACCCCAGCTCTTGTATGTATAAATAAATAAATCTTTTTTTAAAAAGCATTAAAATCAAAGGCAAAGTTCTTCAACCTCCAAGTATCTTACCCACACTTGACCTGAAGGAGCCCTTTGAAGGCAGTAGGAAGAAATAAGAGGAATTTGTAAAAATTAAGACCTGAGTCTAAAATAAGCAAATATTTTACCAATAATAGCACATATTTGTTGTTCCAGGAGAAGATGATACTAAGTTTAAAAAATCAATAATGTTTTTGTTGCAGAGCTTAACTTCATGTTTAGAACAGGAAAAGAATCTAATGGATGGCTTTCTTCTGCTTCCCACCCCCAACCCACTGGTAATATGATGCAGCTACGCCAGAGAGAGGAGTTTGAGAGGAGTTTAGAAGGCCAAGGACATTGTCTAATGCAGGAAGGCAGAT
The DNA here is from genome assembly GCF_014898055.3 of Talpa occidentalis. Classification (NCBI taxonomy): domain Eukaryota; kingdom Metazoa; phylum Chordata; class Mammalia; order Eulipotyphla; family Talpidae; genus Talpa; species Talpa occidentalis. Next base: position 8,754,212 of record NW_023605194.1, read on the forward strand.
ATGAAAAGGTTAGATTCTCTCTGAACTGTCAAGTTGGTAGATGGATATGGAAGGTGTCTGCCCTTGGAAGCTATCTTTGGCATTCAGGTAGAAATCTTCAAGGATAACTGGCAGCAGCCTCCTCACCCCCAAACAGAGGTCTCCAGACACAAGATCCCAACCCTGGGCAAGAGCTGATAGCACCAAGGCAGAGGGATGCCTCTCTCTGGCCACACCATTTGTCGATCTGTTCAGTCCTTGAATTCCATATGAAGACAGCACCTGTTTGCGTCACTTGCATGAGCAACCAGAGAATGGCGACTTGATGAGAGACAGTAGTGAGAGAGACCAAATGCCCAAGAACCAGAAATCCATCCCTTGGTCCTTATCCCTGTGAGACTAGCCTGAACTTCCTGTCCTCAGAATCCATGATATTGCCTTGTGTCATCCTCTCCCTCGCTTTTAATTTCTGTAACTTGTTTTTTCATTTTCTGGATGAAGTAATTACCACAGACTGGGTGACTTAGTACAAGAGATATTTATTCTCTCATAATTCTGAGCACAAGAAAGTAGAAATCAAGGTATCTGCAGGCTCCTGCTTTCTCAAAAACCTCTAGGGGGGAATCTTTTCCACATTCTGGTGGTGACTGGAAGTCCTTGGCTATGGCTGCATCTCTCAAATCGCTGTGTCCCTCCTCGTATGGACGTTTCCTCTTCTCTGTCTTTCCTAAGAACACTGTCATTGTTTTAGAGCCCACCTCATTAATTCAGGACACTCTCATCAAGAGTTTTCACTCATTACATTTGCAAAGACCACGTTTTTTTTGCAAATGAGATCACATTTCTCGGAACCATGGATCAGGACTTGCCACCATTTAACTCCCTATACATTGCAGCTCGCCAAGCCCTGCACCGAGTTTACCAAATACCCCTGATTAGCTTTGCAATGTATGAATGACCAGCTGATGCACTGCCCACAACACAAACTGTTCAGAGATTCTAAAGGATGAATAAATGTATCAAAAGCAATTGGCATTCTATGTGGGAAAAGAATTTCATGTCATTTTGTTTTTTGAATATTCTGGGATGAAGTCAAGCCTTGTCTCTTGGATTTGTACAAATACAAGCATTTGTATTAATGATAACATAGTTAAAGGGTGGCTGCCGTGAATTCAGCACTTGCTAGGTAGCTGGCACTGTAGTTGGCTCTTTAACAGGGCAGGTCACATTAAATCTTCACAACAATCTTCTGAAGGCAGAATAAGCATTTCCAGTGTCGCACCCAAGCTGTCTGATAGCAACTCAGTGCTTTTCTCCACTAAGATGGCCTTTTTAGTGATCTGGACCATTTGAGGGCTGTGCACATCAAGAGGAAGAAGAGGATCTAATTTGGGCAGTATCTATGATCCATTCAGTGCTCCACATTTGTGTCTCTTCCATGAGGAAGATGGCATGGAAACTAGTGGAAAGCTGATCACATCTGCCAGGGCTTCCCCTGGACATAACCTCCTGAAGTCAGAGGAATGAATGTTCCCTAATAAGCAGATGCCCCTGCTCATAGTGCCCAGTTTGCTCAGCCCCCCACAGATCCACTCACAATGTCTTAAAGAAACATGACACGGGGAGACACCAGAATGGCAAATGTACGCCTACAGCCAGACAGTTTCTCCTGAGTTAGAATACTCTTGTTTGAGAAGCTGTTAATGTCACCTCCCAAGTTGTGGGCCTCTGTGGGGGAGCAGTTTCCAAGAGCAAGTCCCAAAAAGAAGGCTTCTTTTTGTACTTGTCTTAGGTGGGTGATTTTCCATGCCAACCCTAGGAAAGAATTTCCTTTCAAAAGCTCACCCCAATTTCATAATCTCCCTCTTCCTCCTTACTGCCAATAATATCTTTCCCCTCCTCTACCCTTGAGAGTTGAGGACACACAGTTCAGCTTAAGATCACAATTGACCCTTCTGCCTCTCCATGTAGCTCCATCCACATAGTCAACCAAGTCAGTCACAAGGATGTCATCATTAGAGCCTCTGTGCCCAGAGCCACCTGTCACCAAGCCCCTCCTCCCTGTCTGCCCCTCTGTGACTTCCTTTCTCCTTACCAATCATTGCCCTGGACCAGGTCTCCACCATCTCTTTTCTGTACTCAGTCAGGTCTCCCTGCCTCCATCAGCTCTTGATTTACTTTTGTTGTTCCTATAGTCTCAACTCTATCATGAACCCCCCTCCCTAACATACAGCACTGGCTTTTAAAATGTGTCTGGAGGAAGCCTGCTTATAGGTTTTGATGGCCCCAGTCAAAAAATTCTGCCTGAGTATTGAACAAATTGAGAGACCCAGGATTCAGATAGATGCACGTGAAAATATCAATTTTATTACTAAGAAAGCTATATTAGAGATAATAAAGTTAAATTTAGGCTGGGACTTACTAAATGCAGTCTGACCTGGAGGCCTGTCCCACATCACACATCTAAACCCAAGTCAGCTAGCACTGTGGGAATCATCTGTCAAGGACACCCAACATGCACCAGTCACAACGCACCAGCTCCACTTCAGCTAGTTTCCCTCACCCCACCAAAGAGGACCTGCTAGTCTTACTAGGAAATCCCTGACCTTCTGGCCAAATATGCCCTGCTTCTAAGAGGCCCCTTCTAACATACTTTCAAACTCTCTCTTGCCCCAAATACCACAGAGAAGGTGCTCTGCTACTTGTGAGGCACTGTGCTCCCCCAAACCGTGGATTCTTTTCCCTTGAATAAAGGATATCAAGCTTGTTACTAAATTATTTTAGTTCTTTTACTTGTCGGAGGATATAGCTGAGCTCTGGCTGAGCAGAAGGAAATTGAAGGCTGAGGTAATGGAGGATGAGGTAATGGCCACGAGAGCAGCACAGGTAGGATGGTTGGGGGGAGAGGTCACAAGGGAAAGCAGGTAAAAGTTCACTTTATCAGTTCTTTCAAACAGGAGACACTCCTTACTGTCTTCTTGGCATTTTGGTGGTTTGACCCAGTCCAGGGGTCTGGCAGAGTTCAAAGAGGACAGAACAGAGACTTTTCTGTGGTGGTTTTCTCCAGTCCCATTTTAAAATCGCTCCAGTTATGTCAACTTTTCACATATATGATCTCTGAACTCTGAAAGGACATGCAGGGAGGGGAGGAATTCAGGGTTATTTGCATATATATTTACATATTTCAAATCCTTTGTGGCTTTGTGGCTAAAAGTCAAGTCCTGTGAAAGGTCCTTTGTGAAGCAGACAAGCAGAACTGTTCTGAGTAGAAGGTTCCTAACCTTACATTGGAAATAGATGTCATTCTGCTCATTAGAATCCAAGAAGTGAATACTAGGCATTATGGTGGGAAATTGTCCCTGTCAAACACAACTTGGTTCCTCTTCTTTAAGACAGGGATCCTGAGGTGATGGTGCATGGGTGCACTGGGGAAGGAAACTCTATGGGGACTACACCTGAGGGGGTACGGGGAAGCAAATATTGTTTAAAAATGAACAATGACGTAAAAAATAAAAAAAATTAATTTAAAAATTTATTGAGAAAAAAAGAAAGAAAGGGGTCCACTCCCCAACCCACCCCTCATAGACCTCTGAGGTCACTGAAGAACATGGATGAAGAAAAGTCTGCACAGTTAGCAATTTTATGGAAAGGATTGTACTCTCATCAGCCTGGGGACACTCTTAATTACTCATTCTGATGGGAAAGACTATAAAAAGGCATGTGGTCTAAAATGGGCAGGATCGATCATCTTAAGTCAGCTCTCCAACTGTCTTCAGTCCAAAGATATTTTGGTCTGAGCCAGGAAGTGAGAGAGAGTGAAGGTGGCAACATCTGAAATACATGAGCACCTTTCTCCTATTGATCCAAAGGTATCAGAAGATGTAATGAGCCCAGGTGTGATGGGAGGAGAGTAGTTTTAGTGAAGAGGGACAGACTTTCTTGGGGGGTTGAATGGATGTCTAGGTCAATTTCTATAGAATTCCAGGAAAAGTGGGGTTTTGACAACCAGGGATGTACTTAGTCAGTGCATTGAAGCATTCAAGAAAATTCAAGTCCTCAAATGAATTTCTTTTAAATATATATGCATAAAGCCCCACAAGGCTCTCAATAAACCAATACCTGCAATGAATCTAATAATTGTCAAAATTCCTCTTCAGTTTGTATAAGAAAAACATACCCCCATATGTGGTTTCCAGGGTTAATGGTTGTAGAATTTGAGTGTTCTACCCACAGGAGCTCATATATACCAAATACAACCAAAGCATTCATTTAACACACTTTGCATGCCTAGGCCTGGAGTTATACAGACAGATAGGATGTAATCCCTGCCCTCACATAGCCTAGCATGACAAACATATTAGCAAATTAGAAACCCTTTGGAGTGACAAAGTCAAGGAAAGAAATATTTAGTGAGAACAGTGAACTCCAAAGTAAGGACTATCAGAAAGTCTGGGAGGGGAGAGAGAGGCTTCAAGAATGACAGGAGGGAGTTTGGCAAAAAGGTAAGGACACTCCATTATGAGACAACTGCATGTGCAAAGGTCCTGAGGTATAAAGTCATAGTGTTCAGGGAACTGCTAATCATTAGGATGATGAGTATGGGGAGATATAAAAGATGAAGGCAAAGAAATATAGGGTAAAGCCAATCATTCATTAATTCAGATAGCATTACTGAGAACCTAATATGTACCTCGTGTGAACATACCCAGTATTTACCACTTCTGTACCAATACAGAAGTGAATAAGACAAATGCAATGCCTGCCTTCTTGGAGTTTGCATTCTGATGACAATAAATAAGTCTGTAAACAATTTCCAATAGTGATGAGTGCTAAGAAAGAAATGATCAGGAGATGATGAAACAGAGTAATGGGATTGGGGTACCACAGAAAGTATGGTCTGGGAAGGCTATTCTGAGATGATAGCCTTTGGAGACCTGAAGGATGAAAAGAACAGAGGACTTCAGTCCTTAAGGGACAGAGAAAAGAAGAGACAGCAAAGAAATACAAGAATAAATAATCAGAGATTTTAGATATTATCTAGAAGAGGACAGAACTATAGAATTCAAGGAGAAAGAAAGAATCATAAGGAGAAAACAAGCTTCCACAACATTGATTTGCCTTGCATTTTGTATTTTTAAGATAGAAGGCTATCAGGTTCCCAAGGAAATATAGTGGATTGATCCCAAGCATCTAATTTTCCTCCTCTTCAAACTTCACTTAAAACAATATTAAGAGAAATTTTAGTAAGACCTAAACCCACAAAGACAGACAGCATAGGCTAGGAGACAGTATTAAAATTCTGGAAAGCAGTGGAATGAGTGGTAACTGATTTAACAGACACAAAGAAGTCAAATCCTAAACTACCTCTGAGGAAAGCGGAGGGCCAACCTCTAGTTGTGGTATGTAGGGAAAATTCTGGAATTGGTGGCACCAAGCTCTTTTAGAAATGAGAATGAAGGTGGGAGACTGAAATTAAGAGGACTGGTTAAAAGTTATTGGAGAAATAGCTAGATTCCTTTTTCCCACTCCCGAAAAGAGGCTGGCCCTTTCTTACCCTGGCTGAAGATTGGAGGTATAACCCTTGGACAGAGTGAAACAGCTGAGGGCTGGGGTACTGTAGGAAAAACACAAGAAGTTAACAAATGTATGTATACCAGTTTCTGAGATTCCTCCTGATTTCTAACTCATTTAGTTCCCAGAATCCCAATATTCTTTCAAAGCAGAAGAATCAAAGAACATTCTCTGTGGAATCTTGACTTGCCCACAGAGAAATGTCTAAAGATACAATTGGAGCAATTGCCTTAAGAATGGCTGAGTCACATCATTCTACAGCAAAATCCAAAATTTACAAGTGCACCAACTTATCCAAAGATCCCATCAGCTTTTGCCCTGTCTCTGGTAAATATATGCAGACAATTAAGGAGGCCTGGCTGCTGAGAAAGAGCTTTCATATGTAAGTAGACACCAAAACAATCAGTAAAATAAACAATGAGAGGAAAGTATGCAGAGAGAAAACAACTTAAAAAAAAAAAAAAAAAAAAACCCGAGCCTTACTGAGGACCTCCCTGGTGGCTTAAGGGGTTGAGCACAGCACTGTGAAGCAATCCTCAGCCTCTACAGCACCAGTTCCTTCCTGGGTCAGCCAGGGAGATACCCACATGGCCCAGCAGACCTCTCCTGTCTCACCCACTGCTCCCCTCAGCAGTGGATTTCAGTCAGTCTGCCTGTTGTGCTCCCCACTCTGTCTCTGGTGAATCCTCTCACCCCGCCCCCACACCTTTGGCTTATACCCCAGCTCTTGTATGCATAAATAAATAAATATTTAAAAAAAAACTAACTAAATTAGAAGACACTATATCCATCGTACAAGAGTTCGTTTCTATTAAAATCAGGGAGGAGGAGCATGCAAAGGACAGAAAAAAAAACTTCCCAGGAAATTAAAAGCATTGCATTGGAAATTAAAAACTCCAGCAGAGTTTAGAAGATAAAGTCGAGGCGCACTCCTAAGTAAAGAAAAGAATTGGAAAACTATAGGAAGGGGAAAGAAAAAAGGTCTAACTTCTGAGTACCAGGAGTCCAGGAAGAGAAGCCTTCAATGGAAGTATTGGTTGAAAGCATGCAAGAACGGAGCACGATGAGTGAAAATACAATTACTGAGGCACATCAGTGTAACATTTCTCAAGCCCAGGAAATAAGAGAAGATTATAGAAGTTCCTAGGGGCAAAAGAACTTGCAAAAGAACACAAAAAAGGTGGTCTTAGACTTCCAAATAACAATGCTACAAGCTCAGGGAGCCATCGCTGCAAAATTCTGAAGGAAAATTTATTGAACCCAGTAAAATTATTAATCAAGTATGAAGACAAGATAAAAGTTTTCACATATGCAAGTTCTCTAAAATTTACCTCCCATACACTCTCTTTGGAAGAAAGTAGAAGCTGTGCTCAACCAAAATAAGGGAAAGAATTACAGAGGAAGTCATGAAAAATAGGAAAAGGGAGATCAGAAGCAGGGGACAGTTGAAAGGAATCCAAGATGGTGGCAGAAGCAGGACTCTGAAAGGTGCTATGTGCCAGGTATAGAGGGTGACTAGGTAAGATAGTAGCCCAGAAGGAGGTTCTGGAAGGGGTATATTTAAGAACAAAATGTGAATGAATGTATTTCGAGGCAGTGAACTGAATGTATTTCTGGCAGAGAGATTGGTATTGAATTCGTATTAATTACTTAAAAAGTGAGCAAATGATAAAACAAAACAATTTGCCTCCAAAGAATATGAAAAGTAACACTGAAAAGGAAAAAAATCTTAGCTTAGTAGATAAGTCAACTCTTAACAGTTATATATGATCTCAATAATATTAAAACTATTTATTGACCTAAACAAAAACATTACAATTTTAATGTATGAATAGGAAAGTGCGGTGGGGGGTAGAAAAGAGCTAAATCTTTTTCTATGTTAAGATCTCATTAGTTAATGCCTAAAACTGAAAAAATTAAAATTGTCAAGACAAGCACATTCTTACAGATAATGGAAGTAAATTCTAAAAGTATTAGCTTTTCACCTCCCTGGTGGTGCAAGGGGTTAAGCACCGCACTATGAAGCAATCTGCAGCCTCTGCAACACAAGTTCCATCTCAGCCGGCTAGAGAGCAACTCACATGGCACAGCAGACCTCTCCTGTCTCACCCGCTGCTCCCCTCAGCAGTGTATTTCAGTCAGTCTACCTGTTCTGCTCCCCACTCTGTCTCTGGTGAATCCTCTCACCCCCTGCATCTCTGGTCTGTACCCCAGCTCTTGTATGCATAAATAAATAATCTTAAAAAAAAAATAAAAGTATCAACCCACTAGAAGTGGAGAGGAACTTTCTCAACCTCATGAAAGGCATCTACCAAAAATCCAGAAGTAACACCATTTAGGAAACTAAATGCTTTCCTCCTAATAGGAGAAAGAAAAGGATATCTGTTCTTATCACATCTATTCAACATTGTGCTAGATAGTCTAGCATAGACAACAGGGCAGCAAAAAGAAATAAAAGGCATCAGAATTAGAAAGAAAGAAGTAAAACTATCTCTATTTGCATATAAGATATTATCATATATAGAGACATTATCATATATAGAGAAACTTATAAGGAACTCACTTGAAAAATTTTGAATTAATAAACAATTTCAACAACGTGGTAAGATACAAGAACAATGTATGGGAAATCAGTTGTCTGCCTACACGGAAGTGCTGAATAACCTGGAACTGAAACAAGAAAAACAATCCCATTTACAATAGCGCAAAAAGAATACAACACTTAGGAAAATTTTTAACAAATAAATACAAGACTTGTACACTGAAAAGTACAAAGTATTATCAAAAGAAATCAAAGATGTAATTAATAGGAAGACATTCCCTGTTTCTGGATCGATAGACATTATATCGATAGGATGCAATAAGCCCCCAGTTGATTTACAGATTCAATGAAATCCCTATAAAAATCCCATTGCTTTTTTGACAGAAATTGACAAGTTGATCCTAAAATTCCTATAAAAATGCAGAATAACCAAAACAATCTTGAAAGATATCAAAATTGTAGACCTCACATTTGCTGGTTTCAAAATCTACTACAAAGCTACAGTAATCAGACTGTTACTTGCATAAGGATGGACATACAGATCAATAGAATTTAGAGTCCAGAAATAAACTCCCATATTTATGTTCAATTGATTTTTGAAAAGGGTACAAGACAATTCAATGGGTAAATTACAGTCTTTTCAACAAATGATGTAGGACAGTTGGATATAAACATGCAAAAGAATTAAGTTGGACAAAAAAAAGAATTAAGTATGATGTAACAAACACAAAAATTAATTCAAGATGGATTACATACCTAAATGTCAAAGTTCAAACTAAGAAATTTTTCCTGTAGAACACCTAGGAGTAAATCATCATGATCTTGGAGTAGGCAATAGTTTCTTAGATACAATACCAAAAGCACAAATAACAAAAGAAAAAGGCAGATACACTTGATTTCATTAAAATTAAAAACTTTTGTATTTCAAAAGGCACCATCAAGAAAATGAAGAGACAAATCAAAAGGCTGAAAATCATGTATCTGAGAAGGGACTTGTATACAAAACCAAAAGAACTCTTACAACTTTGTAATAAAAAGTAGCTCCATTTTAAAAATGGGCAAAGGATTTGAACAGACATTTTTCCAAAAAAGATCATAATTAGACTCTAGGAAACACACATGTAAACCACAATGAAATACTGCTTTACACCTGTTAGGATGGCTAAAATGACGATGGCAAGAGATGGCACACAAGTAGAGGAACTGGAATACACATACACTGCTACTGGGAATAAAAAACAGTGCAACTGCTTTTAAAAAACTCTCAGTTCCTCAAAAGGTTAATTACAGAGTTAACAGTTGACTAAGCAATTATAATCACAGGGATATAGAAATGAAGACATGTTCACACAAAAAGTTGTACACAAATGCTCATAGCAGTATTATTCATCATAGCCAACGAGTATAAAACCAACCTAAATGTCCACCAACAGATAAGTGCATAAACAAATTGTACATCTATGGGATGGACTATTTTTTAGCCATAAAACATGAAATGCTATACTACCGATGATGAAAACATTATGCAAAATGCAAGAAATCTGTCACCAAAAATCACATATTATGTGATTCCTTTTATAAGAAATATCCAAATTAAGAAAATGCATAGAGACAGAAAGCAATTATAGTTGCCCTGAGCTGGGGTAAGAGAAAACGGGAAGGAATTGCTAATGGATATAGGGTTTCTTTTTAGGATGTTGAAATGTTCTGAAATCAGATTATAATGATACAACTCTGAATGTACTAAATGTGAAAATATCTCAATAAAACTGTTCAAAATTTCATTCAGAAATACATAAACCAAACATAAAGCCATTGCTAATATTTTTCTTTTTTAAAAAAATTTATTTACTTGTTTATGTATACAAGACCTGGGGTGTAGGCCAGAGGTGCGAGGGGTGAGAAGATTCACCAGAGACAGAGTGGGGAGCAGAACAGGCCGATCTACTGAAATACACTGCTGAGGGGAGCAGTAGGCCAGACAGGAGAGGTTTGCCTCACCATGTGGGTCAGCTCCCTGGCTGGGGATTGAACTCAGGCTCAATGGCTGGCTATAGCTTGATAGTGCTGTGACTTAACCCCTGTGCCATCAGGGAGGCCCCTGTCAATACTTTTCTAACTCTACAATATGTCTCCCCTTATTCGTCAAGGCCCTGTTGGCACTTACTCAACTTGCGGTGACCTGATAAAGATCATTGATCTTCAAAAGTAAGATGAAGCAAGCACTATTTTGCAATGAGAGGGAAGAGGCACTCCAAAGTTCAGCGGTCAGGTTTTTACCCAACAGGAAAGGGATGTCGACAAGAATTGTTTCACAACACCTTACAACCTGTAATTTTAACATGCGTCGACTAACCGTTTGCACAGTGTTAATACTGTTAGAGGACAGAGTGAGGGGCACCCCAGAATACCCATTCTAAATAGCAACCATATCAAGACAAAACACCATATCAAAATAAAACATACTCTAGATCATAAGGCCTTCAATGGAAAGGAACTTTAATGGAAAGGAACTTCCGTATGCAATATGGAAAAGGGGAAGAATAAAGTTGCCAAATCAAGCACCCAAAGTCACCCACTCCCTTGTGGGTAAACGCCCAGCAACAAGTTTGGTTCAAAGCAGGGCCACTGAGCCCCAAAAGCCTGCCTCAAGTCTAAAGCACCTTTTTGTGGGGACCCATAGGAAAGGGGCAGAAGGAGCAATTTATCATTTTTTAATAAATTACGCATTTATGAGGAATATATTTTGATTTTCCCCGATACTAAAAAAGAAAAAATAGTGAAAATAGTGTCTGGGACAGAAGGAGCAAAATCAAAATCAAGATAAAAGCTGCCATTGTTGACGTCCCCACGGTCTCTCACCCACGTCTGCTTCAACTAGTCCAGGACCAAGAAGCAAGTGCGGCTTCTTCCCATGTCTCTCTGCACCACGTGCCTCCTCCAGGTCTCCAGGATCTCCATCTTTGTCCTTCCCACCTTCAGTCTCCTCTCCTCCTTCCCATCCCAGCTCATCGCCACCCTCCATTGGATGGGTCAGGGATCCTGGAACCTCCCCTTTCCCTGGGGACCACCCTGTTATAATACCTTTTATTGTCTTTCGGGAAAACCTGAAGAGGAAGCAGAAGAGGGACACCAAGTCAGGGCTCCTGCTGAGGTTTTCTTAGCTTGCCTTGACAACGTAGGCCCTGATTATTTCGATGTGAGAGGGCAAGGAGCATGAGCCGAGGGACCACGGTGGTGACCAGGTCAGAATCCAGACACAGATGAACCCGACTTGGCTCGTTTTCCTGCCACTAAGAAGCTGTGTGATCTGTGCAAGCTGCTTAACCTCTCTGTGTGTCGTTTTCTCTGTAAAAATGGGAACGTTACACTGATCTCTGTTTTTATTTAAGGGTGTAGCCCATTGTGGAGAGCCCATTTATGGTACCTTTATTGTTTAATAAATTATGCATTCGTGAGGAATATGTTTTGATTTTCCCTAATACTAAAAAAATAGTGAAAATAGTGTTAGCACTTTTCTAACCGGTATCTTCTCCTTTCATCGGTCCTGTTTTATTTTGATGTGTGTATTAAGTTACTTGTCCAAGCACTTTCCTGAACCTCTGCTCTCAATCAGGAACTAAAACATGAAAACATTTGACTGTCAAGTATTTTGTGCTTAACAATTGTGCCTGTACTGTTACTTAGCAAAAGCATATGGAGCAAGCCTCCATGAAGAACTCCATTGTTCAAACATCTGGGAGCCAGGGAGAGACAGTGAGGGCTGGACGCCTGTACCCCTTGGCTCACAATTACTTTCTATAACCCCATTCACCCCGGGGGATTCTTTCGTTAAACAGAAGTCTTTGTTCCAATGCAAATGTCCCCAAATGACCTGCCAGTTAACCATCCAAGGACTTCCTTCCCATACTGTCCTTACACCTGTATAAAAGAAGAGCGGCTCCCCATATTATTACACACACACATACATGCACACTCACATAGTCATACACACATGTTCACAGACTTATTAAAGGACATTGGTGTCTCTGTCCCTTGGGTTCCACTAGGCATTGGAATATCACCATCTGTAATCCTAAAATCCCCTCTTAGGGCCAACACAGTTCAGGTGCCAGAGAAAACTTTGCCTTTTCTCCTCAAAACAAAGGCTAGTGGATCTGCATGCCATGAAGGTGTAGGTTTCTGCAGCCAGCTTCAGAGACGGACACTGCTTCAGAGTTCAGGAAGACATAAGTGGTAGGAGACCTTAGTATCACAAAAGGTAAATTGACTAACTTGTCAATTCCTTCCTCTGAGACAGCAAGAATTAAATAGGTTTTTGTAAAGCACGGTATCATTCCTTCTAATGCTGAGTATCTTATTTTCCTTTGTATTCATTTGTAGTACTTAGGGTACTCCTGAACTAGCATTATCACCAAAAAAAAAAATGTACATGGGCAGTGGAGAAAACATATAATAACAAGTGATTCGAATGACCTTTAAGTATATTTTGTAAGTCAAGGCATAACGTGAACGGAAATATGATGTTGATTATATACACTGGCAACAAAATTGAGAATAAAAACTAGAATTGTGGGGCCTCCCTGGTGGCGCAGGCGGTTGAACGCAGCCCTGTGAAGCTGTCCGCAGCCTCTGCAATGCCAGTTCAATTCCCGCCAGTCGCAATGTTACCCACATAGCATTATAGACCTCTCCTGTCTCGCCCACTGCTCCCCTCAGCTGTGCATTTCATCAGTCTGCCTGTTCTGTTCCCCACTTTGTCTCTAGTGAATCCTCTCACCCTCCCGCACATCTGGCCTGTACCCCGGTTCTTGTATAAATAAATAAATATTAAAAAATAAATAAATAAAAGCTAGAATTGTGAATAGTTTAAATTTTGTAAAAATTCTATTTTTCTAATTTCTAATTTCATTCTATTTTTGAAAGTTTAAATAAAAACTGCAGTTTTAAAATAATTTTACTTACAATTTTATAGTTTTTTGTAATTCTAATGTTAATATTTTTCATACTTTAAAAAATAAATTTTCTCGTAAGGTATTCAATTCTTACATTTTACATTCATTTTTATTTGTATTTTTTATGGAAAGATATTAAAATGAAATGTTCTGAATATAATTGTATGTTGTCTTTAATTCTTTAGATCATTATTATCAATGGCACATAAAATGCATGTTTATTTTTACTATAAATACATAATTAGTATTTTTTTCTGGCAAGAAAGCAAAAAGTGTTTTATAGAATATATAATTCATAAAATATGCCTTTATTTTATCACTCATCCAAATGTTACAGGGCATGTGCACCATAATTATTAAACTCAGTTGTCTTTGATATTTGCCAACTTTCAGTCCTATAAAAATACAGTTTTTTAATTTTTTTTTTAAATTGCCATTGTGAAGCCTGTATTTGTCAATGCAGAGGCAGAAGAAAATTTTATTTAACAGCTTGATTTAGAGTTTTTAAGCATGTAAGCCACTTGGTTTTTAGCCTTTACCTCACATATTTTAAAGATAGGCCCAACTGCTTCAATCAGATAATTGGATTGTTCTTTTCCTAAAATTGAACGAAAATAGTTAAATTACCGACACTAAATATGTTCCAGGCTTTATATTAAGAGGTTTATATATATATATCATCTCGTTAAATTCTCTCAATAAGCCTCTGTCATAGGCACAGCAACGTGAAATTTACAACCTCAGTACAAAATGCCACCCAGATGCAGCAGAGCGCACTAGGAGAGCATGTACTAGGTGAATTTGATCCAGTCTCGGAGTATCAGGGAAGACTTCCCTGAGGAAGTGGCATCTCAGCAGTCACCAGGGTGGTAGTAGGGGTTAATCACACAAAGATTCAGGAGACAGTGTCAGTCTGGGAGCCTGTGGGTTGGAGCACAAAGATTCTGAATGGAAGCCACTGAGGCTGTATATGTGTGTGGTGGTGGGGTGGAGGGTTTGGCGTGGGGTTGGAAGGTTCCAGGCCTTCCAGACCAGGGGTTGGCAAATTACAGCCCACTGCCATTTTTGTCAATTAAATTTTATGGAAGCACAGCCACAGTTGTGTATTTGCTTATTGTCTGACTTCAAGGAGTCACAATAGACAACTTATGGCCCAAAAAAAGCCCAAAATGTCTACTCTCTGCCCTTTACAGAAAAAGTTTGCAGACACCTTATCTAGCCCATGGCGGTCAAGCCTTGCAGGTCTGTTGGGGATTATGGCCTTTAGCCTCACAGCCAAGGGAAGGCATTGAAGTGCTTTAAGGGAAGAAGGAAATGGGGAATAATGGGGTCTGATTTTCATGAGGAATATATAGTATATTCAGGAGCCAAATACATACTTCCATTTCTGGGATGTCCCCGTCCCGGCCCTGCAAAGACCCCATTGAGAGAATGTTGGCATTAATCTCTTCAGGAATGGGTTCTGAGTCCTCTCTTTCCTGGGGTGGTGACCCTGTCAGCTTCCTCCTACCTAAACGCCTACAATTAGCTACAGCAGAACAGCTATGTGTTGGTTCACATAACAGGAATGGCAGCGGGGAGACTCAAAGAATCCAAGAAAGAAATAAAAAAAAACAGAGCCTACAGCACTTGGATGAGGGATTCTCCATTTCAAGAAAAATTTTTCATTTACTTCTCATCTGTGCTTGACTCTGCTTAGCTTCCTGAACAAACAAACATTCTCCACTGGCAACTCCAAATTCACTGTCTCCCAAGGTCAGCCACCACAGCGGAACAAAGAGAATCAATTTCCTGTGTGTATATCTTTATGGGTTTGGATTCCAACTGGTCCTATTTGAGTCCAATGTCTCTACCCTTTCTAGAGCAATCCTTGACTTCAAAGGGGTTGGGTACTATAAACTGGGCAGACACGGGTCATGTACCTATCCTTAAGGCCTGAAATGGAGAATCCCAGAACAATCTAACCAATTACAACTTCTCATTGGAAATAAAAATACCAGCTCAGCAGATGACCCCAAAGGAGGGTCATTTGCATTCAGGTTGGTATTGCCAATGATCCTTAGAAACGTGTCCAGCTTTCCATGCAGATGACTCCACAGTCCTGGGTGTCACACAGTCAGTCTCTTCAATTGAAGTAAGATTGTCCTTCCCTCTTAAGGAATGTGTTTTTCTTGATCAGCAGTCTTATGCCCTGGGACTATCTTCTGCTGCCTTTAAAGGGAAAATGTTTCTATTAGTTGATTTCACCCAGAAAGAATTAAGCTATCCTTATTATAGACCCAACATAAAGATTCTCCTATTGGAAGGAAATGTTAGCTCTTCAGTAGCAGCCAAGAGAGATTTAACCACAAAACTTGCCAGGGGAGAAAAAAAAAGTTAAGCAAAACAAAACTAGTGACCTACTGGGGGTTGGGCCAGAGCTCTGGGATCAGGTCTCTGCTGGGGGGTCATGGCCAAGCCACTTCTCCTTTTCTGGAAAATGAAGCATTTCAAATAATTCATTCATTCTACAAAGCCATGTGACTAGAACAGGAGTGACTGAGAAGTGGGCAGAGTAGAAAGCAGGCGATGAGGCCCAAGAGGTGATAGGGACCAGGTCATTTGGAACTTTGGACTTCACTGTTGGACTAATTTTTCCTTGTGTGAGAGAGGGAACTATGTCAGGTTTTTGTGGCTTATGACAACACAAATGCATTATCATGTAGCTATGGAGGTAAACAGGCAAACTCCAACAGATCTCACTGAACTGAAATCAAGTTGTTGGCAGGGCTGTGTTTCTTTCCAGAAATTCTAGGAAAGAATCCATTTGCTTGCCTTTTCTGCAGGCCACCTGCATTCCTTACTCTTAGCCCCCTGGCATCTTGAAAACCAACAATAGTTGAGTTGCCGAGGGCATCATTCTGATCTTTCCATCTGTCTCGATCCTCCACTTTAAAGGACTCTTAATGATTAGACTGGGCAAAGCTGGATAACCCAGAATAATTCCCCTTTCTTAAGGTCAGCTGGTTAGCAAGCTTAATTCCATCTGCAACATTAAATCTCCTTTGCTAAGTAACAATATGCTCACAGGTTCTAGGTGTTAGGGCATGCTCATCTTTGGGTGCTAGGACACTTTTCTGTAGACCACGGAAACCAGTGGTGGTTTTGACTACATGGGTGACGTGAGCCTTCTGCTTTAACACAGTCACTGTGGCTATACACCGTGGTTGACAGTGTTTAAACAGCCACTTGCAAGATACTGAGCAACAAGGATGGAGGCAGAGAGATGAGTTAAGAGATTGTGCTGGTAACTCAGGTCCAAGATGGTGCATGAACCAGGATGGTGGATGTGCTAAGAAGTGGTTAAATTCCTAACATATTTTGATTGTAGAGTCAACAAGATTTATTGACAGGGTGTACATAGGTATGAGAGAAAGAGAGGCATCAAGGACAGCACAAGTCTGGGCCTGACCTGGGGGAACAGAGGCGCCATTAACCCAGATGGGGACGGCTGCCGAGGAACTAGTGTGGGGTGATTATCAGCTCAGTTTTGCACACACTAAGTCACTCCACTCAAGCAGAGATATCAGGCAGTTGAATATATGAATTTCAAGGGAGAGATCCAGACTGAATAACTACATTGGGGAGCATAAACATATGGATAATATTTGTAGCCATGAGACTGGATTAGATTACCCAAGGAGTGAAATGCAAATAGAGAAGAGGAGGCGAGTGTACCCTGGGGCCCCAATAGCTTTATTAATCTCCAAACAGTAGATCTGGACCCACTAGTAGGCCTCAAGGACTTACTATCTCCAAGCCTCTTTTGTAGCAGCCTCCTATTCTTCCCCATAGTTATTTTAGCTGCTTTGCTAGGAGAGCACAGCCAATAGCAGTGTCTCCCCTGCCAGTCTGAAAGTGCATGCTGGTGTCAGCTCGCCCCATCTGCAGCCCCAAACAAATGATCTGAAAGCTCCAGGAGGAGGAGGAGGTGACTGGAAGGTAATGAAGGAGAGTTGAAGTTGATACACTCGCCAGAAGTGGAGAGTGTAACACGTAATTATACTAATTCATTTAATAAATATCAGTTAAGCACTTCCTAAGTGCCAAAGCCCATGCTTAGGAGGGGAAGCACTGTGGTTTTTACAAGAACACACTGTACAAGTTTTGAAAAAAAAGCTCTATGGATACTGTATCAGAATTACATCTGATTGCTGGTATCAGAGACATGAGAAAGAATAACTTGAGCACATAAGGAGTAATTTTCTCTAGTGTAAAAGAAGTCCAGAGCTGGGGATTACAAGGTTGAGTGTAGCTCCATGTCATCTGTGTCCCAAGGTGCTTCTGTCTTTCTGCTTAACCAACTGAATATTTGGGATCTAGCCTCAAGTTTACCAAATAGTCATAAGATGGCCACTATAGCTCCAGCCATCACATCTCTATTCCAGGAGAGGCAAGAACAAAAATGAAATGGAGCATAACAAATCAGGCGACTCTAAAGTGCTCTCACCTAACAATACTTCATGAGCCAGTCTTCTCTGTAAGGCTGGTTAGGAAATACTATATTTTTAAAGCTGAACAATTTTCTACCTTTAAATTATTCTTTGAAATGAAAGGACGAATGAATGACTATTAGAGGGGTAACTAGCAGTTTTTGACACAAACATCAGATAGGGTTAAACAGGATGTTATATGAGCAGATAGCAGAGACCCAAGTCTAGACTAGGGGCAGAGAAAGTCCCCTAGAAAGGAATAGTTTGACTCAAAAGGTAGTGGTTGCCTGCAAAAGAAGAGGAGAGAGTTTCAGATGAACGAAGTAGCATGGGCAAAGGCCTGGAGATAGGAGAAGGAGCAAGACACAGGAGAAATACAAGAAGTTCTGGATGCCTGGTGTTCAGATGGAGTGGAAGAGAGAGGCAAGGACTAGATGGAGGAAGGCTGCGGGAATTCCAGTTCAGGAATCAGCCCGTGCTCCACAAGCCTATGGAGAGCTGTTGAAAGATTTCAAGCAGGAAGTAGTATAATATGACTTGGCTGCAGAACGGTGCATAAAGTGAGGAGTAGTTACGTAGGGACGGGTAGACCAAAATAGGAGATGGTGGCAGGAATTTAGACAAGAGAGGACAATGGCCCAGACTGCAGTAGCATAAGAGGACACAAAAAATAAAGGCCTGGAGAATAATTTAGGAGGAATATAAATGTTAATGAAAGCCTCATCTATCTAATAAAGAATCTGATTATAGCCATCTGTCTTAGTAAATCTGCCCTACAACAAAATGCCATAGTTTATAATAAACAGCAGAAATGTATTCTCTTTAGTTCTGGAGGCTGGACGTCTGCGATCAGGGTGCCAGCAGGACCAGGGAGGGCCTCTTCTGGGTTGCGGACATCTCGTTTCCCATGCGGTAGAAGGGGCATGTCAGCCCTCTGGGTTCTCATTTATAAAAGCACTAAGTCCACTTACAAGGGCTCTCCCTTCATGAACTAATTACTCCCAAAAGCCCCACCTCTTAATCCCATCACATTGGGCAATAAATTTAAACATAGGAACTTGGGGAGGGTGGGTTGAGGAGAACACAGACAGATAATTGCAGTGTCCTGGGAAGGACACCAATCAAAATGACCTTCTAAGAAGTCTCACTGCCCTAGTGTTTAGTTCTGTTTCTGAATTGTAATAAAGGAGAGTCAAAATTGGTAGATAGCCTCAAATGAAAGAAGTTTTGAGATTGGTAAGTGCAGTAATTACAGTGTAAAGTAGATAGATTTTAGAGTTTTTGTTAGACACTCCTGAGTGTATTATTAGAAGTAGCTTTTTGTTTCACTTGAGAAAGGAAAAAATAGCCAGTACTTAGAAGTTGAGTATAGAAAAAGGCTAGAGACAGTAAAAAGAGGACAGTAAAAAGTCCTAACAAGAAGTTAGGACAGCAGACTTATAATCCAGCCTCTGATGCTGTCTTGCTGTGTGGCCAGAGAGAGGCCAAAGAACCCTCCGGATTTCCTGGTCAAGGTCATTTCCATCCATGGGGTCAGAGCCTACTGCTTGGTCCTCCTGTGTTGCCTGTCTTGGCTCATGGAACCCCCCAACTTCCTACTCATCCAATTACAAAACCTCAGTTGCCTTTGAGTTGCTTTCCATCCACTTAATTTCCAACCAAATTCTATTGATTTTTGTTCTCTAAAATGCCTCTTAAATCCAACCGACTGCCACTGCCAGAGTCTAGTCTCTAATCAACTCATGCTTGGGTTCTGGCAAAGTCTCCTCACAACTCTCATCTTCCTTCCAGAGAGGCTCCTCTTGCAGTCTGCTGCCAGTTAGATACTAAAGCAAATCTCATTTACTTACCCACCCACCCAGATATGTTGGCTTTCTCATCCTGTTTGGTGGTGACCAGGAAGGATTCAGAGTTTAGCAGCAGAAGTCGTCCACGCCTCTCTCTGATGAGAATGCAAATCTTGCAGGGACCCCCATCCTCCAGTAAGTCAACCTCCTTTGCCCTAGAAATGGATATTGCCCACAAAGACTGTTGGGACAGCTAAATTTCAGTGATGTCAGCAGGCAGGTGAAGTACTACTTCTTCCTTCAAAAATGTACTCAGACTCATACATCTTCACGAAATGGAGCAAACCCGGGGTGGGGGGGACAGGTTGACCCAGCTGGTAGATCCTCACCCAAACCCTTACAAATGTTGGACACAACCCCAAAGCAGACACATGGCAAGAAACAACAATAACAGAATTTATTTACACGGGGAGTGAGAAAAAGGAGAGTGAGAGGAGTATGTACAGGCTAGCGCCAGGCAAGATGCCATCTGTCCTCACCCAGATAGTCTCCACTGAGTAGAAACCAAGGTCCAAGCCAAAGTTGCTCATGGCAAGCTGGCAGCTTCTCCACAGACACCCCCCTCGCTACCAGTTTAACTGCCAAAGGCCCCACAGCTTAACTGCTAAAAGTCCCAGCATCCAAACTGTGCACTCTCCAGCTCAGTCCCTTTTGCCACATCAGCCCCTACTCAGGGGATAGATCTGGAAAGCTCTACCTTCCACCATGGAGTTGGTTATGAACACCACCCACTAGCTCAGATGTCGCTTCTTGCTGTTCCTCTTACATTCAGACCTGGGACGGATGGTTCTTGGTTCTCAGACTTTTGAGTTTCTTTGAACCAGTATTAATTTTTGTAAAGGTTGCTCAATTTATATTCTTCCAGGGGATGCCATTAAAAATAATAAACATCTGTCAACATAGAATTATATCCTGTGATGCACAGGCCAGTCCCTTCAACAAGAAATTGTCTCTTTCCAAATGGTAATAGTGGCATGGTTAAGAAACCCTGGGTTTGCTGAATGGCCTCGTGACAGGCAAAAGAAAAAGCAAAAGCAGCCAAGTCCCTTATCTTTGCTCAGCCACGTGGGCTTGAAGGAGTCAGCCGGCCGGGAGCCAGACTGATTACTGGAGTAATCAGTCCTGGGTGGGGGAAAAGGACAGCGACGACACTCATAAGCATTTTAAATTTTAAGTGGGATAAGGCACATAAAATTGCTTAACGCTGTGCCTGATACAAAGTTAATTCTCTATACAAATTATTGGTATGATGATGATGATGGCGACAATAATGAAATCAGTACATGTGAACCATTTTTAACACAAGGGGAAATATTTTTATCTTTCCAAAAATTATGCAGAGCTTCATGGCTTTGGAGTATGCCCCTTGGCAGACAAGTTTTACCGGTGAACCATACGACTGCGTAAGTACTGGAGAAGATTTGGAACACGATCAGGTCATCTGAGTAGGGAAGAGGTGGGTGGAGGAAGGCTGTAAGATGGAGTGTGAGAATGAGAACTCACACCTGTGAAGATCAGTAACTTTCCTTGTGGGGGATGGAGGCGGTTGAGGAACATGTTAAGGTGTGGGGTGGGGTCAGTGTAGGTTTGAGGATTCCTATCTCAGGAATATGAAGAACTACTCCTTGCTCTACCCCACCTCCTGCTCCTGTGACGTTCACTGCAATGAGTAGTGCATGAGTGCTATTGTAACGGGGTGGTCCCCAGGAAAGGGGGAGGTTCCAGGTTCCCTGCCCCACCCAAGGGAGGGTGGAGCTGAGCAGGAAGAGGAGAAGCTGAAGGAGAGACTGAGGAAGGAAGGAGCAGGATGGAGCCAGAAGGAGACCTGGAGGAGGTGCATGGAGCCTAGAGACACATAAAGAAACTGTGCTTGTCTTTTGGTCGTGGACTGGGTGACACAGATGTGGGTGAGACCCGTGGGGAGGTGACCATGGCAGCTTTTATCTTGATGTTGATTTTGCTCTTTTCCTTCCGGGCTTGTCCGGTTGTTTGTGACCCTTTTCTGTGGGTCCCCACTGGAAGATGCTTTAGACTTGTAGCAGGCTTTGGGGCCTTGTTCTGGGCCGATCCCATATGGATGGACTTTTACCCACGAGGGGACGGGTAACTTTGGGTGCTTCATTTAGAAACTAGACTCTTTGCCTTACCTGTATTGTTTCCTAGTTTTATTAAAGTTCCTTCCCATTAAAGTCTCATGTGTTTTGTGTTGATGCGGCGGATGGCCGAACCCATTTAGAATAGGCAGGTTTGCGGGGTTCGGGCTGCCCCTCTCCCTGTCCTATAACACTATGAGCAAGGTTTTGGGTGGATCTACCCTTCCCATTTGGGTTGAATCAATGTAAAACTGGCACAGGAGCCCAGAAGCACAGGCCAGGATCAGAGGTGACCACAAGAACCGACGTTGCCTGGAGCTCCCAGAAATCCCAGGAGGACTTCCCACTTCTGTAGGATCTGGAATAAAACAGGGTGCCCCTTCTTACATTTTCGTAGTAAAGGAGCCATCTTGGTCTGTCCTGAGCATGAGTTAAGGAAGCTGAGCTGGCCAAGTGGCAGGAGAGACTCAGCACGGATGAGGCAGCAAGCATGCAGCCAGAAGTCGTGAAGAGCATCCTCGCTGGGCAGCCTGGCTCCATCAACTCTACTCCTTTGGTCAAGGTGTTATCTAGCACGAAATTCCCTTAACTTTTTCATGAGTCCCCTCCTCATGCCCCCCACCCTCCCTGCACCAAGGAACCCTAAGCGGGCTCCACCCTGGACCCCAGGCGCCTCCTTCACCTGTCTGCGCCAGTGCTCGAGTCTGCGAAATGGGCGGGTGTTTAACAACTGCCTCCTGGTTGTCCGAAGTGGTAACACCCTGGGGTGGGGGGTGACACCTGGGAGAACCTGACTGTAGGTCACTGCTCGTCTTCAAGCAGCCCCCTGGCAAGCTGTCTCACCTCTTCCCAGGCCCGGCTCTTTTACTTCCTCCCTGCCCACGGCCATCTCGAATGCCCGCCCAGCTGGTCAAGTTAGTGCGCCTCTTGGCCTCTCCCCCTCTTTCCCAGGGCCCCCTCTTTCCCAGGGCCCCCTCTGCGGGCGCAGAGCATCCGTGGCGGCCACCGCGGCCTCTGAGGCCGTCAGTCCTCGCGGGTCCTCGACTTGGGTCATCCCCGCTCAGCTCAACTCCCCGGGGGCAGCCCCGCGGGTCCCGGTCTCGGGGCGCCAGGCGAGCCCCCCGCCCCCCCCCCCCCCCCGCTGCAGAGGCGCCAGGCGCAGCCAGCGCGGGGGATGGGCGCGCGGAGATAACGGGCAGACGCGATTATCGCGCCGCGCCGCCTCCGCCCGCCTCCTCATCCTCCCGCCGGCGGCGCGGTCCCCCTCCCGGGGCCCGGCGGCTGCTCCGGAGGCGCCAGCCACGTGGGTCGCGGGGGACGCGCAAGCGGGCGCGGGGGGCGGGGCAGGAAGGCGGCGCGAGGGGATGGCGTCCCGGGCACGCGCGCCGGCGCGGGCTCCACCGCGACGCCTTCGGGCGCGGGCACGCTCGTGACGCCACGTCCGCTCGCCCAATGAGCGGGCGCCGGGGGAGGCGCCGTCCGGCCCCCGCCCCCGCCCCTGCCGCCGCCGAGGCCGCCGCCGCCCGCGCCGCGTCCCCGGGAGCGTCTGACGAGTCGCGGGCCGCGGCCGGCTCGGGCGCCGCATCGCGCCGGCCGCCGCCGCCCGACGAAGCCCGGGAGCCGCTCGCCGCTCGCCGCCGCCCGATGTCCTCAAGATGGAGGCGGCGGGGCCGGCGGCGTGAAGAGAGCAGCGCGGCGGGCGCGGGGGCCCGGGCGGCCCGGGCGGCCCGGGCGGCGGCGGCGCGGGCGGGATGGGGCCGCTGCTGCTGCTCCTGGCGGCCGCCGCGCTCGGCTCCCTCCTCACGCTGCTCGCCCAGGCCCTGCTGCTCTGCCGCCGGCGGCCCGCGCCGCCGCCCGACGAGGCCGCCCGCGCGGGCGACGGCTTCCGCTACCTGCAGCCGGTGCCGGGCCTGGCCCTGAGGGACTACCTCTTCGGCGGCGGCGCCGACGAGCCCGCGGAGGGCGGCGCGGCCCCCGGCCCGGGCCCCGAGGCGCCCGCGCCGCCCGCGCCGCCGACGCGGGAGACCTGCTACTTCCTCAACGCCGCGGTGCTGTTCCTGTTCCGCGAGCTGCGGGACACGGCGCTCGCGCGCCGCTGGGTCACCAAGAAGATCAAGGTGGAGTTCGAGGAGCTGCTGCAGACCAAGACGGCCGGGCGCCTGCTGGAGGGGCTGAGCCTGCGGGACGTGTTCCTGGGCGAGACCGTGCCCTTCATCAAGACCGTGCGCCTGCTGCGGCCCGTGGTGCCCGCGGCCGGCGGCGACCCCGACGGCCCCGAGGGGGAGGCGCCGCCCGCCGCGAGCCCCGAGGAGCTGGCCTTCGAGGCGGAGGTGGAGTACCACGGCGGCTTCCACCTGGCCATCGACGTGGACCTGGTGTTCGGCAAGTCGGCCTACCTGTTCGTCAAGCTGTCCCGGGTGGTGGGGCGGCTGCGCTTCGTGCTGACGCGCGTGCCCTTCACCCACTGGTTCTTCTCCTTCGTGGAGGACCCGCTGATCGACTTCGAGGTGCGCTCCCAGTTCGAGGGGCGGCCCATGCCCCAGCTCACGTCCATCATCGTCAACCAGCTCAAGAAGATCATCAAGCGCAAGCACACGCTCCCGAGTTACAAGATCAGGTGCGCGGGGCGCGGGGGGCGCTGGGGGCGCCGGGTCTCCCCGGGGGGCTGGGCTCGTGCCGAGGCTGCGGTCCGAGATCGGGGCCGGGAGCGCACACCCGCTCTGCGCGCACAGGGCGTCAGTGGGGGCGCCGAGCCGTGGGGGACGCCTCTGGGCTTTCTAGGGGCTGCCCCCACGGGGAGCATCCGCCCCCTGCCGAGCAGCATGTGGAGCGTGGACTGGGCCCCCCCCATTTCCCGGGCGTGGGCTCCGAGCCGGGGGAGACGCCCCCCGCGTGTGGGCTGCTGCGGGGGGCGGCCTGGCACCGGCCGCTGGGCCACGTGGAGGGCCCTCCCCGCCCCGAGAGGACGCGGGCCTCGGGCACCGGCGGGGCACCCCAGGGCTGGGGTGCGTTGGCAACTTTCAGGGCCACGGTGGCATCGAGGTGAAGCGGAGGGCGGCGTTCCCGCGGCGCATCCGAAACGGGGTGGGCGCCTCGGTGTCCTGCACGCCCTGTCTTAACGCCGCCTGCCCCACGGGGGAGCTGGTGCAGCCCCGACCCGGACGCGCCCCCCTCCGGGGTAGACGCGAGGCCTCCGGTCCCTCCGCTGTGGTACCTGGAATGGTCCTGCACGGGGACTTTTCCCGACAGGCAGCGATTTTTAACTTTCTAAACCCTCCTCCAGCTGGTGGCATAATTCACGCAGCGTGCAGTTTTGATTAGCTTACGAGCTTTAGCTTTCACACACAGACGTGGAAGGGGAGGAAGTTTGTCTGGCTTGATCCATTGGACTGGGAAGGGTTGTGCTTGGCTGTCTCTTGTAAAACAATGAGATTTTTCATCACGTGTTCTGCCTTCCCTTAATTTTGTATCCGTTAAAATGTTTGACCCTTTTGGATTTTGTCCTTTGTTATCGGATAATGTTTCCTGGTTGTCTGCCTTCCAGAGTGGAAGCTGTATATTCTGGATCACTAATTTTCTACGAGTCTTAAGCATCAGCGACCCAGATAATCGCAAAATACTGTCTGTGTGAGTTTAGGGTGGATTATTGACTTACAGGTCAATAAGTAAAATGAGATTTACCTTACTAATTATGTTTTGTTTAGGCTAGTAGCACAGATGGACAACTTAAAACTGTCCAGTGGCAGGGGAAATTGACTTTATAATTGAAAGTAGTTTCATAATTTGTGGAGGATGGTTCACTGTGTTTGATTTCCTGTTCTGTGAAATAGAACATACTTTCTGAGACCTACTCTTCAAACTTTGGTGTATAAGTGACTACATTATAAATGAGTTCCAGTGTTTAACCAGTGAGAGGTGGTGGTTTATTTATAGCAGTGTGTTGCTAAGAAAGGCATGAGAAAAAGTTGATCCAGATTTTGATAGTCTGTTACAATTTCAGTTCTGATGTTTTCTAGCTTAAGTTTCAGATCATGCAGTTTGACCAAGTTTTATTTGAGGATTATTTGCAGTTGCATATTTTGAGGTTTGTTTTTTTTTTTAAATATAGACTTGGAATTCAGTTAAATCTGAAAGAAATTATGAATAGAAGTAATGGAGCCATTAATGGGCTTATTGCTTTGAAGGAACTTTATCAGTGTACTGTATCAGTGCACATCATCCCATTTTTAATACAGCAGAATTGCTTTTCAGTTACTATAAGGAATTTTTTTTTTTTTTTTTTTTTTTTTTTTTTTTCCTTTTTATAGAGGCATGCTTTATTTATTTGTTTGCTGGTTTGTCTGCTTTGTCCATACATGCACTGGGTACAGTCAGAAGCGCGGGAGGGTGAGAGAATTCACCAGAGCCAGAGCGGGGAGCAGAGCAGGCAGAAGGACCGAGGTACACTGCTGAGGGGAGCAGCGGGCGGCAGGAGAGGTCTGCGCGCCATGTGGGACCCTCCTCCGGTGGCCGGGGAGCAGCCGGGGATCGAACCGGCGCCGCAGAGGCCGCGGGCAGCTTCGCAACCCAGCGCTCAACCGCTGCGCCACCGGGGAGGCCCACTATAAGGAATTTTTTAAAAGCATAGCATGAGTTTGATTATGTATGATATCAACTTTCAAACTTTATACATTAAGTTATAACTCTAGAAATGTATATATCTTTACTCTTTACATATATATATACACATATATATTTGAAGGCATGTGGATGATCAGTCAGTAAATACTACACAGAGTGAGCCACTCAATCCACAAATATTTCTTGTACACCTGCTATATGCCTGTCATCACACAGGGACTTTAATACTGAAAAACCTCAACCCTTAATGGAGTCGAAGTAACTAGGAACCTTATTTTAGTTTAATGAAAGAAAATAATAGAAGTAATGAGGATGAAAAGGGCTGCTTGAGGAAGTGTGTTCTCTTCTGTGTGAGCTGTTCTGCCAGTGTTTTCTTTTCCACTGATACCGTGGAGCTGATTTAAGTTTCAGCAAGAGAGCGCATTAAAAGATTCACGATGTATTGTAGTTCTCAAAATGAGAATTAAAGCAGCTAATGTTGATCCTTTTTAATAAATGAGGGAAGAGTGCTCAGAGTAGTTAAATAACTTGGTTTAAGTCACATAGTTGTCAAGTGGTGAAATGCAGCACTTGTTGTTTTGTTGTTGTTTGTTTATTTCTAGTTTGCCATCAATATATGTGTGGGGCTGTATTTTCAGTTAACTGAGCACTCTGTGACTACAACTTTCCCCCCTACCTTAAGTTGGAAATTTTGAGCAAGGAGCCTTTTACGATCAAATCATAAGGTTAAATAAATACTTGCATGCTGCTCCATGTAGCATTTCTTTTTTCAATCCAGCAGATTTTGTTTCTAAATAGAAGGTCTTGCTGCCTTACTCTCTTTAGCCATCTAATCTGCTTAGTAGAGCTAAAGCATTAAAGGAGATGTGTCTTAGGAGCCTTTGGTGCTTTTATTTGTTATATAACAGAAATATCTTGCCAGTTAACATGGTCACTTCTGACCCCTTCATTTGTTTTTCCATTTTTGTGTTGCTAAGGAGCAGCAGCCCATTCATACTGCCAGGTTCTAATCTTTCACCTAGAGACATGCAGGAGCTTCAGGTGGCTGCTTTCTAAGGACCCAGCTGATGGACACTTCATTTTAACCAACTGATAGTTTGATAGTTATAAAATGTTGTATATGTTCTCCACGTATTATAATTTTACTAACATAATTTCAAATTTCCTAATTTATTGAAGTTAGGAATTTCTTAATTCATCCACTTCAATGTTAATAGCTTTGAATTTTTTTCTAAAAATGTATACTCTAAAATCGTATATTAAAGTAGTAATTTTTTTAATTAACCCAAAAATTTGCCTTTAAGTGAGAAAGATTAGCAGCTCTCCTGCCCACCTGTGACTATGCAGGTGCCTCACTTTTCCTTTCTCCTTTTCCTAATAAACCTGTCCTTTTAAAATGAAGAGAGAGAGAGAGAGAGGTTACCACTAAAGTTCTTGACTAATGGAGAATCCATCTTCAGCTTGAAATTTTAGTAATCGTCCTGAGGATTTTAGGTCTTAGAAGTTAAATATTTGAGATTCATACTGATGCTTCTGTTCCTAGAACATTACTGCTGTGTGACTACCACTGATTGCATACTAATGTTAAAACATATAACTGACCTTTGATACTTTGGAGAGTAGAGAGAAACATGTATACTACTCTTGGTATTCTGGAATAATGCCGTAATGAGGAGCAATTTTTTAATCCATTGTGCTTTTTCCTTGTACTGCTGCTCAGATGACAGCATATAAATGTCCTAGAGATAAATAAGTAATTTTAAAATCGTGATTTATTTTCAGAAAATATTTCCTGAAGACTACCATACTTAGTAATGTAGTGATTATGATGAAGGTGATAAAATGTTATACATAGTTCATGCACTCAAACTAGTTAGTTTTCTGGGGGAAACCAAGAACAGTTAAAGCTCATGCAACGGCATTTGGATATATATTAGACCTTTAGTTTTGTGAGACTCAGGACAAGATAACTATCTCTACTAAGGCAAACACCCGATTACTTTGGGTTGCATAATGTGTTGTAATCTTAGGTTCCTTGTGCACCTGAGAATAATTCATTTTAGTGCAAGATTGACTAGAAAGTTAGGTTTTCTCAAGTTGATCTGTATTATTGTGATTTAAGCATTTAAAACACTTTGCATGAAAAATAATTGTTACAGTATATCTTTTCTCTGGAAATTTGATTTGCACGTTGAAGGAACAAGACTAATTTTGAGGAGACTGTTAGATTCTTATCAGTTTTGCTGATCTCTCGGCTGTCTGGTAAAGCCCCAGTTCCTAGAAATTGCTAAAGCAGATCATCATAAAGTTCACTGTATTAGAGAAGCATGCCTGATCAAATACTTAGTATTGACTTAATAATATTACTAACACTCATATGAGGCAGAGACGAGGATAATAAAATCATTTGGCTCTCTTTTTGCCAAGTACTGTGTGGACAGTTGTACGTTTGCTATCTCCCTTAATAGTTAAAACTACTGTGTGGGAGAGGTTGACATCTCATTTTTACAACCGTGAAAACTTGAGACACAGGGGGATTAATGATTTTCACAAAGTACTAAAAAGAGAGTCTTGGACTACCAAAGCTCTTGCCATATTATCTCTGCAACGATAAGCCAACTATTACTCGAATCCAGGGGTTTGGCCCATAAGTTAAATGGTTTTTACATTTTGAAAACTTGACACTTAAGGTTGTTCAAAACAGAAGAATGTGCAACAGGCCATTTGCACCTACAAATTCTAAAATATTTACTATGTAGACCTTTACAGGAAAGATTTGCTAACTCCTGCTCTAAACCTTTGAACAGAAAAACCTAAAAAACAAACTGTATTCTTAAATGGCTGTAAAAAGGAATGTGTGCATGCACACACACTCACACACACTGAAAGGTACTGTCAAATTCTGTCTTAGAGCTTTGGAGTAAGGTGTACTTGACTATAGCATGGAAAACTGGAAACGTGTTAGGATTCTTATACTGCAGGTGGACTAGTTAATCCAGATAGAAAGATGCAGCTTTGTTGCTATAAATAACTAAAACTAACATGCTGAAATAAACATTAAACTGTTTGTAACTTTGCTGACCTTTTTAGAATGTATATGGAATTGGGCTGGCTAAAAAAGGCTGGGGAACGGAGTAATTCTCTCTAGACAAAGTGTGACCAGTCTCTTTTTTTCCCTAAATCTCTTAGTAGGTTCTCCATAGCAGGTTGAGAGGTTCTGAATCAGTTCAACAGGAATATCTGTTTCAAGTTAGAGTTTCTACGAGTAAATACCTTGTCTTGGGGTTAAATAGTGACCCAACATTCCTTCCCATCACCTTCTCCATTTTCTCGGAACAATGTTATCAGGAAACAGGTGCTAGTCCATCCCCTTGTTTCTGCCTCAGACTCATGAGATCTAGCAACTCTTTTGACATGGTCTCGCACTTCACTGGGAAGTCATAAAGCAACTACCTCATCATTAACAGAAGTTTTACAGAGTACTTTCAACTTTCTTTGTTTGCCAAATTGCAAAGACTGGCTAAAACTACAATACTGTGTTTTTAGTAGAGAAAAATGAGGTGTAAGTGTTTAAATTATTTACCTTCAGATGAGTAGAATTGTAGGTGCCAAGTACGGATTGGTACTTAAGTACTATGGAATGATTTGATTCTCGGGGTTGAGCTATAGAGAATTAACCTCAGTTGTTGACTCAACTACATAGAGCTTTGGAGTAAGGTGTACCTGACTACAGACGACACCAAACTAAAAACCTTGGACAAAGCCTTGTCCTTTTCCTTTTCCTCCCTTAGTCTCAGTTTCTATATCTGTAAAATGGGAATAACATCTATCTAATTGGAGATAATAAATGTCACATATATGATACCTACTACATAAGTGTGTCTTTCCTTTCATAATTAATTGAATATGCACATATTTATTGATTATCCTACATTTACCAGACATTTGCGAGAACTGTGTGGGATATTTGCTAAGTGATACATTAAATTTTTCCCTTTCCAATAAGTGATAAGCTCATAAAACTGGATTAGAAAATAGGATATATCAAAATGAATGACAAATCTGTGATACATTTTCTTAAAGAAAACTTAAATTTGGGGCTTAGTCCATATTTTTCTAAATATATTCTGAATTACAAAATTTACAAAAGCAGGATCACAGTTGGTACCCCATTGTTAGCACCTTTTTGTTGTTTTTACTATATCTGGGATTTTCTTTTTTTTTTTTTAAGATTTATTTATTTTTAGTCTTTTTTTTTTTTTTTTAAGATTTATTTATTTATACAAGCACTGGGTACAGTCAGAAGCGCAGGAGGGTGAGAGAATTCACCAGAGCCAGAGCGGGGAGCAGAGCAGGCAGAAGGACCGAAGTACACTGCTGAGGGGAGCAGCAGGCGGCAGGAGAGGTCTGCGCGCCATGCGGGACCCTCCTCTGGTGGCCGGGGAGCAGCCGGGGATCGAACCAGCGCTGCAGAGGCTGCGGGCAGCTTCGCAACCCAGCACTCAACCGCTGCGCCACCAGGGAGGCCCAAGATTGATTGATTTTTATACAAGAACTGGGGTACAGGCCAGATGCGCGGGAGGGTGAGAAGATTCACCGGAGACAGAGTGGGGAACAGAACAGGCAGGCTGAAGAAATACACTGCTGAGGGGAGCAGCAGGCGAGACAGGAGGGGTCTGCCTCACCAAGTGGGACCCTTGCTGGCTGGCTGGGATCGAACCCTGCCTGCAGAGGCTGTTGACAGCTTCACGATGCGGTGCTCAACCACCTGCGCCACCAGGGGAGGCCCGCCAGTGTTTTTTTAACAAACACTCACTTTGTGTTGAGGAACATAAAGAAGTTAAAAATGTTCTCCTTTTAAATTTTTGCCCCCTGGTATACCCAGTGTTGAGTTTAAGGTATACACACAAGTCTGTACACATCTCTTTTAGACTCAGGAGGGGCCTCTCTATTTTCTGCCCCTCCCTTTCTCCTTAATAATAAAATGGGGGAGTAGGATGTGAGTGTGGCCCTGCAGATTGGCTTGTGAGTGTAATATGGACATCCTTCCAGCATGGAGAGATGCCTGGGATGGACCTACGGTGCTTTCCCTGCTATACTCTCTTTCCCTCTGGCCTGGCCTACCCTCTCTAACTCCCTCCCACTACTCTGTTCTCACCCCTTGACTGTTCTTTCTCACACTTCAAGCATGTATCTGTCACAAGGCCTTTGTTAGTCCTTCCTCGGGAAAGTTGTTCCCACTGAAGAGCTCACGTCATCACTTTTCAGGTTCCTGCTTAAGTATCCCCTTTCAAATATCCTTCATAATAAGGCTTGCTAGCCCTTTAAGTGCCAAATTATTTTTTGCACAAACTTTTCATTGAGGTGTATGCAGAAACTGCACACATCCTAAGTGTATGACCTGATAGGTAGCTTTTCATAAAATGAACTCAGCCAGGTAACTGAAGTGAAGTGTTGGGCTTTGGATTTAATGTATTTATCTGTGGATTTCTCAACAGAATGTATGAAATACATTTTAACCTTTTATATTTTTGTGATGATGATAACCCCTTTCTGATAAGTAAGCGTTGCAGAGGAGTGCCTCCTCTCCCTGCACGCCCCATGCACACCCTTGTGAGGTATGCTTACTGAGGCCCCGGGCCATTGATGGTACTGACTTCAAGCTCTGTGGGGCACCTTATGGACACCGCCTCTTTTTTTACTCCCACCCACAAAGAAAAACAAGACTGGATAACCTTCTCTGACATTCCAGATGCCTTGGTTTTTAATTTCACATTCTTAGGAAAAGTCAGCATAGATAAGCTATAGATTATACTTTACCTGGACTGATATAGAATAACAACAAAATTTATTTTCACTGGTCTAATGCATGATTGGCAACTTTTATAAAACCAGCAGAATGTTTTAGAACATGTATTTCTTCTCTGATCAGCACACTGGCTGTTTATGCCCATGAATTCTTCATGTATTATAAGGCGCATGGATAATGATGGGGGGGGTGGAGTACTGAAATATCTGTTGATTAGCATAATTGATCAAAAAAAAAAAAGCTACAAAATTTCCCACTTCCCAGCATAGTTCTTGAAGGTATGTACTTAAAAACAAAAATGCTGGGCCTCCCGGTGGCGCAGCGGTTGAGCGCAGCGGTTGAGCAGTGGCTTGCGGGTTGCGAAGCTGCCCGCAGCCTCTGCAGCACCGGTTCGATCCCCGGCTGCTCCCCGGCCACCGGAGGAGGGTCCCTCATGGCGAACAGACCTCTCCTGCCGCCTGCTGCTCCCCTCAGCAGTGTACTTCTGTCTTTCTGCCTGCTCTGCTTCCCGCTCTGGCTCTGGTGAATTCTTTCACCCTCCTGCGCTTCTGACTGTACCCGGTGCTTGTATGTATGTATGTATGTACGTACGCATGTATAAATAAATAAATAAATAAATAAATAAATAAATAAATATCTTTTTTAAAAATAAATAAAAAATAAAAACAAAAATGCTATGATTAATACAACAAAGATGTTTTAGTTGTGTTTATTCTTTTGTATTAAGTACCTTTTATATATGCTTGGTTCATTGATAAGGCAAACTCCAGTAAGTATGACCTAAATGGATTAGAAAATGGTTTTCCTCTGCAGATCAACTCAGAGTCTGACTTGTATAATCTACAGTTATAAGTGACTATCATTTTTGCTGCAAGATCTTAAGCAGTAGTAACAGGGGAGGGGGAGAATATTTCAGTGGAATAGCTGGCTACAGATGATTCATTTTGAAAAAATGACTTAGTTCTGTTCTTAGATACACCTTTTATACAGCAGTATGTACTAGACAGTGCACTGGTGTTTGTGTTGTATGCTAACTTGTTGCCCTTTTCTCATAGTCTTTCCTACATACTAGCTTATACTTACTCATGCTCATTGCTAAGGGTGACTGTGCTTGCTGGTGACATCAGCTTGCTACTTTGATCATTTGGTCACACAAGTAAATAATGCAAAGCTTTTAGCACTGTGAAACTTACCTTATGGCTAAAGTAAGAGCCATTTCGACTAATTTCATTGTATGATAATTTTATATTGATTTTATTATTATATTCTTGCCATTATTAAGAAATTTTCTGTAACATTTAAGACAGGTGATATCTGCTCCATTTTAATATTTGGAAAGCTTATTCGTAGTTCACTTTGGATTTTATCAGGACTAGAATTGTAACTCAGTGTGTGGGAAGATTTAAATGTAGCAAATATATCTTTTTGTTTACTAATATTGGCTTGGTTGATAGTACTGATTGAATTCAGTTATGTTTTGAGATTAGTGATGTATGAGGAGAAAAATTTTGATGACCTTAGTCTGTAAATAAAGTTGATAAATGCAGTTTATGTGAACTATAGGCATTTGTTTTTTTAGTAAAGTGCTTACTTAAAACGAGTTAAATTACTTAAAATATTGACTTACAACCAGACTTCTTTGCTATATACTTCATTGTTAATAACTTTACATAGTAGAGTAATGATAATTTTGCCTTAAGATGATTTCTTTTCTCCCCACCCACTAGCCCTTAGAAGAGATTTCTGTTTACTCAGTAATGTTTAATACCATCTTTGTCTGGGGTTGTACGCACTGCAAAGAGAATTATGCACGAGGGAATAAATAAAAGTCCTTCATTCAATTTTTAAAAAAAATTATACTGAGAAAGAATGTACTTAAAGTAAAATAATGGGTTACAAAACTTAGAATTTAAGAGACTTTGTCATGACTATGAGTAGTTACTGTCTAACTCAATGATTTTCAAAGTGTGTTTTGGGGATCCCTTTGAATCTCCAGGACTTTTATGGGGATATGGGGGTCTACCAAGTCAAAACTGTTCTCATAATAATACAAAAAATGTTATTTGCCTTTTTCACTCTCAAACAAATGTGCAATAGAGTGTTCTAGGAGTTACATAACATCTCTACCCTGGCAGTTAATAAAATGTGAGCTGTGAGTTCTTAGGTTTAAAAGTCTTACTTTAAAATTTCTAATATGGTAAATCAGTAGATACAACCTATGTAAACAAAAGTTTTTGGAGTCCTTAAACATTTTTTAAAATGCATTGGGGATCCTTTAAACAAGACACTTTGTAATTAACTGCTTGTCTAACCTGAAGTTGATTTATTTCTACCATTTGTATAATGGATACTTCTATTGCCTCATTTTTTAGTAAACTTTAATGACTATTAGATACATACATTATTTTCATTTGATTTGTGTTATTAGTTGTATATCTTGGTGTTGTAAGATGCAAAGGGTGAGTGGCTTTGGTAGTTTGGATTGTGCCATTCATATACATTATTATGTCATGAGAATCAAGTATGTATATGAAAGTATTGTATAATTTACAGAGGTGCTAGACATATATAAAATAAATTTTTTAAAGATTTATTTATTTATTTATACAAGTACTGGGTACAGTCAGAAGCGTGGGAGGGTGAGAGAATTCACCAGAGCCAGAGCAGGGAGCAGAGCAGGCAGAAGGACGGAAGTACACTGCTGAGGGGAGCAGTGGGCAGCAGGAGAGGTCTGCGCGCCATGTGGGACCCTCCTCCTATGGCCGGGGAGCAGCCGGGGATCGAACCGGCGCTGCAGAGGCTGCAGGCAGTTTCGCAACCCAGCGCTCAACCGCTGCGCCACCAGGGGAGGCCCATATAAAATAATTTTTATATTCTCTTAATCAGAGGCATATGTTGGGGGACCTGGTAGAGAGGAATGGGAGGAGTCTGAATTTGAGGACAGTCCTCATGATTCATACGCTTACCTTTAAGTTTTATGAAAGTTGAGAATTTTTATTTAATTGATCCTAGTCTGTGGTAAGGGACTCTCGCATTGTGCGTTGTGATTATAAGGTATGAGATTTACTAGACACTGTCAAGAGAATTACTTTGGTTCTGGAGCAGCTCATCTCATTTGACACTTTATCTCTTCAGTGCATGGGATATCAGTTAGCCCTTGGAGTCACCAGCTATTGAGTTCTTTTATGAGGGAGTTCTGTTATCACTCCTGTTCAGCGTGTGCATGGTACCACTTCAGAAAATTGTGAGCCATTTTGGATAAAAGTCAGCATTTCTTATTAGGTAGAGAGGACCAGGGAGGGTGTTTTGGAATAATATTTGTTATTCTTATTCTTACTGTTTTCATAATTACTCAGGAGTACTTTTTTCTCCTTGAGAGTTCAGAAATTAAAATCATTTTCCCGAGTATGGACTGTTCCAGTATAACGCACAATAAGGAATTCTGTAAATGGAACAGTTCTCTATGGGTTTTCTTAAGTCAGTTTCTTAATATATTCAATTTAATATAAACCTTAGTTACAAAGCTTAGTGACACAGGTAGAAAGTTGATACCTAAGGTAGGAAGGCATACTGGTTATTGTTAGTTTGTTTCCTTGCACTTGCAAATTGATATACTTACAAAGTACCCCCTCCCTGTTTTTTTAATTTTACTAGTATAGTAACTGAAATTGTGGCTGTGTGTACTTTGAAGTTGCAGAAGGATGGGTATTAAAAATGGATGTGGGATGCAGCAGTGGGGGTTGAGGTTTAGTAATCAGTACACAACTACTCTGTAAGCTATGAAAGAAGATGGAGAGAAAATGAAAGGGAAAGAATGGGAACTGAATTTATTAATCTTCTGTTTTGAGCCAGTATTATAACTATATATTTCTACCTATGTTACCTATTGAGTCCTCACAGTTACACCATAATATTGATATTTTAGTCATAAATAAATATACATTCAAAAAGCTTACATGAATTCTCAAATGAAACCCATGTCTCTTGAGATAGAGATATTCATGCTTTATACCACATCCAATGTATTATTTAAGAAAAGGGAATTAATATCCTTTTTATATTATAAAAATATTTTATAATAAAATTTTTATTAAAAAATATTTTATAAAAAATTCAAACAATTCAAAGGTAGAAAAAATAGTTGAATCCCTCTGTACTTGTCATCCAGCTTTAACTCAGGTCTAGTTCTGTTTTATCTTTGACGCCCCCTGACCACCACAATCCTAAGGATTATTTTGAAATAAACTCCATATATTTCATTCACAAGTACTAAGTATGTGTACCTACAAATGTAAGAACTTGTATTTTCTTCAGACCTAAAATAAATTTTAACAGTAATGTCTAATATAAATGTCTAATATCGTTAAATATCCAGTTAATGTTCAAAATTTCTTGATCCTTTAGGCTTTTTTCAGCATAGACTCCTTCTTTGTTTTATGCAAAGAATAGCATATTCAAGTTCTATTGATCAAGATTACTATGATCAAGTAAGATCATAGTAGTGATCATACTCTATTCAATAATATATACTGATTTTCCACATCTCTTTGAAATGCACATTTCCTTATATTTTATTTCAACTTTGTAAGTGGTTTTAGACTTGAATGTTTTTCTCTATCTTCTCTTAAGACCTTAGACTCCTATAGTCTTAGAAAGGAGAAAACACATGCACATTTTAGCTTACATTTTTAAAAAATTACAGTTCCTAAAATAGAGCACACAAATGAAAGATTTATGGAATTTCTTTTAGAAACTTGAATTTTAGAAAAATCCAAGTGTTAAAAGTCAAGCAGCATTTCATATCTTTAAATAGCTTCTGTATTTCAATGGCTACATATTAAACACCATTTTTATGTGCCAGGCATTTTAGAAATTTAAGCTGAATATTAATAGTAATATTTATTGTTTGCTGGCATGATGCTAAATGCTTTTCATGAGTTCATTTAATCCTTTTAACAGCACTGTGAGGTAGGTGTAATTATTATCCTCCTTTTGCATATGAGGAAACTGA
Organism: Talpa occidentalis; assembly: GCF_014898055.3. Taxonomy (NCBI): domain Eukaryota; kingdom Metazoa; phylum Chordata; class Mammalia; order Eulipotyphla; family Talpidae; genus Talpa; species Talpa occidentalis. The sequence continues at coordinate 8,791,111 of NW_023605194.1, forward strand.
ACTTAAAAGTCAGTTTGTTCACAGTCATATTGCTGGGAAGTGACAGAATGGGATTGTAAGCCCAGCTGTCTGACTCTGGAGTCTGCTCTTAATAATCACAGTTCTCTATTACCTCTAATGTATGTTAATTTGCCTTCGGCAAATTACAATTTAGTTGGAAGAAGGGGGTTATGTAGGAAGAGGTAGAGACAGACACATAAACAGGGTGATTAGTGGTATAATAGAAGTGTGTATAAAACTCTTTGGGGGGGTGGGGCAGAGAGGAGGTGATTTTGAAGTAGAACTTGAATAGAGAAAAGAAGCATACCAGATGAGGCTAGTTTTGGGGTCAGTGTGGTTACTGGCAGTTTCTCAGAAGAAATAATATGGTAGTGCTTAATTTTGGTAAGTGTGGAGGAACTTAAGTGAATGAATTGTCTTTTTTAATATAATATCAACTGAATCATCTAAGTAAAATTGAAAATTTGATATTTAGGTCATAGTTTATACATACACAAAGTTACAAGTATTTCCAAACACTTGTATTTTGCTTTCTTTCAAACTTACAGGTAGTTCTGTACAGGTAGTATGCTATTCTTTGCATAATAATATGTAACATAAAAGGGTTAATTGAGGCTTTGTAAATTATATTTTTAAAAAAGCCTCAGGGGAACTCATTGAAAAGAATACTGAGATACCTCTGTACAACAATACATGAAGAAACATTTTGAAAATCATCACTCCCACTTTATCTCGTTTAGTGTTATGTTCAGCTTAGGAGAAATTGGACCATACTTTGTTTGCTAGTTCTTAATGTTAGACAGGCAAGACTATCAGACTGATAGGCAAAAACCATGGCAGAACTCCCATTTGCCTGTTAATAGCCACTCTTCTGCTTTCTTTCTTAGGCAGGATAGAGTGTTGTTTGTATTCCTGAATCTGAAATAAGACTAGTCTCTCAGTATCTAACTTTGGTCTCTCTCTTTTCCCAAGTAAGCATGTTTGTTGAAGAAGGAGATGGCATTTGAGCTGTTAAAGATAAGTTAATATTAAACATAGGATATGGAATGGAATTACAGTGAAGAGGACATGGCAGAAGAACAGAATCAGATCATGGTATTGATAATTTTAAGGATACACTTAAGGAAGCTGGTTTGATAACACTTGAGCATAGAAAAGGAAAGGAAACCAGAATTTACATGCCTATTGCATGGCAAAAATTCTACTAAATTCTAAATCTAATTCTAAATCTTTGCAATAGTCCCTATAAGGTATCTTTTTCCTAAAGAAGTGATAAGATAGGGGCTTTGTTTTTGTTTAAAAGTATTCTTTTTAAAAAGAGGAAACAATTTCAAAAATCACATTCTGAGTAATCAAGGAAAATTTGAACCAGGCCAATGATGTAACACAGAACAGTAGAAGGGACATTTTGTTTCAGCAATATGATAAAGGCAGAATGCAGATGAAAGTGAGTGGTTGTGAGAAGGGAAAAGTAAAAGATAACTAACCGGTTTTCAAGTGTCTGATATATATGGTGGCAGTAAGATGAAGCAGGGGAGGAGTAAGTTTTAAGAAATGCTGTTTAGGGCCTCCCTGGTGGCGCAAGGGGTTAAGGCACAACCTATAAAGCTGTCCACAGCCTCTGCAGCACAAGTTCGATCCGCTGGCCAGGGAGCAACCCACATGGCATAGCTGACTTCTCCTGACTCTAGCAGCTACCCTCAGCAGCGTATTTCAGTAGTTCTGCCTGTTCTGTTCCCCACTCTGTCTCTGGTGAATCCTCTCGCCCGTCCCCACACACACCTCTGGCCTGTACCCCAGCTTTTGTATGCATAAATAAATCTTTAAGAAAATGTTGTTTAATTCACTTAGGCATCAATATATAGAGCTTATAGAAGCAGTGGAGCAAGAGACTTTGCTAAGGAAAGTGTAGGAGAGGAAGGAAACAGGAAAAGGGAATCCAAAGTGTTTTAATATACAGGACAGACTTTAATTCTTCATTGTGGAAAATGCCCCCAATTTCCATAGCCAGGCAATCATTAATAGGAGGTCACTATGATCATCTGTTCCCATATTCCAATTTCCTGATTATTTTGAAACAAATCTCTAGGAATTTGGACTATAATTTATGTTTGTATGATTCTATTTTCTTTTGTGTTCTTTTCATAGTACCTTCCCTCCTGGGCAGTCTCCTCCAACTTTCTGCCCAAATATTTCTAGAGATAAAAGACATGCAATGCATTGAAACAACTGTGTGTGTATGTGGCGGGAGGTGTGGTCGCTGGGGAGGGAAAGAGAGATTTGACTAGTTCTAATTGTTAGAAAGTTTTCCTTTTTATTCAGCTGAAAACTCCCAGCAGATTTATTACTTGGGCACGGAAACAAGCCCATGCTGAAATCAAGAGTAGATTTAGACCTCAGAATATTTTTATATTGGGTTTATAGTAAACCCTTTTCTCTAAAGATCACAGTGTTTGCAAACAGTTTTACTGCTGCCATGTGATGGAGCTGTCACCAGCTGGCATTCAGGGTGTTTTAGAGCTGTCTTGAAGAAACATCTTAGAGAAAAACATATTTAAAAAGTTAAAAAAGATTCTCTCTGATCCACATATGAGAAGAAGGCTTGGCTTCTCTTGTAGGTGCAAAATTTAAATATACATTTTTAAAATGTTAGCAAAGTAATACACATTTTAAAATTAAACATGTTTTTCTTCTATGCTCTTATTAAAATATAACTAACCACTTAAAAAGTGTATTAATCAGAAAAATTCGTGAATTTTTATAAAGTGAACAGAACAGCATTCAGGAAAAGCAATAGAGTATCACCAGCAACCAAGAAGTCCCTCATGACTCTTAGTTACTATTCTTCCCTGCTGTGCCTAGGAGTAACTACTATCCTGACTTAATACTGCTTTTTGTTTTGATACCCCTTTAAAGTTTTATATAGATTGAACCATACTGTGTGTGCTAGTTTCTTTGGCTCAACAGCATGCTACTGAGATTAATCCATGTTATTGGGTACAGCTATAGTATGCCCTATGCCTCTCTAGATTTCTCTATTCTAGATGTTCACTTCACTAACGTCATATAATTTGTGCCTTTGGGGGTTTAAGGCTGCCTTTTTTTTTTTTTTTTTTGATATTTTTCTGCTCTTCTTGAAAGTATGTCACTTTTCTCTGAGGCTTAGTTTATTTTTCTTCATTCTTTTTCTTTTCTTTGACTTGCTTAGTTCTGTTGTTCTATGTCTAATTAACTGATTATTTTCTTCTGCCTGTTCATATCTACTGTTGAGAGCCCCTTTGGTGAATTTTTTATTTCACTACCTGTGTTTCACAATACCAGAATTCCCATTTGGATCTTTTTAAAAGTAATTTTCTATTTGCTATAATATAGTTAGAATGCCTCCCTTTAGTCACGCTTTAAAAAAAAAAAACAAAAAAACTTTGTGAACATATTTACAATGGTGTAAAAAAACAAAATTCAACTGAGTTAATTTTAAAGATCTTACTGACTTTATTTGGTGACTCATAAATTGGACAGCATCCCATCTAGCAAATAGAAGGAAACTCTGAGAGATTGTATAAAATGAAAGACTTATAGGCAGAAGGAAGCTGGAACAAGGAAGTTAAACTACAAAAAGTGGATTGGTTATAGTAAGGTCACTTTCCTTGAGAAGTCAAGGGTCTATCAGGCAGATTGGTTCTATGCTGATGAGGTAATTCATGGTGGCTTGGCTTAAGATCCTATTTCCAGGGCCTCCCTGGTGGCACAAGGGGTTAAACACCACACTATGAAGCGATCACCAGCCTCTACAGCTTGAGTGCGATCCCTGCCTGGCCAGGGAGCTACCCACATGGCGCAGCAGACCTCTCCTGACTTGCCTGCTGCTCCCCTCAGCAGTGTGTTTCAGTCAGTTTGCCTGTTCTGTTCCCCACTCTGTCTCTGGTGAATCCTCTCACCCCCCTCATCTCTGGCCCGTGCCCCAGCTTGTGTATGCATAAATAAATAAAAATCTTTAAAAAAAAAAAATCTTATTTCCAGAAGGGATGGAAAAATAAGTCTTCATTTGTTCGAGTGGGTCTTAGCACAAGTCATTCTGTTTGGGGCCTGTTGTCTTGTTTTTAACAAAGGCTTTTTTGAAGTCTGTTTAATCCCGCTCCTGGTCACTCTCATTGGCAGTTTGTGTTGCCTGCTTTCTGAATTATACTTTACTTAGTTTTTTAGACCATTGTATTTTTAATTTTTTTTTGTTTGTTTTATTTTGCCAAAACCCAGGACCAAAAAATGTTTTATTTCTTTTTTTCACCATAATTTTTTCTTGGAAATCAGATATTGCAAATAATACATAGTAGCAACTCTGGGTACTGGCCTCCTTCTCTTAAGACTTATTTGCTTGTTTTTTTAGTGAAGTATTTTAGTGAAGTCTACCCTACTGTAGTGTTCAGTCTCTGACACTGGGTGTGTGTTTTCAGTAGTGCCCTCAAGCATAAATTGTTCTACAAACTAACCCAATCGAATTGTGGCTCCTTTGAAGGAATAGTTTCTGAGGTAAATGTTTGCTGTTTGTCCTGACCTCATAGTTCTCCCAGGTGTCTTATTCCTGGTTGTCTCCTGCAAACTAGGCAGCCTCAGTTTTAGGCTGTATCTTCATTGAATCTGGATCTCCCATTGTCTTCCATTATCTTTTGCCACAATTTCCATTGTTCTTGATATTGCCATTAAATTTGAACTTCTGCATATTTTCTTGTAAATGAAGCTAGTTCTTTTGGGAAGAGTTTCAGAGTTTGATCTGGCTTACTTACAGCCTTCCCTCTAATCAAAATCTCTCAGCCAGAACTCCAGAGCTAGGGTGGGGTGGGCACAGTGGTTGACTTCTGTGAGGGTGACGTCTCCACTCTAGGAGGTGGGAGGTAGATGGAGTTCAGCTAGGAAGTGACCACAGCCTTAGGTCCTCTTGGCTTGCCTCTTGCCATAGAACCACCACCTGTGAGAGAAGGGAAGAGCAGTTAGAACCCCAGTCTCTCAGTGCACCATACCCAAGGGAGAATCTCCACTCCATGAGCAAGGGCTGAGTTTCAAAGAAAGGAGCTCCTGTCCTTGGCCACACTTGCCTGGAACTAGCCTAAGGAGTAGGTACTGAGGGTCGAATGAGAAACACTGAAGTCCTGCTCCTCCAGGAAGAAAGAGGGTGAGGCATCCTACGTTTTTGGCAGCAGTCTGGAGCCCCGCTTAACTTGTGCGGGACAAACACAGTGGACTTTGTCCAAACACAGTGGACTTGTTACAGGGCAGGGAGAGGGGCACCCCAAGACCCCCAAACCTGCCTGCTCTAAATAGGTTCTGCCATCTGCTGCATCAAGATAAAGCATTTAATACCTTTAATGGAAAGGAACTTTAATACAATTAGTGTGCAGTACAGAAAAGACAGAAAATATAATTTTTAAATCAGATACCCAAAGTTACCCATCCCCTTGTGGGCAAATGCCCAACCAAACAGGATTGGCCCAAATAGGCCTGAAAGCCTGCCTCAAGTCTAAAACACCTTTCAGCGGGGACCCATAGAAAAGGGTCAGAAGCAGTCAGGCAAGTCTGGGAGGAAAAGAGCAAAATCAAAACCAGTGTAAAAGCTGCCATTGGTAACCACCTCACGGGTCTCTCACCTACGTCTGTTTCAACCAGTCCAGGGCCAAGAAGCAAGCGCACCTTCTTCATGTGTCTCTTGGCTCCACATGGCTTCTCCAGGTCTCCTTGCTCTCCATCCTGCTTCCTTCCTTCTCCAGTGTCCTCTCCAGCTTCTCCTCCCTGCTCAGCTACACTCTCCCTTAGGTGGGGCAGGGAACCTGGAACCTCCCCTTTTCCTGGGGACCACCCTGTTACAGACGCTCATCTTTATTACCAGATTTTTATAGATTCTCTTGAAGTTTTTTAATTTGTTGTTTGCCCTTAGGACTATTTCAAGAGGCTTTAAGTGTTTTGTTTTGTTTTGCTAAAATCCCAGACCACAGTAATGTTTTGCTTTTTTCCACCAGTTTCACTGGGAACAGGTCAGTAGAGCTCCTGTTGCTATCATCTAGAAGTTGATCTTCCTGAGTTGGTTTTCTACTGAAGGAAGTACAAGTAATTGGTTTAAGAAGGCTAGTTTTCTGGGAACCTGATTGAGAAACAATGACATACAGTTGAAAGGTTAACAGGAGGTACTGCACGGCCTTCTCTGCAGTTTTGGTTACACACAGTCAGCTGCTACAAACAAGATATTTTGGGAGAGAGAGAGACCCCATTTATATAAATTTTATATAGTATATTATCATAATTTTTCTATATTATTATTGTTAATCTCTTACTGTGCTTCATTTATAAATTAAACCTTACCATTTTCTGCCATCTTGGACCCCATGGAGACCTGCAGGGAACAGGACTTCTCAAATATAGCTGGAAGGTTGTGGTCCAAGGCTATTTTTGCTGACTAAAAGCGGGCTTTCTGGAACCAGAGAGAGCATGTACCTCATCTTAAAATTGAAAGTGTTTATGCTCAAAATGAACTGAATTCTGTCTATGAATGAGATGTGCTTACTTGTACAAAATAACACAGTGACTCCTGGTGGCAAATGAAATAAAATTCGAGTAAACTGGGGAAAGGTAATACGAGCTCGTGGAAACAGTGGTATGGTTCCCACCAAATTATGAAGTAACCTTCCTGCTGAGGTCATAGGACACAATCCATGTGCTGCTATACCTCAAGGATTTAAACTTATTGAAAAGCCAATAAATAAAAGATTTGTCCTCTTATATTTTGTTAGAAATAATTAAACCTTATTATTGGTATGTATGTACAGAAGAAACATAGTTTTGTATGTAGAGTTCAATACTATTTGTGGTTTCCCCAGTTCAGTAAGACTGTTGTAGGGCCTCCCCGGTGGCGCATTGGTTGAGCTCTGGGTTGCGAAGCTGCCCGCAGCATCTGCAGCACCAGTTCGATCCCTGGTTGCTCCCCGGCCACCGGAGGAGGGTCCCACATGGCGCACAGACCTCTCCTGCTGCCCGCTGCTCCCCTCAGCAGTGTACTTCTGTCCTTCTGCCTGCTCTGCTCCCCGCTCTGGCTCTGGTGAATTCTCTCACCCTCCCGCGCTTCTGACTGTGCCCAGTGATTATATAAATAAATAAATAAATCTTAAAAAAAAAAAAAAAAAAGACTGTTGTAAATGCTAATGAATTCTGAGGAAGGAGGATGAGGTAGGATGGAAAGTTAAAGGAAGGATGGAAGTAGCCTGTTTCATTGTTTATATTCTGTCTGTATGGGCTTAAGACTCCTGGAGGCTTGGCCTTAAAGGTTTTAAAAATCAGGTACCAAGTGTTCTTAGAGAAATGTGAATGTGTAGAGTATAGTGATTAGCTTGCTGAACAGTTGGCTTTATCTCCCTGTTTAGTGTTTTTTTTTTTAAAGTAAGTAGAGTACATTTTTCTGATTTTAATATATTTCTGCATATAAACCCCTTTAATACACTCCCCCCCCCAGAAGCATTAATAAGTCCAGATTGACTTTACTACATATAACATTTGAAGTTATACTCCTGAGGTCTCTTTTTTTTAATTGAATTTTAACCTTATATTTGACAAAAATAGTTGAGCAGCTGTGATTGAGCAAACTTGTATTGTCATATTCAAAGTTGCTAGTGTATATAGTAATATTTGTCATTTTTTACAGAGTAACAGGAGCCACAAGTACCAAGTGTTAAAAATAACTGAGCTATTGCATTATATTAACACCACAGATTCCAGTTTTTTCCTTTGAAAAGTTTGATGTGGGTCTGAGTCAAATGACTTTAAGTGCGCATTAAGAAACTAAAGGGAGTTTTATCTTCCATCTAATTCAGAAGCAGGAGAAAATGAAATACAAGTCGTTTGCAATGAACACTGTCATTATAGCTACAAGTGCTTCCCATCAAAGGTTTTCTTTTAATCCTGTTCATTGGGAAACTGAAAAACTGTATAATCACTTCTCTCCCATTCCCATCACTATCTTTTAGTACAAACTGTTGTGAACTGTTAATATTTTCTTAATCTTTCTTTGTTTCTTAGTGTCGAGTTCTGATAAATCAGCTCAATACATACTTGAGTCCTGACAATGTGTGTCAGGAGTACAGACAACTGTGAGGCCCAGTCACATTTGAGATTTCAGGGCATAAATATACAACAGTCAAAGTGCAATATAAGAAGAATGAAAGTTGAGCAAGTGGTCTGTTATGATCTAAGACCTAAAAGCCAGTTTTGGAAAGTGAGTAGGATTTGGATAAGCTTTGAGAGGTTGAGAAGTGTAGGGAAGACCTCTACGTTGTACACAAAGCCTGAAAGCTAGAATATGCATTGTAACTGGATACATGAGGTGTCTATACGTCCTAGATTGGAAGTTTCTAGCAAGAGAAGTACCATTGATTAATTGTGGTGAACCTTGAATGTGAAACTAAGAACTTTTAACTGTCTTTTTTTGTAGTTAGTGGGAAACCATTAAAGCTTTTTGAGCAGACAAATGTCATCTCTAGTGACAGTGTGTAGGGTGAATTGAAAATTTTTATAGACACTCAAGCCCAATTTTTTTTTAAAGATTTATTTATTTGTTTATTTATTTATTTATACAAGTACTGGGGACGTCAGAAGCGCAGGAGGGTGAGAGAATTCACCAGAGCCAGAGCGGGGAACAGAACAGGCAGAGTGGCTAAATACATTGCTGAGGGGAGCAGCAGGCGTGGCAAGAGAGGTCTGTCATGCATGTGGGACCCTTGCTGGCAGCCGGGGATCCGAACCTGCACTGCAAAGGCTCCGGGCAGCTTCTCAGACCAGAGCTCAACTGCTGTGCCACCAGGAGAGGCCCATCAAGCCCAATTTTCTCTCTTTTTCTTTGTCCTTTGTTTAATGGAGGAGTATGAATTCTGTTTCAAATTAAAGCTTTTTGAAGCCCACAGGTTATAACTCAACACAAGCTTCTCCATAAAAAGCAGGATGTTAAGGATGAGCACATAAAGGACTGAATAATTCATTAACTGAAGGGTTAGGTAGTTTGGCTTTGATGGGGTAATTTAGCTTGAATGTTGGTTTTGCCAATCACTGTAAACATTGAACAAACTTTTTAACATTTCTAAGCCTCATTCTTCATCTGGAGAAAAGAACTAGTAATATACCCCCTCTCAGGATTGTGAGCATAAGATAAAGGCTATAAAGCTCTTAGCATCCTACCTGGCAAATAATAGAAGGTTCTGAGGGACATCTTTGCTACCATTAACTGTTGTTGTTACTGTTGCTTTAATATTATTGTTGTCATTGTCTGTACTGATCTCTATCAATTATATGTCTATATGGAACAGTGTAGTCTGAATTTTGATCTTGGTCCAGAAAGAGTCTCTCAATTGCCCCACCCAAGCTTCAGGACATACTAGTGGCCTCTGGATTTTCATTCTCTTTTAAGTGCCCTGCCATGTCAATAAGGTTGAGTGCCGTGAGAAGCACCATGTGTTGCCAATTATGAGGGAGCCTATCAGGTTTAGTTTTGTAGGCACATGCAGTATTAGGTGGTGGTTTTGTTTTATGCTTTCCTACAAGTAAATTTTGTTATTATGCTTTTTTTTTTTTTAATATTTATTTATTTATTTATACAAGCACTGGGTACAGTCAGTAGCGCGGGAGGGTGAGAGAATTCACCAGAGCCAGAGCGGGGAGCAGAGCAGGCAGAAGGACCGAAGTACACTGCTGAGGGGAGCAGCGGGCGGCAGGAGAGGTCTGCGCGCCATGCGGGACCCTCCTCCAGTGGCCGGGGAGCAGCCGGCGATTGAACCGGCGCCGCAGAGGCTGAGGGCAGCCTTGCAACCCAGCGCTCAACCGCTGCGCCACTGGGGAGGCCCCTAAATTTTGTTATTACGCTTTAAACTGTGTTTTTATTCAGAAATTTAGACATATCTTTACTTTTGTAGGTTTAAGCCATTTTTTCCATTCCAAACCTTGCAAGGATTTGAAGATGATGATGAAGAGCATATCCATATACAGCAATGGGCACTTACTGAAGGCCGCCTTAAAATCACATTGCTAGAATGTAGCAGGTATGTAACTTCTTTGTTAATATCATTACTGCATTATGGGAACAATGTACAGTGCTGATGTACTGTATTTATTCTCCCTTTATGTTTATGTTGTATTATCTGTAAGTTCTTTAATCATAAATTTCATTAAATAGTTCTTTCCAGCTTGCAAAAAATATAAACCATACTTTAGAAAGCATTTGAATGGGCTTGCGGGAGTGGACGGTAGAATCATTTATTCTGCAGTAACTCTCAAACTTTTTAGATGTACCATCCTCTGTGGGCATACTTCTAAATTACTATAGCATAATAGTAATTTATGAGAAAGATTTGTGATTGGGGATACTCTGGCAAGCTGCAAAACTAGGTTTGGAAACCCATGTGGATTCTTAGATTTTTTCCCTGACATATACCAGGAAAGTCCTACTTCTTTGTTCTAGTGTTACTGGTGGAATTATGGATTGATTTTATGTCAGTTGCTCCTGGTGATTTAACCGCTAGCTATTGGTGTCACCTTTGCGCACCTTTATCTTGCTTTATCTGAGATACTACTCACTTAAAGTCTTGCTGTCAGCCTTGATTCAAAGACTGCATGAAAGCATTGAGAAGTATAGTTAGGTATTACTTAGGTCATGTTGAATTGAGATAAATGATATAAAGAAAAGTGTTAAAATTTGTGGAGTATTTATATCCTACATTATTTTAATGAGTAAATACATAATGAATTTCTGAAAGAATATGCAGGAGACCCATTCAAATTCTTATGGGGTAAAGGGAGGAGGAGAAAAGTGGGTTAGTGATTCTTTTTACGCAAACTTTTTTTATTGTTTGATTTTTGTGATGTATCACCTGGTTGAAATAAAGACCAGAACTTCTAGAGAGTGCATAATTGAGGTAAAGAGGAAAGCATGGAAAGTACTTCTTTTTTGTTAGTCTTAAATTAATCTGGTAGACTTGGGTTATATTCCCGACACCTATCACCAGGTGACAGCCTAACCTTGGGAACAAGTACACTATCTAAAAGAGTTTTCCGGTCTTTAAAAACCAGAATTTGGAAGATTACTTAGTATATGTAACTTAGCATAGTAGCTGTGTTGTTATTCATATAGTTTAAGGACAGCTTAAAGTTGTTTATAGATAAAACAAAGTACTGTTACCAATTCATCCTGCTTTTTGTCTTCATATCAAACTCAAAACATTCTTTTCATATTCTTATTAAAATCTTACATTATTGTCTTTCTTGTAAACTTTTTCTCTTAATATGAAAATAGAACTCTCAGCTCAGATAGATTACATGTTTTTTAAGATTCAGACTTAAAGAGGACATATTGCTGTAATCCATTGACCATTCTCCTGCTTCTGAATATAAATACATCTTGTGGTTTATTGAAATCTGTAATGGAAAAAGAAAGTGACACCGTAGAAAATGGAAGGCAGGGAGGGTGCAGAAGGAAGGACCAAGAAAAAAGATGATCATTTCAGTTTTGGAAACAACGTAAAGACTTAGGGTTTTTGTTTATTTTTTCCACTGTGACTACTTTACTTAGGTTTGAAAGACATAGAAATTATAGAATGATCAAAATTTTTAAGAAAGTTTAAATCAAAAAGAAAAAAAAGGAAGTTTAAATCAATTAAGTAAAACCATTTCTGTAACACCATTTGTGTGTGAATAGAATTGTTTTGAATTAGTATACTCTTGGGAGTTGAAGTTACTTGAGCTTTTAGCATTTAGGCACTTTGCACTCTTTATTTCTAGCTCTCAGAACATCTTTATGAGATTTAGTATTCTTTACAATCATTTTATAGATGAAGACTTGAGATCTGTAAGTTACTTGCCCAGGACTCTGTAGTTGGAATTTGATTCTAGGTTATTCATTCTTTATTATCTTCATATTCTTTCTTTATTTTTAACTTACGGAAGAAAAACATGCTTCTAAAATTTTTCTTTTTATGTTAGAAATACACATATTTTGGGAATGTTTTGTCTATTTGAGGGCAGGTCTTTATTTTTTTAAATAAGTTTTCCAGTCTATAAATTAGGGTAGTAATATTACCTGTTTTAGAGTTATGGTGAAAATTGAGTGAGATAATAAATGTAAAAAGTCTTAAAACTGTCTGACAGTAAATATTAACTGCTGTCACTACTGTTGTTACCACCAGTTCCATCCTCAGTAGGGGAGGCATTTTTATCTTAAGTGTTATGGTGACTATAGAAGTGTGAAGTCTGCCCTCTAGAAACTTAAAATGTAGTTGAAGCTAACAAACTTGCAAATGCAGCACACATAAACAAGTGAACTATGCAGACTGTCTCACTTGAATTGAGAATTGGATATAAATGATATAGAAATTTAGTGCAAGGAAAAATTATTTTGTAGATGAGGCTGGTACGGAACACTTCATGAATAAGAGTTGTATCTTCCAAGACAGTGGTAGCTTTTAGGTAATTGGCAAAAGAGTCGATGCATTAAAAGTGAGAATTTGTTAAGTATTTTTAGGACGTGTCTGGAGTATAATGTTTGATGTAAAAAATCAGTGCCAACTTTTCTAGCAAAAGAAGTCAAGATTGTTATCCTTTAATCAGAAGGAAGTTATTAAAGGTTTCTGAAGGTAATTTTAAGAAACATTTGTATTCAGAAGATTGTTATTTATTTGATAGATTGCAGAGAGAGAGAGAGAGAGACAGAGAGAGAGAGAGAGAGAGAGAGAGAGAGAGATTGAAGCCCCAGAGAAATTAAGAGGTGGTGTAGGTAAGTGCTTGAAAGACATGACTTAGTAGGTACAGCAAGGAAGGAATTATAAAACAGGGTTTCTTGAGGAACTGAGTATGTGCAAGTGGAGAAAGACTGAGGTTTTTGACTAGGAGGAGAATTATGGCACCAGTGACTTTGATCTGGTCAAGTATTGATTATTTTCTAAATATTGGAAGATACAAAGAGCAGAACACAGCTCTGCCTCTCAGGACTCTTGGGGGAAATGGAGGTGTAGGTGTGTTTGTTTCAGAGGCAGGTTAATTTGATTGTATATATATTTAGTAGTTGAGTATGGTTAAGATTTCCCTATAGAAGTCTTCTGCAAACTTGGGGTTTTAGAAATGAAGCAGGAGTTAGATGAGGACTAAAGGTTAGGTTTAGAGATCTTTGTTCTGTACCAGAGAATTGAGTCCAGGGTGCATATGGTTTCTGAGGGGAGGCGTGCAGAGAGGACGTCATCGTGCGTGGGCAGTCAGCCAAGTGTGATACTTCTCCCAATCAGTGAGCTGATAATTGACTCCCTTCATGTGTGACACTCTCCTTTCAAATTATGTATAAAATTTTTAAATTTTAAAATTTTTTTTTGTTTTTCACTTTTGATTATAAAAATGACTTTCTTACAGAAGACAGAATGGGAATTACTTTCTTTCCTCAGTGGTTTGATCTTGAGTCATACAAATTCTACTCTTTTCTTAGTTTCTTGATAGGTAGTATTTGTGCTTAATGTTTAACATGAGGTCTCAGTATACCTTTGCTTTTAAAATTAAACAGGTTGAACTTGGAAAGGACTCTCAGAGCTAACAGCTCTTTCAGGACAGGTCTAAAGGCAGTTTGCTTTGTCTTTGTTGTTTAGCAGAATGGCATTCTCCTCCCCTCCTAGGAGATAATAATAGTAAAGTTTGTTTGTACTCATTTCTTAATATTCAATATATATTGTTTATTTTGCTCAAAATATTTTTCAGCCAGTGATTGGTTATCACCTATTTCTGGTGATTATATAATTTTAGTGAAAAGCCTCTGTTATCTCCAGATTAAACTGTAAATGCATGAGGCATAGAATGAAAATTGATTTTAAATAGTCTGCTCTAAAAACTAAAGTAAATGCCTTCTAAATTTACTTTCTAAATAATGTTTCCAGTGGAACTTCTTTCCAGCATTTCTCTGAAAATTTACATATTTTTTCCAAGTCTCAAGAGATATCATTCATAAAATCAGGAAAATGGGAATGTTATCATTCTTCTAGGAGAATTAAAGCTTTAACAATCATTGTAGAATTCACTACTGATTGAAGGAATTCACTGCTTAAAAGTCAAAAGCAGGCACAAGAAATACTAAGCAATCTCGTAACTTGTCCTGATTGCTGCTAATGATGAATCATTCTTGACAGCAAAATAAATATTGATAATTTTATGCACTTAGTAAACTTTATAAAAATCCTAAGAAATACTTTTTTTTCCCCCAAGAAATAACCAGTTTTTAAAACAAAATAAATCCTTAAATTGGCATTCATGATACAAGCTTCTCTATAGTATTGTAAACTGTTCTAGGAGATTCTGGCGTTACCTTGTTAGAGTTATCTTGTTTGCTGACTTTTTCCAGGATATAAATATTCACCATAGGCTACAGTTGTATATAAGCACTTTAACTGAAGAAATGTAAGGAGAAGATAGATGTGAATATTGTATAATGCTGTCACATAGAATCAGAAATTGATCTAAAGTCAATTTATAAGAGCGACGTCCCATTTCGGGGCACGTATTCAGACAAAATATTTTCATCATTAAAAAAAAAGAAGTAAGCTTATCTAACACAACATATGCCTTAACTTTCAACTTGAAGGTGTTTTTGAAAGCACTTAGACAAGTCAGTATCACTGCAAAATGAAAAGGTTTTCTACAGTTGAAGTGTTTGTCACAGAACAAAGATCAGGACTGTCCGATAGGACAATTAATGCTTTAAAATGCCGTTAAGATTGATAACTATTAAATGTTATTTGTGGTATTCCAATATTTTAAATGATTTTTATTTGGATTAATTTTCTTTTAAGGTACCATCTTTTAATATTTTCTGTTATCAAAATGTCAGCATCGTAAAAATCATTTTTTCATTTTATTAAAATATATAATCTTGTTCAATTATATTGATTCATAGAAATGAAAAACCAAGTACTTGTATCTTTTCATAAAAACCTTTTAAACTTTCAGTGTAACCATAACAATATACTATTTATATGATCACTCATTATTCCTTTTTTTCTTTGAACAGTTTTATTGAGATATAATTCACATACCATAAAATTCATACATTAGAAGTGTACAACTTAATGAGTTTTGGTATATTCACAGGGTTATATAAGTATCATGACAATCTAATTGTAGCACACTTTTGTTCCTTTCAATAAAATTCCGTTCCTATTAGCAGGCAATTCCTATTCTCTTTAGTCCTCCTCCCAAAGCTCTGAGTAATCACTAATCTACTTTTTGTCTCTATAATCTGCATTTTGTCTCTGTTCCAAAGATCTCACATAAATGGAGCCATGCAATATGCCCCTTCTTTCATGGAGTATGTTTTCAAAGTTCATATTGTAGCATGTATCATTACTTCATTTCTCTTATAGCTGACTGATATTCCATTGTATATATATGTACATATATATACATATATATATGTGTGTATGTGTGTATACTGTATTTTATTAAACCATTCATTGATTGATAAATGTTTGAGTTTTTCCACTGTTTTAATTATTAATTATTATGAGTAATGCTGCTGTGGAGATTCATGTCAAGTTTTTGTGTGAATGTATACTTTTCATTTCTCTGATTATTCCTAGGAATGAATTGTTGGATCATAGTTAACTAATTATATATCAACTTTTTAAGGAGTTTGTGGACTTCTAGTGAGTCCGAACCTGGGACACAACGGGGAGGGAAATCAGACATGGGGGACTGTCATGTCCAGCATGCAGTAAATCTTTATTATTTTAGTGCTCATTATCTACTATTTTAATTGCAGCAGGTGAAACATCAAAGCATACCATATAATGATAACATGTATGAGTGATTAGTCTATTTTCTTACTATTATCTATTTACTTCAGACAGTAGGGTACCAGGTGGTTAGTTCTCACACACATAATCTTATCGCCTCCTAGCCAGAGCCTGGGAAGTTTGCTCATTATTTTGTTGTTCTCAAACTGTGGAGATGTACGCAGTTCACTTCCAGGCTCTCAACACCAAGTCCTGTCACCCAGAGGTTTTCCTCCGAGACGCATGTGTTTTCACATGCCTTAAGGACTCAGGTCAAGGCCCTTCTGCTCACTGCGCAGGGTCTCTCCATTTTGTTATTCTCATACTGTGGAGATGTAGAAGCCCGACTCCACGCAGGTCACTTTCCAGGCTCTCAACACCAAATCCTGTCACTCAGAGGTTTTCCTCCGAGACACATGTGTTTTCACATGCCTTAGGGACTCGGGTCAAGGCCCTTCTGCTCACTACGTGGGGTGGCCGCCTCCAACAGGAATTAAACTGTTTTTCAGTGTTTGCACCATTTTACATTCCCCCCTGCAGTGTATGAGGATTCCAGTTTCTTGTGGTACTCACCAATACTTGTCTCACTGTAGTCATCTTTGTGGGGTTGAAGTAGTATTGCATTGTGGTTTTTATTTGCATTTCCCTGATGGCTAATAATGTTGATCAAATTATCATGTGCTTATTGGCTATTTGGATATACTCTGTGGAAAATGCTTATATCGTTTTTCAATTTTTTTTTTTTAAAAATATTTATTTATTTATTTATACAAGCACTGGGTACAGTCAGAAGCGCAGGAGAGTGAGAGAATTCACCAGAGCCAGAGCAGGGAGCAGATCAGGCAGAAGGACCGAAGAACACTGCTGAGGGGAGCAGCGGGCAGCTGGAGAGGTCTGCACGCCATGTGGGACACTTGCCTGGCAGCCGGGGATTAAACCGGTGCTGCAGAGGCTGCGGGCAGCTTCACAACCCAGCGCTCAACCGCTGCGCCACTGGGGAGGCCCTCGTTTTTCCATTTTAAAGTTGTGTTATATAATACATAACTTGAAAATATTTTCTCCCAGTCTATGAATTTTCTTTTTATTTGTTTGATGATGTCTTTTGAAACCTCCTAATTTTATCTATTTTTTTTTTTTTTGATACTAAAACTTTTGGTGATGTGTCTTAAGAAACCATTGCCTAATTCAGGGTCACAAAGATTTGCTTTTATGTTTTCTCTCTGACATTTAGGTTTATAACATTTTGAGTTAATTTTTGGTACATTTTTTAAAATGTAAAAAATATGTGTTATGAAAAATATAGGCTAAGTTATGATTTGGGGGTTAAATTCCAAAAATGGTATTTTTTCATTTCTGAATCCTGAGGATTTGGGAGCACTTGTGGTACCCAGGCCTTTTCTGTATAAGTAGTTTGCTCTTTTGAACAGATGGTGGCAGCAAAGCTTTGATGAATTATTCTTGTTGAAATTAGTATTTCATTATATTAAAATTATTGATATTATTAATAATGAATCTTATTAATGTTTCTACCTGCCATCTTTTTGGCAGTAGTAGCTTTTTAAGCCCTAGTTTAAATTTCCTTTTAAGATTAAAAATTATTTACATTGAATTTTTTTTGTTTCTATTCATAGGTTTTTCCATTTATGAATAGTTTGTGAGGAATGAACGTAATTTGCTTGAGGTTTCCAATCTTAGAATTTGATTTTCTCATATTACTATAATATATTTTACCCACTTTTCTTCCATTATCTTACTCCTACCCCTGTCCTCCTCTTGTAGAGAGAAAGTAATAACATACTAGCCAAAATGTTGATTAATGCTCAAGTTTTTGTCAAGCCATTTCTGAAATATTTGAAGACTTACGTTCTGATTTAGAAGACATATAATACACAAGTTGGACATGTGGGTAACATTTTTTCCCTTTTAGTAATGAAATCATCTCAAGATTGCACCAGAGATTTTCTTTCCAGATCTGAATATTAAACACTAAAATTAGGGGATATGATTATTTTTTGACAGGTGTTTTCAAGATATTAGAAAAAGCAAACATTTTTGAGCACTTACTGTTTGCTAGGCTTTATGTGTGCTAAATAAATACCTTGCATGCATTGCTTCTTTTACTAACAACAGGTCTTAGAGATAAGTACTACTTTTGCTTTGAATTTTTCAGAGAAGATGAGTTTAGAAAAGTTAAATAATTTCCCTTAAAATTACTTTAGTAGGGGTGTGTGTGTGTTTGTTTATAAACTAACTATACTGTTTTTACAGAAATGGTACCATGCTCTCTCTCTCTCTCTCTCTCTCTATATATATATATATATCACTCTGCAACTTATTTGTTAAATTTAATAATCTAATGTGAGGATCCATAGCTCTTGCTGCTTGCATGTAGCTGTCTGGTCAATTTGTTTATCTCATATATGCATACTTTCTGTTTGATTTAGATAATATCTATTTGATTTTGCTGATAAAGGAAAGCTTTTCCTGGAATTTCACCTAATTTTAGCTTTACTTCATTTCTCCACTAGAGGGAGCCCCAAGTGTTTGATTGCATTTTTTTGTTACCTGAACAATAATAGTAATGGAGCAATTTATTATTCTTGAAACAATGATGAAAAATTTAAATATATACAACCAGTATAATAGTCTATTTGTTTCATTTTTATACTGCAGGTTACTCATTTTTGGATCCTATGACAGAGAAGCAAATGTTCATTGCACACTTGAATTGAGCCGTGGTGTTTGGGAAGAAAAACAAAGGAGTTCTATTAAGACGGTAAAGTGAATATACATAGTTTCACATTTGAATAAATTTTTTTATTCTGTAAGCATGTTTTTATTAATAGCTCTTTATTCTCTTACTTGTCTTATAGTACAACATCAGTAAATATGAGTCACATGAAACTACAGTATTGAGATCATTGGCTTTCATAAAAAAGCTAACCTGATTAATTTTCTACCCAGAACTTTAAAATTGTTTCACAGTTATAAAATTAGAAGGAAATAGTTCTAAATACCTTAGAAATATGTAAATTCAGTGCATTCATTCATTCAACAGGTATTTTAAGGAGCACTGACTTTGTGCTAGACACTGTTTTAGATGTTGGAGAAACAGTTCAGGAAAAGACAGGACCTGTTTTTGTGCTGCTAACATGATTAGAAGCTTGGTGTGAGGGTTGTAATCAAGAGGGGAGAAGTGAATTACACTTTAGGATAGAGGTAGAACTTAGCAATAAATGAGTAAACTAAGGAAGTAAACAGTAATTTTCAAAGATTAACAAGTACTGTGAGGAAAATAGCTATAACAAAGAAGTTAGGAGTTAGGACAAAGGACACTGTAGATCTGGTCACAATAGGGAAAGCCTCTGAAGAGATGCCACTGGAGCAGATTTGCCAGAGAAAATACAAGATACCCAGTAAATTTGAATTTCAAATAAACTTGGAAAAAAAAATTTTTTTTTAAAGATTTATTTATGCAAGCACTGGGTACAGTCAGAAGCGCCGGAGGGTGAGAGAATTCACCAGAGCCAGAGCAGGAAATAGAGCAGGCAGAAGGACCGAAGTACACTGCTGAGGGGAGCAGCGGGCGGCAGGAGAGGTCTGCGGGCCATGTGGGACCCTCCTCCGGTGGCCGGGAACAGCGGGGGATCGAACCAGCGCTGCAGAGGCTGCGGGCAGCTTCGCAACACAGCGTTCAACCGCTGCGCCACAGGGGTGGCCCGAAAAAAAAATTTTTTTAACATAAGTCTATCCCCCACTTTTATTTGCTGAATCTGACAACTTTACATGGGAAGTGAGGCCCACATCATAAAGAGGAGAGAGGCCTGTGTGTAAGTGAGAGTGAGTGGAAGGCGGTTCAGGCAAAGGGAACAACAAATGTCTAAAGATATGTTAGTTTGAGGAACAGAGATAAGGCTGGTATAGCTGGAAAATGATAAATGAGGCTGATTCATGATTGATCTAGTAGGGCATGATGAGGTGTTAGAATTTTATTATTTGTAGTGAGAGAGTTTTAAGATGAGAAGTGACATGATCTTATATACATTTTGTGAAAAATGTTGTGCTGTGTAAAGGATTGTAGAAAGAAAGGAGTAAATGTAAAGAGGCATCAGGTAGACATTTTGAGGAGCCATTGTTTATATTAAGTAGGTGGAAGCCAAAGAAGTAGAAGGCAGAGGATTAATTTGGTTGTAAACTTTAGGTATTTGCTTTTAGAATTCTGTTGCTGTTGTGATATCTGTTAAAATAGGCTATCACCTAAATTGCAAGACTGAAAAATAAAATGTAAAGGCCTTTAACATACTCTTAAGTACTATAATTAAAATAAAAAACAGTGCTTTGCATTATTAACATGTTTTATTTGGACTTGTTGGGTTATTTAGATTCTTAAATGAATAAAAATTTTCTCTGGTTATTCTTTTCAAAGTTGAGTTGGTATTTTCTGAATACTCTGCATAGCAGCTTTTATAGCAGTTATATAATGCTTCTTGGAATTTACCTAAATCTAATAGTCTGTTATTGATTTATATATAAGATAAAATCTTATTTAGTACATTGTTAGGTTTTGCATAAATTATAGTTGCATTCTTTAAAGATGTATCTAATAACAAGTATTTAATATTTTCTATCACACTTAACTCTTCATGGCCAATCCTGTGATAATTGTAGCCAACAGAGGAACCATCTCTTACTATGTCTTCATTATACTGATGAGTAGGTACTTTTGAACTGTACTGGCTACCTGTTTTATAGTGGTAATAATGTTCTTGATTTTTCTCTAATAGTATGTAATTAATTGTTCATAGCATTTTAAAAAAAGTCAAAATTCCCAATTTCTTAAATAGGTCCATAAACATCACCATGCTTTTGAAGAACATGACTTATACTGGCTTTGTGATATTTTAATGGGAAATTCCTAACTTTTCAGTTGTTTCCACCTTTTTTTATGTAGCTACTGTTGTGAACATCCTTAACATAAACATTGAACAATGTGAAATTCTTTGGGGGTAAGTTTGATCAGGACAGGATAGTAGGGACAAGTAAAGGTGGGAAAAGAGGATCGACTGACCCACAGAGTGTGCATTTAAGAAATGGTTGGGAGCTGTTGGAGATTTTGAGCATGAGAATGACATGGTCAAAATGTGATTTTTCAGAAAACCTGCCCTTTCTTTGGTGGTTGTTCATGTCTCATCTTTGTTTTAATTTTCATCTCAAGCAATTTGAAGCAACTCCTCCAAGGAATAAAATCAGCAGCTTTACAGTTTTATCTGAAATACATAAATACATGAAAAGGCATTATTTTTTTGTCCAGATTATGAAATGATCATAACTTGACTTTGCTGTTGGCATTTTCAGTTTCCTAATCATATTTGCAAAGAGATGAGACTAGACAGCTTTAATATTTTGTAGCAAAGGTTACTTGACTTTAATCTTGAATCATTATTTCAGATCTTAGTATATGTCATGGGTAGTTTTGGGAAAATAATTTTAGGTTACTAATTACATCATGTTGAAAGTGTCAGCAGCAATAAATGTCTACGGGTGTTAAATTGCATATGTCTGAATTTTATAACTGGGGAGGGCAATTGAAGTTTTGTTCAACACTACAAAACTTTGCAGAACAAGTATCCTAAAGTATAATGATTTTAGAAACTGTCTTTGAATATAGTCTTCAGGATTAAATCAATTTTTTAAATGTTGAAATATATTCATTGGCGTAAACCACTAATGTCAGTGAATATGCAAAATGAAAGAAACTTAATTCCTTCCATATTAATTATGCCTTCAAGTTTTTGAAACATGTACTTTACCATACTGTTAATAGGGAGACGTCATTAATAGATGGGACAACTTTAGATTTGTAATACCTACACAGATTCGAGGGAGTAGTTACAATGCAGTAACTGCAAATGTTAGCAAAATCCAATGAAAAATGGCTTAGCAGGCCAAGTCTTTTCACATTGATGAGCCCTGGGTTAGTAAGGCAGCTCAAAAATACTGCATTTGTGGAGCCTGCCTCTTACTGGCTTCCTCCTCTGTCAAGCTTAGCATTGAGTTTCTGTCCTCCTGGTTGTCAGATGTCTGATATGCCCTTTGGTATTCACCATTCAAGAAAAAGATGAGGTCTAAGGCATTTCACAGGCGAAGCACACCTGAGCCAGGTTTTATCCTTTTGAAATGCTTTTCTGGAAACTCCTCTCAAAGATTCCTTTCTGTCTCATGGAGTAGAACTGGGTCATATGGTCTCCTCTAGCAATAAGAAAGTATGGAGTCATTTCAGTTTTTCGATCTTTATAAAAGAAAGTAAGGGGAAAGGGTGTTATGATTACCTTTTGTGGCCAATCCATTGTCTTTTTTTTTTTTTTTTAAGATTTATTTATTTATTTATACAAGCACTGGGTACAGTCAGAAGCGCAGGAGGGTGAGAGAATTCACCAGAGTCAGAGCGGGGAACAGAGCAGGCAGACTGATGATAAACACTGTTGAGGGGAGCAGCGGGCAGCAAGAGAGGTCTGCGCGCCATGTGGGACCCTCACCCAGTGGCCGGGGATCGAACCAGCACTGCAGAGGCTGCAGCAGCTTTGCAACCCAGCGCTCAACTGCTGCACCACCGGGGAAGCCCCCAATCCATTGTCTTACCACAAGAAAAAATTCAAATCTATTTGATGAGTTTCTATTTTTAAGGTAATTTTTCTTAGAATCAACCCCAATATTAGGGAAAAGTTAAAAAGAGTAATTTAACAAGTATCCTGTGTAAAACCTACTTTCTATCTTATTAGACATCTATTTAGGGAAAAAAGAAGGCATTGTGAAAACAGACTAAGGAACTTCTGAATTTGGGAATTCTGGGGTAGAGGAAAAGGCATTGGTCAGATGGCATCTGACTGTTCTGTCTAGCTCTTTCCCTTGTTCTCCATTCTGGCTGAAAGGGTGAATGGAGCTTTAATTAATTAATTAGTTAGTTAATTAATTTATTTGTTTAAAAGATTGATTTATTTGTATACAAGGGCTGAGATATAGGCCAGAGATGCGGGAGGGTGAGAGGATTCACCAGAGACAGAGCAGGAAGCAGAACATGCAGACAACCGAAATACACTGCTTGGGGGAGTAGTGGGCGCTACAGGAGAGGTCTGCCATGCCATGTGGGAATTGCCCTGGCCGGCCAGGAATCGAACCCGCGCTGAAGAGGCTGTGGACAGCTTCACAGCGCTGTACTCGACCCACTGTGCCACCGAGGAGGCCCAGGGCTTTGATTTTAGAAACAAACTTTTTAATGTACATTTTCTGATGCTGACCCTACTTCCTCTCCTTCCAGTCTACCACACTCAGCACTCAGACACTTGATTATAGTTGTCCTTTGTAAGAGACCATGTCTTTCTGCAATTAGAGATAGAAAGTTAAAAATCCAGTAAGTCTTTTGGATCCCTGAATAGGCAGTAGATGGGCAGAAGAAAACTACTGGAACAGTCTTTTGTTCTGTATAAATAGAAGTAGAAGCACTTCCTATAATATGTACCCAATATACAGGTACCAAGAGAACTGTGGTTAAAGGCATTAGGAGATGTTATTATATTTCAGGTCTGCCTGAAAAATTAGAAGCATTAAATCTCTGAAGAGCATTCAGCTAGCAGTTGAGAAAATCCATAAATGTTAATTTGGAACTCTTAAACAAAATGAGTGTATTCCTTTTAGAGAGAGGATTATATGATGTTGACTGGACGTTTGCAACTTGCAGCTGCTATAACAAGGACTTTAGATAGGATCAGCCCACAGACCAAATTACAAAGTCAGGAGAATTCACCATCTAGATGCTGGACTTTGTCTTTCTGTTTGACTTAGTGGTACTTTTCCTTTCTTCCACTGCTATCCTTATGAAAGCCTCATTTTTTTTTTTTTTTTGAAGAATCTAAATCTGAAAGATCATTTATTTATATCTGGCTCCTTTCATTTTTCTTTTTGAACACACCCTTGCAATTAAGGAGATGGTGCCTACTTTCTCAGAACTACTGTCATGGTGGGAAAAAAGGCACAAAGCCAAACATGTAACATATGTAATGCTTTAGAGATCCTGAAGTACTTTACCATTTACAAAGAGCCAAAGTCTTCTGCCTAGAACATCTGTCTCTACTTACTCCATTTAATCCTACTAACGAAACTGATTGTCAGCTGTGGACTGAATTGTCAGCTGTGGATACTATTATAATAATTAAAAGACAGTTTGGGAATGGTGCTGGTGGGATCATTCTAGAGCAGAGGCAAGGGACAGTTTGAATGGTGCTGGTGGGATCATTCTAGAGCAGAGGCAAGGGGGAGCTCCAAAACTATGGCCTGGTAGGGCTTGAATGGAAGGGCCTTCATGATAAGATCAGCCATGTTCAGTTGCCCAAGATTGAACCTGATTTATTATAGGGCCAGTGAATTTCCTTTGACTTCCAGAGTGAAGGTTAGAGCAGCTGAATACAGGGAACAGTCTGTAAAGAGAGATCAGTTGGGAGGAAATTTAATATATAAGGAAATTATTTCTATCAAATGCAGATACTGAACAAGAATATAGAAGAAATGGAAACAATAAATGCATTTTCAGCCTCCAGAAAGATCTCAATGATTCTCCATACTAAAGATTCCCAGGTCATCTAATTACCAGGAGAATGTTTTGTCAAACAGATCTGCCTTAAGGATATGGAAAACAGGATAAGGATGACCAGATGTAAATATCCTAAATGATTGTGTCCAGTACTTTGATCAGATTTTACAGTTGATCTAAAACAGAACTATAGAAATACAGTGTATAGAAAGAGTATATAAAATGTATATAAAGTATATATAAAATTTAAGAAGTTGTAAAATTTCTTGAATTTCATAAGTGAAATTAATTTTAGTAATGTTTTACATGATTCATACACCCAAAACATTTCATTTCAACATGTAATCAACATGAAATTAAAGAGATATTTTGTATATATTTTCACACCAAATCTTTGAAATGTGGTATATATTTTACTTTCACAGACTATTACAGTTCAGCTAGTGACTGCTGTATTGAGCAGTATAGAACAGAAGAAGAAATGTACAATATAATGTTCAGATTTGCACATCGCTCTAAACTTTACTAGGAAATGCCAAGTTACGAGCTATAAAATATGAAAAGAGCTTTCAGAACAATAGGGAATTCTAAACTATGGTTAAAATAGTTGAGACTTAAGATACTTAAAGAAATAGACAATATGGGCCTCACCGGTGGCGCAACGTTGAGCGCTGGGTTGCGAAGCTGCCCGCAGCCTCTGCAGCGCCGGTTTGATCCCCAGCCACTGGGCTAGGGTCCCACATGGCGTGCAGACCTCTCCTGCCGCCCACTGTTCCCCTCAGCAGTGTATTTTGGTCCTTCTGCCTGTTCAGCTCCCTGCTCTGGCTCTGGTGAATTCTCTCACCCTCCCGCGCTTCTGACTGTACCCAGTGCTTGTATAAATAAATAAATCTTAAAAAAAAAAAAGACAATATGTTGTGCCTACAAAAAAAGAAATTCAATTTTTAATGAAAGTGGGTGGCACAAAATGAACATGCTTATTTAAAAGCCATGAAATTCTCACAGAGAATTATTTGTGCATTTCTGTTTTTTATAATACACAAAATTTATAACAGCAAGATAAGAGGGGGAGAAGGAACTAAAATTAGCATGGACATCAGATAGCTATATAAAGAAAATGAATGGGAAAAAATTAATATTCTTCAGCTGAAAAATCAAAGATGGGTGAATGATTAATGGAAATATAAATACACAAAGTAAACAGAACGGTCAGCAAATTTACTGAGCAAGGAACTAAGTCTTTGAGACTCTGAAGACAAATCTCATGTCCGTAGCGATAATCAGATGATAAATGCTAGAAGAAAGATATTTAAGAGGTCTTTAATATTACTGGCATACTATGTACTCGTAGACTAAACAGAAGCACGGATATGCTGGGTGTGTGCTCTGTGTCCTACCCCTAGAGGTTCCTGGCTTGTTGGGCTTGACTGAGCGTTGTAGGAGGGGCCTGGGAGGGGAGGACCGTTACTTTGAAATACCAGTCTGATCCTGTCAGTTCCCTTAATTTTCTTAATGATTTCTTCCTGCTCCTAGAATAAGGACAACTTCCTTGATTTAGCTGACCAAACCTCCCTTGCCTGGTGTCTCTTCCTTTGGCTTCTCATTCTGCTTTAGCCATGCTCGCCACCTTGCATTCCTTCATCCTTGCCATCCTCTGTCCAGCACACGGCCTCTGTACATGTGCACCCCACCCCCGGCACGTTTTCCTAGCCCCGTTTTTCAGATCTCTTCTTGTGCTGTCCCTTAGCTTGTTTACCCTCAGATACTTCTCAGGCCCTTCTCTTGCACCTTGTCATGAGAGGGCTCACCTCCAGTGACTATTTCTAAGGCTTCGGTGTCGGCCAACTTCCGGCTGACCAACATGAAGGTCTGATGGGAAATGAAAGTGGACTGGGGAAGCCAAGGTGTTCTTCCTCATTTTCTCTGCTTTGGATAACATGTCTGGTAGCTGCTGTTTCTCCTCCGCAGCTTCATGCTTCTCACAGGATAGGTCCATCATGTTTCCAGCTTCTGCTAATACTCCAGCCCTAGCCTGTATTGATCCTGCCTCCTCACTCTGTCCTCCCAACCTCAGGTCGGTAGGGACTTCTGGCTCTTGCTAATGTCTGAATCACTTGACTGTCTCCTGTTTGATTCTCAGTTCTTCCATCACTAGACATTCTTTGTTTAAAAATCCCTCTGTTTGAAACACTGGGATGTTTTATTTCCTTATCAGACCCTGACCAGTACACCAACTGATGGATCATCAGGCCACTGGAAAACCTTCCCAAATGAGCATGAAACTCTTTAGTGATACCAAGATTTCACATTTATATTTGTATAATGATTTCAATCGGTGTCATTTCTACCAGTATCTTCCTTTATAGCAGGTACCATGATGTTTTATTCACAGCACTTGGCATTTAGTAGGTGATCACTAAATGTGTCTGGGGGTTCTGAACCTTGATGTCTGGCTGTGAGCCTCCATTTGCCCATAACCCTTTTTCTTCCAGACCTTTGGGTTTCAGAATAACTTAGTCACATTTCTTGCTCTTCAAACCTGTCTTTGATGTGTGTTCTAACCAAATAAAAATGTTTAAAATTACTGTTCAATATTCCTTCTGTTAAAAGCCTGTGATTTTAGAGTGAGGATTTTAGTTCACAGATATGATATATAATGGTATAATGACATTTAAAACATCAAAAGAACTTCTTTATGTACATAGGACATTGTAGTCTAAATAAAATGACTATCTAAAATTTTACTTGCCTTACTTCCCTAAGTTTTGGAGAATTTTAGAAGTCTTGCTGAATAATATCTATCCAGATCTATTCATGGATGTACATACAAAGTACTCTCTAAAGCACTACTTTCAAATAAGAACATTTGAGACAAATTTATAAATACATTAGACCAGGTGCTTCAGAGTTGGCATTTTAGTGTGTTTGTTTAAGACCAGATACCTTGCAGATAGCATTTTGGTACTCCTGTTTAACCATTTGCCATTTACAGTCTTAATCTTATCAAAAGGAAGAGAAAGATTAAAGCAAATAAGGCATTTTTGAAAATGTCAGTTTTTATGAAAACTCTGATTTAATTCAATTTGATAATATTTGCGAATGCAGTAGGGACCTCAATGAAATTTTAACCATATGTAATCTTCTATAATTTCACTTCCTAAATAAACTAAAAGTCTTTGAGCTTTAGTAGCAAATCCTATTGTAGCATTTCCACTCTTAAAGTTTATCTTGGTTAAAAATGAGGGATGCATTCTCTGTTACTGATTGCTAAGTATGTTTAATAATATGATTGTGAAATAACGTGAACAGAGTAGAAACAGATTAAAATATAGAAACATCAGCTCTCCAAGTCAAATTAATGTAAAACACTGAAGATGAGAAAGAAGAAACTGAGTATGAGGCGTAAGGTCCTTTCCCTCAAGGAAGGTAAGCTGCGGGGAAACAAGTTCAGCAGTACATTGAGTATCCATATTACTATAGCATCTGAGCTTGCTGAGAGAGTTTCAGAGCAAGGTTCTGATGAAGGGGAGGTAGCATTCTTTTAGAAAAATCAGGAAAGACTGTGTTAAGAAGGTGACATCTGAGACAATTCTCAGAGTATATGTAGGATTTTGACATAGAAGGGAGGGCATTTCAAGTTGGAAGACATGGGCAAACCCAAATAAAAGAGAATATTGAATATGTTTAGGGTACAGTGAGTTGTCCAGCTTGGCTAAAGAACATGGTAGTGTGGAAAAAGTATGTAAAATAAGAATAAAAGGACTGGAACATGTTATAGAAGTGCTTTAAACATCAGGTTAAAGAAATTTGAATGTTATTATCCAGAAAAATAGGACTTTCGAAGACTTTTAGAGTGAAATCTCATCAGAATCTTGCTTTAGTTAGACTTGGCTTTGGATTTGAGTCTTAGCTAGGTCACTTATTGTTGACAGTGTCACTAAGTCCCTCTCAGCCACAAGTACTTTCTCTGTAAAATGGGATTAATTGTGCTTCAAATGGTTGTGTGAGGGCTAAAGGAGACTGTTAACTAAAATGTGTGGCACTATACCTGGCATATCGTAGGTGGTAAGTAATAGGTTTATCAAACCTGGCAGCAAATGGATAAAGTCACGGATGATTTGACAAGGGAGACTTGAAATAGTAAAGGTGAGGGGTAATGAAAGTCTGAATCAGATTGATGGCAATGAAAATGCAATGTAGAATCAAATGTGGCTTAATTTAAAGTGGATTGTGAGAGAGGAATTCAGAAAGACTGGGGCCATGAGGGGAGAAAGAAGATCTCATTCAGAACTTGTTGGCTTTGAGCTGCCGTTACTGTCAAAGATCTGTCCAGAGATGATTTTTTTTTCACATGCTACTTCAGTTGACTTTTTTCTTTTTACAATTTCGATGCTGTTGAACTCTTGAGCAGCTTACTGTCAAGTTGAACACTTTTGGGGTGGTGTATGCTCTTTTTAAAGATCTTTTTTGAGTAGATTCTATAAATGTAGACTAAAGATCAGCAGAATCATTTCACAGTAAAGTCTCAAGACTCTAAATATCTTTTTTATTTTATTATTTATTTATTTTTAAGGATTAAATTTTTTTTTTAAGATTTATTTATTTATACAAGCACTGGGTACAGTCAGAAGCGCGGGAGGGTGAGAGAATTCACCAGAGCCAGAGCGGGGAGCAGAACAGGCAGAAGGACCGAAGTACACTGCTGAGGGGAGCAGCGGGCAGCAGGGGAGGTCTGCGTGCCATGTGGGACCCTCGCCTGGCGGCCGGGGATCGAACCGGCGCTGCAGAGGCTGCGGGCAGCTTTGCAGTCCAGCACTCAACTGCTGCGCCACCGGGGAGGCCCAATTAAATATCTTTTTTAAAAGACCTTTTGCAGACAGATTAATGATATTAGTAAACTAAAACACTGTTTTCTGATTCCATTTGTCAGACCCTCCTCCAGTTTACTACAGTCCGCATAGAACTGATTCCAGTCTTTACTTTGTTATGAATTAAACATCCTAGTTCAGTAAGGCATCCTTCCTGTAGGAACCCACCAAGCCAAATAACTTGTTTTCTGAGTCATATACTCATGTAGGATCCAGAACCTGGAGATAAACCATTTAGGAAAGTGGTAGTTATTACTAGCGATCTTGCAGTAGTATCCAACTTCTGGCCCACACTGACTCCAGTGGTAGTTAGAAATGGTAACAATATATGAGTAGCTTATTTAATTTTAAGACTTTACATGCATTTACCATTTAATTCTTGTTAACAACCCTATGAGAATAGGAACTATATTATCTCCATCATATATGAGGAAACAGACACATAGAAAGTAACTTATCAAAATCAGTCAGCTAACAAGCAAGTGGTACAGTCCGTATATCCAGGCAGTGACACCAGAGCCGGTGCTCTTAACTACGTCACCTCCACGCATGGTGGGTTTCAATCCAAGTTCCTTCATTCTAGTTTTATGACTATGAGCAAGTTGTCTTGTAATCTTTAAAATAGAGAGAATAGGGCCTCCCCTGTGGCGCAGCGGGTTGAGCGCGGCGCTGTGAAGCTGACTGCAGCCTCTGCAGCTCATGTTCTATTCCCGGCTGGCCAGAGAGATTCCCACATGGCGTGGCAGACCTCTCCTGTCTTGCCCACTGCTCCCCTCAGCATTGTGCTTCAGTCGATTTACCTGTTTGCTCCGTGAATCTTCTCACCCCCCTCTCCACCTCTGGCCTATACCCCAGTTCTTGTATGAATAAATCTTTAAAAAAAATAAAAATAAAATAGAGGGAATACTAATAGGATAGAAGGGTTACATTTCTGTAAAATACTTAGCACTGTATCTGGCATGTAATATCTTTAATAGCAACCATTAGTGAATTTGACCTACTTATTACCTCTTTGGTGCCTGTGTTTATATGTTACCTGATATTTTGTATCGGATATTTTGTAGAAAGGGCAGCAGCAGCAACACTTAATTTGTCCTATTAAATCAGTTCTTAGTATTTCCATAGGTATTGCATATTCTCCACATAAATATTGAACAGGAATAGAGTTTAAAGTGGCTTTGGGAACAGCAGTGTTTCTCATTTGTAAGTATGTTGATTTACATTGATATTGGATTGTACTAGGCAAATAGGTGGTTATATTTGAAAGCTGTTACATATAAAACAGTGTGCTCTATACTGGAAGAGATAAGAATGTTTCATTAATCACTGTAAATAAGACTGCTTCTGGGTAATTCATTATATTTCTTTGAAGGTTATCAGGTGACTCTTAGAGTGTAGACAGATGGTTTGTTTCCTAAATGAATGATGTGTGAATTACCTTTTGTAACACTGAGAATGTTGTCAGAAGTCTAAGAAGGAAGCCAGGAGCAGACAGAAATAGGTATCATGAAGCAGAGTTTATATTTTGTGATGATACTCTCATTTGTGAAGTTTGAGGAGACCTGCATATTTTGGCAATAAAATCATTAACTGCTATAAGATAAAAGTGATAGTGTCTATAAATGGTATGAGCTATTATTTCTCATTTAAATAAAATTCAGAAAGCTATAAAGAAAACTGCAAAAATGAACCATAATCCCACTACCCAGAAAAACCACTGTTAATATTTTAGAAAAATGTATAAACACATGGATATACACATTGTTCAGGGTGTGCTTATGTGCTCTTTAAAGAATAAAATGAGGTCATCTGTTTTATAACCTACCTTATTCTTACTTAACAATGTACTGAAGGCATATATCTAGCCCCCATATACATGTATGATCGGTTTTTTGTTTGCATGATATCCCACTGTCACCGTTTTTATTTAACCAGTTACTTATTGATGAACATTTAGGATTTTTCCTATTTGTTATGTTGTAATGAAACCTATAATTTATGTCAGGGCATGTATATTCAGTATTCCATGAAGTTATTTTCATAACAACAATCGGTTTGTCTCGAAGGTTCTCACACTTTTGTAATACGATGGATATCACCCTGCAGAAGTACAGTGATACTATATGAAGCTGAGGGTTGGCTTGGTCATTCAGACTCAGAGCTATTTCTGTTTGACAAAGGAATTAAAAAGGGCAATCCTGTTCCACTCTATTGTTTCCATAACAACCTTAGCCTTTGCATACTTTTCAGAGCTTCTTATTCCACTGGATTTGCTGTATAAAATTTAAATTACTTTCAAATCAAAACATTAATAAAGACTTCAATCAGATTAAAAAAGAGAATGGAGAAACCTAAGTGTACGGCAAGGTAATCATTCAGCTGTAATATTTTCTGAACAGCCTTTTGAACCTGGGCAAAGGATCATTTTCATTCTTTAGATCTCTCAGGTCAATTGTATTGATATAGTAGACTTTACTTTTTCCTCATATTTTTAGGTCTTTGTTGTATCTTTGATGAGATGACCAAATGATGAAGTCCTATTTTCCATCTAGTTGCTTTTGAAACCTTTCAAAGATTGAAGGGCCTCACTTGTATTTTCATCCAAAAAAGTCCTCCTGATCTACTAGAGGAGAGAGCATGGGAGTACTTGGATTCTGCTGACATTTAGGTCCATCGTTTGTTTAATCCTGACTCCAGCCCAGTGTGGTGGTCATTATTAGCATTCCCTTTTTACAAGTAACATTCACAAAGGCTAAACCACTTACTTGTCTGAGGCCACAAAACAAGTAAATGTTAGAGCTAGAATTCAGACCAAACACTGAATACAAAACTATCCCAACTCTGCAGGTTTTCTTTAAAACAGAATTTTAAATCTGGCCTCCTGCTGAGGAGGAGCTGACTACAGTGTTGTTATTTACTACCCAGTAAGAGATGATTACTGAAAAATATAGACATTTTGCTGACAAAATGTAGAATCTATGTAGAATCTATGCAGGAGAATTGGGGATTTATTTCGTGTATTTTTAAAATCTGCCCCTTTTAAGAACTTTTTGTTTTAAAATTTTTGCATAGGGCCTCCCCGGTGGCGCAGCGGTTGAGCGCTGGGTTGCGAACCTGCCCGCGGCCTCTGCGGCGCGGTTCGATCCCCAGCTGCTCCCCGGCCACCGGAGGAGGGTCCCGCATGGCGCGCAGACCTCTCCTGCCGCCCGCTGCTCCCCTCAGCAGTGTACTTCGGTCCTTCTGCCTGCTCTGCTCCCCGCTCTGGCTCTGGTGAATTCTCTCACCCTCCCGCGCTTCTGACTGTACCCAGTGCATGTATAAACAAAAACAAACAAACAAACAGATAAATAAATAAATAAACATGCCTCTATAAAAAAAAAAAAAAAATAAAAAAAAAATAAATAAAATTTTTGCATAAAAGAACTGGGGTGCAGGCCAGAGGTATAGGGGGTGAGAATATTCACCAGACAGAGTGGGGAACAGAACAGGCAGATTTACTGAAATACACTGCTAAGGAGAACAGCGGGCGAGTCAGGAGAGGTCTGTTGTGCCATGTGGGTCACCTCCCCGGCCAGTTATAGAACTCAGCCTGAAGTGGTGATAGCCCTGAGACTTAACCCGTAGGCCACCAGGGAGACCTAAGAATTTTTATAAAAATGTTTTTTGTATTCATTTGGGGCAGTTAGGATGTGAAAGTTTACTTCTGCAATAGTATGTCTCAGCTAACAGATTATTTTTCATATATCTGGCTTAAGGGTTTGAGATCTGTTTTAATTTATACCTTTATGGATTATTAAACTTTAATGACTGGCCTTTGAAAAGTTCTTTGGGAGTTGATAGTAATTTTTATGTCAGTAGATAAAAACAACACATTTGCCATATGTCTGTTTCAAGTGTTACACTTTCTATGAAAAGGGTGGTATGAACATGTGCATCCAAACTGAGTTCTTTTTTAAGCACCAGCAGTTTTTACAATACAGAAAATGTAAGCTGAAATGTTTCACGGAATCCTTGGCTATGGAATAATTATATTACATTGCTTCCAAGGACTCAAATAAATTCTCGGTCATCTTCATTTCAGACCCGTGAAACTCCAACAGAACAAGGAAGGTACTAGATTGTAAATTTTTCAAAGTAGTCTTTCATCAGGAAAGAGCATTCATACATGCTTCTCCTTATGAGTGTTTAGCGGGGTACTAATGGAATTAGTGGGCTCATTGGTCATAATTGTGACTTTTAAATGTGATGGATGGTAAAATCTGAAATATGGCCCTAAAATTTTTAACAACCTTGTTGCTGCCTCCCTTCAGCAATAACAGTACAATTTTCTGGGGTGGTTAATAATTAGGAAGTGAGGATGAGCCCTAGGTGGTAAGAGTTTTTAAAAAACAGTGGGGAAAGCAGAACTCTAGCCTGTGACAAAGTCAGTGAGGATAGAGCGCTGCCCAGTACTGAAAAGAGACTTGGAGAAGAAAAAGATAGAGGTGTTGATTTGACAGGAATATGGCATTTCCCATATGGTAACTGAAAGTTATATGTTTGCAAATTTTTAAAAGTCTATGCAATAAAATCAGTGTAGCAATAGTTGGAAAATACTGCAGTAAGTGAGAAATGCTCTCCCCCCAAAATTTAATGAGGATTACACTATGAGGGAGGCCTTCTTCAAGGCCTCCCTCTTCTAGAGCCACATGCTGTTTTGTTACTTGGCCATCTTGCATCACCATGCTCCCCAAAAAAGAAAGCTCCTGTGAGAAGTCCTTCTGCGGGTCCAGTCATCACTGTCTGCAATGATCCAGTTCCTGGCCACCTGAAAGAGCCGTGTTCAGTGTGATTTCTTTTCCCTGTTTAACCTTGTTGTCCTGGATTTTTGGTGAGTAGCTTGGGAATCTTTATCCATTACATGGAAGAGGGAAGAATTGAGAAAGGGAAATTGGGCATCAGTTTTCCCAAATGAGTGGAAAAAATATAGTTCAGATACCTTCTTCCCTGCGAAATGGGCCCTGAGATCAGGCAGGTAGCAAGGCTGGGTCTAGCCACCTGGAACTCAAATCTAAAACTTTGCTGCCCAAGTCAGACCTATTTCTGTGCTTCGTAGCATTTTGTCAATTACAGTCAGGCGTTCAGAAATCGAATGTTCTGTCTTTTCATAATTACCGGTAGGGGTCGGCCTGAGCAGTCTCTCCATCTCACCTGTTCACTCACCTAAACCACACAGTTCCCTGGGAAAAAAACAAGAACTTATTGCTCTCATAAGGCCTCAGTGTTCATTTAGTGAATTATGACGTGCGTCTTTCTCAGCATTCAGGTTTGGTTGAAATAAATAAAATGTATCAATGGGAGAATCTCTAGAGTTGTGCTTTATAGCTTTAGATTTTAAGTTTAAAGTACTTGAGCTTTGGGAATATGGATAGTCAGGTAGTGGCCTCTGAAAGAAGCATTTAATTGTTTACAAATACATGTATTTTTATGAAATGTTTTATAAAGGTTTTGTTTTATAGACAGCAACCAAAATGAAATACATTTGTCTTTTTGGGTTTTTTTTTTTTTTTTAAACCAAAAAATAACCTTCCTCTTAGGTTGATATTTATGAAATTGGGATTAAAAAAATTTTTTTAGAATGGATCAGAGTAAGTGTTAAGCATCACTTGCATTCAAGTTTCCAGTCACATTGCAGCATTAGCTAATGCTTTCAGATGTCTTCTGTGCCTCAGGTATCATTTATTACATAAAATTAGTTATGGGAATAGTATCATATTGCTTCTTTCTTTGGAAAGATCTTTTAGTTGAATGAACCAAGAGTGCCTCCTTCCCTCTTCACATAGGCAGAACTTGTCACATTGTTGTTACACTGAGCACTCTTCAGATCTTCAAATACACCATGCAAGCTCTCCTCTCCTCTCCTCCCTTCCATCTGTTAGATATATTGTGTCTTCTCATGACATGGCTTGCAAACACCTATTCATTCTTCAAATGTTGAGTTTATTTTTTTGAAAATTTTTTTTCTGCTAAGTGTCTGCCATTAAGTTACAAAAAAATATGTAATTATTAGCTTGTGCTTACCTTTGCTGCCGCCTTGAGGCTAGGGACACTCATCTGTGCTGTTCATGGCTTTACCCACAGATCTAGCACACAGTTCCCAAGCAATTGAATGAATCAGTGAATCAGTTAGTGTAGTACTTGTCTTCCTTAATAACTTTGTTGTAAGTGATAGAAATTGTGTATTTCTTGGGTCAACTTCGGTATTTTTTGAAAATGTCAACATTTGGAGGGAGAGCCATTATAGAATGCACTGGTGTGTCTGAAGGTCATGTGCATCTTTTATCTTTTAATTGTGATATGAAAATTCTGGTAGAATAGTTACTGGTTTATATTATGGGCCAGGAAGAGTGGGAATGGTTATCTGCATTTAAAAGCCTGCTGTTAAAAGTTCAGTTTTAATACTGGTGTTGTGTATATAGATGTACTGATGATTGTGTCTTACGTCACACCTCCCTCTTACTACTTCCATTGCAAAGGGAGTTGGGAAATAATCTTCATGATGCATTGAGAAACTTTCTTCATGAAAAAATATTCAGACTACACCTGGTCAAAATAATTTGGGATCTTTCCCCTTAATAATTCTTTTATTCTTTCTTGCATTTTTACTTTTTTTTCTCCGTGTTATGAGCTCACGTAGGAAAGAACCGTTTGTAAAATAAAAGAATTATATCAAAGTGTTATTAAAATATATCCTCTTTCTTACTCGTTCTGTAAAATTATGTCCATGTTAGGAAAAGATTAAAAAATCAATATGTTGTTTTCCCCCCAGGTAAAAGTAAGGCATCCCAGCTGGGCCCCACAAGGCTAAAAGGATGTCAGAGTATCAGAGCTCTTAAAGGCTATCTTGGTGTTTTTACTAAATTGCACTCCACGGATAGATGCACATACTGCTAGAAATTTTAAACCTGTGCCTGACATTATTGATGAAGTTAAATGTAGGCTGTCTGCAATCTTGTATGTATTACTTGTGATGAGCTGTCATGTAATTGCTATTTAGTCAGCATCTGTCAGCAGTTCTAAACAATTGATAAACTACTTTCTTCTATGTCATATAAAAATTACTGGAATGGTATCTCTATTTCAGTAGAAATTTACCTTTTGTTTTCAACAAAATGCGGATCAGTTGATGCAGGCTAAGCCACAGAGAAAACACTTTACATTCTTTCTATCTTTGTAATTCACTTGTAACTTTACATTTTAATAGCTACGTTCTAATAAATACAGCACATTGGGTATACTGTAATTTTTTTTTTAAATATTTATTTATTTATTTATTTATTTATTTATTCATACAAGCACTGGGTACAGTCAGAAACGCGGGAGGGTGAGAGAATTCACCAGAGTCAGAGCAGGATGCAGAACAGGCAGAAAGACTGAAGTACACTGCTGAGGGGAGCAGCGGGCGGCAGGAGAGGTCTAGCGCGCCATGTGGGACCCTCCTCCGGTGGCCGGGGAGCAGCCGGGGATCGAACCGGCACTGCAGAGGCTGCGGGCAGCTTCGCAACCCAGCGCTCAACCGCCGCGCCACCGGGGAGGCCCTACTGTAATATTGTATGACACTGTAATACAATACCTGCTAAGCAAGATCATGTTTGAAACCCACTAAAACGAACTTAAGCAAAAAGGGATACTTACTCGGAGGATACCAGGGCGTTTCATGGATCCTATGGGCAGATGTCAGGGCCTCTGTTCATATTTGTCAGAGTTAGAGCCACATATTAAAGCAGGAGTGCATCCAAGCCTTAGAAATAAATTCAGAACAGAGAACTAAACCACTGCCAGGCCTCTCTCTGTCTTCTTTGTTCCTGACTATTTATGTGCTTTATTCTTTGCTCTGCAGACTGGCTTTTTTTACTTCCCAAACAATATGAAGATACACAGATGCCTACAGTTATATTTGTGTTTAGTCCATTCAAGGAATTTCTGAATGTGAATTTCCACAGTTCAGGAAGGATCTCTTGATGGGTCCAGCTGGGTCAGTTGTGTGCCCCTGAACCATCAAATGAGGCAGAGCAGCAGAGCCATGTTCCCACTCATTGCACTGGGGGTTGGGGGATTGCAGAGACACTCAAAGAGAGGGGAGGTTGGCAAGCATTAATATATGTTTTGCCAAACATATAGTAAGTGTTCAATAAGTATTATTAATTTCATTTCTCCTTTTATAAAATATTAGTAATGCCACAAGGTACATGTTTAAGGAACATGTTTATAGTAAACAGATAATAGATTTTGCAAACTACATACATATATATAATATATTGCAAGTTAATATATTAGAGGACTTTTTAAGATTTATTTATTTATGCATTTAAGAGCTGGGGTACAGGCCAAAGGTTTGGGGTGAGAGGATTCACCAGAGACAGAGTGGGGAACAGAACAGGCAGACTGACATACATTGCTGAGGGGAGCAGCAGGCGAGACAGGAGAGGTCTGCTGCGCCATGTGGATTGCTCCCTGGCCAGGGATTGAACTCGTGCTGCAGTGGCTGCAGATAGCTTCATAGGTTGCATCTTAACCTCCTGCACCACCAGGGAGGCCCTGGAGGACCTTTTTAAGATAATCAGAATATGTAGGATTCTATGAGATGTCCTATGAGATGCTACTGCTATTTCCCAGTAAAACATGTTCTGTTCTAAGTGAGTTAGGAATTTTCACTTCTATTAAATGTCAGTTGACAATCTTGATGATAGTTTTAATTTTCTGATGTGCCCTGAGAAGTGTCTCCATCTCTGCTCTAACACTCTCACCATGGTCTAGAATGGTAACCACTCCTGCCCATCCCACACCCTCCACTTTAACCATGATTAAGCTCAAATTCTTCTCATGATTTAAGACATAAATTAAATGCCATCTCCTTACGGAAAAGCTTCTCAGAATCATTCACCCAAGAGCAGTTTTTACTTGCCCCACATTCCCATTACACCTTGCATACCTGTCTTGGAGTTTAGTTTAGGTGTTCTCCACAGTAGTGCTAACCAGTAAGTATGCAGCTATTAATTGCAGTGCTTCCAACCTGTGGGGAAAGTAGGGTCCTGTGCTCTCAATGGCCTCAGGACCTTGGAGTTTACATAGCTTACATAGATAGCCATAGATTTGGGGATTTGGCCTAAATTTAGAGACAAATTCTATAGCTGTTTCCAGATGACTGTTTAAGAGGGGATAGTGTTGTGATAGAAATCTCTATCCTCACTTGGGACACTGTCGAAACAGATTTTCCTTGTTCTCTAAAAGAAACAAAAGCAAATGTTCACTGTTTGCAAAGATTTATAGATGTTAACTTTGCCTTAATTCTATCTTATTTTTTGGAATAGGGTAACACTTAGATTTTGATGGAACTTAAAAGCATCCACCTGAGTTTCTGTGAGGACAGAAGTTAGTATGTGATGTTGTTGGAATTGACAGCACGCAACCTATGTCTGTGTGTGTTTTTGCTTCCAATGGAGATGTCAGATTTGTTTCAAAATCATGACTCATTTGGATGATCTTATAACCTCATCTTAAATTTTACATTAAAATAACATTTTTGTTATTTTACCAGCTTTGTTTTTTCAGGCTTTTAATTAAGAGGTGTTTTAATACTCTAAAACATTTGAATCGCTGTCAGAACTTAATTTTTAAGTTTTTGTTTCAGTGTGCGCTTAAAAGAAAAATAACTAGCTTATTACAAAAAAGGAAGTGAAGATAGTATCTTAAGTTCTGTCCTGTATAAGCATAAGATTAAGAGCATCTGTTCTAACAGTAGTAAAAATGGGAGGGGGGGGTTATATTTGCCTTTATTAATTATTCCTTCTAAAAACCTTACCTCCTCTTCCATCTGGAAAGTTTACATCAAGATTTACTTGAAGTGGGCCTCCCCGGTGGCACAGCGGTTGAGCGCTGGTTTGCGAAGCTGCTCGCGACCTCTGCAGCACCGGTTCGATCCCCGGCCTCTGGGCGAGGGTCCCACATGGCGCGTAGACCTCTCCTGCCGCCCGCTGCTCCCCTCAGCAGTGTACCTCTTCAAGTCTGCCTGTTCTGTTCCCCGCTCTGGCTCTGGTGAATTCTCTCACCCTCCTGC
Source organism: Talpa occidentalis (assembly GCF_014898055.3). Lineage (NCBI taxonomy): Eukaryota > Metazoa > Chordata > Mammalia > Eulipotyphla > Talpidae > Talpa > Talpa occidentalis. The sequence goes on from NW_023605194.1 coordinate 8,830,480, forward strand.
GCTTCTGACTGTACCCAGTGCTTGTAAAAATAAATAAATAAATATTTTTTTAAAAAAAAGATTTACTTGAAGTAAGAAAAGCAAAGCAAGTATGTGATTTGTAGGCAGTAAATAAAGAAACCTAATTACACTAAAACCTGTTTAGCCTTGATTCCTTTCGTAACTCCATTCTCCAACCTCCATTCCACTTCAGGAACAAACAGAAAATCACAAAGAACACATTCCAAGTCCAGCCAGTTAGCTTACACAATTTGGTTTGTCAGACTCACGCAATTTGGTTTTTCACACTTGCTGCTGTTAAATTTTTGATATTAGAAAAATTTGCATTCTAAATTTTACCTTTGGCACTATGTTCATGAATTTGAGAGAATGTGTTCTTAAAAGCTTTTGTTAACTGAAAACCATTTTTAACATAAGGTATTTACTATAGCATAAGGCAAGAATATGGACAAATGTTTTTGGAAGTTTAAAGACAGATGATGGTTTTCATAAGGGCTGTTTTGGTTGGTTCTTTAATCAAAAACTTGACTATATTTCCCATTTCTCCGTAATTCTAAAAGCAAATTTACAAAAATCTATTAACACCCATATTAAAGAACAGCAAGGGCTCTTTCACTAGCCAATATTAATAGGTAGTATTGGATTTCTAGCTTTTAAGTGAGAATTATATATTAGTGCAATATAGGCAGTGATATTATTTGGATATTAGGTTATTTAGCAGAGTTTTTTATGAGATATTCTTGAAGAACAGAATTAAGAAATGTGGACTGGTTGATAATACAATTAGACTGACTTGTAAGTTAGCTCAATAAACAGAGATTGAATTCTTGTCTTCTAGAGAGAAGTGGCATTCTGTCCTTTCTATTTTTTTTTTCAGTCAGTGACTCAAAGACAAATAGCATGTGTTGTGTGTGTGCTTTTTAATTCACAGATAATATGTGATTAAACTGGCTGGAATTTTTTAGAAAACAAATGATCTTGATGAGTTATAATAGGATATCTCACTAACAAGATAACTCTTCATCACACAGAAATGTAAACTCTTGTCCTTTGCCCCTCCTAACAAAAAATTTAACAGTAAACCATAAAAGAAGTTCAGAGCACATCTGATGATTTAGTTTATTCCCATCATATTTTTTAAAAGCAAGATATAGAATTATATTCATAATGGGATCTCAATTTTGTGTTAAAATACATATGCTGTGTATACTAGAAAGTACAATAACAGTACTAGATACGGTGATTAGGAGTAGTTTCATTTTGCCTTTGTGTTTATTTCCAAATGTTCTATTATATGATGAGCATGGATCTTTAATAAGACACGCTGATGTTAAGACAATGTTTGTTTTGAAGGTCCAAGTGTGCGTTCTGAGCATGTTACTTTAAAAAGATTATTATAATAAACATTTCCTCCCTTCTTTGTTTATCTGGAATAATAGTGACCATGGTGCAGAAGTCAGCAACAGTTGTAGTGTTCCAGCATGTTACTGTCCTCTCTCCAACTGCTATGAAACTATTGAATCTATTTTCATTTTTTTCCTCCTTACCAAAGGTTGAATTAATAAAGGGGAATTTACAGAGTGTTGGGCTTACACTTCGTCTTGTCCAGTCAACCGACGGGTATGCTGGACATGTCATAATTGAGACTGTGGCCCCAAACTCGCCTGCTGCAATCGCTGATCTTCAACGAGGAGATCGACTAATTGCCATTGGAGGTAATTATAGTAGTATGCGGTATACTTTACTTTTACAGAGAATAGATGCAGGAGTTTTTCCTCTCTTCCTCCTTTGTTTCTATAAACATGTTACTTTTATAATGGAAAGAAAGTAATAACTTTGTTATAAAAATCTTGAAGCCTTAAAAACTAAATTTAAAACACATGTCATTTTAGTCATAATCGATGAATCTATAGTGCTTTCTACTACTTTTCTGTAACTTCCCTAATTTTTCTTTCCTTCACACCTACTACTCCTCTAATTTTTATTGAATGTGAAAGAAGGGCAAGAAAACAGTCACCCTTTCTGTATGACCACCATCGTCACTACCTGGGGCCTAAAATCGATTGTGTTAGTACTACTACCCCTATCGCTTAGGACTAGGTACTGAACAGGAGAGAATAATAGTTCTTATCCAGGAGGGTATTTGAACTATCCTGTTACTCCCTATATTGGTGGCCCCATATTGTCTCTTAATGACCAGCCATTTATTCATATGTTGTCATTCATAGTGCAGCCTAATTCACTGTTGCTGGAAGGAAAATATGTCACTAGCATCTCTTCCTGCAAATTGGATTGCTGACCACAAAAACTCCGTAGATAGTCATGTTATATCCTTGGGTGTTTGTGACTAAGCATTAGGACTCTACTCTGCACACCAATGGGGTAAAAATGGAGAAATCCTATAATGTGAGAAAATAAACAAAGATGTTTAAAAACAAAAAAATATAAAAAGTAAAAATCCAAACCTTTTCAGACCTTTGTAGCATCTGGTCCACATGTTCTAAGTTTGTCAAGGGATTTTCTGAACACGTGGATGAGCACAGTGCTCTTCTAAGGGCAGAATGGTGTGTCTTCTTACAGCGAACACAATAAATGAAAGATCAGTTCCTGAACCAACAAGCAGTTATCCTTAGATATATGTCAAAGAAACTCTGTCTTTGATTCAAATCCATCATAATAATAAACTAAGGAAACTTATTTAGTTGCATACCTTGGAACCCAACTGAGTCAACATTTCTATATAGAAATCCCTGATTATGTCATAAATTGCACTTCTCAAACTTTTCTTGTATATTCCAAGAACCCATACATGTATTAAAATGTGAATCCTGAGCCAGCAGATCTTGTGCTGCAGCTCAGGATTCTATACCAAACAAGCTCTCAGATGCTGCCATTGGTCCATAGATTTTGAGGCTGGGAAGGCATAAAATAGACCTCATCTGTTACTCAGTTGCTTAACATAGACGTTAAGAAGTATTCCTCCTCAGCTAAAAACCACAGTTCAGTATAAATTTTTTATGTCCACACATACCCTGTTTTGGTTTCACCTACAGCATGAAGTTAATTTTTCTTTTTACATCCTTTTTTGAAAAGTTTTGTTTTCACTTACACAAGTAGTAACTATATATTACTAAAAATAAATTCAAGCAATGTAAATATATACAGAATGAAAAATCACTTATCCTTCATATCTAACACTTAGAAAAAAAGTAATTTGATAGAGTAGGTATACACATGTATTTTTTAATAGCTATAATTTGTTTATATGGAGATAAAATATTTTTTAAAATATTTAGTAATAGCATTGGTGATAGCAGAAATTAAGATTGCACCAAAATGTTTGTTATATTTGAAGCTCAGTGATTTGAAGCTTTTATTGCTTCTTCAACTTTTACATATATTTTTGAAATATTCCGAAAGGAAAGAAATGCAAATTTGGCCATCCAGTCCTCAGAGGCAGAGGGGCATCTCTACAAATTTCCTGGTAGTCAGGGAAGTGATGAGATGAAGGCAGGAGTTAAGTCACAAAGAAGGGGTTTAGAATGAGTTGTTTTGGCCTACTAGAGCTCATTAGCTGGGTTTATTTTTCATTTATGCCTATGTCAAACTACAGTTTTGCTGGGACATAGTTAGAGAGAAGTAACAGAAGTAATAGTTAGAGAGAAGTAATAGTGCTGGGTGAATCATAAAGAACTTCTTTAGAAAACTCTGGATTTCAGTGTGATGAGTTTGTGAGTTAATGGTTTTTGAGACACAGCTTTAGGAAAACTGGGGAGCAGTGTGTTTGGTGATTAAAATAAGTAAGGTTTGAGTGAGGGAAAATAGTGAAGGTCTGTTAATTAAAGCCAGTGATTAAGAGGTTCTGAACAGGGAGTGAAAATGGACTAGGACTCCAAGTGAGAATTGACAGCTGAATGGAGTCATCTTTCTCCAGGATTCAATTTGGTATACTGGGAGAGTGACTAGTTGATTCATGGACTAGTGAGGGCAGGAGAATGAGACTGGCAGCGAGGACTTTTATCTACACTGAATTTGTGGCACCAAAGAAGCATCAAGATGGTGATATCCAGAAGGGGTTGTGAATGTAAAACTACAGTGAAGTGGAGACAAACCAAAGAAGTTGGAGGTCGAAACTACTGAAGTGATTAGAGAAAAGAGCTGAAAGAACTGACAGGCAAAAGCATGAGAACATTTGTGTTTAAAAGGCAGGTGTAGATGATGACAAAGAAAAGAAAGGTGAGACAGAACCAAATTAGTACAGTGTCGTGGAAACCAAGGCAAAGGAAAGGAGAAAAATAAATAGGCAAGAATAATTAAAGAAGCAAAGTCCAGAAGCAGGTGGGGTACAGTAAGATCCAAAGTCCATGTAAAGGGATATATCTTATCTTCTCTGATAGAATCATACTAAAAATGATTGGCAGGGAGAGAAAGTGGCTTCTTGTTGATCTTGTTAGAAAATAAGATGATTCATCTATAGTGTAAAAGAGAGTAGGGAGGGAGGGCTTCAGGGCAATAGAAAAGGGTTGAACTGGTGTTCTGGAAGCACAGCTGTTTGGAGAAAGCAAATGAATGCCAAAGCAATGCTGAACACCATGTTGAAAATAAAAAGATAACCTTGGTGCCCGGTTCAGGTAGTAGATGGTGGGGCTTAACAAAGCTGGAGAGCAGAAAGATAGGTAGACAGAAGAAGTGGAAAGAGCTAGAGCTGGAGAGCAAACGTTTGAGGAAAGCATCACTGAAATCTGGAAATCTAAGTAAGCGAGAAAAACAAGTGACATCAGGAGTGGGAACCTTGAGAGCACAGAAGGAGTGACGGGACATGGAAGTTCCCTCAGAACACATCCAGTTACCAGATGGGATTGTAAGGGTGAAAAATAGGAGCTTATTATCAGATTAATTTCTAAGTGAAAAATCTTTGATGTGGCTATATCCCACGTGACAGACAGGTCTAACACATGATCTCGCCCAGGCAGTTGAAGTAGAAGAGGGTGGAAGTTGAGGAACGCTGAAGCCAGGTTATTAGATGGGGGCTGATGTTACTTTGATTTATTTAGGATGGGCCTAAGACCTGTGGGAAGCAAAGACCCCTTCTCACCTTTCTCTAAGTCCTACATAAAGGGATAGCTTGGGTAAGTACTGTCTTTGGGAGGGTGGGAGAGGGCAGGAGACATACAACCTTTAAATGATAGCACACCTAGAATCTCTGTAGAACACACACGCTTTTAGCTCTGAGTGCCTCAGGAAAGGGACAGTATGGCTAGGAGACAGAGGGTGTGTGTGTGTGTGCATCTTTTTGTTCCTGTTGAATTTTGAACTATGTTAATGTAGCACATATTAGAAAATAATGAAATTTTCGATATTACTGATATATATGCAGATAGTAACCATCTTGTTGAACTTTGAAGCAGTTGATGCCTTCCTTTTTTTCCAGTTCTAAAAAAGATTAGTTTGATGAGTAGAGCTAATAATAGGAATCTGTAAAAGAATCCATTATTCATAGTGTAGTCTTTTGCTAAACGTATTGGCCTCCTAATTGAATCATTCATTGCCTAATTTATAATCCCTGGATTATTTTAGCATTTCCTTCAATAGAATCAAAGTTTCATTCTAAAGTCAAGTTTAATCTTAAAATCCTTTCCTATTTCCCACTCTGCTCATTTCCTCCATTCAAACTGAAAAATAATGGCAGGGATGAAAGAGATGAGAAGTTATTAGGAGCTAGAAGCCTGCAACAGAATCTGTGGAGTTTCATGTAATCATTTGGTTTGAAAAGAGGAACCTTTCCAGGATACCAGCTCATTCAGGGTTTGAGAATCAGTACACTGATGCATCCAAAAGTCAAATAATCTATATTGGAAGTTTCCCTATTGTTTTTTCATTACTTAAATGATCGTGAGTAATAGCAATGATATCTAGCAAATTTAACTAATTTTTTATTGCAGTAATTTACATATTTTCCCTTTTAAAATCTTAAAACAGGTGTGAAAATCACATCTACACTGCAAGTGTTGAAACTTATCAAGCAGGCTGGTGACCGAGTGCTGGTATATTATGAAAGACCTGTTGGCCAGAGCAATCAAGGTGCAGTGCTGCAAGATACTTTGGGACAGTTAGAAGAAAACTTTCCGTCAAGCTCATGCCAAACAAATTATGAAGAGGAAACAGCTGGCTTGGCAGTAGATGCTGAAAACAAAGATCTAGATTCTGAATTTGAAGACTTGGCAAGTGATGTTAGAGCACAAAATGAGTTCAGAGATGACACACAGTCAATAAGTCATAGTCCCAAACGCACGCCGACCACACTTTCTGTGAAGCCCCTTGGAACTATATCACCTGTTTTAAATCGCAAATTAGTTGCTGGAAGTCACCCACCACTACCAAAACTTCCATCCAAGGAAGGAAATAAACCCTTAACCCTAAAAACTTCTGAGATAACGGACCCAGCACAAGTGTCAAAATCCACTCAAGGATCCACTTTCAAACCACCTGTGCCACCACGACCACAAGTGAAAGTTTCTTTGCCTTCTGCTGACATCCCAAATCAGGCAGAACCAGATGTTCTTGTTGAAAAACCAGAGAAGGTACTACCTCCTCCAGCAGCAGATAAATCCGAGAAGCAAGCAAAAAATATGGATCATGTAGAAGATACAGGTACACCTAAGCAGTTTTTAGCAAAGCAAGAAGTGGCAAAAGATTGTATATCAGAAAGCTCTTGCCCTGCTAAAGATGCTTCTGATGACCCTCAGACTTGGGAATCGCCAGAAATTCCTTACCGGAATAAGCTAGGGAAGTGGACAAGAACCAGAGCGACCTGTGTCTTTGACATAGAAGCCTGTCACAGATACTTAAACATTGCACTGTGGTGCAGGGATCCTTTCAAATTAGGGGGTCTCATCTGTTTAGGACATGTTAGTTTAAAACTTGAAGAAGTGGCTTTAGGATGCCTGGCGACATCAAATATGGAATACCTTTCCAAATTCAGGCTGGAAGCGCCGTCGCCAAAGGCTATGGTCAGCAGAACTGCACTGCGCAATCTGAGTATGCAAAAGGGATTCAATGACAAATTTTGCTTTGGTGACATCACTCTTCACTTCAAATATTTGAAAGAAGGAGAAGCAGCCCACCAGACAGTTACTAACGTAGAGAAAGAAAAAGAACTCCATTTGGTCGAAGAGCTCTCTCCCCTACCTAAAGAGGAACAGCTTGTTGGGCAGGTGGGTTTCGCAGAAAATAAACACAGCTTCCAGGATACTCAGTTCCAGAACCCAACTTGGTGTGATTACTGTAAGAAAAAAGTTTGGACTAAAGCTGCTTCCCAGTGTATGTTCTGTGCTTACGTTTGCCATAAAAAATGTCAGGAAAAGTGTCTAACTGAGACTCCCCTTTGTGGAGCAACTGATAGGCGGTTAGACCGGACCCTGAAGAACCTCAGGCTGGAAGGGCAAGAAAGCCTCCTGAGCCTGCCACCTCGTGTGGATGCTGAAACTAGCAAATCAGTCAATAAAACAACAGGTTTGACAAGACATATCATCAATACTAGCTCTCGTTTGTTAAATTTGCGTCAAGTCTCTAAAACTCGCCTTTCTGAACCAGGAACTGATCTAGTAGAACCCTCACCAAAACACACACCCAACACATCCGACAACGAAGGCAGTGACACAGAGGTCTGTGGTCCAAACAGTCCTTCTAAACGGGGAAACAACACAGGGATAAAGTTAATGAGAAAGGAGGGAGGTCTGGATGACAGTGTTTTCATTGCAGTCAAAGAAATTGGCCGTGACCTGTACAGGGGTCTCCCTACAGAGGAAAGGATTCAGAAACTAGAGTTTATGCTGGATAAACTACAGAATGAAATTGATCAGGAGCTGGAACATAATAATTCCCTTGTTAGAGAAGAAAAAGAGACAACTGATACAAGGAAAAAATCACTTCTCTCGGCTGCTTTGGCTAAATCAGGTGAAAGACTACAAGCTCTAACACTTCTTATGATCCACTACAGAGCAGGCATTGAAGATATGGAATCTTTAGAAAGTCTGTCGTTAGACCAGCCCTCCAAAAAAATGAGCAAGTATACAGATGATACAGAAGAAGATCTTGATAGTGAACTAAGCCAACTAATCGAGGGTCAGCCATTCAGCAGCATGTCAGATGACCTCTTCGGCCCATCTGAGTCTGTGTAACAAGTCTGTTTAAATTTTCAAGTGATTGAGGAAAAGGTGCATCTGAAGTAGCACAGATGCCACCATGTTAAGCCCTCTTGCACTTCGGCCTGCTTCTCCACAATTATTTGCTTGTGTAAGAACAAAAATGAGATAGTTTTCTAGCAGAAACATTACCGGTTCACTACATTGGTTGTTTCAGATTGCATTTATAGCTATGCTTTTTGAGTTTACACTGGGAATTTATTTTTACTAATTTATTTTTAACTTTTTCTAATCGTGTAATTACGTAAGCTAACTTTTCATGTTTATGTATGTGTAATGTCTCATTATTTTCCTCGTAGTTTTTTGAATTAGTGTTAAATAGAATATCTACAGATTCTTGAAATATTTTCATTTCCATCATGACTATGACAAGAAATTTGCTGCATGCCTGAACTGACTACAACAATCATTGAGGGAACAGGTTTTGAATCTTACTTTATGTTACAAAGTTTATCATCTCTACTTGCTTGACATTTTTCTTAATTTAGGGCTTTGGGGGGTGTTTTTTGTTTTGCTTTTGCCAAATGTAACACAAAAGCAGATGCTGCAGCTTCAGTAAAAAAATTTTTTTTTACATATATTGCTTGCTTTCTGTGCTTCTGTGAATATTTTTGAAAGTTTTTGTAAAGTTGAAGTATAGGAACAATATAGTGATTAACTTGAGGAGCTTGCATTGAAAAACATGACATAATAGGAAGTATAGAATGCAGTTGGTCAAGAGTTTTGTAGCGAGGACAAGATTACTGAAAAACAAACTGTAATAACCATTACGAATTTGAAATATAATCTTTCAAAATGCTGATGCTTTCGTTTTAGATGGAAGTTTAAACACTTTGATAATTTTTCATCTTCAGTTCTGCCATAGGAAATAAAGCATGTGGAAGCTTCAGAAGACTGTTCTTAAAATAACCATGTAGATATCTGGGTTTTGCTGTTTTGTTTTAGAAACATTTTCATGCAGGGTAATTTTGTGAAGGAGAGGAGTCGTGTAAAACTGATGTATTGCTTTGTCTGACATCCTGCAGGCTTAAAGGAATGGTGATCATTCTGAGTGCTTCTCAGCTCAGACTGTCTTCATTCATTAAAAATAGAGAGAGAGAATAGACAGTATACATAGGAATTGGGACCAGTTCTCTGAAAATGAAGATCTACTCTGATACTCGGTCTGTCGCATGGATCCCAGTAACGCATTGCTGAGGGAAGACATGTGAGCATGACCTCTGTTGGTACCATAGAAGTTTTAACTTTTTCTATGCCTATATGAACTAGATTTGTGTGTATTTTCTCCCTTTTGTAGATAACTACTATGATAATTGACAGTGAAACTGACATGAATTTAAAATTAGATGGAACAGCTTTTATAGCTGGCTGGAAAAGACTTAGTGTAATCTGAAAGGATGTCAAAATAGAATTCTGGCCTAGGAATCCATACAAGTGTTCTTCCATTGGCCATTACTGAACTGTGTAACCACAGGCAAGCCACAAAAAGGGCTCCATGCTGGTAGAAAACATATTTTGTCTAACTACGTCACAGGATTGGTGTGAGGAAAACAGTAGCATGACTGCAAAAGTGCTCTGAATAGTAAAAATCTATTCAAAAAAGGGGATGTATATGGGTGATAAAAGCAATTCTGAAGATAGAAAAGTTGTTCCACTTTTAAAATCAATAGCCAATTCTCATTCCTGCTATCTTCTTATTAAGTGAAATATAGCAAACTAAGTAACTTTCTTGGCCAAGTTTACAACAAAATATATCTGTGTATATCCCTCATTTTGTTATTTAATAAGCATGCTTGCATTTTAAAATAATACTCCTATATGTCTTTATATACAAAAACAAAATTCTCTGGAAGCTAAATTGTTCTGTAACATAAGCTTGAAACAGCCTGCCCAGTGTAATAACCAACTTCCATCTTATCAAAAGATAAAGAAATAACTTACCATTGATAACCTGGAAGACGGAGTGTTTGTAAGTGGCTGTATTTATGGATTATATCATGGAAGTTTTAGTGACATCCAAGCATGCTGCTGAAACTGATGCATTTGAAAGAGCTGTAGAAATAATGCAAAACTTCGTTTCATTAAAAAAAAAAGTTTTTAAATTATGTAGAACCACAATTACGGAAGGCTCAGTGATGCTGCTAATGTTATTTGTAAAATATACCATTAATGTAGTGCAATATTTTTATATCCACCAGGAGAGGCAGTTGAGGTGTCACAGATATACCTTAGTGCAACAGGGTGAACGCTTCAAGCAGCCTAGGGGAGAGAGGTCTAAAGCTTCAATGGGAAGAGCTGTGTTATATTACATTCCTAATGTAATCTTGCTACTATGCTATGTTATCAATAGCTTAAAAATAAAAGTAGTAAAAAATACCCCAGAAAACATCTTCATTTGATGACTTCTGAAAAAAGATGATTGCTGCATCTGTATGGAATTAGCACCGGATATAATTTGGCCATTCAAAATCTTAACAAAGTCCACTTTTGTTAAACAAAATTGCTATTTTGCAGATTGCCTAAAAGCATTAAGTGTTGGTCTCACTATTGCTATAAGTTGTCAAATACTAGATTTATGGATTTGCTTCTGCTAGCTGTTAGTAATTAGGACTATTCAATGTGTATTTTCTATATTGGTATTTATATGAATGATTGGGTTGAGATATTCAAGCTGAGCAACATCAGCATTAGTTTGGAATCATGGTTATATTTCTTAATATCAAGTCTTTTATTTTTAAATATCAGAACTAGTTGAATGACTGTGTGGCCATTTTGTGATTTTGAAAGAAAACACAAGCTAAAAATTTTTGGAGAGCACTATCTAGTTCTAAATTTAATTAAGAATATATGAGTTTTGGAAAGGCAACTGAAAAATATTTGACTCTAAAGGTAATAAAATCTTAAGTCCCCTAAAAGTCAATAAATTTTAAATCACTTTAATTTTAAAATGTATTGTCTTTATTTCAAAATTGACATCATAGTTTTCCTTTAAAGAAGGGGGTAGAAAGAGGTTTCCCTAATCCTTTTTGAGTCACAGGTTAAAACTATGGACTCTCACCTCTCAATTCGCAAATACATACCCTAAGTCTGGTGGACCTTCCAGGAGCCTGTGGGCCCGCGGTCAAATGGCTGCACGTTACAGATATTGTCATTAGATACTTGTTCACAGCAATCAGGAAAACATTTTAAGTTCAGAGCTGCTCAAGGATAACTGAGGAGTTTTTCCACATTGACATCATGTGGCTAGTTACACATTTCAATTCAAGACAGATTTTGCAAAGCCAGAAAGTATGGTTCAAACTAATCTTAAGTATTATACCTGATGCCTGTAAGCAGAGAATAGTTTTTAATTAAATAGCCACAGTCTTGTATATGTTATCCCAGTGATCATGTCTGGTTCGTAAAGGAATACAAACAGCAGAGTAGTGTTCAGAAGATTTATTAGGTAAACTAGCTAAGACATGACATTGACAAATACACTCAGCAATCAAAAGAACATCCATTGCTACCTCATTAAGGTTTTTATATCTGTTTTGCTAGGTACAGATAGAACCCACCTCTGCTCAAAATAAACCTTCAGGGAGCTGCATGTTCTTTATTCTGATACAAAAAAAAAAAAATTTTAAGCCTCCCTTTTCAGTCTTGCTAATAACCCCAGAATACTAGTCCAAAAAGGCCTTACAACTTTTTTCCCCCTCAGATACAACTGATCTCTTTTGCTCCCAAAACAATTCTGAGAAACACTTTTTGTTATCCCTAGGGATCAGCAGCATTTAGGCATGTTTTTGCCAGTCTTACTTGAAGAGACTGAAGCCGTTAAAGGCAAAAATAAATTAGGAATGAATTGTATGGTGTTGGGGGTGGGGAGAACAACAAACCTGCTGAGAGAAATGATCTGTTACACATTCTTTTTTAAGACTACCCTATGGAATTAAGAACAATCCTGCCTTGTTCCTACTTTGGCCACATGAGTGCCTCCAAAGCCATCTTCCAGAGTAGCAGACCTGTGTAAGTTGCCCCTTGCAAATAGGTGAGTAAGAAGCTTGTTTGCTTCCAACACTGCCTTGAAAACCAGACTTGAAATCATTTCAAAGCCCAACAGAAAGCTTCATAAAGCAAAAGGAAGTATTAGCTGCTTTCCTGGAGAATAAGATTGAGTCTTTATTCTAATGTTCTTTGCTCTTGATGTCCAAACTAACAAACACAATTTTAGCTGAACAAAGAACTGACTTTAGGTAGCCTGTTTACAGTTACAGAACTATAGACTAATGCATACTATTTGAGACATTCCACACTATCTGCACACTTCAACCATATCTCACACAAAACTTGATATAAACCGACAATGTTCACTAACAGTAATTGCTGTTACACTGAAAAGGCACATCAATGTTGTCATGCTCAGAAAACCACATTACACAAGCACTAGATGATGAAGTAATACATAGACATTTAGATGGGTTTGGGTTTTTTTTTTGTTTATAGTTTTTTGCCTGTGGAAGGGGGTGTGTCCTGACCACCCAATTATTTTTACCTGATAAGACAATTTCATTCCTTCATCTTCTTTTAAAATTTGTTTTCATATTGATGTGAACAACCTTCAGAAGTCTAGAAAATAATAGTTTTAGATAACACGAAATTAATAGATCCCTAGAAAACACTGGGATGACCTCCAAACAGGTCAGAGATACTAGTCTCAGTTTTTCATGTCACATGAGCTATTATCCTTTTAAATTTCTAAAACTTGAACTAGATGTCACTATATCTTACCTCGCTTAAACAATCTTGACAGTATAAGATAAATCTTTCATTTTTCTCTCATCCATTAAGACAATCAAGTATGTATCTTAAAGGAAAAACTTCTAGTTTATATTAAATGTTTTGGGTGCTTTTCTCTGCTTTCAGAATATTTACTGGTTTTTCCTTACTGGCTTTAACGTTTGCTGTCAACCACATGACATGTTAACATAATTTACAACTATCTGTTTCCAGGTAGGTAATCACATAGAAAACTAATACCAGCTAAGATAATACGGATAAATCCAAAAGATGACCAACTCTGTTCTTGTCCTCTGCACGTGTGATAACTAGCTTGTAACTCAGACCGATAGTAGTTACAAGTTAAATAACATTCAGTTTCACTACATAATATATGCTGTCTTTCTTGAATTCTGTTTTGCAGACATCCTTCTAGTTTCTCATTGTCGGAAGTGTCTCGGAGATAATGTGTGCTTTAGTTTTAAACACTCATTACCAATATTCAGAAAAAATATAAGATTTTTTTGCCCAAGTGTTCGTGAATGTAAGTTAAAAAATTATATTTGATTTGGATTCAAATATTTATAGATTTACACTATATTTCGTCAAAATATATTGTATAATATTTAATAAAATCAAATACATAAAATAAAGTTTTCAACACTATTTATACAAACCCCTAGAAAAGCTTCTTTTTCTTTATAAGGCTGTTGGCAATCGATCGTAACCATGGAAAAGAAATAATAGCCTTTGGTTGTTTACTCTTTCATCAGGGATGAATGGTATGACTAAGACAGTTCTGGGTGAGTCATTTTACTGGAAACACTTATACAATTAAATGCTCTTGATGACTTTTGAGGGTGTCAGTCACTTTCAGATTCTTCATCATCACCTATCGGGTACGACTGGATATTATTCTGAGTGTACATTTTTGTTTTAATGGGGCAGTTGTGGTCCATGAGGATGGCCTAAAAGAGAGCAAAGTGCAGATAGATTAACCTTGTTTTGTAAAGATTAGTTGGTTTTAACCTGCTCTTAAAGATTACTTAGCTGAAGGCTAGATACAGCACACCCACTGTTATCCAGTCATCTGGGACGACTGCCAGGTACTGGCCTAGAGGGCGACGAGCTCCACACGGAGCCGTACAGCGCAGGAAGTAGCGAGGCAGTCTCCACGGTGTCCCCATCACACCTGCCAGTGGCCATGCATCGCTTGGAGGAAAACTGCACTAAGACGCGGGGATATGCAGGTGAAGGTTAGGAAGAATGACAAGGAGCATCTTGGAATGGGGGAGGGGTCCTGGCAGTCACCCATTCCAACTTCTGTTCACAGAATTTACTGAGGCAATACCCTCAATACTGCCATGATCTCCTGAACGAGGTGAGCTCTTGTGCTAGAAAGGATCCTGAGGCTGGACTAGACCCTGTCCCCACTGTTTCTGTTCACAGATCCAGTGCTGATAGCAGCCGTCTGCACAGACTGCCTTACAGTATTATAAGACCTTTACCATGGTCCCTGAGATTTTTCTTAGACTAAACGTCAGAGGAACCTTGACTTTTCACAAATGGGATTTCCATGGCACCTCTCCCCAAATCCTGCTCAAATCTGATTTAAAAAAAAAATTTCCTCTTATAAAAATGTGTGCCCTTATTAATGAAATTTGAACAAATGTGTGACCAGAAAAAGCAATGCTTTCTTTACAAATTGTGTTCTCAATCAATAAGGACTTAGTCACTCCTGGAAGTTCCAGACCAAGCACGTAAGTCTTTTAATACCCATAATGTTTATCCTGCCAGGACCACACTAGCATTTTCGATGCAATACCTCAGCTGCACAGTAACTCTGGTAGGCTGACAACTCTCTGAGGTTAAACAGCCTGGTCAAGGGATGGGCAGCTAGAACACAGCAGACATAAGCCCAGGCAGCTGGCCCCCAGAGTCGACCAGGATGAACTCTCCCTGGTGTCCTTGGAGGAGGGCAGTGGTGGGACACTGGGTATAAGTGAAAGAAATTATCAAATAGGTCTCGGAATTTTCCTCCACTTATCCCACAGTACCTTTTGTGCAGTTTGAAACTAAATGGAAATATTTATCTGGATTAAGTTTTATCTTACACGTTAGCGTGTTGCATCCTATCTTGTTAGCTAAGTTCTTGTACCAGACTTGATAAGCTTCCGTGACTCTACTCTGCACCAAGCCCATTTGCCACTTCCCAAAAAGCTCTAAGATGATCTGCCTGTGACACGTTCAGATAAGGACTTCTTTGACCCTCGAGTTAGGCTGCCAGCTCAAATTGTCAACTGCAAATTTAACTCCCATCTTTTTGTTACGCTTCTTGCCAAGCGAATAAAGCACTCAGTTTCTAAAAAGTAACTGAGGTAAGAGACAGTACCCTAGGGCCGTCCTCCCATTGTGGACAAATCGTCCTTTTACCAAAGATTTTGACCCCGAGGAGCTCAATGTCTAGTCTCCCTAGATTAGTGATCTTCAACGAAATTCTCAATCACTTGGGGAGAGAAGGGGGGCAAATTGAAAATACAATCCCAGGTCCTTCACAGGACGGTGGTAATCAGCATGCTAGGAGACCCACATCCTACTTGGCTGGCATCAGCTATACTAGAGTCATCATGTAGATCTTTCCAGATAACACCTAGGCCCACAGAGGATCACAGGGCTGATGACAGCTTCCTGGGAACCAACCAGGTATGTATTGCCACGCCCTGATAGTCCGACACCAGCATCTTAGTTACCCGACTGCATGAGGAGAGGCGGGTTCCACAAGGCCTCAGAGAATGCTCACCGTGGGTGAGTTGCTCAGGACAGGCTGCATGGGAGAGAAGGAGCTGAGGTGACACTTGAATGACAGGGGCTGCATGGTGAGAGAGCTGGGAGTCTGGATTATTTATCAGGGACACAGAGCAGGCCAGCCTGGCCACCGCAGAGATCTAAGGGCGAGGCCCAGTGAGACACTAATGGGAAGTCCCGCAGGGGCCACACTGCAGCCTCGTGTGCCAGGCAAGAGGTCCAGACATTCCGTGGGCCCACAAGCTGCAAGGCAGCCATGGAAAGGGGGGCCATCGGCTGCACCTCATGTAAAATTGCCTCCTGCCTCTTGGCTTATCCACCATAGGCCTGACTGAGTATATGCAGGTTTCTCTAGGACCCCTGGAATCAAGCACTGGGTACCTAATAAAGACTCCACTGAAGACTATATTGCAAGGAGAGAATTTCAGTCACACCATTTGGCATGACACAGGCTTAAATAGTCAGGATTTTTCATTTCAGCCAACCACATTTGTTGACTAGGCTGTTTCACATGGAGAAGTTTTTCTTCCTTAAAATACTGTTTGATAGCTTTTAAGACCTAACTAACTGGCTTCTGAATCTCTTAAAGGATTTACTGTGCAGTAATTTTTCTTTCAAGTTGTATATAATTCAGTAATCCAGATGGCAGATAATATTCCAAAAGTGCCATGAAAAGGGGCAGGAACAGGTGTGTGGGGGGGGGGGTAGGTCAGGTTCACGGGGGATGCGTACAGAGTGGCTGGGACCGGCAGGTACTTTAAGTCCGCACTCCATGCATCACTGTGGGGAGGAAAGCGTAACTGAAGAGAAAATAAAAAGGAGATTTTAATTCAGAGGAAAGGCTAAGGAGATACTCTCGGCTCTGCCAAATACCTGCTTTCATATCAGACAGAGCAAAGTCAGGATCCCCAAAGTGGCAAGAACAGGTAGGACTAATGAATGTAAAATCAAAACAAATAGGAAGCTGGATACTGAAACAGATCATTAAAGGGTAAACGCCCCAGGCTTTGCGACTCTAAAGGACACCAGGCATATTTGAAAAAGAACTGATGGCGGTTTTACATATCCACCATGTATATGCCCCACGAAGGGACAAGGTTCTATCCATTATTTTTTTTTTTTTTTTTTTTTTTTTTTTTTATAGAGGCATACTTTATTTATTTGTTTGCTGGTTTGTTTGTTTGTTTTGTTTATACATGCACTGGGTACAGTCAGAAGCGCGGGAGGGTGAGAGAATTCACCAGAGCCAGAGCGGGGAGCAGAGCAGGCAGAAGGACCGAAGTACACTGCTGAGGGGAGCAGCGGGCGGCAGGAGAGGTCTGCACGCCATGTGGGACCCTCCTCTGGTGGCCAGGGAGCAGCCGGGGATCGAACCGGCGCCGCAGAGGCCGCGGGCAGCTTCGCAACCCAGCGCTCAACCGCTGCGCCACCGGGGAGGCCCGGTTCTATCCATTATAATACACAGAGCATACTCGGTCCCCTTGGCTTCAGATATGCAATCCTTGCCCTACCCATGACCTCCAAAGGCAGAGCAACTGGAAAGACTATGGAACAGCAGAGACTCAGAGTCACCCAGAAAACGCAAGCTGCTGGTGGGCGTGGCACACAGGGCACACGGAGAGGCAGGCCCACTGCACTAGCCACAGACTGGAAACCAGTGCTGCCTCGGTAAAGAGAGAGAAGGCAAAGTAATGGATGGGAGACAGGGAAGGACTGTCCTCAGACCTCCTACTTTCCTGGGGCCTCCCCGGTGGCGCAGGGGGTTAAGCACAATGAGTCAATCTGCAGCGCGATTTCGATCCCCGGCTGGCCGGGGCGAAACCCACATGGTGCAGCAGACCTCTCCTGTCTCGCCCGCTGCTCCCCTCAGCAGTGTCTTTCAGTCAGTCTGCCTGTTCTGCTCCCCACTCTGTCTCTGGTGACTCCTCTCACCCCTCAAACCTCTGGCCTGTTCCCCAGCTCTTGTATGCATAAATAAATGAAACTTTTAAAAAAAAAAAAAAAACAACAACTCCTACTTTCCTGTCTGGGCAACACTTAGAAATGTCAAGTGTAAGATATAAGAAATGGGCCCTATCTTCTAAAATAATTCTTCAACCTGAATAAAATTCCACAGCAGAACACAACCGAAAATTCTGAATGATGGGCTGCTAGTGAGTGTCACGGAACTGAAACACAGTTTTCCTCAAATGGCAGTCCGAAGTCTCCGTAGACCTGCAGAGGCACCTCACTGCCAAAAAGATTTTTTTCTCCCCATGTATTATAACTCAACATTGATTATGGAAAAAAAAAACAAAAAACCAGAAATGGAAACAAATGGAAGAAAAACTCACTAGCTCACAAACTCATGAATCTACAACCTGGGATTCATGAACGCAGCATCAGCCCCCTCGATGTAGAGATACAAACTTAATCCAAACACCACCTTCTCAGACTGCTGCCTGACCAGAGAGACCGTCCGCCTCGTTCTGGCTCCACGTCCTGCACTGCGGAGCTAAGTGGACCGGCTCTCGTCCATCGGATTTTCTCAAGTGGACACTAATCAGCTCCTTCTCCTCCACAGCACACTGCTGTCTCGCCGCCCTCCCCCTTATCATTAGGTGCTGCGGGTTTCCACCCGCTTCTTCCTGCTCCGCTGGCACAAGAGGCAGCAGCTGCCACCGCCCCCTCCAGATCTGCCTGTTACACCCGCCAAATGGCCTCTGATGTGATGCCTTCGATTATGGCGTCAATTATGGGCAGCAAGATGCACGTTTCCCCCCTAGTTTTTTTTGATTTATCTTGTTAGACACGAAGGATTTTGACATTTTAAAGTGAAAATGGCTTTCTGGAAACCTGTCATTCTTATTGCTTTGACTTTTAGGACCATCTCTTCCACTTCCTTCAGCATTTTTCTTTTTAAATGAACTGAAGCCATGGTTTAAATGTGGAGAGAGGTGGGGGAACTGAGGCCTGCCTTGTGGGCTGTAGCGATAGCTGGCGGGCAAGCCTGGCCCCTCTCCCTCCCCCGCTCATCCTCTGGCCTCCCTCACTTCCTCCGGACCCCAGATAAGCCATCACGCTGTGCTGCTGCCACCGCCACAGGAACAGATGATACAACAGCCACCAGCATCTCGGGAAGCCAGAGCAGCAGCTCCAGGCTGGAAACAATGAACAATGCAAGGACGCTCGCGCCTCAGGGGGGAAAAGGCTGGAGGCTCCTGGGGCAGCACGGGGCTGACACAGTAAGTCAGGAAGTGGGATAAAAACCAGAGCAAAGAGCAGTGTGATGCCGGGACAGCAGCACATTTGTGGCGAGTTCACTGTGTGCCAGACACAGGCTAACCAAGCCTTGCGTCCGGGTGCTTTTCCTCGACCATGTCCCACACTCGCCCTTCACTATGCCAAGAGTATCAAACAATCTCCTGGGCGACAGGTGATCTTTCTTTCCCCCTCCCCTTTTTTGGGGGTCAGAAAAGGTTAGGTGTCACCTTCATTCAACCTTATACTTATGTGGTGGCAACACTCGACAGTTTTTCATTGAAAATCCTATGCGAATTTTCTGAGCCTGACCTAGGCAAGGTTCTGGGCTGAGGTCAGCCAAACCAAGATGGTTAGCAGACAGGTGAGCCCCGGGAGGTGTTTATGGAAGGGCTCAGGTGGCTGAGCTGGAGAAGCAGCCAAGCAAGGGGAAGGGAGAGGGCGCCTTCCACGCCTCTTCTTTGAGTCAAATGGGTCATGAATAATTCAAAATTGTCTAGTGAAACTCTACAGAATAAAGGGCACAGACCAGCGCTCAGGGCTGGATACATTTTTTTAAATCTACTGGAAGAACTAATGAATGCAAAAAAATGCCTAAAACAAATAAAGGCTGCACATAACCTACCCTTAGGGTCTGCCTCTGTCTTTAAATCCACTCTTGGAGGAGAAGCTTGAAAGGGCAGTTGGGGAAATGCCAACGCACTTGAGACCCAGTTGAGTGCAGTTCAGTCAGAAAGAAGTGACGTCCTTCCCAGGGGACAGAGGGGGCCTCGTGTCCACTCATAGACACGAACCACCATCTCCCCTCCCCTGGCCTGTTCATTCTGAATCCATGACACTGTCTTTCACCAGGGCCAGTGTCTGTAACTATTTAATCTTCTTAAGAACAATTATCAGAAAAGTTAACATGGATGAGGTATTCCAACATTCAAATCTAGAAGTGGTAAGTTGGAAATTGTTCAAAGGGGAACACACTTTATATTCAATACTATGTCTTGCCAATATTGCGATCCTGGTTGTGATGCTTTGAACTGAAAGGTTACACACGCTCACACGCTCCCGGGGGTTACCCACCCTAAAATCACCTCCAGAACTGTGTACAGTAAAAAGAAAGACACCCGCCTGAAAGGATAAAGGTTAGCAGAAAAGCAAACCACCAAAAATGGCTAATCTTAGGAGTAAGTGCAGAAGGCAAAAGAAAGAGGTCCAAGATTTTTAAGAACTGTAGAAAACTCAGTTGAACGCTCCCTGTTTTATATTTGCTTGACAAAGAGTTATACTGACTGCTCACCTATATACAAAAAAATCACTTTTCAAATGTGTAAATATACTACTCAATACAGTAGAAGAAATAGCTGCCCTTAAGGAATAAGGGGTTCCAGAAAAGGAACCCCTCCCATTTTGAGTTCTGCCCAAACGCAGCAGAAACACATTTCAGAATCAAACCAGAGGAAACCCAGAAGACATGCCTGAATGGTCAGGAAACACTCCATACCTCCTAAAAATTTCTTACCATTTTTTCCTCCTTGGCAGGTAGACTTCGAAGAAAAAAGCAGAGAGGGGCAAAAAGAATATCAATTATTCCAATGATTGTCATGAGCCACGGGAATCCAATTGCCTTTGCGATTGCTCCACCCGCAGAAGGACCTGCCGGGAAACAGACTCAGCCAAAGCTCTGCCAGGGGTCTTGCAGACAGAAAGAGGCAAAGGTAACAATAATGTTCAGGGGCACCCGTCCCTGCTGGGCGATGGCAGGCGGCACTTACCTATAGCATAGCCCATACAGAAGGCCACGTCGGCGATGGCGTACACGCTCCCGTACACCGACACGTGCCGCAGGTCCACCAGGTGGCCCATGATGGGCATCATGGACGAGTCCACCATGCCTGCGGACAGTCGGGCACAGTCTATAGAAAACTGGCATGAACCGACAATGGGCTTCATGTCAGGACCATGGCCCAACCTCACCACCCAGCTGGCTCTTCACTGCCACTTGCAAGTCTTGAGGCAGCCGCCCCACGGCACCTCTCACAAAGGACAGGTGGCAGAGAGCAGCTGGCCTGAACCCAGGTCACTGCCTGACGCTACCTGCCTCGCCCGGGCCCTCGGCTCAGTGGCCTGAATTCCGGGTGAGGCCTCAGTCCTCTTGGCACCCCACACGCTTGCCCAGTCTCTTCCCCAGCCTCACTGGGGCCTCCCACAAGAACAGTGAGAAATAAAGGTGGAAGGTGCCAGGGAGGAGCAGTGGGTTCCAGACCTGAAGGCGTCAGGGGGACCACCTGGCCCTGCACAGGAATCTAAAATGCAAAGAAGTTTGCTCATGACCACCACCACCACCTAGACCTGTCCTGGAATCTCCAGCCCCTGGGATATTTTGGAGGGGGCTGGATCAAGAGCGAGCACGTGTGTTCAGTCCTGGATTCCAATCCCTGGCCAGGTGAGCAGGGCCACGCAGTAGCTCTAGGAAGATTTCTCGCCTATAAAATGGGGTTTCCCATCTGTAAAATGGGGCTGTGCATGACTGGCTAAAATGAGACCGTTTCTGTGAACACACTCAGCAGAGGACTCAGTATTAGCGCCCCCACCTCGCAGGTGTCAGAGGCAGGTAGACGAGGGAAACGCCTCTCATTAGAGTAGCATTTGCTGCTTCTTTAATATGTGTGAGGTGCTGGGGATACAGGTGAGCAGACCAACATCTGAGTTGGATGAGTTTAAACAGAAATTGAAAAATGAATTTGGATTGTGACTGATGCCACGAAGATGCTGCAGGACAACACAGACCCTGGGGGTTGTGACCTGCATAGGGTCGGCAAGGACTGCTCCTTCTGCTTTCCCACTCACAGGTGAAAGTCCTGCCCTTATCCTACGGCTGAACGAGCATTTGCTTTTGCCATGATATTATTAATGCATATTATTAATATGGACCTGCACGTTATTAATAAGGGGGAAAAGTATGCAAGGGTCTATCCCAAATGTTAACAAAATTTGTCCTAACATTATTGTTCTTCCCTGAACAAACACTCATCTCCTCTGCCCAGGAAGACTCCCAGGTCACCAGCCACCATTTCTGAACCAAACCTCAAGTCTTTGTAGTCTGGCCTCAAACAGAAGGTCTGTTCACAGATCTGAGACCAAACAAATGCGTTCCGAGGGAGGGATTCGCTTGTTTGCCCAAAGCACAGTGCAGTATCTGTTTGCTTCTGTAAATATCAGACTTTCAGAAGGGCTGGTTTTCAGGAAATAAATGACTAGCATGTGGAAGCAGGCAGCTTTCTGAGGGTGACGTGCAGGCTGTACTTGAGCTCAGCTGCCCACAGCTCCTCTCAGGCTTCTGGAAATGTCGGGGTGAGTAACTCCCATAAGAGGAGATCTTGCTTTAGGGATGAGGAAAACCAAGTCCTCCCCTCGGGCACAGGCTTGTGCGACTTACCGATCGCAAAACCAACTCCAAAGTTGGGAGCAACGAGGCCATAAATGTTTTTTGCAAAAGGAATCTGTAAGAGGAAACAAGCGTCACCCTAAAATAAAACAACATGAATTCTAAAGCGCCTTGGAAAGTCTTACAAGTATATGATCTCTGGTCTGCTGTGTGTTCCCTTCTGAGAGAACAGGAGGAGGCAGAATGGGGCTTGGGGAGAACTGAACCCCCAAATCTCTACAAGTCGAAGCAGAAACAGGTTTTGTTTTGTCAAACCACAAAAAAAAAAAAAACCTAGTTGCAGGTGAAAGTCCAGTCAGGTCCATGCTCCGTTTCTGACAAGAACAAGAAGGCCTCCCTGGGGGTAGACACTGACCAGGAGGAGGAAACGCTTTTGATTCTAGAAAAGCACCGTGTCGTTATTTCGGGCTAGTCGCCGTAAGTGTTTAAGATGTAATAGTTAAGATGTGGGAAGGAGAGTGAAAAGTAAACATATAAACTATCTTTAAAAACTTCCAATTAAATAAAATAAAATGCACCCCTCGGACAGTCCGTTCCAAAAACGTTTAAGATGATTGTTTAAAGAGAAGAAAAGGAAAATTCTTAGTAAAAATAAATACAAACAAATTTCAAAGGACTGTAGACTATTTCTTGGTAATTCCTGCCCTAAGCAAAAGTTGATTCATGGTTTGTTTCCACTTGTCAAACTGTCCTCTTTTACTCACACATAAAATGCTGATTCCGACGATGACCAGCCCCAGAAGTGCACAAAGCCACCTGTCAAAAAACAAAAAGCACATTGGGGTCCCCTTGGTGGAGCAGGGGTTAAGTCTCAACGCTATCAATCTATCACCAGCCACTGCGGCACGAGTTCAATCCCCGGCCAGGGAGCAACCCACGTGGAGCAGCAGACCTCTCCTGTCTCCCCGCTGCTCCCCTCAGCAGTGTGTTTCAGTGGACCCACCTGTTCTGCTCCCCCACTCCGTCTCTGGTGAATCCTTGCAACCCCCTAGCACCTCTGACCTACACTCCAGTTCTCGTATGCACAAATAAATAAAAATAAATCTTTAAAAAAAAAAAAAAGCACTATCTGTAGATAACTTTTAGAGAAATAAAATAATTCCCCCCCATTCCAAATTTCCACTGGAAATCAAGACAAGCCCTTCTCACAGCTAAGGCAGACACACTTGGAATTTTTTTAACTGCCCGTCTCCACGCATGGAGGCGCTCGGCTGTCATCTCATCTTACCTCCCCATTTTGTGTGCCAGTGTCCCAAAAATATTGGTTCCAATGAGATAAGAGATACTAGCTGGCAAGAAAGCAATGCCTGTGAATTTATGAAAAGGACACCATATCAGTACTGATATCAGGCAAATGTTAGAAAAACTAATAATTGTCAGACACCACCGCGTTGATTAGAGCCGAGAAACGACACCCTGGGCCAGCACCCGCGCAGCTAATATCCGGTGGCCAGTCCTGCCCCCGGGGCTGGTCCATCCCCACGAAGCTGCTGCGACACTCCAGAAATGAAATTCATTTCTCTATCAACGGCTTCATCTCGCCCCCAGCTCTGGCCGAGAGTGAGCTTCCCACACGGGGCGACAGCAGCAGCGCCCAGCTCCCTGGCCGGGCAACTGGCCGCTGGCCCCTGTGCCTGCCCTGCTGCTTTGTTATTTGAATGACAGATGAGACAGGGGCGTTGGCAAAATCAGGGAACATGAAGCAGCAAGAAAAAAGTTAAGACGACCCTGAGGAGCCTTTCCCAATGGGTTACTATCCCACAAGCGTTCGTTTATAAACGCCATTGCGTGTGCACGGGCCTTTGTTTTTCCAAAAACCAAATGGCATCATACCTACCAGCCTCCATCCTCCTTTGCCAATCAGCTCATGCACACCTTTCCACGACAACAAAATAATCCATGTCTCCATGGTCATTTCTGGCGGCCATGTCCTAAGTGCCCGGCAGTTTCCAGTGCAAGGTTGCAGGTTCGCCGGGACAGGGACCTTGCATGCCTGGGCTCGGTGGGCCCCTGAGCTGACCTCCTGCTGCTGGCGTTGAGCCCTCTGCGTTGAGCAGAAAGCCACTCAGTCTCGCAGGCTCGGCGGCCAGGGGTCTGTCCACATCGGCTCTCTGGTCCCCACCCTTGGCAAGGACAAGACAATCTCTTTTCCAAAGACAGTTCATTAACGTGTTTTTTTTCTTGAAGTCACATATACCAGATTTGATTCTAACCCTGGCCCACAGACGGTAAGTGGCTTTATTCTCAATCATGCAGGTGCATGAACTTGCTACCCATGGTAGATACTAGACGGTCAGTGTGTGCCCGCGGCGCTCCAGATGCCTGGGACCAAGGCCCTTCTAGTCCAGACAGAGACAGACACACCGCAGACGAGCCTGCCCTGCCTCTTCCAGGAGGCCCTCGCGCCTCCTCCCAGCCCCCACCCCAGGCCTAGACGCATCCTCCCCTCCCCAGGGCTCCAGAAAGGCTGAGCCTCGGGCACAGGACACACTTCCACGTGACTGTTTCCAGGAGCGAACCCAAAACCAAGTCATCCCAGACTTGGTGATCTGGGCAGTAACAAGAAGAGCAACCTCATTTCATGTTCCAGGAAACCATTTCCGTCACTCTGAGCCACATACCCGGGTCGGGTAATTGTCGGGCGTATGAGGCTCGGCAAACGCTGCTGACGGCCTGTGCCCGGCCCTGTGCCAGCTGCAGCAAAGGCAGTGCCCACAACGTGGCCCTGATCACAGAAGCTTTATCGAAGGAAGGACTCGGTGATGCCTGGCCCTTGCCATGGCGTCACGAGGGACGTGACAGAGGCACCAGCCTGGTGCTCAGAGGACCCAGCGCCGGCAGGCGCCCCAGAGCAGCGGCGTGGAAACCTGACCTTGCTGGCTGTGCCGAGAGAAGCTAGTCTAGACAGCCTGATTCAGGACGAGCGCCCAGGGGGACAAGGGAGGCACGAGCGGTGCCAGCCAAGTACAGGAGAGAAGGGGCAGCAGCGGTAGCCAGACAAAGACCCCCCGACATTCAGCCTCAGAGAAACAAAAGGAAAACAGAGGGGGCTGTTAAGCAGCTGCTGCCACCCTCTCCAGACACTGGCTTCCCTGGAGGATTGAGTCCCAGATCACAAGATCTGGTTTTCTTAGTTGAAATCACCTCATTTTTAAATGTTGGCAATTGAGTTTTCAAAACATTAAGCCCATGTCGGCCATTGTTGTACCAAAGGGGTGATGAGCTTTGCTAGGAGACGCGGGGCCTGGAGTCCATGACCTTCCAGACAGCCCCGCCCCACCCCCACGCCAGCTCCTAGTGGGAGCCCGGGCTCCTCACATGCCGCCTTCCCCATCTCTGGTCTTGGTTTGTGGTTTGGGGCCGAGATAAGACGGCTTGGACCTCCTCCCCGCACCAGTGAGACGGCACCCCACCATGACCTGGCCTCCCAGGTGTAGGGTAAGGTAAAAGGTATCAGGCTTTTCTGCCCTCTCGCCATCAGGATAGATGAGGGAACCCTGTGATCCTGAATGCATGCCTGATGGCGGCACCTGAAGTGGGGACACCTGCGCTAAGACTGTGCCTTTAAGGGCGGCGTCACGGGGACGCCAGGAGAAGCTGAAAGAGAAGCCGAGAGAGAAGTAGCAGAAGCCGAGAGAGAAGCATAGAAGGCCGGAGAGCCCAGATAGAGTAAAGACTTGCTGGGGGCTGGGAGACCTGCCAGCCTCCCGGCCCCCCAGCACCCCTGCCTGCCATATGTCTGGTGAACCCCAATAAAAGACCTGCAAAAAGCCACTAAGGACTCTGATCCCTCCTTTACCCAGTCTGCATGGGATCAGAGAACCTGCACTGTGGTCATTCCTGCCACTACACTAGGTCAAATGCCAAGGGGCTCTGGGGGTGTCAGGGTCCCGAGGTCAACACTCCACACAAGAGCAAGTAATTTATCTTGAAACATGGTGCCCAGAACTGACCCGGCCCAGCACTGTGATGGGCACGCGGCTCTCAGGCAGGGATGGGATGAGTGAGCCTGTGGGCGGCCCCCTCATCACTTCCCTACCCTAGGCTGGCCCTCGCCTGGGCCGGCAGCTCCAGCCCTCGCCCGCCCTGGTCCTCTTGAGTGCACAGTCCTGAGCGCCCACCAGGCCCCCCACGCCATGACAGCGCATCTGCAACCCTGGCTGGGTCCACGTCCTCCCCACCACCCTCTGCACCCCAGGACTGCACCCCATTCCTTCAGGCCTTCGTTTCTGCCTGTGGAGTGAAATCCTTTTGGAATCTGACTCGCTGGCCAACTTAATCCCTCCCCAATTTGCACCACCTGCAAACGCAACAGAACTCATTCCAGGCCTTTCTCCAGCTCACTGGGAAAGTATTAACTGGGGCTGTTGTACAAAAGTGCCCAGGATGAGACTCGAACCTTCACAAAGCCCAGGGTTAGTGCAGGGTAAATAAAATTAAATTAGGCCTTTTTACGCCCTTCTGCCACTCGTCTCTACGGCTACCATCTGCGGCCTCGATTGTGTTAAGCAGAAGGCCCTTGGGGGCGTGAGTGTGGACACCTGGGCCCAAACAGCAGGGGCGTGTGCGCGGGTAAACAGGAGGGAGGGTGGCGGCAGGACGAGGAGGGGAGGCTGACTCTGAGGCGAGACCAAGAGATGAACACCAGAGAGAAGGCCAAAGAGAGCCCGGGGAAAGCTCAAAGTTTCCTTGGGGGACAGGGGGTGCACTGCAGGGAACCAGTGCGGGGGGGGGAGGAGGTCCGAGCCAGAAGTCATCCAGGGCTTCGCAGCAGCCAGAGCGGGTGGGGGTCCCGGTGGGCCCGCCCAAGGGAGGGTCAGGGGGCCAAGGCCTCACACCCCGGACCCACGGAAAGTCGGCAGTAACCACCGTGTCTGCTGCGACCCAGCCAGGCTGGCACAGGACAGGCCGAAGGTCACGGCTGACTGGGGGCGCAGCTGAATGGACCCCTTTCCCCACCCCACATCTCATGAGAGACAAACGGGCTGGCAAAGCCAAGAGGAAGTCTGGCTTCGGCCCTTTCCGCGCCTGCTGCGCAGAGCCCAAGCTTCTGGAGGGGTCTTTGCCTCACTGCGCACTCTGGGGCCCTGAGCCTCGGTGTCAGGGAGAGGACATTTGACCCAGGACCTGAGAGAGAGAGAGAAATGACTCCCTCTTCACCAACCCCAGTGCAGGGCCAGCCCCAAGGGGCAACACGGGCTCTGCAGGCAGCTGGCAAGGAGCCTTCTGGGCTCTAGAGGGGCTGCCCTCTTTACCACCCCCAAAAGTCATGGCCCCAAGCCCCACATTTGCCAGAGCAGTCAAGCATCGCCAGGCAGTGCGGAGGATGGCTCTGCCTGACGCCAGGTCTTAGGCTCTTTCTCCAGAACGGATGGGGGAAGGGAGGTGGAAGGGCTTCCCTTGCACACAAGGCTCTGAACAAGGGACCCCAGTGCCGGCCCCCGGCCCCCGACCTGCACGTGCTCTCCTAAGGTTCCCAGGGCCCTGGGGGCTCCCGGAGAGCGGCCCCATCTCAGGCGGGGTGTTTCCTCTCCCACTGGTCTGGACCTGGGCTCCTCTTGAAAAGCCCCCGTCCACCCCGGGGCGAGGAGGGCTGCTTCCCGGGGGACACGTGCGGAGCTGGCGGGCAGCACGGGGGCGGCGACAAGCCCCGCAGGACCGTCTCCTGACGAAACCCAGGCGCCTGGGCCTGCTGTCTCACTGGTGGCCCGGACTCTCTGACCGGCTGTGTTTCAAGCCCTGGGCTGTGTCTGCAGAGGAAGAGGGCAGAGCAGCTAAGTGCCCTGCTCAGCCAGGACGCGCTCAATTAGGGCGGTGAGTGGGTTAAGTGGCGACATCAGACACACCAGAGACGCAGCTCAGCCCCGGAGCACGTACAGAGCCGGCTCTGGACACAGGGTCACGGCACCTCCCGGAAGAGCCTGGAGGCCAAATCACCACCAGGACCAGAGGGAAGACCCGGCAGCCGGGCCGGGTTAGCCGTGGGCATAAGAACAAGGCATGAAGAATGTCTCCGTCTTTTGCAAAACTGTTCACCAACTCGGGGTTAGTAAAAGCCCACCCCTGTGCAGAAAGGCTGGTCTTTTGTAGGGGGGTTGAGGGCCTTGGGGTTTCTGCTGCTGCCCTAAATGCCAGGAAGCTCAGAGTTAAGTTTTCTGGCAAAGAACTAGTCTTAGTTCAGCAACAAGAATCTCTGCTCCTTGGCTGGATGACTCCTCTTGCTTGGGGCTTGTTTTGGCTTTGGGAACTTCAACCACCATAAAAATCACCCTGATAAAAGGCACAGTTGAGGGGTTTTCAGTCTGTCCGGGGGGTTGTATACCATTCCCACTACTGAGCTCCCGAATATCTTCACCACACCCACTGGCCTCTCTCCCCATCTCGCCCCAGTCATGTCAGGCTTTTTAATAAAGGATTATTTGATGCAAAAACACAGCAATTCAAACCGGAACCAGAGGGCATGGTCCTCGGGCCAAGCTAACTGGTTGAGGAAGAGGGACAGGCCTGACCAGGGCCAGAATCCAGCAAGATCCCAAACAGAGGGAACAGAGGGCCGGGGCGGCGGGGAGAGAGCACAAGAAGGCCTAGTTCAGAACCCAGACTCTCTCCATCAACAATGACGAGTGAGTGAAAGAATTAGGAAAAGAAAATACGTCTCTAGGCAGGATAACCAATAAAATCTTTGAGGGTGTGTGACAATGGAATACTACTCCGCTATTATTAAAAACAAGATGAACTCTGGCCATTTGCAACAACGCGGAGGGAACTGGAGCGGAGGATGCAGAGTGAAATAACTCAGAAGGAGAAAGAAAATATCAGATGATTTCACTCAACTAGGGAATATAAAGAAATAAAGGGACAGACAAAACTATGCCAGGGCCAGCCCTAGAGATCTGGGGTGGAACCCAGGCTCCCAGACAGGGAGGGTGGGGTGTGGCGTCAAGGGGAGAGTGGGGGAGCACTGGTTTGTGATCAACACTAGGGGGGCCTGGGTGGGGGCTCTGGTATAGTAACATATATATGAAGAGAAATGAACCTCCACCCCTAAACCACATACGGCATTGTAAAGCAACGCTACTGCCATCAAATAATTTTTAAAAAATAAAAATGAAAAAACTAGGGGGTGTTTGTGCAGGGACTCTCCTTCCAGATGTTAAACAGTTTTCTAAAGCTGCAGGAAGTAAATAGGAGGGTAGAAACACAGGCGTACAAGCGGACCAGGGGGCCAGGAAATTCCAGAAAAAGACCCAGGAACATACAGTTATTTTGAGCATGACAAAGACGAGAAAATCTAATGGAGCATTATGGGGAATACCACTGCTGGGGCAACGGGCCGGCCAGGGGATAGCAGTACCACCAGATCCCTATCACGCTTAGGGCAACATTAATTCTGTGTAAATCCAAGATTTTAATGTAAAAAACAAACTACACACCTATTCAAGGAAAACATGGGTGAATAAAAAAAAACCTTAGCTGCGCAAGACCCTTTGAACTTGATATGAAATGCTGGTGGTGAAAGGGGAAGACAACTAAGTCATTAAGGATATTTAAATGTTCTGAGTAATTAAAAAAAAAAAAGCCATCCATCAAGTCTCAAGACAGACCACAAAGGCAGGGCAGCATTTGTGAAATA
This sequence comes from Talpa occidentalis, assembly GCF_014898055.3. Taxonomy (NCBI): domain Eukaryota; kingdom Metazoa; phylum Chordata; class Mammalia; order Eulipotyphla; family Talpidae; genus Talpa; species Talpa occidentalis. The sequence continues at coordinate 8,860,559 of NW_023605194.1, forward strand.
TCTGATGCAGAAGTATTATCTTAATATACAAAGAACTCTTAGAATCAACAAGAAACAACCCATTTCAAAGAAAAACAACGGATGTCAATAAAAAATTTATCAACGTTTTCAATAAATATGAAGTTTTTAAGATATTTGCCTCCTCAATCTATGTGCTTTGATTTTTTATAAGCATTATTTTACAATTTAAAAAATACTTTAAAAAATTCCTCCTTTTAAAACCTGTTTGTTGTTAGGTCTCTTCCATATAAATTCTGTTAGTGTGCAGACATTGAATATAACTAGTCCGTCTCAGAGGCTTGGGGAGAGGCCAGATGTATTTTTTCTTTGTCATCCCTGCCCAGAGTGGATGCCTCCGTAGTAATTCTGCATTCACTGGGGGTGCTACAAAAACTGGAGCCCAAAATGAGACCCCAAAGCTCATTGCTGCCCTGAGCACTTGCCCCACTGAGTGTCAAACAGAAACAATCACTTTATCATCTACACAAGCAGCTCAACAGAGTTACCGGGAGGGGCCCCACCTGGGGAGGGAAATTTGAGAACCAAAGAGCCCGCCCCAGCCTTACCCAGCTGCCACTTCCGGGAGCACATGGTCTCCATCATCCAGATGGGCAGGGCCGGCTCCAGCATGGCGATCCCCATGTTTGCAAAGCAGATGGCCCCTTGAGAGGAACAGGAGGTCAGTGTGCTTCGGGGTCTCAAGTATCCCCTACCATTTCCAAACAACTCAACCCCTGGGGCTCAGAGCGAGCACAATCAGCTCAGATACCCACAAATTCTATCTACTTTTGTTAAGAAAAGAAAAACAGCTGGAGGAGCCAGTAAGGCTCACTGTTGTCTTTTTGTTGTTGCTATTAACAGGTCGGATCCCAGAGTCATAAAGTTTGAAACGAGAGGGAGCCTGAGAAAACCTTTGGCCCACGTATTAAGGAAGAACGAGGGTTCAACTCATTCCTGAGCCTTCTGCTCAGGGCCGCCCCTCCTGCCCCAGGCAGCCGAGGCTCCTGCACCAGCCCAGGTACTTGCAATGCCGCCTGCAAACCCAGCGCCCCCAGTACGGGTGCTGCTGTGAAGGGATTTCTTTTTTAAAATCAACTGTCCATCTTGGGTATCTGTGCAAACAGCTGCTGTCATCCAGGCCAGAGACACACACAGCCGCCCCCAGTGTTCCGGGGGCTTCCTGGGCCACAGCCCCCCCGAACCGAACCTCTAGCTGGCTGGAATCCCAGCAGGATTCCAAAACCCAGCGCTGCCGTCACGGTCAGGTCTCACATAATGAAGTTTTTTCAACCTCTGTGACACAGGCAGAACGAAGAAAGGATGTTGACATGACTGGGCCCCCGGCCCGCCTGTTCCGCCGCCTCTGTTCTCACACGCCAGGGCGCGGCAGACCCGCCGGAGACACAGAGTGAGGCGCGGGCCGCTGCCGGGAAGGTCAGGGCCCGAGACACACAGTGGACAAGCTCAGCCCCAAATGCAGCCCTGTGGCCGGGATCGCCACGCCCCAGACAACTTTGCCCCCAAGGAGACACAAGAAAGGCACCCCGGCCGAGACTCAGAACTCGATGGCGGGAAAGCCACGTCTTGGGACGTAAAACCTTTTCGTCTTTTATGTTTTTCTGTAGCCGGTTTCCAGCAGCAAAAGGAAAAGCGGTCGGCGCCATCCACCCCCAAGTCCCACGACTTTGCCTGACCTTGAGGCAGCAGAACAGGGCGGGCGTGGGAGGGGCCCCACCTGCCGCGATGAGGATGTAGGGGTCCCTCAGCAGCGTGGTGATCGGGGTTCCCTTCTGGCTCTGTCAAGGGAAACAGGGGTGAGGAGGCTGGAGGGGGCACCACCTGCCCCCCTTTTCCGGCAGCTCACCTCCGGCTGCACCTGGGACGGCTGGAGCACGAAGAGCTGGATGGCTGCGAGAGAGGACAGCGTGGCCTGAGCACCTGCCGCCCCGGTGCCCAGGCCGGTCCCGGGCCGCGGACCCCGCGTGCTCACTCACCCCCATCCAAGAGCACCAGGACGGCCAGCACCAGGAACGGAGCCGTCTTCCCCACGAACTCGTAAAGCACACTGCCAAAGGGGGGGCCCACTGAGGGAAGAGAAGGAGGGGCCGGGCCTGTAGGGGTGCCCCCCACCAGAACCACCCAGTGGTTTCTTGCCTTTCTCTACATGGACCCAAAGGCATAGGGGGTGGCCCCCCACTTGCTCCACAGTCATGTGAAGTGGCCTGGCCACTTCCTTCAGGTTTGCACCTCGGATGTAGGCACCGATCTATTAGCATCACCCCAAAAGCAAAGCCCAGAAAGCAGCAGGGTCAGGACTGGGAAGGGCTCTGAGGGCTCGCTCCCCGCAACAGCACTTCGGGACCCGGGGCCAGCACGTGTGGGCACAGAACCCACACAGCAAGGCCCAAGCGCCTCTCCGGGCCCAAGGTGCTGGCCAGGGAGGTGGGAGGCAGGGACAGAGGACAGGAAGGTCCTCTGCAGTCACAGCTCAGAGAATGTTCCAGAGGAAAGGATCTCGGCAAATCCAAAGCTTGTTCAAGTTTTGGTCTCGCATCTGGGCCAGGAGGTCTGGGGTTTCTTTGCTCAAGGTTACCCAGCAAGGTAGGGGGAGGAGGAAGGGCACCCGGGGTCCTCCCAGGTCAGGACCCTTCCCTCCAGCTTCCTAAGACTCCATGAAAGTGGGGAACAAAGACGGGGCAGCATGGGCCCGTCAGCATGGCCGTGGCCTCTCTGTCTGGCCAGGTGGGGCCCCTCCAGTCTCCTCCACAGTGGTCCTCACCCACCTAAGACCCCCATGGCCAGGCCTCCCAGGGCGATCCCCATGGCGTTGCCTCTCTCCTTGTCGTCCGTGTACACGCTGGCAAGCATGCCCAAGCCTAGGGAGGAAAAGAAAGTCAGGAGCCAAGCTCTGGAAGCATCAGAGAATCACAATCCAGGACTCACCTTCCCGGCCCAGCCACGATCTTTGCGAACCTGCCAGATTCAGGAAGAACACGCAGCATCCAAGGAGGCAGTGGATGCGTCCTCCGGCAGCCGCGTCCCACCCCAGCCCCCCGGGGGGCCGGCCCTGGCCAGGGCCACGCTGGCAGTGCCCGGCACACCCAGCCCCTGGGTCACTGGCTGGCTGGGGCCTCCAGACCTACCAGCCACGGAGGAGCAGGAGGACCCGATGCCCTGCAGCGACCTGGCGATGAGCAGGAGGGCGTAGCTGCTGGAGAAGGCGAACACTGCGGGGAGAGCAGCCCCTGAGGCTGCGCCGAGTCCTCCGGGGCGGCCCCTTCCCAAGCCCCCCTTAACCGATGCCAGGTTTCCACGTGAACTGCACGCCCCCGCCCCAAGGGCATCTTCTGATTCCGGCCGTCAAGCCCGCCCGTGACCCCCCACTCCAAGGCGAACATCGGACACTTACTGATGGTGGAGACGAACATGATGCAGAAGCCCGCGAACATGGGGATGGGGTAGCCGATTCTGCAAGACAGAAGCAAGAGAATCTCTGCTTACCCGGGGCTTCATGCTGAGGCCGCCCCCCGCCCCTGGGATCAGGCGAGTAGGAGGCTGCCCCGCCGGTCTCGAGGCGCGCTCAGGGGGCGCTTCCTTCCTGGCCCTCGCGTCTGGCCGTCCAGGAAACTGAATGCACGTGGACCACCACACCAAACAGAAATTTTTCTGGCATAAACATGAAGACCACATTGGCAAGTACCCCAGAACCACGCCCAGCACCCCCGGCCGGGTTCACATCGTTTCTTCTCATCTTTAATTAATCTTGGCTAGAATATCCCCAAAGGGATAGCTGCAATCAAATGACTCCAGTAAAAGGTCATCAGGTGATGCAATGGACAGCAGAGGCATGGCCTCTGAGGGCATCAGGCAGCAAGGAGGCTTCAGTCTGTCTTCATGCCCACCCAGACGTGGCCACTCTACACAAACAGGCCTGGTTTTCTGTGCAAAAACCCAATATCCCAGTTGCTGTGTAAAAAAAACCTTCTGTCCATGGCTCTGCCACCAGGCCCATGGGTGGGGGGTACTGTCGGTGAGGGGAGACCCGGCCTGCCAGTACCAGACCCCTGGCTGGACCCCATCCTGCCACTTAACCCAGGCAAGTCTCCCCCCAGCACCACAGAGACCACCTCCACCTGCCAGAACTGGGGTGAGCAGAAATGAGACGCGGCTGATGCAGAGCTCCCAGGAGACCTGACACATGGCAGGGAGGGTGCCCTTCCCCTGCCTCCCCCTTCTTTCCACTGTTTCTGTGAACTAAGTGGGCAGTTTGGTCCCTGAAGAGGGGGCTGTGAGGGTGGGGGTGGTTCCTGCACCCCTGCCCTGAGAGGAGGGCCAAAGCTGAGCCTGTGCCCTCCGGGAGGGCTGCATCAGCCCAGGGCATCCCAAGCGTGCCCAGGTCTCCTCCCTTGAGTCCTGGACCATCAGGGTGGTGGCAAGGAAGCAAAAGAGCCCACGAAGGCAGCAGGACAGTGCATCCGAGCACAGCACTCGGCCTGAAGGCTCTTGTGGTCAGGCTTGCCTGAGCGTTGTCATGGCAACGCCTGCACTTAAAGGTCACCCTCAGTTCTCTGAGCATGCACACCCCTCAGCTCAGTGCTTGAGAAAGGCAGTCAACCACCTCCCCATTTTACAGATGAGGAAACTGAGGCACAAAAAGTGGCCTATATTATGTCCTAGGGCTAATTTCACTGGAGGCCTTTCTGTCCAGGTTAGGGCTTGTCCCTGCAAATTTTACCAGCCCACCAGGTAGTCAAAGGGCACTAGAAGCTTTCAGGCGGTTCAACCAGAACCTTTCCAAAAGTTCTCCCGGTCATGCTCCTATTTTTATTTTGAACTACATCATGTGCATTCAGAGAACAAATACTAAAGATAAAAGCAGCATCTCCCAGTCGCAGACTTCCAGGCAGACCCCCTCTGTAAACCCAGGCAAAGACTCACTGGTGGGGACCTGGGGTGAGGCTGTAACTCACAAAGGGGGCTTGAAGCCCGTCGGGTGAACCAAGAGAGATACTGGGGATGCTCTTGTCTCCACGCCCCTGCGGCTGCCTCTCTGTGCTCCTTATTCTCGTAGACACAAGAGGCCCATGCACGGCGCGGTCCTGCACGGCGCCAGGCCTGCTGAACAAGGAACCCTCCAGCTGCTCGGGGGCAGCTCATTGTTCTCAGCAACTTTTGCAGATGGAGATGGGGCAGCTCCCCCACGGGCGTGGAACAAACCGAGAACAGTGGGCAGCCCTGGACTCCACTGTTTCCTTCTCCTTGGACACAAGTGCCTGACACTTTCCAGAGGCCCAGCACTGACTGGGTGCTCAGTGGAACATGCAGGCAGCCCTCACCCTCCTCTGGCTCTGACCACACACCCCAGAAGGTGGGTGGTCCACCAGGTCACTGAGTGGTGGGCAGGTCGCCCGTGTCCTAGTCTCCCCATAATGTCACACACGGATGGAAACTCAGCTGACATCCGTCACAAATGCCGACCGCGGCCACTGCCTCAGCCGATGCCACCGCGGTGGAGGTTTTGCTCAGAAGAGCTAGATCTGATGTGGCGACCTGCTAACGGAACAGCCACCACCCAGGCCTGTGAGTCATGCAGCCCACGGTCAGCCCCCCTGCTAGCGCCTCAGGGAGCCGTTAATTCAACTGGAACAAGAGTCAAAGTCATATATTGAATTCCTAGAAAAACGTACAAAGCGGAAAAGCCTCTTGTGGCCCTGAATCTCCCCTGACCATCACACGCTCTCTCTAAAGCTAGCAACTAGCTTATCTTTGTCTTCGGCCTGATGCCAGCTCCATCCGCAGGCGTGCTAAGATGGGGTCCCCTGTGCCACGGTCAGTGACAAAAGCGAGGACACAGAGGGGGAGCCCCTCGGGGTACAAACTACCAGCAGACGAGACGAGAGGTGACGGCCCCCTCTTCCATGATCTCAACATGCTCCTAAAAGGTGGCGCAGTAAATGAGTCTCAGGCAATAGAAAATTTCACACGAGCTAGGGTCCCCACATGTTACCCCTATTCCCTGGTGCTCAGGTAGGGGCTTTGCCCCCATGAGAAATGCCCAGTTCCATTGCCAGCTTCTTCTTCTGTTCCAGAAGCCAACCTCCTCACATCAGATCTAGCATGCTAACGACCTCGAGGACGGGAGGACCCTTTCCAGAAGAGCTGGTTTCCCTGTCTGCAGAGATGCTGAAAAGGTCACTGCTTATTCCTGCAAAGCCTACTGCAAACCCACAGGCAGAAGCTGGAGGGAAAAAAAAACCGCCACAGTAGATTTCGTAGAGATTTCATGCCCTCTGGCTTCCTCCTGGCCGTTCAGATGTTAGCTAAGATTCTGAGGCAAAAATAACTGGCTTTCAAATATACTAGGTAACTATGGAAATAAATTAAGCCACTGATGCTGCTTGAGAAAAAGCAGACCACTGAGACAATGACAAGACGAGGAGGAAGCCACCGGCACCCGACTTAACCCTTCCTTGGCTGCCGCTCGCTGAAAGGAGCTTCTGGGTCTAAAGATGCCACCCTGTGTCCGCCTCAGGTGAGGTCAGTGAAGCCCGTGATGCACGTTCTTAGCAACCTGGCTCATGGCAGAGAAGGCAGAGGTGGGGCCACGGTGCTGAGCTGCCTGGAACATTCTTCTCATGTGCGTATCTAAGAGTTCACCGTCCAGACCAAGCTATGCTGGTGCTGCTCGTCTAATTCCCTCTGCTCCCTTTTCACACACCACTGCAGCCGCGAAAGGAAGTTAATCTGGAAAATAAAGTAAGCCCCAGGAGCCCTCCCGGAGGACAGCACGGCACCAGCTCTGGAAAGCGTGGGAGTGGACACGTGAGCACTGCGCTCGCCAGAGTGACATGACCTCTGCTCCTGGCCTGTCCCATCGTGCTCAGTAAAAATCCAGCAACTGAAGCAGAAATCAACCGAGAATGAATGGCCGGTGAGGGGCCTTCAACACCCCCCAGGAGGTTGATTTCCTGGGTTTGCATGAAAGCTTATTCCATGTTCAAAACAGCATGGGCAGCTTGCCTCCTGGTCCAGCCGCCCACAAAAGCTGCTCAGTTGACAGCATGTGCCTGCATGTGGGGGGCCAGCTTGGAAGACGGGTTCAGGTGTGTGACACCAGGCGTCGCCTTTCAGAGTGGGTCCCACTCGTGGCAGGACAGGAAGGAGCGGCACTGGGCAGCCTGCCTCTGAGACCTAGGGAGCACCCCAGCTCTTGGGGAGCGGGGGGGGGGTCCTTTCTTTTCCCCACTGTCGCCAGCACTGCAGAGATGCTGGGCAGCAGGTCCAGGGAGGTAAGGAGGGCTCATGGCCAAAGCCAGGCTGAATTTTTTTCTAAACTCCCTGCCCATTGGTTAAAAATAGCCAACAACTCTGTGACTTTCCTCCCCTGTGATATGTCAGGACTGGACCAAAGCCTTGGTGGAGGGCTCTCCCAGCTCTGATGCACCGTATTTTTAATGACTCTTTAATCAGAAACACATTAACTCGCTTTAAAATGCTGTTTTAGACACACTGGTTTACAACAGCGAGCACGTGAGGTTTGAGCTACTCTTTGATGGGAAACATATTAACCCGCTGCAAAACGCTGTCTTCAACACACTTGTTTACAACACTGAGAACGTGAGTCACACATCTTGTCAGTAATTGAGGATGTGATTGGCACAAATTACATCAAAAGACTATTTGCAAAGGCTCACGGGGCAGATTCTGGAAAAGGAATTGGACTGTATTTATCGCTTCTCCAAGCAGAGCCTTGGGGTACCCAGAAAAGTGGCGAGTCTCCAGCCTCATGTGGAAGGGGCCTGGGAAATATTTAGAACAATGACACCTCATGATCATTTTGGAGGGACCACAGAGTTCGCGCAACACTTCTGCTCACATCAATATTAAAATCTGTTTGCATTTCCAGGTTACAAGAGAGTGCCAGGAGCTAAGAGCTATCTTGAAATTTGCTGGGTGGATGAGGGAACCAGTCAGGCATTAAAATTTTGCTCTGAATAAATTTCAAAGTAGATGGCTCAACATAGGAACAGACTAAATTTTACAGGCCACAAAACAAAATTAGGTTTCTCTTGGAAGACAAGATTTTCTGGAGCCGTGGTGGCTGAGTGTCAAAGCCTCATGTATTTAACAGGGAGATGGTGTGACTGGTTTTCAGAGCACTTCCTCCCAGGGGCTTCTGCTAAGCACAGAACATAAAAATGGGCTTCGTAAAAAGCTTGCTCATTTTCTGTCTGCATTTGGAAGACTGAAATACATCGTTTCAGCCCCGTTTTCACTCTCACACTGCGGGTCTAGCATGACCTTTGCACAGCCCATGACTGGCAAGGCATTATTACCATAATGTCCTCAATTTTCACTTACAGTATCTGAGTTATTTGCTTTCTCAGAATACAAAACCCTGAGTTGTTTGCTATAATTACACCAGATGCATCTAAGACACACTCTTAGTCTTGCAAAGAGGACAGCAATCCTGCAGGCTCTGAGGTCTGCTTGGTTTTCCTCTTGAAGAACAGAGGCTCCGAGAATGTCACTGTGATAGTGGGGCTTCTGTGGTGGGCTCACAATCAGGCCCCCAATTCTGGACTAATTTGCATAGCCCGTTTTCTGTGGCAGGCTTGTCATATCTCTCGGTGCAGACTAGAGGACGGGATATGGCTTGGGATTGTTAAAGTGGATTCAGAGATCCTGCTGCATCCAGAAATTCAAACTGCAAAGTTTAAAATGTGTTTCCCCCCAACTGGAAGTGGGTATGTTAGCAGCACCTGTGAGTGTCGGGGGGCAACTGGCGCTGGGGAAGCCAGATCTGGACTGTCTCCATGCCTTGGCCTCACACGCACAGTCTTCCCCATGCTCCAGAGCTGGTCCCACTCTCAGGAGGGCCCCCAGCTTGGCTTAATGCCCTGCTGTTGCCATCTTGAAATGCTGACTCATGCCTGATCAAAGGGCCCTGCTGCCCCTTCCCTAGGCCAGAAGTCTGGAACATGGGAAAACCTTCCTGCTCCCAGGCTACGTAGGCTGCTTGGCTCCCGGGCCCTCCGGCTCGGCTTGGAAACCTCCAGTGGCTTCCAAATGGTCTGGCAACAACCCCGCCCCTGACTCTACTCTCTACCTAGAACTCGGGGCTCCTTATAGCCTCACCATCCCGACCCCCATAGCCCCAGCCTCCTTTCCAGCCCCTCTTTTCCAGCTCTAGGCTTTTGCTGTTTCCGCTGCTAGGTCTGGGAACAGGTAGGACTCTGCCCCCTCTATGCCAGTTTGTACATTTCTGCCCCTGGGACTACACTGTGTGCAGCCGACCACCTCTGCAGTTGGCATCTTATTGGCTCTGCCTGTGCTTTCAACCCCCAAGTACCAGGCAGAGTTGGTGCTTGCTGGGTGGACAGCAACAATGGAGGCTTGAACCATTACTCAAAATAACGTGGGTCCAAGAACAAAAAATCCAGCACTTCCATATTCATATAAGGCTGGTCTGGGAAACCTGAATTACCCAGAGGACAGGCTCATTTCTCTTCCCTTTGGGCACAAGGACACAGCTCGTACCTGGCTGGTGAAACCTGCCTCATGGTCCCTGGCATCAGCGTTAGCAAGTTTTGTCTACACAGCAGGATGACCCATCTTTTCCATGTTCCCCACCCAGCCACCTACTTGGGTCTCCCCTCCCCCCGGGCCAGCCCTAAAGGAAATTGCCTTGGTGTTCTCTAAGGAAGTGCAAGACCAGAGGTGGAGGAGACACCCATGGCACACCCAATCCCACAGTGAAAAAAATGGAACAAGAAATCGTGATGAACTAGGGTCACAGACACAGGGGAAGGAGACTGGCTTTCCCCGGCTCCCCCACCACTGGCTTTCCAGATTCTGACACCGGGTGGAGACACAGCAGGAGGTGGGAGGATCAGCTCAGAAGCAGGTACCTATAAAACCCTCTGACCAAAATAACACCGCATACCTGTTGGTCAGTAGCCCTATGAACGGGTTGGTGAGGAGCTGGACGGTGGCTTTCGAGGCGAACAACAGGCCCACTTGCACGTTTTCATTCAGGAGCTCTTTGTCTTCGCTGGGACAGTCGGAAGGGGCAGCAGACGTGTTTGTCACCGGGTGCTGCGTGGTGGCCCTAGGCAGCAGCCCCCCCTGATGCTCCCCAGTGTGGTTGCCAGTGGCCATGGTGGAGTTGTCATAATAGGAGAAGATGTTCTGGAAGCTGCCCGCGGTGGAGGCTGTGAACACGGGCCTGGCGGTCTGGATCTCTGTAGTGTTCTTCCCATGCTTCATGCTATACAGGTAACTCGGGATGATGGGGACTGCGAGCAGGAGCACAACAGGAAGGCGGCAGTGACCGCACCGAACCCTCCCCGGGACAAAAGTCAGCTGAACGGTGGTCACCTCAAATGCCAATCAGGGGCCCAGGAACGGGACTCCGGCACCAGGCAGCCCCTAAGCTCACTGGAGGGAACAAGGGCAGCCGTCCCCTATGAGCCCCCGCTACCCTGGCCAGGGCTGCCCACCCCACACCCGGCTTCTCCTGGCAGGGGCCTTCCGGGGGGATTGTAGGGAAGCAGAATGTGGGCTGACGTCTGGTCAAGGCCGACCGGGGCTGACCAGAGCATCTCCGAAAGAGGCTCAAAGACTGTCCAGTGCAGGAATCAAGCAAATAGAAACCTAAATCTCATTAGAAAAAAATAAACTTGCAAGCAGCAGTAATTTGGAAATTCTGCAACTGCCCTACTTCACCTTTTATGATCTGAGTCGGAATCTGTGTCACACAACCTGGAGGGTCTCAGGATTCCTCAGAGTTTCGTAAAGGAAAAGAAAAATGGCCGTAATAGAAACTTTGGGGGTGTGTAGCAGAGAACATTCCCCACACAGGAGAAGGGCTTCTCTTACCAAACTCAATGAGCTCCACAGCCCTGACCGTCCTGGGGAAGGAAACCTCCCCAGGTGAGGCGCTGGAGACTTCTGAGGGAGAACCCCGCTAAGGAAAGACTGAAACAAGCCACCCCATTGCTTGTCCAAATAAAAAAAAATCACTTCATTGAAATTGGGGATCTTTAAGGAGAAGCCCCCCAGACACTTGGCTGTTGATGGGGCTCATTTAAAGCCCGAGATTTCAATGCTGAAATTAAAATTAAAAACCATCCTAGAATGATGCTCAGTGAAATAAGCCAGAAGGAAAAAGAAAAATATGGGATGGTTTCACTTGTCACAGGAATACAGGGGAGCCCAATAAGACATCAGTGTAAAAAAAAAATAATAATAACAGTACAAGCAAAAACAGACAATGATAAACCAGAGCCATCCTGCAGGGGGGGAGGTGGGAGAGGGATCCGAGGGAGGGAGGGAGGCCACAGGGGGCTGAGGGGCTGGTGCCCGGGTGCCTTGGGGAAGGAGGTTCTATGGGGGCTCCATCTGAGGGGGTGGGGGGAAGCAAATATTGTCTAAAAAAATGTAAAAAATGATAAATGTTAAAATAAAAAAATGAAAAAGAAAAAAAAAATCCTAGGAAAAAGGCAACACCCCTCAGTGTTGAAATTGCCTTTGAAGTGGGTTTCCAGCTCGTGTCACTGCCTTTTTTTTGGGGGGGCGGGGGTAACTACTTGTTCCGTCAGGTGTTACACCCCTTTATTATCCCACCTTTTTGGGTGGCATAATATTTCCTATAAGATTATGCTGACGCCTGACAACTGCTCTTCGTCCACACAAATCCCTCACCGCCAGGAAAGAAGGCTCGGGGAGGCAGGGAATTATCAGAAGGAAACAGAAGTTCTGGGTCTCATGGGATGTCACATTTTTTGACCCGACCACCAGGAAAACGAAGCCACGAGGGGCCTCCGACTCTCCGGGCGCCTCGCTCTTGGGGTGTGTGTATTTGCAAAGTCTATTCTCTAGCTCCCCCGGGCCGGGGCGCCCGGGAAGGGGTGCGGGCGAGGGGCGACCCCGCGCACCTACCCACGACGGTGAGCAGCATGTTGTCCAGCAGCAGCGCCAGGAACACGATGAAGAGGATGAGCTTCCGCGAGTGGCGACTCTCCCGCAGCCAGCGCAGCGGCGCCCACTCGCCCAGGGCCATGGCTCTGGGGGCAGCGCGCGGTGAGGGGCCGGGGCTCGCGGGCGCGGGGGCTCCCCAACCCACCTCCAGTCTCAGACTTGGCGAGGCGCGGCAGGCGCCGTCGGGGAGACGCGCGCCCAGGCGGTGGCGGGCGGTCCCGGCGCCCCCTCCTTGGCGCACCTGCCCGAGCGCGCCCCGCCGGCACCTGCGCTCCCGCCAAGCCAGCCCGCGGCGCCGTCGGGGAGCGCACCTGGGGCTGCGGGGCTGCGCCCGGCTCCCGGGCCCCCCACCCCGAGGTCGCACGTCTCCGCCTGCGCGCTGGGCGCGAGCCTCCGGGTCCGCGCCCCGCGTTCCGGGCCGGGTGTGTGCTGGGCCGCCCGCAGCCTCGCGCGCGCTTTGGGGGGCTCCCCCGGCGCCCCGTCCAGCCCGCTCTCCCAGGCCCCCGGGCGATCTCCCCCCGCGCCGCGTCCCCGGGCCAGAAGCGGGGTGGGCGCTACCTCGGGGTGCCTGCGGCGCCGGCCTCTCCAGCGCGGGCTGCGTCCGTCCGGGCGGCTCCCGGCGGCGATCTCCGCCCCGCGCGGCCCCGCGCTCAGTTTACCCGCTCCGGCCCTGACGTCACGGCCGGCGGGCGGGGGCGCGGGGGGGCGCGCGGGGCGGGGGCGCCCAGGTCTCCGCCCGCCCCGAGCTTCCCGGAGCAGGGCTGGGGGCCGCCTCTCCCCGCCCCGCCCGGCCGCCGCGCGCCTCGGCCCCCCGCCAGACCCCGCCCGCCCTGCGGGGCCCCGACCCCGACTTGCCGGGTCCTAAGCCCCCCGAGCGCCCCGAGCGCACCTGGGCCGGGGGGAGCAACCGGGGAGCAGACGGAAGGCGCCAGGGGTGCCGGAGCCAGGGATCGAGGACCCCGGTGAAGGGTCCGGGCCACAGCCAGGAATCAGGGGTGGCCGGGGCTGCTCTCTGAGCCTCGCTGTCCCCGGGGCTGGGCGCGAAGGCGCGGGGGCTGCGGAGAGCTGGGGGCCAGCACAGACGCCTCTTTTTTTTTTATGTCCAGTTGTCCTAGCAGCACTTGTTGAAAAGACTGTCCTGTCTAAATTGAATTGCTGTTCCTTCTTTAAAAAATATTTTATTTTATATCATTCTTACATCATTTTGCATTTTTGCACAATGTATGCGTTTTCATCTTGGTTATAGTCCCCATACAATTGCACCCCCCTTATTTTGACCCTAATCCTCAGTAGCCACCCTGTGCCCCTCACCCTCCCGCCCATGCGAGGTCTTTCCCTGGGATCCTTGGCTCTGCCCAAGACCGAGGCAGGGAAACCCCGGAAAGGGCACATCTCCCAGGGTCACCCACAGTGGGTATGGGGGTGTGAAGGCCCCAGGCCTTATAGTCGGGGTCCAGGGCCTCAAGGATTACCCACACCCTGGACAGGAGACACCAGAGTCTAGGGCTCTTTTTCCAGAAAGCTCCGTGTGCAGTAGTCCCTCTCCCCTGCCTGCTTCAGCCCTGGAGGCTGCTTACCGGATGGGGAAGTCAGCACAGGGCCTGTTTGTAGCTGCTCCTGAGCCTGATCCTCACTCACTACCAAGGGATGAATCCACCACTGATTTCTAAGTGCCTCCATTTTATAAAGAAAGGGCAGACGGACACCCCTGACATGGCCAGGGCATTTTGCAGAAGATTCAGGAGCTATTTTGTTGGAAAGTCACTTGGAATAATGTTATCCCGCCACCATCTCTTGGTATTAGATCCTCCTCATTTTATTAATGTTGATTCCTTGTCAAAGACACTGCTCAGAGCCCCAGAGTGGCGCTGGAGGCTCCCCACTCTCTCCACCTCCCGCCTTCCTTCCAGACACCCCCTGGGCTTCCCACCACTGCCCCTGATGTGTGAGAAAGATGGCTGGATAAGTAAGTAGGTCAGTAACATGGGGATGTCCCAGGGTGTGTGCGATTTAAAAATTAAACAGGGCAAAGAGAAGGCAAACCAGGCAGGAGGAGAGAGCAGAGGGCAGGGAGCAGTTAGAGGGCTGGGCTCACTCCTGGAGGGCCACAAAGGGCCTGCAGTTTCAGAACCCAAAGGTGCAGGCCCTGCCTGCAAAGAGGTATCGAGGTCAGGATGCCTGGGTGCTGGTCTGCTCCTTCCTTGAGTTTAGCCTTGGTGGCTTATGTGTCTTCTCTGTGCCTTAGTTTCCCCACCTCTGAAATGGGCATACCAGTCAGACCTGCCACAGGGCTGTTCTGAGGATTAAATGGGAATGCAGAGGCAACCCTTAGCACAGTGCCTGGCACAGAGTGAGAGCTCTGGAAGTGTCAGGCATTCATTCTTCCAACAAATACACTTGACCCTGAACAGCACAAGGGCATAGGGGTGGTGACCACCCCACCCCCCAGTTGAAAAGCCATGTGTAACTGACTCCGCCAAAACTTAACTGTCATCATTGGTTTCAGAATCTCCTGCAGATACTGAAATTCATGGATGCTCAAGCAGTCTATTCTATGCTTGGCAGTCTAGTCTATAGCCAAGGATGCAGTCAGCCAACATCTGTGAATACAGGAACTGTGGACATTGTCAATGCTCAGTATAAATACCTGCATTGTAAATAACGGGACAGGTAGGGTTCCCTTCTGGAGGACCAACTGTGTTTATTGAAAAACTCCACCTAGGGCCTCCCCGGTGGCGCAGCAGTTGAGCGCTGGGTTGCGAAGCTGCCCGCAGCCTCTGCAGCGCTGGTTCGATCCCCGGCTGCTCCCCGGCCACCGGAGGAGGGTCCCACATGGCGCGCAGACCTCTCCTGCCGCCCGCTGCTCCCCTCAGCAGTGTACTTCGGTCCTTCTGCCTGCTCTGCTCCCAGCTCTGGCTCTGGTGAATTCTCCCACCCTCCCGCGCTTCTGACTGTACCCAGTGCTTGTATAAATAAATAAAAATAAATCTTTAAAAAAAAAAAACTACTATTAAAAAAAAGAAAGAAAGAAAAACTCCACCTATAAGTGACCTATCAGGGGTCAAGCGTTTATGCTGAGTGCTTCCTGCGTACCAGTCACCATGGTTGATGCTGGGAAGTCAGTAATGGCCCAGACAAAATCTCCATTCTGGTCGCAGCACCAATAGTATGAACGCAGGAAGCCACACTGAACCCTCCAGTCACATCACTCCTTTCAGTGTTTCTCTGCCCCAGGGCCTTTGCACATTCTGGTCCCTCTGCCTGGGAGCTTCATCCTCTTCTCCTAGTTATCTCCTTCTCTTTCTTCATGTCCAGACCTAACATCACTTCTTGGGGGACACCATCCTTTCATGGGTCCCACTCCCAGTATCAGACAGATTTATCTCTTATAAACTCTCATGAAGCCATTACTTCCCCCCAGACCTATAACCTTGTTATATCTGACTCCCCGGGTATCAGGGCTGGGGACATTGTCAGTGCTCGTTATAAACGCCTGCATTATAAATACGTGGACAGGTAGGGTTCCCTTCTGATGCAGAGCTGTGGGAACCAGAGAGAAACACACCTTCCTCAGAGGGTCCTTTGCGTTCTTATCTCTCTCTGCCACCAGAGGTCATTCCTCGTAGACCAGACTCTGAGGCTGCCCCTCCAGCCCCCACCCTTGGACCCCAACTGCTAAGCTCAGTCTCCAGGGCCCCTGCCTGCACCACTCCCATCCTCTTCAGTCATGAGGGATTATAAGGGACAAAGGTGCCACCTGGGTGGGCTTTTTCACTAAATTTCAATATTTAGGAATGATAAGATATGGAGTCACCTAGAAGAAAGCAGTTACTTGAAATGGGCATTATTTGAGAAAACTACATGACAATGAGAGCTAGATCATGTCCTGGCTGGGTCTCTTTTACAAGTTCTATGAAGTATTCAGATAATTTTGAAAGGCAAGAAGAGCAGACAAAGCCAAAATATAAAAACAAAAACAAAAAAAAAACAAAACCAAAAAACAAAACAACAACAACAACAAAAACAGGAGTCAAGTAGGAAACAAAAGAATAAGATGAAATCTATCAAAAACTACATTAAATGTTAACGGAATGCAATGGAATACTGTTCGGTCATGGCAAAGGAAATCGTGCCCTTGGCTGCAACATGGAGAAATCTTGAGGACATTTTGTAAGTGAAATAAATCAGAGAAGAAGACAAATCCTACAGAATCTCACTTCTAGGTGAAATCAAAAAAGGCCGAACTCTGAGAAACAGACCTTAGAGTTGTGGTCAGCAGGGGCTGCTGCTAGGCGAAATGGAAGCTATTGTCAAAAGTACAACCTTCCACTTATAAAATTAACAAATTCTAGTAATCTGATGGACAACATAGTGATTCTATCCAGCAACACTGTGTTTTATACTTGAATGTTGTTAAGAGTGGATCTTAAATTTTCTCATCACCAAAAAGAAATGGTGATTAGGGCCTCCCTGGTGGCGCAACGGTTGAGCGCTGGGTTGCGAAGCTGCCTGCAGCCTCTGCAGCGCCGGTTCTATCCCCGGCTGCTCCCCGGCCACCGGAGGAAGGTCCCACATGGCGCGCAGACCTCTCCTGCCGCCCGCTGCTCCCCTCAGCAGTGTACTTCGGTCCTTCTGCCTGCTCTGCTCCCCGCTCTGGCTCTGGTGAATTCTCTCACCCTCCCGCGCTTCTGACTGTACCCAGTGCTTGTATAAATAAAATAAATCTAAAAATAAAAAAAAAAAAAAAAAAAAATGGTGATTATGTTATAGGACAGGGAGAGGGGCAGCCCAAACCCCGCAAACCTGCCTATTCTAAATGGGTTCTGCCATCCGCCGCATCAACACAAAACATATGACACTTTAATTGGAAGGAACTTTAATAAAAACTAGGAAACAGGGGCCTCCCCGGTGGCGCAGCGGTTGAGCGCTGGGTTGCGAGGCTGCCCGCGGCCTCTGCGGCGCCGGTTCGATCCCCGGCTGCTCCCCGGCCACCGGAGGAGGGTCCCACATGGCGCGCAGACCTCTCCTGCCGCCCGCTGCTCCCCTCAGCAGTGTACTTCGGTCCTTCTGCCTGCTCTGCTCCCTGCTCTGGCTCTGGTGAATTCTCTCACCCTCCCGCGTTTCTGACTGTACCCAGTGCATGTATAAACAAAAAACAAACAAACAAATAAATAAATAAAATAAAAACATGCCTCTATTTAAAAAAAAAAAAAAAACTAGGAAACAATACAGGTAAGGCAAAGAGTCTAGTTTCTAAATGAAGCACCAAAGTTACCCATCCCCTCGTGGGTAAAAGTCCATCCATATGGGATCGGCCCAGAGCAAGGCCCCAAAGCCTGCCACAAGTCTAAAGCATCTTCCAGTGGGGACCCACAGAAAAGGGTCACAAACAACCGGACAAGCCTGGAAGGAAAAGAGCAAAATCAACATCAAGATAAAAGCTGCCATTGTCACCTCCCCATGGGTCTCACCCACATCTGTGTCACCCCGTCCACGACCAAAAGACAAGCGCAGCTTCTTCACGTGTCTCTAGGCTCCATGGGCCTCCTCCAGGTCTCCTGGCTCCATCTTGCTTCCTTCCTTCCTCAGTCTCTTCTGCAGCTTCTCCTCTTCCTGCTCAGCTCCACCCTCCCTTGGGTGGGGCAGGGAACCTCCCCCTTTCCTGGGGA
Organism: Talpa occidentalis; assembly: GCF_014898055.3. Taxonomy (NCBI): domain Eukaryota; kingdom Metazoa; phylum Chordata; class Mammalia; order Eulipotyphla; family Talpidae; genus Talpa; species Talpa occidentalis. The sequence continues at coordinate 8,878,210 of NW_023605194.1, forward strand.
CCACCCTGTTACAATTATGTTAACAGTGAAGGTTAAGATATGTTAACTAATGCTACAGTGGTGATGGTTTTGCACTAAGTAAATGCAAATCAAGACATTATATAGAGATGTAGCCAAACAACACATCACTCACCTTGAACTTAAACAATGTTTTATGTCAGTCATATCTCAATAGAGCTGAGGGTGGGGGTGCTAGACACAAAAGGGTTCAGAGTATGTGATTCCAATTATTTGAAATTTTGACAGAAGGAAGATTAATTCATAGTGACAGAAAGCAGATTAATGTTTCCCTTTGGTTGGGGTAGAGGAGGGATGCCAGCAAAGACACATGGTGAATTGGGGGAGAGGGTTAATTTTTTTTTTTGCATAGAACTGGGGTACAGGCCAGAGGTGTGGGGGGTTGGGGGTGAGAGGATTCACCAAAGACAGAGTGGGGAGCAGAACAGGCAGATTAACTGAAATGCACTCCTGAGGGGAGCAGCGGGCGAGACAGGAGAGGTCTGCTGCGCCATGTGGGTATCTCCCTGGCCGGGGATGGAACTCAGGCCGTAGTGGTGATAACGCTGAGACTTAACCTCTAGGCCACCAGGGAAGCCCAATTTTTCTTTATTTTGACTGGGGTAGTAATTACAGGAGTACAGTTTTGCTCACTTAAATATGTATACATAAATATTGTGTTTTCTTATATGTAAGTTACATATCAATAAAGTTGATTTAAACTGTTAAAATAAGTATAATGAGCACTACAATGGAAAGACAGATGGACAGAAAAAAAAATAATTTTTTTTTAATGACTCTATGGTGTTCATTGAAGACATTCTTTAAATACACAGATCAGGTTGATGGAATGTAAATGCATGGGAAAAGCACATTCGGGTCTCCCTCAGAGGACAGAAGTGGCTATATTAGTATGTGATAAAATAGATTTCAAAACACATAGAAAGGAGGAGCTTTGATGGTGATAGAAGGTGTCAATTTAATAGGAAGACTTTACTATCATACCCTCATGCTCCAAAAATAGAACTTCAAAATAAAGGAAACAAAAATGGACAGAACTAAAGGGAACATTCACCAAGTCTGAGAACTGAACACCCGCTTCACAACAATAATAGATCACCCCTACAAAAAAGTCAGCTGACATAAAAAATCAAACACCGCTTGGCTTATTGGCCATTTATTTACCCTCAACAGTAGCAGCCTGCAATGGCTTCTCAAGAGCTCAGGGCCAGACTGTCAGGATCGTCTCCTTCAGTTAGAGGCTTATTTTGTTTCCTGAAGGCAATTCTATTAGGAGTTTAACATGCATGTAAATAATGAGGCATTAGGAAAAAAATGCTTTTCATTCTCATGCTTTTCTGAAATATTTTGCACAGGCGACACGAAAGAACATTTTCTATGTAAAATTTAGCCAGGTCGACCATCCTGGCTTGCAGAGAGATGGCAAAGCACCTGTCAATTTGCTTGAAGGATGCCTTGCTGCCTGCCAATGAAATTAAGTCATAGATGCTCTGACTTAATAATTCAATTACTGAATTAACTGGCTTCATGCAGCATTATCTGTAAAACGTGGGTCTCCAGGTTTGGCCACTTTAATGGAATCACTAACCTGTCTGAGGACATTTGCTGTAATTGAGGCTGCAGAGGAGACAGCAGGCTGTGAAGAGCGAGCCCTGGTCTTGACTCTGCGGTTTCACCTGGTGGCCGGGGAGCAGGGCCCATTCTGCGCCTGCCCCTGAGGCCTCAGTTTCCTCCTCTGTGCCAACAGAGGGTGAGCCCACTAGATGGGTCCTGTCCTATCAATAGCCCAGAGGGCCATGGATACTTACAATGCTATGAGGCTCTTCTGACACCCACCATAAGTCTAAAACACACGGAATCTCAAAGACAGAGTAGAAAAAGATGTAAATGTCTGCAGGCTGAAGCGATGACGTTCCAGATACATTTGGGTTAAATTAAATATAGTATCACAACTAATTTCTCCTGTTTTGTTTTTGTTTTTAAAGTGGAGGCCATCCCATTTTGAGTTTGCCTGGGTGGTTCGTGTTCTGTTTCTCTTGGGCAGTGCTGGAGAGAATGTCAGTGCTGGCAGAGACCTTTGACTATTTCAGGGCTGCCTTTGTCATGCAAGAAAGGTCACACGGGAGTGAGGCCAGGGCAGTGAGGACGGGACTCTGCTCCCTGAACCTGTGTGGTTGGGAGCCAGCAGATGAAGGACACGGGGTGTAGACAGGTGGGGACCCTCAGGTGGTCCTAAGCTGCAAAGGACAGCGGGAGGAGCCTCAGACTTAGGACAAAGCCCAGGGGAGGCTCCGGTCCCCCACTCAGTTGTATTCGCCCACTTGCTATGCTGACTGCACACCCAGACATCCGTGAGGCAGGGTTAGTGGGTAATCAATATCCCAATAGGGCCAGGCTGCAAAGACCCAAACCTAATTATTTTGTTCAGAAACTTGTCTGTAACTAAAAGGCATCTGAGAAATCACTGTCACCATCTCTGAGGGGAAGAGAAATCCAGTCATTACGTCCAATTGGATTTATATTGACTGTTGCCTTGTAGAAGATGTCATTTCTCTGCAAACCATTGTTTGGGTCCGTGGGACACACGCACACACAAGCACTCTCTCTCTCTCTCTCTCTCTCTCTCTCTCTCACACACACACACACACACACACACGCAGAGTCTTTGGGGAAGGTTCTGGTCCACCGAGCTGCTGTTGCCAGGGTAACTTCCTGGGTCTCATCTTTGAAGTTCCAGAGTCTTTTCCCTAATTTTTCTGAAGAGAAGAGAAAGTGAGTCCCAAGAAAATGGCAGCCTGGAGAGGCTGAGCGTGTCCAAGCCCCGCATTCGCCAAGCCTCCCAAGTGCAAGGAGACACTGAAGAGAGCAGACAACTTCAGAAAATTAGTTACGACATTCAGAGGTCAAGTCATTTGTGTGACTTCAGAACTGCAGAAGGAAAAATCTGGAAAGCTGAGTGTCTTCACTTTGGGGTCAGTCTCAAAAGTTGTGTGGCCGTGCTTCGGGTGAGATGCCTGGTGGCTACTTTAGAAAGGTAGGTAGCCCGTGTTTATGGAAAAACATCCAAGATGTGTCATCGGGCCGTGAAATCAAAGCTCATAGGACCACGTGTCTGTTGTCACCCAGTTTAGGGACAGGTTTGTTGGAAGCCCTATACATGCCGCACTGGCGTAAAAGAGAGGCAGTCGCTGCTGCTGGGTGTGTCAACGCACATGGTGTAGACAGCGAGTGAAATAGTGGGGCACAGAGAGAAGTATAGGAGGGTAAAGGCTTTTATTTCCATTTATAATTTTAAACCCTTCCATAATTTTTGAGGTGTTATTTACCATTCACCATAAGCTTCTGTTGCTGCTTTTCTGATATTTTTATGATGAGACACAGTATCCCGACAGAGGCGGGCACAGAACATATTTTCAGTGTGAAGAATAATTGATCAGAGAGCCCCAGTGTGACTCCCCGCCCACCCCAGGTCAAGAGATAAACCCCAAGATAGAAATGCTAGAATCCATGGGTACCCTCCAGCCCCATCAACCACTCTCCCGTCTTGGTGAAGTTTGGAAATCACGTTGGGCGCCAGCTGTTATAGGGCAGCCCCGATATTGAACGGGTTCCTGGCTGTGGGTCCTCACCCGCGCGCTTACAAGGGACTTAAGAATACTCCACTACAGACACACACAAAAGGTTCATAAAAGGTTTATTTACAAGGGAAAAGGAAATAAGGAAAATGTACAACTCAGGGAGAAAATAGGGAAATAAAGTCTTTAATGCGTCCTACCCGATCCTACGACTTGGAAACCCAAAGGCACTCTCCGAGCTGGCCGGAGGTTGCGAGCTGGCGGGGAGCCAACATGGGGGACCCCCGCCAAAGCCCACGGGTCTGCCTTTATACCAACCTGGCTGCTGAACCCCACCCTCAGGTCCCAGCCACCTTCCCTTGGGTGGGGATGGGCTTTGGAGTTCCCAGTGTCTTTGGCTTTGGCCTGGGGTGGGGGTGGAGTCCACAAAGCCTGTATGGAATTAGCTTGAGGACAGCCTTTCCCCCTTAACAGTTTGACCTTTCCTGGTGCTTCTTTATAATTTTACCACTTATGGCATTTCCCTAAAAATATAATTGAGGTTTGTTCTGTTTTTTTTTTTTGTTTTTTTTGTTTTCAATCTGCCCCCAGGCTCTCCTGCATTTCAGAAGAAACCCTGGGAACCCCAAGTTATCCCAGGCAGGTGTGTGGAGGCCAGGATGGGGAGGGGGGTGTCCAGGGGAGGACAAGGCCCAGGCAGAGCTGGGTGAGAAAGTGGTGAGACTTCAGGGGGCCCCAGAGCCTGAGAAAGGTGGATGCCTGCTTGCTCTGTGAACTTGCTCCGGAGACCTCTGCCCTGCTGGGGTTGGGCACCAGCAAGAGAGGCGACTTCACAGCGATTCCCGGGGCACGTGCTCATCATGGAAAATGGTGAAGCGGGGCCAGTGCAGAGTTTTTATTCCCCCCCCATCCTTTGTCCTGTATCCTCACCCCCTTTTTTTAAGTTGCAAATTGTCTTCAAACAAAATGTTATGGGGAACATAAAAACAGAACAAAGCAAAGGTCCTCAGGCCACAAGTGGAGGAAGGGCCTGGGACCTTGCCGGATTCAGAAGACACACTATGAAAACTGGCTGCTTCAGCCCCCTTGATGTACACTGGGGAAACTGAGGCCTGGAGGGGGAGGCAGTCCTGACCACAGGCTCTGAGAGAGCAGAGAGCAGAGCCCCACACGGAGTCCAAGCTTCCCAGGTCTGGCACTTAGTAGGTGCTGGCTGGCTCGCGCAGAGGGGACCCCTGTACAGGCCTTGCTCCCTCTGCATGTCTCTTGCTTTCACAAGGGACTAAAAGGAGCTTCCACCCTCATCCAGGGCCCCTCGTTGCTTGTGTTTGGAAATTACAGCATTTGAAAGGGTTTTGCTCTCTGATGTAAATGGCGAGAACAAAAGAATGACAAGATGTCACAATTTGCATCCAAGAGGGTGGCGCCCTTTGTTGTCTGCATCCAAGTCAACTTCAAAGTTCTTTGCTGATCAGCCACATGCGCATGGGTCACCATGACAACCGGGCCGCCCCAGGCCACCCAACTCTGGACCACCCAGGGCAGTCACAGCTTCCGGAGAGCTGGGTGGGGAGCGCAGGGTAGCACAGTGGGTGGAGTGTGAGGGCTGGCTGATACCGGCCCCTCTGATGTCCACCTTATTGGTTCTCTGTTGTGTGTGGGGGGAGGGAGGGTGGATGTCTGGGTCACCTCCTTGATGGGGGGCACTTGGCCCAGGAAACATGCATGAGCACCCACTGGGTGCCCGCTCATCAGATGTCCCCCAGAGGGCTAGACCTCCCTCTAGTGCCTACACACGGCAGTCAGTGGCCAGCGAAGGTTTGTGAATGAGTCCCTGAGTGCCCAGTCCTCAGGCACACCTGCCCGACCCCACCTGGAACAGGCCGCACCTGAATCTCAGGGGGAGGGGCTAAAGGCCAGGGGAGGGGCTTGTTAAAAACTGCGCCTGAGCCCCTCAAGTCTGAGTGGGAGAGAGAAGAAAGCCCAAGTTAAGACAGCCTTCCAGGTATCTGGCTTGCGACCCTGGAAGACTTGGGGCCAGAGGGAGCTGGAAGGGTCAGATTAGAGCTGGGTCAAGTTGAGTCAAGCTAGAGGTGCTGGGAAAGCAGGCGTGAGCCTGGAGTTCTGGGGAGCAGCCAGGACTGGAGATGGTGTCTCTGTCCCCCAGAATGCTGAGACCAAAGGGAGGGCGTGGAGACAGTGAAGAAGCCAAGGGCGCAAGGTGTAAGTCCTGGGGCACCCAGGGAAGGAGGTGAGGCAGAGGGCGCCACAGGTGAGGGTGGTATTGCCAGAGGTGAGAGGAAGTGACCTCCAAGCGGGGAGAAGGCTACAGCCAAGCCTGGGGACCTCACCCATCTGAGCTGGGGTATTAGCTCCAAAGGTGTCTCTGTGGTGGGGGCTGCCAGGGCCCCTGGGATCAGGGCCACTCTGGAATGAGGGGGAGCTCATTGAGAGCATTTGCAGGCTGATGCTAAATGCAATGCACCCTCTCCCCAATTATGGACAATGACAATGGGGGGAGGGGGCTGATTTTTTTGCCTCCTGATCACAATAACAGGACTGCTAGGGCTTTATAGAGCAAAGCTGTATTATCTGGTCTCATCCTCCCGGCAAGTCTTTGAGGTGGTTACTATTTTACGTAGATTTGACAGGTAAAGACTCCGCAAGTCTGGACCACCACACCTTGCCTCGGCTTCCCCGTCAGCACAATCTTGAGCATACTGGGGGGCGTTTCTGGCTGGCCAAGCTATCTGCTTCCTCTTGACCCTTCCTACTGGTTGCCTCGCCGGGTGTCTCTGGACAGTGGGCAGTTCCACCAACCGGCAGAAGCAGGGCACAAATCTGGTGAGTTCGTGTAAGGTCATTTATGGTGTGTGCACAGGCTGAGGGGCCGAGGGGACCCGGACCCAATGGGAAGCTGCTGGACCTCTGTCTGGAAGCACATGAGGCAGGTCACATGAGGCTGGTCTCAGGAACTGTCCCTCTGAAGGGCGGTTCTTCTGTTCTGTGCGTCTCCACTGGGCTGTGGGGTTCAGACTTTGTGGACATGTATTCAATAGCAGGGGCCCTCTTTAATAGAAAAGATACAAACGCCTCTTCAAAACTTGGTATGAACATGAATGTTTATTTTGAATGAATAAAAATGGTAACAAAAAGTACAGCGCTAACAAATGCACAAACTTACAACTGCAGGACCCAGTGTCAGGGCTTCTCCTGTCCCTGCGAGGCCCGGGAGCCAGGGACCTGGGCTGAAGCTCGTCAGCTTCCAGATAAATCACCTCAGGGACTTGGCCCAGCTAATGGACATCTCTGATTCTTTTTCCAGTGATACCTTCTGGGGCTCAGCCTGGCGCACCCCAATAAGGGAAGGACGGTGTTAGGGAAGCTTCTAGCAGTTTTGAGCAGGGCCCACCCTGGTGGTCTGGCACTAATGTTTATCTTCTCTGTAGAAGCATCATGTAGGAATTTATTCACCAGCAGGGTTACAAGCTTCCCTGCATTGCCAGCAGCCCCCCGGGCCGGCTCTGCCTCCGTGAGCATCAGGGCTATACAGGTGTGAATGTGTGACATGGCAGAGAGCCTGGCACGGCACTAATGTGGGTTTCTCTCCCATCTCCCCCAGGCCAGGCACCTGAGAAACAGAGGCAGTGCCCCCTGCAACCTACCTATCAGTGTCCTGGTGACCAGGTGGCTCCCCCCGCTGGCCCCCAGGGCAGCAGGGCGCAGGGGTGCTGGGCCAATCCTCTCCTCTCTGAGGAGACCCTGGGGCCACCTCCTCTTGTCACTGGGCTGGGTCTCCTGACGCCAGCGCCTCTGTCTCTCACAAGGCACTAAAGACCCCCTTCCTCCTCCCACTCGCCTGGCCCCTCGGGTCAGCGCTTACACACCCTCAGTCCACTCTGTATCCTTCCAGGGCCTCCAGCTGGCAGCTTTGGGGGTGTGGCGGGGGGCCACTGCACGTGTGGAAGCTTAGGGTGTCCAGAAGGTCCTGCGTCTCTGGGTGAGGCTGGTGGATCAGAGAAGGAAGCGTCCAGGATGAAGGGTGGTTGGGGAAACAGGGTTACTGACAGGACCCACCTGTCACCTGGGCGGTGGGTGGTCTCACCTCAGACAGCGACCTGAACTTGGCAGGACATGAGATTTGCAGGACAGGGGACAACTGTTCAGAGTCCTCCAGACCACAGCCAGGACAGCAGTGTGACACGTCCCCTCCGAGAGGGCCGCGGTGGAAGACAGGGGTCTGAGACTCCCCTTCCGGAGAGAGGGATCAAGGGGGAGCCCACTTCTCCCCAGGCCCCATCCCCACTGGCGCCCTGTGGGCCACCTGCTGGCTCCCGTGGCGGGCCCGCGCGGCCTGGTGGCGCCACCTGGTGGCCTCTCGAGGAAGCGTGGGCCGGCCTCGCCGCCTGACACCACCCTCAGGTCTCTTTCCCCACCCCGACCCCTCCAAAACCCTACAGGACCCAGCAGTGTCCCTGGGACCCACTGCCCTCCTTTGACAGCGAGTGCTGACCCCTGAGTCCTAAGAATTGGGCGTCCCGGAGCAGATCCTCTATTCTCCACCTCCCTCATTCCCTGTAGCTGCATCGTCTTGAGCCAATGGTTTAAAGAGCTGAACTTCTCTGTCTTCTTTGCTGGGGAACAGGAAACCTCAACAACACCACATTCTGGACTCGTGGGCAACTGGACAGGTTGACCCCCTCAGGTTGACCCCTGGAATCAGGGCCTCCCACGAAAGACTTTGGTTCTAGTATCTGAAGGTCACAGATAATTGGGGGTGGGGGACAAGTTCAAGCTTCTGGGCAAGTTGGGGCCTCTCATTCCCAAGGCAGACGTTAGTCAAGCCCCTCTCAAGAGCAGGGTCCAGCTGGGGTCTTTGACCAGACCCCCAAAGTGAGGCCCTGCCAGGGAGGAAGCAGCCTCCTCTGATCTCCAAGAAATACCCTGATTTGGGGGCAGACAGTGTTAACTCTTACTGGGATGGGTGGTCCCCGTGGGCAAGACCCCTTCAGCACCCTTCCCCTTGACCAGCAGCTGGGACCTCCTGTCTTCTCCCAGGTGACTGTCCCACTCATGGTCCCCACACACTGCACCACCCACGAGCCTGAGCAGAGCTGTGGTTTTCAAGCCTGAGACTCATTCAGAATAAAACATCAAAAGCACCTGCCGGGCTGGTTAGACCATAGCTGCGCTCACCCTCTGGCAGTTTGACCCAGAGGTCTTGGATAAAGCCTGAACATCTGGGTTTCCAGCAAGTTCTAAGAGGATGCTGGTGCTGGCAGTCCACGGAGGGCAACTGACTTCAAGTCCACATTAGACCTGGTGGTGAATCCTGGCTCCATCACTTACTAGCACTGAGTCCCTGAGCTAGTTCCTTGGCCTCAGTTTCCTCACCTGTAAAATTGGGGCAATTCTCTGAGCACTACAGAGAGCATTTGATAAGACAGTGCAGATGAAGAACTCAGCGTGGGGGCTAGAAGAGGTGGTGGTGCAGTCAGTGGGGGCTGCTCTTGGGATTCGTGAGCCTAAGTTCCACCCAGAGCTCTCCCATGAGTGACAGACACTGCAGAGTTGGGCCAGAAGATTCGAAAGGCAGAGAATGATTATGACAAAAAGAGTCAACCATTTTATTTGGGTGGCTGAGAGCTTGGAGAGGACTTGGTGACAATCCTACAACAGGAAGGGTGCAGTGGAGCATGGGTGACCATTTCCAGGAGTCAGGGGACCCCACCCAGAGGAGGGGACGCATTGTCTGGACCTCGAAGGTAAGCGTTCCTCCATGCAAGAAAGGAGGCATCAGGCTGAGAGCACGAGTGTTGAGATTCTCAACTCTGGCCACGCCTCAGGATGACCTGGGGTCCTTTTCAAAATCCCGGTGCCCAAGTGGTTCCCCAGATCAATGACTTCCGAGTCTCAGGGGGAGGGGGAGTAGGCGACACATAGTTCTTTAAAGCCCCTCGGTGTCCGAGTAGAAGCCAGGCGAAGATCAAGCAAAGGCTGGGAGGAATGAATTCATGTTCCTGCCTTGGGGTGGGGAAGGGAAGAACCAAGGTGGCTGGAATGTGGGGTGCATGAGGCAAGGGGCAGCAAGAAGGGAGCAAGAAGGCATGTTGGGCCATTTCCTTAGACCCACAGAAGAACTCTGGCTGATGAATGAAACAAGCAAATGACCGGGGCCTTTACTTTGCATAATGTGTATTCCTGAAAGCTCCATGCTCACGTGTGAACAGGACTTGCTATTGCGCAGGGAGGGAGCGGCTGAGAGACTCAGCACCACCTGGGATTACCTCCATGTGCTGAGGATGGAGCAGACTCATCTCTGGAATTGTCTTTGAGCCTGGAAAACTGCAAGGACTCACTGCATGTCTGTTGGCCGGAACTTGAGCAGCCCTTGGTCCGACCCGTGCTCTTATTTGGTAGCCAGCCTCGATTGCCTTTGGGCTTGGGGGCCTTGCGTGGCTGTTCTGAGCTCAGGGAGGTGAAGAAAATCCACCAAGGACCCAGGCTGGAAACCCAACTTTTGCCTTTTCATGTCATTCTGTGTCTCACGCCACCTTGTCAATTCCATTTCCTGAGGTAGGTCGGAGTTGAAGGCGCAGAAAACCTAATGGCTGTTGCGGGCAAGAGGAAATATCCAGAAAGAAGACCTGGAATCTAAGACATAGAAATCTTGACAAATGTGTCCTTTCTTTTCAAACTGGAACCTCCCAGCACTTTCCATTGATTCTTATAAGTTGGTGTTTCTGGCAATCGGGGACTGTATCCTGGAGTGAGTCTCAAGGTGCTAATTTTGCTAACCATGGGATACAGGTTGATTTTTCCAACATCCTCTCAAAGACACTTTGATTTCTCAACTAGGACATTTCAAATATGCAAATAGTAAGACCCTCCTGCTTCACGCGTGCACCGAGCGGCTCGCACACCTTGCCACATCCTCTCCCGGCAAGGATCCCCGGGGTGACTCTGAGAGAGGATCTGTGTGCAGTGGGTTATCTGAACATGCCCCAAGGGGGTGGCAAAAGGAGACAGGGAAGTGAAGGAGGCCAGCACCGGGTGTGCTAGTGAACAGCTGGGCCCATTCCATGGGGGGACTTGGGGAGACCGGGCCGTCGTGGCCCAGAGCTAACTCAGGAGAGGGCACCCTCCCCCCTCATCATCCCTCCTCATTAGTTGGCGGCAGCTCCCAGAAGCCTTAGTGCCAGGGCTGGCTAGCCTGTTCTGTGCATGCACACGCTTGAGCGGCAGGAGAACATTCCCAGGCCAAGGGGAGCTGGAGAAGCAGGCCTGTGGGCACTTATGGCATCTGCCACACAGACCAACCCATGCACATGCCAACTCATCCCTGCACAGCTCATGAGTGCATCCACCCACTGAGTGTGCACCTTCCATGCCAAGCCATTCACACAAGCGCCAGCTCGTGTGCACGCCCACACTTCCAGGGCGTGCCAGTCGGGGGCCACTCAGTGAGGACACCGATCTGCACAGAGGCGGGCACTCAGGACCCAGCCCGGTGCCTGGGAGCACGGGTGGCAACTCACTTGGCGACAACGGTGCGCTGGGAGGGGGCTGGTCTCACGTGCATTCATGCAGCTGCTCAAAAAGAGGTTGTCCAGGCCGGGCTGGTTCACCAGCTGCAAACAGCGAGCCACACGGGACCATTTTCATTTCCCAAAAGTACGAATTGCAAGAATAAAGTTTCTTTTCTCGTGTCGCCAGTGACATCCATGAGGTGGTTTCATCTGCATAAGGTGGGACTTTTGGGAAATAAAGACAGAGGAAAGGACTGGGCTTTGGGGGATGGGGGATGGAGCCCCCCATTTTTGATGTCCTGATACGGAGGACACGGGCTGCGCAGCCCCAAGACTGAAACGGGCTCTCATGCAGGAGTCGTTGCCAAGTCCCGAGGTTGCCAAGTCCCACTTGGCTGGCAGTGCTGCCAAGCGGTGTCCAACCTGCCCCAGAAGACAGGCCGCGTGAACCCGCGCGCCTGCACCTGCAGCCCGAGAGGAGACCGCGTCTTCGTTCCCTAACAAGGCGGCAAAACTCTTGCAAAGAACAACATGAGATTTTTGTAGATGAGAATCAGCCTGTTTTGCACCAACTTGAAGGCGATGCACACAATCTCCATCCCGACGATGATGTAGATGGAGAAGAACAGGAAGAAGTGGGGGTGTTCCAGAACGATGTCCCCAAACCCGATGGTGGTCAGCGTGACGAAGCAGAAGTAGAAGGCGCTCTCGAAGTCCAGGTGCTTCTCCCAGATGGGCAGGATGGCGGCGGCGCAGGAAATGTAGGCGAACACCAGGAGGGCGATGACCGGCAGGGGCACGTCCAGCCGCTCCACCTGCCGGCCCACCTCGTCCAGGTTGCTGATGACCGAGCGCGACAGTCTCCCCAGCAGCAGCTCGGGGCACGAGTTGCTCCTCTCCACGCCGCGCGCGGGCGCCTGCAGGGTGTGCTGCTGCTCCTGAGCCAGGAGTCTCTCAAACAGCTCGCAGTTGTGGCTGGAGGCCGGGGGACACAGGTCCGCTTTGGGGCCCGGGAGCTCTTGGGCGTGGATGACGATCCTCGGGAGCGTGTCTTCCGCGGGCTTGACCTCGGGTCGCCTCCGCTGGAGAAGACGGGGCCGCCACGCGGAGAGGCGAGGGCCCCGCAGGCAGAGTTGGCGCAAGCGATGGTAGGACTTGGACAGGACGGTGGCCAGGACGTCGCCGGTGTCCGTGAGCACCAGGAACATGAGGGGGATGCCGAAGAGCGCGTAGAGCATGCACAGGTACTTGCCGAGCTTGGTCACCGGGTAGATGTGGCCGTACCCTGAGAAAGAGGGGAGCCCGGGTTGCTGTCCGGCCCTCGTCCGCCCAAAGCGCTTTACAGACACCTGCTGCCACCTCCCCGCCCGTGCGTGTGCAATGCCGGGGACAGCGCCGCCTGCAGACATTCACCCACTCGCTGGGGTGAGTGCGCCCTGGTGCCAGGAGCAGGGGCTGGAGTCCGGCTTCTCTTTGAGCGTGGAGCTGTCAGGACATGGGGGAAATTCTGCACCCCTCTGGGTTCTTCTGAGACGGGGCAAATGAACATCAGACAGAACCATCAGGAAAAACCATCTGGTCACATACACGTGGGGACATCAGTGTGTCTGTGCATACATGCCTGGCTGTGCATTGTAAAGTAAAATGGGGTGAACCAGCAGTTTGGATCCTGTACTAAGGGACTTGGGGCATCAAGAAAAGAGGGGGTGTCATATGAGAGATATATATATATGTGTGTATATATATATATATATATATAGAGAGAGAGAGAGAGAGAGAGAGAGAGAGATATGAACGGGATGCCTTCATCTTCATTCTAAGGGTAAAGGGTAGTTTCTTAGATAGTGAAGACGTGTTCCCTGAGATTATTTCCTCAACTGGGAATAAGCAAAAGAATTAGGAGAAAGACAAGAGCTTCTCCTTGGCCTCCAGGGCCTTGAATGATCTTAGTTCCAGATAATGAGGCCCACTCTGGACGTCTTGGGAAAAGGCCCTCTGACTCCTTTTAGGGACCCCTGTTGAGGAGTCAACTCATGTTCAGATCTTTTTTTTAATATTTATTTATTTATGCATACAAGAACTGGGGTACAGGCCAGAGTTGTGGAGGGTAAAAGGATTCACCAGAGACAGAGTGGGGAACAGAATAGGCAGATCTACTGAAATACACTGCTGAGGGGAGCAGCAGGTGAGACAGGAGAGGTCTGCTGTACCATGTGGGTAGCTCCTGGGTGGGGGATCGAACTCGTGCTGCAGAGGCTGTGGACAGCTTCATAGGTTGCGTCTTAACCCCTTGCACCACCAGGGAGGCCCTCACGTTCAGATCTTTGACTCAGAATGTTCCTGGGGACAAGCATGCACTTAGGAGTGAACTGACTGCCTTGTCTTCTCTGGCGGCTACGTCTGAGCATCGGTGGGTGTGAGGGTGGGCGGCTCCCATAGGGGCAGGGTGAGTGCAGGTGAGGGGTGTGGACGGCTTTGCAGTCTTGCTCACCACTGCCTTCAACCTCCAGGGAGACACCTGGTTTTAAGAAGACACCGTTGTCCTCCCTGGGATGTCTGGGCTTCTCAATTTATTTGTTTCTACAAAATAAGCAATTGTTATATGCCAGTGGTGTGCACAACATTGCACACAGTATCAGGACCAATAGAAAGATGGAGGATGAATAAGTTGCAGTTGCTGCCCTGGGAACCTTACGCGACTTAGTGGATTAGGTAAATATGTTCCTACATCGTAGCGCGGTGGTTAGTACCCAGTACCTAGAATCTTACTGATCTCAGTTCAAATCCCAGCTCTGCCACTTAGAAAATTATTTGACAGCTCCCATCTTTGGGTTTCTTAATTGTCACATGGGAATGCCAGTCTTTGTGCACTGATCAGCTGGAGGAATGACGTGAGCCCAGTGGGCCACTGGTGAATGTTGGTGTTCCTGCCCTTGGAACTAATAGTAGCTGCCTTTGAGCACTCACTGGGGGCCAAGTAGCAACCAGCTTTCATAGGCAGGTATGGGTGTCACCATTGACAGATGGGGAAACAGAGGCTTATAGAAATGAAGCAACCTGGCCAAGAGCACCCATATGCTCTTGACTCCCACAGTGGAGCTGGGAGACCAACCCCAGCCATCAGCGCCCAAGTCTGTGCTCTCATCTCCACTGGGACAGGAGCACCCAGGGGAGCAGAACCCTCCAATCAGCCAGAACAGGTCAGCCAAGCAAAGGGAGGAGTGGTTGTGGTCCCCACGCTCTTCAGGAGTCCCATCTTGCTGTTCCCCCACCAGTGTCGACAGAGGGGCAGGAGCAGAGACTTTAAACTTGAGGCACACGGGCGACTGGGTACTTCTGCCATGGGAGAACTCAGTGACTTCCATGCACCATGGGAAAAGCTTTTGCATTTAATGCCTGCATTTAATTTTTTATGTCATAAAACATGATTAATACAGAAAAACCCAGCCCAATTATGTAAATTAAGTTGGAGGCAATTCCTAAGCTGGCTAAGCCCCAGCCTCCTCCAGGCTGCAGCTCCCTGTGGGCTGCTGGCCTGCAGGCACAGGTGGGCCTGCCGGGACCCCTCCTGGTGCCTGTGGTTGGATGGTGGGGGCGTGTCACCTCTGTCTACGCCGGGGACACGGTGAGCAAAGTATGGGATCCGAGCTGGCAAGTTTCTGGTCGAGTGGGGGAGGCAGGCCTGAATCACATCTGTAACTACTTGGGGGTCAGTAACAGGGAGTGAAAGAGCAGCCTCCATCCTGGACTCACCTTCACGGAGCACCTGCTTTATGTCAGGCACTTATGGGCGGGGCTCACTGGGAACAGGCTGAGGGTGCCCCCGGGAGCGCCTACTAAGAGGAAGCAGGACCTTGAGCCCAGTCCCTCTTCCATCCAGCAGGTGCGGCCAGGACCCCGTAGGCCTGTGCGTGGCCTCAGAGCACTGGGTTCGGTCTGTGGGCAGGACTGGTGGAGGGTGAGGGCGCCGATTGCCCCTTCCCATCTCTGTTCTCTGAAGCTGTCCAGCAGCTGGGGCCTTGCTCAGGGAGCGGAACAACAGCCCTGTCTTCGGGACAGCCTCTCGTCCAGGCTTCGGGAAAGCTCAGAGCCACTGAGGAAATGGGAGGCAGGATCTGCGAGAGGGGGCAGCAGAGGTGGGCATGCACAAGATGACCGACTGCCCGGGGTGCCCAGGACAGGGGGTCTCTCAGAACACGGGACTTTTGGCACTAAGACCCTGGCAGTCCTGGGCACAAAGGACAGTTGGGTGCTGTAGCCAGGGAGGGGGACTTCTCTGGACAGGGAGGATGGGCGAGCAGCACGCTGGAACCTCTTCCGGCGAGGCAGGGACTCAGAGAGGCCCAGCCGGGAAGTCCCGGAGGCATCCAGTCCTGGGGTTTCAGCAGCTTCCTGGTCCCCACAGAGCCATCAGCCCTTTGGAATGTCAGCAGCAGCCATGGGGAGCCACAGACGGGGTACCCTATTTTCCAGATATTACATAAGCCCCCAGTTTTTGTGGCTCCCCTAGAAAAGTCAGGAGAGGATCCCCAGTGGAAACCCCTTAGCCTCCAGGACGGGGTTCCAGGGTCAGATATTTTACTTAAAGAAAATAGTGTCCTATTTCTTACAGGATTTCTAGAGTAAAGTATGATTTGGAGTCAAAATTCCCTGGAGAGCAAACACCCTAATTCTGGCAACCACTGTGACTGCCACATTTAGTGGATTAGGAACAGGAAAGCTGGGTGAGCTGGCCAGGCCCACACGGCCCACACAGGGGTATGCACGTCCCTCCTCCCCCCAAAAAAACCTTCCCCTAGGCACATGCTCAGGCCGAGCTCTCCTTGACAAAGGTGGGCTAAGTGGGTTATAAAAGAAGGCTTTGAGGCTGCCTCAGGGTGGGATCTGTTTACAATCCAGAAAATCCTCCACATTCCAGAAAATGCATCAAGGAAGCCAGTCTCTGGGCGCACTCAGCACCTACAAATGTACTAACTGTCTCAATTACTGCATGCTGAAAAGCATAATGGAAAAATCATCTCGTCTCTAATAATGCATTCATATATTCCAGTACAGCCAGTTCACCCCACTTGGCCTGAGAGTATTTAAAAGCCCATGCACTTTACTTCCTCATCCGATGGGGCCCACCCAATTGAAAACGGCTGGGGGTGAACCAACCTCACCGCTGCCAGGTGTCCCTTTCTCAGCATCAAGGTCAGACGCATTTCCGGCGCCCTGGCGGGGAGCAGCAATACCTGCAGGATCTACGAACACTGTTACGGAAGGACCTTCCCCCAGCACCCTCTTCCAATGGTAATTACTGGACAACATGATGTCCTAATTGCCTTGCGCAAAGGTAGGAGTATTGCTTTCTTGGGATTTAAACTAAGCTAATGCATTTCCATTAGGCCAGTCCAGATTCCCATTAGAATCTGAAAGACCCGGGCCCCATCCCCAGACATTCTGACTTGATTGGTGTGGGGTAGGGTCCAGGCGTGGTCACTTATACAAGACATCCTGGTGATGCTAATGTGCAGCCAGGGCTGAGGATTCCTGCAACAGGTCAGGGCCTCTCAAACATGAGCGTGCAGCAGAACCACCTGGAGAACTTGTTCGAGCACAGATGGCTGGGCCACCTGCAGGCTTCTGACGAGCAGATCTGGAATGGAGTCTAAGAATTTATTCACATTCTGGGGCCTCCCTGCTGGTGCAGGGGTTAAAGACACAGCGCTATCAAGCTGTGGCAGCCACTGCAGCATGAGTTCCATCCCAGGCCAGGCAGGAAGCTGACCCACATGGCACTGCAGACCTCTCCTGTCTCACCCGCTGCTCCCCTCAGCAGCGTATTTCAGTAGATCTGCCTGTTCTGCTCCCCACTGTCTCTGGTGAATCCTCTCAACTCCCCCACACCTCACCTCAATCCTCTCAACTCCCCCACACCTCACCCCAGTTCTTGTATGCATAAATAAATAAATCTTTTTTAAAAAATTCATCTGCATTCTAACCAGTTCTTGGTGGTGCTCAGGCTACAGGCCTGGAGGCCACACTTCGAGAAGCATTGCTGTAGATCAGTTGTTCCAGACGGGGACAATTTTGTCCCCCAAGGGACATTGCCAATGTCTGGAGACAATTTTCGCTGTCACAACTGCTGAGGACATTAGGGCAAGAGGTGGGTGCATCCAGCGCATGGAGCCTTCATCTTCCAGACCCCCACCCCGATCACCAGGTCCCTGCCCAGCCTACCCTTGGACTTGGACTTACCCACGGTGCTGAACACTGTGCAGCAGAAAAAGAGCGAGCTCAGGAAGGACCAGTCAGCAGACCTGCTAAACCACTGGGGCTTCACCGTCTTCAGCAGCTCCCCAAGATCCTGTTTCCTGTCTTCCTCAACTCAAGAAAGAAAGGACCAGAGTGAGGGAGAGGATTCGCCCTTCAAGAAATTTCCCAGGTGCAGGGGCATCTCCCCCAGGACCAGAAGACTGCCCCCCCAACCTTGTGGCCCAATCAACACCAAACCCGGCTTCTGGAGTCCTGCTGTTAAATATCCTGGCAGCTTAGGTCCTGCTCGCACACCACAGAGATTAGGAAGCCAAACGACCTTGTGAGAAGAGCACCCAAGGGAGAAGCCCTCAGGGACTCAGCTCAAACTCAGCCTGTGCAGCCTCCGGGGTCTTTTTGAACTTCCTAAGCTTCCCCCTGAGTTTTCATCTCCCAAAGGGGTGCGCTAACTTTTACCCTGTCTCACAGGGTGTTCAAGAACAGAAAGCGAAAGGCTTTTAGAAAATGCAAGCTGTTATGTGGAGCAATTAGTTCCCTCCTGGAGGTCATTAAGCCTGACGGATTTTGGTGATTTGGGATCTGTGAGTACTGGAAGCCTTGGATTCTAAATCACCCTCCCCAGGGCCAGGAGAACACTCAGAGCCCTGGTGTCCCAAGGAGTTTCCCAAGTGGCTCTGTTGACTTGGGCTACTGGGCTTTGGGAACCCCGAAACCTCCAGCCACAGTCTAGTTCAGAAAATCCTCCGAGGAGGTGCCCTGCCTGAACACAGCAGGCATTTATGTCTCATTTAAATGGGCATCAGACACCTGCATGCTAGACCCAACTCTGACCCTGACGAGTTCCTGCAGCCCTGGCCAAGAGGCTTCTTTTTCTGAGTCTCAGTTTCCCCATCAGGGAGGAGGACCTAGTGAAAAGCTCTGACTCTGGAGCCCACAGGCCTATGGGCAAATCCCTAGCTTGTGTTCTAGTTTGTGACCTCCGGCAAGTTGCTAAATTCCTGGTGTCTCAGGCCTAATCGGGAAAAGAGGAATCATTCATACCCACCTCCTGATGATGTGGGCAAGGAGCCTCTGAGGGAAGAGCCTGGCATGTGTGTTCTACACCAGCTCTGGGTGCTTCTGGGGTGACCAGGTTTGGGGAGCCCTGCACTTGCTGACCGTCTGGGCTCTGTGATGCTCACTCGCTGCATCCACCAGCAGTAGGCATGTGTGCTCCGGCATGGATTCAGAAAAGGCAGTAAGACCCTCTATGGAGGGGCACCCCTGACCAGCCTCCAGTCAGCCAGCACCACAGGGACCCACTCCACGAACTGGTGGGTCCTGTGGCGCAGTAGGGGTGGGAGCGCCCTGATCAGCTTGGCTGAGGACCCTTCATTGCAGGAGAGGGACCCTGTTCTTTTGACTTTTAGAGACTGTTTCCCTCGTCTTTTATTTATTTGCTCCTGTTGTTTCTCTTTCTCTGTTGAATACATCTTTGCAAGCTTTGGAGAATGGAGCAGAGTAGAAATAAATGAGTAAATGTAAGTGAAATGCAATAAGGACCTAAGGGTCTCGTGCCTTCCAACCAGCTTCCTGTCCATCCCCTCATTTGCTTTCCACAGGGTCCCTGAGATTGGCTGGCCTGAGATTGCGGGTCCTGCAGACTGAGATCCAGAGAGGGTCAGGGCCCCGACTCACACAGCAAGGCAGGGTTGCAACCTGGACACCGGAGCCAGGTCCCCAACTTCTCACAGCCCCACCCTGAGCGCTTTGACAGAAAATGTCATTTTAAACAGGAAATGGGAAGACAGGGGAGCAGGCTGCTCTCTTGGGGGGGCCCAAGCCCACTTTGATTTTTGCTTGAATTCTAGTTCTCATTAACTGATTCATGGGGTGTGGCTGGCATTGTTCTGAGGACCAGCCTAGAGGCCCACAGCTGTGAGTCTGGTCACCCACTCACCCCATCCCACCCCACCTCACCAAGTCTCCAGCCGTCCATCCCCCAGGGCCTGCTGGGCTGGGTGCGGCTGGCAGCAGGGGCGACGGCAGGGAGAGGATCTGCCAGGGCGCCCCCTCAGGGGCCGGTGCTCTCCTGCGTTCTTCACAACAACTGTGAGGGCTTTTCTTTCCCCCATTTTACAGACGAGAAAACTGAGGTTCAGAGAGAAGTCACCTGCCTCAGGTTGCCCAGACACTGGAAGGATCCAAGCTGACGACTCCCAGACCCAGCGGCCTGCCCAGCTGCCCTCTGCTCTCTGAGATGCCCCCGCCCCAGGAGAAAAGGCCCCTTCTGCCCAGGTGAGCCCCCTACCTGTTCTGTTGCATTTCAAGATGCTGCAGAGGTTCTTCAAGAAGCCTTCAAACTCCAGGTCATCTGTGCTCGGGTCCCGGCCACCCTCGATGGCTGAAAAAAGAGCGGCGCCCACCAGCGCGTAGGTCACCAGGGAGCAGAGGAAGCAGAGGCGCGGGAAGAGCTTTCCCAGAGCCTCCTGGCAGCACCTCTGGGCCCGGGGCCTTCCCGCAGCCTCCATCCTCTTCTGAGCGCTGGACCCAAAGAGCTGCTGGAAGAGGCAGAAACACGGAGGGCGGGCGGGGGGAGTGCCCAAGGATGGCCAGGCGCCAGCCCTAAGTGGATGGTGCACGCTTCCCCAAGGACTGGGAAGCCGACCTCTCATCGCGTTCAGTTCAGTTGAATTACTCAGATGGCGCCCCCACCAGCGCCCCAAATTGCTATTGATCCACTGGGCGACTTGCACCCAGCAGCCTGGCTAGCTGCGAGCTGCGCCACGGGGCTCTGGGGGGACCGTGTGGTCGTTGCTTGTGCTTTGTTTGGCCTCCCCCTGGCAAAGCTGCACTTTTGGCTTTCAGGTGCCAAATCTGAGTTTTGGCTTTAGACACAATTGTCCTTCCTGGGGGTGTCTGTGGTACCTGGTCTCCTGGACAGGCAGTGACAAGGCTAAGCAGCATGGTCAGAGCACTACAGTTTACACAGGGACTTTCTCCAGTGTGGATCTAATTACTGGCCACTTAATGTGCTGGCTGGTAGCACGCCCACCCCAGTCCCAGCCTCCTGGTGGCCAGGCCAGAAGTATTTGCCCCTGGCTTGGCCACGTGACTCACTCTAGCTAAGCAGGTGTTGGCAAAGTCGTTGTAAACCCTGGTTTAAAATGTGCACCTGCAGCTGGGTGTGCCCCTGGGCACCCCGGTCACAGCCTTCAGAAGAACATGCCCCAAGTGCAGGCATGGAGCTATGTACAAATTCAGATGCCCCTTTCCTGAAGGGGCATCTGAATTTGTATAGCTTCTAGGAGGAGTATAGTTCCTGAGAGGATCCAGCTCTTTCTCACAGGATTTGCTTCAACTTTTGAGCCCTCTTCTCTGGGATGTCCTTATCCAATGACTGCGCAAGGCAGGGGTCCAAGAACGTAGCCATATCTGCCCCATGCCTCCAGCCTGCGATCTTTGTTCCGAGGTCCCTGTTGGTCCTCAGTTCTGCATGGTGATTGGAAGTTTAACCCACTTGTCCCATCCTATTCCCTTCCTTCTCCTTTACTTGTAAAGATTTTTCCCTCCTGACGCTCCATGTCTGCTTGACAGGAGATCCAACTTAACATAATTGGCACCAGGACTGGTCTGAGAAAGCGGCCTCTAACATGGGGCTGTAAGACTGGCTTGCTCAATCCCCAACGGGTAAGGAAATGTGCAGACAGCCCTCAGCTCAAAGTGAC
Source organism: Talpa occidentalis (assembly GCF_014898055.3). Classification (NCBI taxonomy): domain Eukaryota; kingdom Metazoa; phylum Chordata; class Mammalia; order Eulipotyphla; family Talpidae; genus Talpa; species Talpa occidentalis. Next base: position 8,899,297 of record NW_023605194.1, read on the forward strand.
CTGTTCCATTGGTAAAATTTCCCCAGTGGTGAGTGGGGGTGGTGTGCAGGTGGAAAGAAATGTATTGACTTGTGCAACAATCCAGGCATTTCAAACATACTCGTGGGAACTTTCACTTTCTGACTTACTTCACTTAGCATAATCACCTCAAGAGCCATCCAGTTGTCCCAAGAGGCAGTGTTTTATCTTTATAAAGCTGAGTAGTATCCCATTGAGTATATATTCCATATTTCTTTATCCAGTCATCTGTCAGTAGGCATTTAGGTTCGGTTTATATCTTGATTAATGTAAATAATGTTACTCTGAATAGAGGCACACATAAATGTTTCTTGTATTTGTGTTTTCATATTCTTTGAGTAAATAGCTAGAAGCAGTGTTGTTAGATCGGTATGGTATTTCCATTTTTATGTTTAAAGAAATGAAACTATCTCTAGTCACAGATTACACGATAATACACATAGAAAATCCGAAAGACTCCCCCCAAGAACTTCTCAAAGTCATCAATAAAGTAGGAGGATGCAAACGCACTACACAAAAAATCTGTTGTGTTTCTATATGTAAACAATGAATTAGAAGAAAGAGAAGTTAAGAAAACAACCCTATTTCCAATTATACCAAAAAGGATGAAATACCTGGGCGTAAACTTAACAAAGGCAGTGAAGGACTTACACGCTGAAAACCATAAGCCGTTCTCAAAGGAAATAAAGGAAGACACAAAGAAATGGAAGGATATCCTGTGTTCGTGGGCTGGAAAAATAAATATTGCCAAAATGATCATGTTACCTAGAACAATTTACAGATTCAACTAGTGAAATTCAAGGAGAAATAAACACATCCACGACTGTCGTTGGAAATTTCCATATACCTCTCTAAATAATTGCTACAATAAGCAACGAAACAACAAGGATAGAGTAGACTCAGCGAAATTGAATAACTGACATTTGTAGAACATTTTTCCCCATGACTGAAGAATAAGCATGGATAATTAAATTAAAAATCAATAGCAGAAAGCTATCTGGAAATTTTCCAAATATTTGGAAATTAAATAACACACTTCTAAATAAACTTATCAGTCAAAGGAGAAATCACAAGAGAAATCAGAAAACATTTTGAACTGAATAAAAATTAAAATACAACAAAGCATATAGAGTGGGTGCTATAAAGCATTATTCTGCTGGGCGGTTGTGGATTTTAAGCAAGAAAATGACTATCATGTCTTCATTTCCAAAAGTTCGATCCAGTAATGGAGTCTAGGGGAAGGGTTGAAAGACAAAAGAGAAAGTGGGGAATAGGGTGTGACATTAAGTAGATATTTCACCAGGATTTAAGTGCTAAGACTAAAGTGCTAAGACTATGGCAGTGAACAGACAGAGTCCCTTGCAGTCTCTTTCTAGGGAAGGAGGAGAAGTAAATCCACAAATCAGGTCCCATCCATCAGTAGCCCTGGTAGGAGACTGGTTGGTGGGAGGGGGGATGGGCAGAGAGGTTGCTTTAGTGAGGCTGATCTGGCGAAGACCTCTCCCCAGAGGAGACATTTGAGCTCACCCCTATTTGATGAGGATTGACCATGCAAAGAGCCAGGATAAATGTTCTTGAAGCAGTCAGAATAGCAAATGCAAAAGCCTTGAGCATGGCCAGCGACAACAGTGGAGAGCAATGAGGATGGAGCAGGAGACAGGGTCTGTCAAGGAGGAAACTTCTGGCCATTTTAGAGCATCTGAAATGCAGTCCAGCTATAACCTCTGGGGTGTTTTCAGATAGGGGTAAGGGGCGTGGCAGGTTTGCTCTCTAGAAAGATCTCTGGCTTGGTGCTGGGGGCAGAGTCGGGGGAGGGAGACCAACTGGTCCTGCAGTAGTGGAAACTGGGGTCACGGCAGGGGAGATACTGAGAAGTTGTTGGATTCTAGATATATTCTGAAGACAGGGTGAACAAGACGTACCAGTGAGTAAAAAGGAAAACAGAGGTCTTGGGGGCTAAGAGGTAAATGTGAGGCCAAGGAAGGAAATTGGAAGTTCAGGTAGAAGAATGGAAATAGATGGGTTCAAGATTCTCAATTTCGGGGCCTCCTTGGTGGTGCAACGGGCTAAGACACAACATATGAAACTATCCGCAGCCTCTGCAGCATGAGTTCGATCCCCTGCCGGAAGCTGACCCACATGGTGCAGGAGACCTCTCCTGACTCGCCCACTGCTCCCCTCAGCAGTGTATTTCAGTAGATCCACATGTTCTGCTCCCCAGTCTGTCTCTGGAAAATACTCTCACCTCCCACACCTCTGGCCTGTACCCCAGTTCTTGTATGCATAAATAAATCTTTTTAAAAAAGATTCTCAATTTCATCTACTCTAAGATCCATATTTTCTCGTGTTTATACATCTCTGAAATCAAGATGTATTCTTCAATTGCTAGCATTATATCTCAACTGCTGTCTGTGGGATGGCTATAAGAAACAACTGTGAGGTAGTTATATGGTAAAAACATCCCAACGACCCTTTCTGGTAAGATTAAGAATATTCTAGCAGCAACACATCTTAGATATGGCAAAATGTGGGCAGCATACATGTGGATATAGCTGCAAGCAGAATTGACCAGAAGAAGCTCTCGAGTCACAATTCAGGAGCTAGAGGTCCCAGTTCTGAGCAGCAGACTGTGAAAGGGAGCAATCGACATCTTAGTTTTGGTCAAAGTTTGGGGTGCTGTAAGATACGCAAGCAAATGTGTCCAGGGGAGTTACAGTTAGGTTGGAGCTCAGAAGAGAAGGAGGCTGCAGAGCTAGATTGGGGCGGATGGTGATGATAGTCCATGCGGATGGTGAGGGAATGCGCGGGCCTTCCCAGCCACAGAACAGTCGCTCCTGGCTGAGTTCTGAGAAATCCCAACACACAGGCACCAGGGGAGGAAGGAGATCCTGCAGAAACCTCCATGATCAGGCAGCCGGACAGGAGATGGGAAATCACAGGGGAGGCCACTCAGGAGCCAGGAGGACAACCATTCTGATGCCGTTGATAAGTAAAAGAATATTCTGGAGAGTAGTTACCACCCCGTCACCAGAGATTATCTAGGATGTTTGGAACACAAGGGACTCCTCGCTTTTTTAAAACTTGATTTTCCCATGTTATGTATTGCTGGGACCTATGGATTGATGAAAGGAAAGACTAATAAGGCAAATTTGAGCAGCGTTAGTTATCTTACAGGTGAGGCGGATGCAACCACATAATAGGTGTTTGATGAAAGTGGATCTCCCCACCCCCGGGGAGGTTTTACACTCTGGAAGGAGTCCTCCAAGAAGACAAACCTTCAGAGTGGTTTTTTTATTGGCATGAATTTCTGATATCGAAGCTGACAGACAGAAAAGACCTTTTTGAACAGAGGCTGAGCTCTCTTGAGGAGCGGCCCTGAGCTGACACCACAGAGGGCCTTGTGGGGAATCTCACACCCAGCAAGACCGCCCACGTGCTCATTGCCCTGACCCTGCAGGCCAGGTGGAGGCAGAAACCTCTGCTGGATTTTATTTATTCTTAATTGTTAATTGTTAGAAAATTTTTAATTGTTAGAAAATTTTTAAGATCTGAATTTTTAATTGTTAGAAAAGACCCACCACACGCTTCTCGACCTTTTGGCTAAGGTCACGTGAAAAGCCCCACCATTCAGAAGGTGAGCAGAGGGCCACACACTCGGCTGGCGATTTTTCAGCCTCCTGTTCATTTCTGAGAATGTTACTTGAGGTGAATAATTTATGCCGTTTATTGACTCACATTCCTTAAGAGGTCTGGATAAAGGAACCTGACCGTTTCCACAAAGCAAAATCCAGCTTCTCCAGAACCAGCCCGCCAGGCGGGGTGCCGGTGGCCAGGGCGCTTTGTCCTGGGGGTTCTTGAACAGCTTTCAGCCCACAGGGCAAGCACATTTGCTTGCAGACCTTGAACGTCTTTAATACAATGTCAATGTGACATTGGAAAAGCAAATTAAGTGGTGCAAGGGGTTAAGATGCAACCTAGGAAGCTGTCCACAGCCTCTACAGCAGGAATTCAATCCCCCAGCCAGGAGCAACCCACGTGGCACAGCAGACCTCTCCTGTCTCGCCCACTGCTCCCCTCAGCGTGTACTTCAGTCAGTCTGCCTGTTCTGTTCCCCACTCTGTCTCTGGTGAATCCTCTCACCCCCTACCTCTCTGGCCTGTACCCCAGTTCTTGTATAAATAAATAAATCTTTTTTTAAAAAAAGAATTTAAAATAACCCCAGTCCCTTTTACAGAGAGATACCAAGGCTCACTGGGGATGGTGGGGATCATAACTCTCTCCAGTCCTTTCCTCCCTGCCTGTAATACCACACCCTTGGCGTGCGACTTTGCAGCACTTCCCGGCAGAGCAGGCGGTTGCCCCATCCGCCCGCCATTACAACTGGCCTTGGCCATGTGACTTTGACCAATGACGTGGTAGCAGAGGTGATACCAGAGGAGGCTTTCAGTGTGTTTGTATGGATTGGCTTGACCTCCTGGGTTTCTGCTATGCACCTTAAATAGAGCATTCTCTAGGAGCTGTTTGCCCCAGACATATGGAGCCCCCAGAACCCCTAAACTTCCACCTCCCAAAGCAAAGCTGCAGCAGACTGCCCAAAAACCTGCAGTGGATCTGACAGGAACAGCTAGAGCCCAAAGCAGGGAGGGTCTCCCTTGCTAAGGACACATTCTACAGATCTGGTTCAGCAAAAAGTTGAACACTGGATTACTGTGTGCTTCCAAAATTCCAATCCTAGACGCAAATCCAAAGGAAAGGAAAACAGGGACTCAAACAAGTGCTTGTAGCCAAAGCCAAAGGTTCAAGGCACAGTATTCACCACAGCCCAAAGGCACAAGCAACCCAGTGGCCTTGCAGGATGAGCGGTTAATCAAACGTGGTGCTGTGTGCGGGTGTGTGTGAATATTATGCAAAGGAGGGACAGGGAAGGGATTGGGGAGCCAGGACCACTGACAGGACCACTGGGGGTTTCTTCAGGGACTGTGAGGGTGTTTTGGAACCAGATGGTTCTATCGCATCGTGACTACTAAACGCCGCCGAACTGGTCACTTTCAAATGGCTGCTTTGACGTGGGAATCTTATCGGAGAAAGAAAAGATCATGTTCACACACCAGGTCCTTTCACACGCACAGCTCCACTGGGGTTTGTGCCATTCCCCTTAGAAGGATCCCCCCCTGAGCAGGGAGCGTGCCAGCTTGGAGAAGCTTGCAAGTTTTGATCTGTGAGCTGATTTAACACGTGGATTTAGGTAATGCGGCTGTAATTCCATTTAAAGAGTTTCTCTAAATGACCGTCTTGGGGTAGGGGTGAAGCAAAAAGGGGGTGAGAAGCATGCGTTCCTTTCAGGGGTGAGTAAAGCTTTGGGGACTTGATCCAACTCTATAAATCCGAGAGCAGCAGGGCTGTGTCCAGGGGCCGACTTCCCCTGAGGATGAGACCAGCCGCCACGAGGGGGCAGTGGTGTCCAGGCGATCCGCGGGTCAGCGGAGCCCCGGGTACAATCTGCCACTCTGGGGGGTTCACCCCTGAGAGCGGTGGCCAGCGTTCCCAGACCCCTGGCCACACCGTCGGCTTTTAAAAATATGTGCGTGCATTGAAGACAACATCAGATCTGGAAAAGAATCTTTAGAAAATAGGTCCACCAAGAAGATTATATAAATGCAGAAACCGGGTTCAGAGGGGGTCAGTGACTGGACTGGAGCCTCAGGGCCAGGCCTGCGACGTCGGGGTCTTGTGTTTTCGTGTCGGTCTGTCGCTTTGGGCATGCGCCCCCCGCTTTCTGGAGCTTCCCATCAAGTCACACCCGCGCGGATGAGACTGCTCGGCAGCCTCGGGGCTGCTGCAGCTCATCCCTCCTGACCCCTCTGCGGCCGTCGACTCCCGCCCCGGCTGCCCCCGGCGCCCTCTCCCAAGCCACGGGCATTAGGGGAAAAGCGGGGCGCTGGGAATCAGAGCTGGCCTTGGAGAGCAGAGGCTGGCACCCGCGTCCACCGAGGACGACGAGCTGTCGGAGCTGCCGCCGGCTGTCAAGGCCTGCGAGGACAGACAGGGCGCAGGGCGCAGGGCGCGCACCGGGACGCGCTGGCGATGGACGCTGGCACCGGCCTCAGGGGCGCCCCGCCCAGCCTGCTGCCCGCACGTGGCGGGCCCCCAGGAAGCCCCTCGCAGGGAGTGGGAAGTGGGCGTCCTTCTAACACGGTTAAAACACCTTCTCAGCAGCTGGAGACGCTGCCCAACTGGTGGCAAAGGGTGAGCAAGGATAGAAGCACGCAAGCCACATAGGGCCGTTGGTTAAGTCCGCTGCGTAAATTGTTCACGGGAGCCCCGTGCATGAAAACAGAGCCAGACATCTGGGGGACCCCAACTCCTACGAATCTGAACTGCGCCACCTTGCCGAGGGGACAGCTGACCCTCGCCCACCACTGAAAGCATCAAGGATCTTCCCTCCTGTTGCATTTTACAAATACCCTGGAGGCCTCCATGTCTCCCACTGCACAACTCACCAAGCCTGAGCTTTTTTTGGTAGCAGCCACCAGAGGGCGCCCGAAGCACGAGTCTGGAGTTGCTGCCTTGGCGTCTTTGAAGGATGGGGGGCAGACGTGGGCTCGGGAGTGCGGCTCTTGGCGTCCATGCAAGTGCAAAGATTAGTGAACAAACCTTAACATTTTAACTTGACTCCTAATTTGTGAAAAGCACCCAGAGTGAAATGATGTTCAGACTCAAGCTCCTTTTTTTTTTTAAGGTTTATTTATTTATACAAGAACTGGGGTACAGTCAGAGGCACAGGAGGGTGAGAGAATTCACCAGAGCCAGAGCGGAGAGCAGAGCAGGCAGAAGGACCGAAGTACACTGCTGAGGGGAGCAGCGGGCGGCAGGAGAGGTCTGCGCGCCATGTGGGTATCACCCTGGCCAGCCGGGAATTGAACCAGCGCTGCAGAGGCGGCAGGACAGCTTCACAGAGCGCATTGAACCCGCTGTGCCACCAGGGAGGCCCTCGAGCTCCTGTCTGTACCGCCGTCTGTAGCGCTCTCCCTCCCAGATTTGCAGCCTCTGGCCCTGCTCTTCCAACCATAACTAAACCCAGACTGTCTCCAACTGCTCCAAAATGGCAGCCCCGCCCCACCCATCAGGCTTTTTCCTCTTCTCCAGCTGTCCCAGAAACACATGATAACACAGATGTGACAGACTCTGTTACATGAGCATTGAAATTAAAGCAGAGATGATACTTCTGGCTGCTAGATTCCACGCACACCTCTCACTGCAAACCTTCATGTCAGCGTGAGGATGGGATGCTGCAGTGTGGGGTTCCGCTGCCAGGACTAAACAACGAGATTGTCCAGGCAGAAGACACAGCAGCTTTCTCCAAAAGCACAGCAAACTCACCTTCGAGGGCCTGCAGATCAGCATAGCTGGAATTCATGAGATTTTCATCCTTATTACCAGGTGAGGATGCTGCAGCCACTTTCCCCTCTTCTCAAGACGCTCCTGCAGAAATCTCCTTTTTTGTGTTTTTGGAGGCAGGACTGTAAAGAAGGACACTCCCTTGGGTCCACGGCTTGAGGGAGGCTGGCCCCGAAGGGGAAGTGGCTGGATGTGCGCTTTCTGCACTTGGGGGCCATCAGAGGATGCTGGTCCCAGAGAAGCCTCCCAGGCCAGCACCCCTGCCCTGCACGTCTCCTGGAAGGAGGGAGGGCACAGCAACCACCACTCGGGGCTCGCCTCAGACGCCTGGCACCAGCGCCAGTTCCTGGGAGGCCCAGCCAGGCGACAGGGCCAAGGGGACTGCTACCATCTACATCTTCCCCCACTTTCCAGCCTCCTAGATGTTGGTGACTCGTACCAGTGGATTGTGGCTCTCTTGGGGAGCTCTGGGGTGCAAGTGCAGGCAGGAAGAACACAATTCCTCCCTTCTCCTTGTCTGAGGTGGTGCCTGCACCGGGCTGGGGTAGCAGGCCTCATCAGAGGTGAGCAGGCCTCATCAGCCCTGGTTTCCACCCACACATCAGCAGCTGCCTCATCTGAAATGGCCTGGAGCCTTCAAGCCCTTGGCCATGACCATGTGCCTCACCTTCCCCAGCTTCCCAGACCCTTCATGTCCCATGAGTGGATCTCTCCTCAGGGATAGTCCCTGAGACCTCCTGTGGAGGCCCAAACCCCCGCGCAGTCCCTAGCCCTCCATACAGGCTCTATTCTCTCCTCTACGCCCAGACCTATGATGGCTTAATTTATAAGTTAGACCCAGGAGGAGATTAACAATAGCATAGTAAAATGGAATCATTGTAAGAATAAGTTGTAGCCAAAGCTGTGTGAATGTGGTCTCCTTTCAGACTTCCCCCTCCCTCCCCGGATATCTTACTGGAAGTAGTATTCTCAGATCTCAGTTGACTGTGAGTAATGAAACCACAAGAAACAGAACTGGGGATACGGGGAGCTGCTGCACTTCATATTCTGCAAAGAGCTTTCGCTTCTGTTGCGTTGTCTCCATCAGACAGGCGAGGGGAGGGCGGCTGTGGGCCCCGGAGGCCGTGGTGGAGCAGGAGTCTGAATGCAGGGATGCACGATGATCCTCCAGAGATCACAGTGATGATGTGGCAGCTCAGCGGAGGAGCTAACGCCAACCCAAGTTCCTTCGCTGACAGAGCACTGTGTCTGAACTGGACTCTGGAGAACCACCTGAATTCCAGAACCCAACGGCCAGTTGCACCCCTGGAAGGCTGATGCTCGAAGTAAATCTTGTGTCCAGTGTCACACCCACAGGTAACATCTTCATTCTGCCATCCAGCACCCTTCTGCTTTCCTCAGAGGACCCGCTATCCCTCACGTTCAGTGTGTCTGTGCCAGAGTCAGGGATGGACACATGACTCAGACCCAACAATTTAGAGCCTTGCTTTCTCCTGGCTGCAGTGATTGGCTGAAGGGTGAGCACATGGTCCCCTCAGAGCTCGGAGACTCCTGCTGCGCCTGCTCCCTGACAGACTCTCGCTTTCCCAGCGTTTTATCCTGGGAGGCCGCAGGTCTGGAGTGCCTGCAGCAATCTTGTTACCCTGAGGAAGCTGGGAGACAGAGAGCAGCTAAGTGATGGATTGGTTCCTGGATATAGCCACACCGGGAAGCAGATCCCCCTGGACTTTTTTGTTATGTTACCCAATAAAGACCTTTTATTTCTTGGGCCAGTTGGAGTTGATTCAAATGTCCCAGCAAATACAGTATCATTTTTTAAAAAAAGACTTATTTATTCATGCATACAAGAACCGGGGTACAGGCCAGATGCACGGGAGGGTGAGAGGACTCACCAGAGACAGAGTGGGGAACAGAACAGGCAGACTGACAAAATACACTGCTGAGGGGAGCAGCAGGCGCAACAGGAGAGGTCTGCTGTGCCATGTGGGATCCTCACCAGCCAGCTGGCAGGGCTCAAACTCGCGCTGCAGAGGCTGCGGACAGCTTGACAGCGCTGCGCTCAACCGCCTGCACCACCAGGGGAGGCCCAAATACCGTATCATTTTATCACAAAGTCCATTCACTGTTACAAACACACTCATCCCCTTCCTGGACGGGGGCTTGTCTCTTGTCTCTGTTCCTCCTGTCAAGTCACATGGAAGTTAATTGAGGATTCTGACTGATTGCTCCTTCCGTCAGATGAGTTGATTCACACAGGAGGGCAAGTGAGCATGCCCGGGAGAAAAGAACCAGGCCTCTTAGCGGGTCTTCTAGCCTGTCCTGTCCCCTTTCCTTATTAGCATGGGGTCTGTCGAGCTCCGTTCAGAGCAAGGCTTCTTGGTGTTTTCTAGTCTGCAGCTGGAACCCGACCCTCATGTGCAAAACGCGTGGGATGGATGAAGCAATCTCTAAAAATCCACTACAATTTGAACATTCAGTTATCCATTTATACACTCTTGAAGAAAAAGGAGAAAAACAGCCTTCCTGAGGAATTACGCCCTGTGAGCTGAGGGCTTTGGCATTTGGGCAAAACCTGGGGTGTCAGGGAAATGTCACTGATGGGGATGTGCCTGCAGACTCTCCATTTACGGTCACCTGTGACCCTAGAAATGTCTCGATTTGGGAGGAAATAAGGAATAAGTGAGAATAACATCGAGGTGGGTCTGTGTGTGTGTGTGGGGGGGGGGTTTCTTCTTTGTCCAAGGCCTCAGATCTATAGGCAAATGTCATCCAAAAAGCAGCAGAGGCGGGTCCCTTTCAGGAAACACTTCTACTCATACCCAGGTTCCCGGAAAATGACGTTTGGAGAGCTAAGAAGCTTGGCTGTGAGTCATTTTCATTTAAGCTATTTTTTAAATAGCTCCATTAGTTGGTCCACATTGTGTTTTTCATTCCACCAGAGCCGAAGGTGGTGTTTCTTTTGTTTATAGTATTAGTGTTATATTATTGGTGATCTCATTGTTCTTGTTTGTGACATGTTTACCTCGGTAGGACAGTTATTGTAGGAGGCAAGTTGGAGACCAATCTACCCACCAAACCTGCAGAACTAAAGAAAAAGACTCTGGTCCGTCCTGCAGGGTGCATATTACTCCTCTCTTGGATTGTTAAATTCTAATTATAGGTTGTTGATCCCAGTCAGAGCCATTTAAAGCCTAAACACTATTCTGCAGTGTCTTTTGCCAATAGGTGTGTTTCGTTCTTATTGTTGTGTAAAACATAACATTTGCACATTTGGGAAACCAGACCAGGTTACTATTTGCTGGGAAAGTCAGATGGAAAATAGACTAAAAATGACTCAAAGCTGGGGTGGGGGGAGGGAAGCACTTTATTTAGTAGGAATTTCTGAAACCTTAGAATTAAGACACTCCCCCTTTCAGATGTCAGCTCAAATGCCCCTTCCTCCAGGAAGCCCTCCCTAACTGTTTACCCCACATTCTTGGGACAGCAGACCCTGCCTCCTTCCTGGCATGTATCACATTTCACATGATCATGAGGATGATGTGATTGTGTCTTTCCACTAGATACAAGGCTACAGAAGACTCCTATGCCTAGTACCCCTGGTTTAGCACATGGTGAACATTTAATAAATATGCTGTGCAATGTATGGGTTGTATTATTTGAGACTATTCAATCATGCTATGGAAGACAAGAAAAACAAATTGGATGGATTATACGCCTAAGTGTGGGGTGTAGCTAATAAGCAGGTCAGTAGATTGTGAAATATAAGCAAAATTCATAGGATACATCCAATGCAGCAGCTGAATAATGAAGATGTAGGTTGTGGGACATGGGCAGAGTTCACGGGGTGAGTGAGTTGATCCACAAACTGCGTGACCTGTTAAAGATGAGTAATAAACAGAGTCCGTGACAGAACAAACCGGAGTGTGGACTATGGAGAGGAAGAGAAACAAAGACCAGGTTATAAGGTGCAACCAGGTCACCTCAGAAATGATTGCCGTGTATCCCCTAAACCAGATCAGCCACCTATGTGGGACACCCCTTCTGGTCTCAGTGTGTTCTGCCTAGGAAGCACAGCTACAGCCAGTGCTGTTTAGTGGATTCATGGGTGAGTGAGAAATAAGGTGAAACCAGTTTCTGAATCTCACTGTTTAAAAAAGCCATTTCAGATGGAGCTTCCATATGATCCAGCAATTCCACTCCTAAGTATTTACCCAAAGGACACAGAAACATTAATTCAAAAGGGCACCTGCACCCCTATGTTTATAGCAGCACTGTTTACAACAGCTAAGCTTTGGAAACAACCCAAATGCCCCAAAATAGATGACTGGATCAAGAAGATGTGGTCCATATACACCATGGAATATTACTCAGCATTCAAAAAAGACAAACACATGCAGTTTGCAGCAACATGGATGGCGCTGGAAGGGATCATGCTCAGCGAAATAAGCCAGAAAGAAAAAGAAAAGTACCGGAAGGTCTCACTCATAGCAGGAATCTAGAAAACCTAAATTAGGGAACAGGAAAAAGACTAATTATAATAAAGTAAAATCAACAAGCAACAAGCAACTATGAACCAGAGAAACACTGGGCGGAGGGGCGTGGCGGAAGGTGGGGTAGAAGGGAGTAGGATCAAAACAAGGGTTGAGGGAATTGTATGGGGACTATAACCAAGATGAAAATGCATACATTGTGCAAAAATAAAAAATGATGTAAAGTACATATAAAATTAAAAAGCCATTTCAGTCATTCAACCAGTATCCACTATATTGACTGGTGAGGATACAGGATAAGAAAACAGCCTTGACTCCTCCCTCTTGGAGCTTATGGCATAAGAAAGACCATCTGGTGACAGACAAATAAAGGTCAGGTTTTAACAGTGATACATCCTCAGATGGTCCTTTGGCAGCTATGACAGGAATTTGGCCGATCTGAGAGTGTAGTAATTAATGAAGCAGAGGGAAAAGGTATAAATGTCCCGGGAGAGGGAGTAACCAGCACAAGGCCTCAGAAGGGCTGAGCTAATCATTCATTCATTCAGCAGGCAGCCCTGACCCCAGAGCCCAGCCCCATGCTGGGGCGGGAGGGGGGCAAGAATACAGAGGAGAAGGACAATGGAGCCCCACAACAAGCACGAGGAACTGCGAGGCCTGCCAGGATGCTTGGGGAGCCCCAGCGTCCTACCTCCACACCTTACTTATCCTCACGGATGCAGGCTTCACCTGAAGCTCATGTGCGAGGTCGGCGCTCCTGGAATGAAAATCTGGCCTCATAATGTCTCTCGCTCTCATCTCATCCTTGAGCCACTGGAAAACCTTTGCTGTGCCAACTCAAACCCAATTTTCAAGTCTTCTTTAGCTAAAGGACTCCAGCTGTAGGAGAAACAATCACCATCGGCTGCCCGCGCCTGAGCTAGACTCTAGATGGGCACTGATTTTTGTCTTCCGAACAGCGTGGGTGATGACACTGTCGTGACAGGAGAGGAAAGGGATGCTTCCCAAGGCCCTCAAATCCCTCGGTGACTAAGTGACGAAATCAAGATTCTGATCTAGGAGGGTCTCAGCCTGGAGCTCAGGCTGACAGGAAAACAAACGTGCTCTACGCAGGAATTTGGATTAAAATGAGTCCATGTTTCAGAATAGGAATTTCCTGGGTGCCTCTTGTTGGGGGGCTGCTATGTCTATGGCATTGTGCCTGGGGTAACGGGGTCCTTTGGCAGTATGTGCTGGACACATTTGCAGGTTAAATTCTGGGATGTCTAGGGTTTTGCTTCCAAATAATCTCTCTGGAAGGGGGTGTGGGAACAGATGGACCATGAGTTGGTGTGTGGAGATTGGGGGTGGGCCCATGAAGGATCGTTATAAAACTCACACTTCTTTTATATACTTTAATTTTTTCCCATAAAATAAGTAAGTTCTGAGCGTGTGGGAGCTGGCTCCTTCATCTGCATGGCAGAGAATTTTGCACTCCTGTTTTCCTCCAGAATCAGAAGTTGTTAGGATCTGCGTGGAGAATTGTAATCATCAAGGACATAAAGGGGTCTCCACCATTCCATTAGCCGGCAAAATAAAGCACCCACCACCTCCTACAGGCCCTTGGGTTTCTGGCTCGGGGGACCCCCACCTTGCCACCTCACCGTAGGCCGCTAGAATCCCCCTCTAAGTCTGGGATTCCGGTTCCCTGACTTACTAATGATCTAGTGAGTTAATGAACCTGTGAGCACATCAGTCTCCTCATCTGGCCAAAACAAACAAGCGAGTGGGGAGTAGGGGGTAGAAACAACAGAGCTCCCAGCGCAGAGAGGCAGGCGCTGGGGCTGGGGGTGGCCTCTTGCATCCACCCAGCATGGATAGACCGTCTCAGGGGACAAACGTGTGGCAGCCGAGAAGGTGGCGACATATTTGTCTCTCTGGTTCCTGAGACATGGGACGGGGCGGCGGACACTCATGCTTGTGGTGGCTGGGGCGTGGAGATTTCTTTTTCAAAATCCAGATGTGTGTCCCCTCCTTCATCTCTGAACTAGGGCGGGTGTTTTTCTGTTCTTTCTTTTCTCTAGCACAGAGCTTGCCTTCCAGCCGCTGGAGGGAGGGGCCCTCTTTGGCCTCATGGGCTCTGATCAAGGGGTCCAGGCCTGCGCCTGGAGACCACGTTCAGCTGTGGGCAGCCCCGCGCTGGATAGTGCAGGAAAGTCTAGAGCGACTCTTGGGCCTTCTCCGAGGACAGGGCTGGTCACAAGGGTGGGAACTGGGAGAGCAGGTGGCAGGGAGCTGAGCCAGAGCTGCAGGGACCAGGCCTGCGCCTGGTGGGGTGGGCAGGGTAAGGGTGGGGTGGGCAGGGTAAGGGTGAGGTAGGAGGGATGCAACACGACCAGGCCTGGAGAGCGCTGGGCCTCACCCGAAGGCTCACTCTGACCAGCGACCAGCGCTGGGGCCCCTCAACTGGGCCCTAAAAGAGCCAGCCGGGGTTAGGCAGAGAGTGGGGACCCTGGGACTGGCGTGGTATGGGGCAGGGGAGGGGGACGTAGGGGAGGGGCGATGGTTGGGCGCAGGCCCAGGTATCCAGCAAACGCTCATTAAATATTTTCTGATTGGGGAGCTCAACAACAGCTCTAGGGAGCCACCAGCTCGTGACCCCCAAGTCCGCAAGTCCAAATCCACTCACCTGGGTTTCTCATAGCTGACGACCTCCTAGAAGCGGGGCCCTGAGCTGCAAACCCGAATCCCAGGCTTAGATATCATGAATCTGCTCTTGGCGTTGGGAGCACTTAGATCCTGGCACCGCTGCCTGGACCTGTCTGCAGGAGACACTCAGCGGGCGTGGCTTCCACCACCATCTTAAGTGGTTTGTCCAGGAAAGCTGAGCTGGGGTGGGGCATGGGGGACTTTCTTCCTGGGGGTGGGGCATGGGGGGACCTCTGTCTGGGCAACCAGCCCATGGTGCCTGTAGGATCTGAGTGCACCAAGGGGACTGAGACCCAAGGGATCTCGCTCTACCACAGGCTCTCAGGACGCCAAGGGGCCGGATTCTGGGGAGCTGTCTTACTTGGTGACCACTGAGCCAGGATTCTGGGGGTGCTGTCTGCTGGGGGACCAACCAGTGGGAAAGAGGAAACTGCAGTTTAGAGAAGGTGGAGTGGGAAGCGAAGAGCAACGTCACACCGCTTAGTGGTTCTGAGCTTGACCTCTGAAGGGAGACTTGGTTCAAATGCCTGCTCCTCCGTTTACCAACTGTGAAGTCTTGGGCAAATTACTTAATCTCTCTGAGTCCAGTTAAACAATTACTTCTGTCCTTGCGTTGGGAGATGAAACGGCCTAGTGAGTCATCAGCTCTCGGGCCTGGGTCTGGGGCAGGTGAAGGCTGCACACGTGGCAGCTGTTAGGCCCAGCGTGCTCACACCATCCTGGCCAGGTGCAATAGAAGTGACCCCAGAGTGGAGACAATGTGCTAAGTCCTGGGCCCTGGTTGATGAGCTGACACTGCTCTGCATCCGCCCCCCCCCCGTGAAAATGGGAGGTGGACAAGGTCCAGAGCAGTGCCTCCAGCCACCCCTATACTTGGGGGGGGCCCTCTCCTGCTGCAGTGGTTGACAATGACCTTCACTGAGCACTTGCCACACGGTGAGGACATCATCTCAGTTAATCCTCACAATGTCTCTGCAAATCAAATCAGGGAATTAATGCACAGAGAGACTGAGTGACTCCTAGTTCCCAGGTCATGCAGCCAGCACTGACCACGCTGGAACCCCAGTCCCATCTGGTTCTGAGCTCCTCACCCCTGTCCAGTGGGAAGGACATAAGTCCAGCTGCCAAGCATGGGCTAGTGGGATGGGAAAGGCCTAGGTGCCCTGGGTCTGGCCAGGGTATCTTCAGGCTGTGAAAGGGCGGACTGGGTTGGGCACCACAGCTGATGACGCCCTGTGCTTGAGAGTGGTGTGCCAGGTACCTTACCCACCTCTCCTTTGGGTGCAAGAAGGGGCCAGGCCACACCCCCTGCTTTCTTTCTCCACTGGAAAGCTCAGGTGCCAATGAAATATGCCCTGGGAGCTGGCGTTCATTAAAGAATGAACATTCCCAGTCCCCAGGACTGTGGATGCACACCTCCCCTGCCTCTCCCTGCGTGTGCCCAACCCTGCAGCCCCCACACCTCCAGCTCCCTCCTGGTAAAGGCAGCCTGGCTGCAGTGCCAGCATCAGGAAGGAGCGCTGCTGCGCCAGGCCTTTCTCCAGCAGCCCAAGCCCTGGGTCTCTCTGGGAAGAGAGGGGGGACCGCTTTGCGGGGAAGGAAGCCTGTCAGTCGGGCCAGAGAGCTTTCCAGGACCTCAGGGACAGCTCTGGGCCGGCTCGTGGGCTGGGAAGGAGAAAAGGTTGGTCCCTGGTTACGCAGGGGCGACCCGCAGCGGCCGGCCGGGCCCGGGCAGTTTCGGCGCCGGATACCAGGGGGCAGTGCTGCGCAGCGAATGCCCCGGCCGCTGCCCGCTCCCCCGGCCCTGCCCGCGCGCTCCCCGCGCGCCTCCAAGCTCTCCAAGACGCGGCAAAGTTGTTCCCAGCGCGCTCCTGACCCCGGCAACCTCTCGCCCCGTACGCGTCGAAGGGGCGCGCGCCTCTGTCCGCGCGCGATCTGTGCGGGCATCCTGGATGCCCACGCTCGGTAAAGGCAGCTGCCCCCGGGTTGTGTTCGACCACGGGCCGGGCCCTGGAGAAGCGTCTGCCCGGGCGGCGGGACACCCCGTCGGGTTTTGCAGACCGCGCGCACCAAGGTGGGGTTACCTGAAGGAGGGGGTTAGAGGGGCCGCCGGCCGCGCACAGGCAGGCGCCGCCTTGGAAAGCAAAAGACGGAGCTGAAAGTGGGTCGCCCGCATTTGATCGCCTGCCGGATTTTGTAGAAATACGTGCCTAGAAAAGTCTGCCCGAAGGCGGAGGCCCACCCTCGCCCAGGTGGGAGGCCTCCCAGGGGGGCCGGGGTGGGAGGGCTGACTTTTCGCGCCAGCACCCAGGCCCACCCACCCCAATAGCTGCTGGGTTTGGGAAGTGTCTTTCCTGGCAGCCCGGAGGAGGCTGGTCCAGGTTAAAATCCGCAGACGCAATGGGCAGATCCGACCCGGTGACACTCGCGGGACCATGAACTCCCTCCTCTGCTCGCGCCCCCCTGGAGGCGAGCGCGGCCCTCCGTGAGCCCCCGGGGAGTTCGCGAGGTATAAACCCGAAAAGATACTCTTCGGGCTGGGCCTGTTTTTTTTGTTTTTTTTTTGTTTTTTGCTGGGATCTGCGTTTTGTTTCTCTCCCTTTTTTTCTAATAGCCGCTTTGCAGTAAATAAATTTAAAAGGCAGCTGCTTATCCGTGTTTGAATGCTAGTAGCTGTTTGTTCTTTGAAGAATTCACACTTTAAAATTGCTTTCTGGGAGCCCAGAGGAAGAACTTACAAACCACCGTTATGTAATTTGAAACCATCAATAGCACCTCTTTAAGGCTGTTTTTATTGTGGGAAGTCAAGGTAATGATTTTGTCGCTGTCTAATTTCATCCCAATGTACAGCGTGGCTTTTATAGCCTTTCAAAGGTAAGTGAAAGGCGTCAATCTGGGCCCCTTTTTGTGGCCGATTAACAGTTTAAACTGGTTTTCTAACCTTGTCACAACTATTGGGCCGATAAACAGGGTTTCTGGGGAGGCATTAGCAAGTCTGTAAATAGATCATTTTTTAAAAAACTCAGGCAGGTCTGCGTCCCTCTAACAAAAGTAAAACACAGGTCCACAGAGAGGTGTGTGTGTGTGAGTGTGTGTGTGTGTGTGTGTGTGTGTGTGTGTGTGTGGTTTCTCACCTCCAAGAGGAGGTAGTTACTTACCAACGACTTCTCAAGAGCTATTTGTGTCCTGGCTCTTATTGTTATGATTATTTTTGTCATAATCTTAGGAGAAAGTGAACTACAAGCTGACGACACGGGGGTACGTGGGCGCTGCCTCTCTGAGCTACCGTCTTGTGGCAAATGTCCTCGGGGTAATCACCCACCGCACATCCAGGCTCCACCGCCGACCTTCCTTGATTAGAGCCACAACCCAGTAGAAGTATCCGGTGGTATCACAAGGGTTTTACAGGAGAAAACAGTTCGTGCGGACACCGCTGGGACAGCTGCAGGAGAACCGAGGGGGGACAGGCAAACTGGGGTGACCCGACCCTTTTTAGCCCCTCTGCGCCACTGAGAAACAGACTCATATTTTAAATTGAAGCAAAAAGGCCAACTGGACAATTCGAGATCCTTAGAACCGTCCTTGAATTAAGTTTAGGCCCAGACCCCCTGTCTTTGCCGTGTCTTTATTCTCCTTGACGCCGCCGGGTTGTTCTGCTGCATCAGAAGGTTCTGCCTCCTCGCCCGGGATCTCGAGCCACGGCTGGACGGGGCTCCCCGGGTACCCCAGGGTCGCCTTCGGGCGCAAGCGAGAGGAGACGGCTGCCCTGCACAAAGCCAAGACGCCCTAAGGAGCCCTGCACGGGTCAGGATGCCCGTCCCCGCGCCCGCCCCCGCCCCGCGCTGCGCGAGGGCCCCCCGGGTCCTGGGGCGCCGCGGGGTTGCTCCTCCCGGGGTTGCTCCCGCGGGCGGGAAAACTCGGCCTGTTTTCTCTTCTCTGCACCTTCCCTCGCGGGGTTGCGGGCGTGTCGGGCCCCGGCCGGGAAGAAAGGGCGAGAAGGCGCCTCCGGATTCTGGCTTCGGGGGCGCGCCCGGCCTGCATCCTCGCGGCCCGAGGCGGGCCTGGACGCGGCGGGGGGTGGCGGCACAGGCGGGGACCCCGGGCCCAGGCGCACCTCCTGCGCCCCGACTCTGGGCGCAGACACGGTCGAGGCGCGCAGCCCGCCTCCCTCTGGGCTCGTCTCCCGAGTCCCGGGTGGCGATCGGCGCCGGCCCCGGGAGACGCCGCACCCCGGGCCCGCGGGGCGCCTCCCGCCGCGAGAAGGGCCGCGGGGACCGAGGGGCCCGGCAGGCCCGCGCGGGGCAGGGGGCGCGCCGCCCGACCCGCACCCTCACCCCCAGCCTGCAGCCCGGCCCGGCCCGCTCGGCTCTGGGGGCTCCGGGGGCGCTGTCTCCTCCCCTCCTGCAAATGCCACCCCAAGAAAGCGCGCCCACCCCACCCGGCCTGGCGAGCCCCGGCCCCCGGCTGCCCCCGCCGCGGCTGGGCGCTGCAGGGTGCGGATCCGCGGCCGCGCGAGCCGGGCAGGACGCGGCGTCCCGGGGGCTTCCGCGCCCGGGGGGTCCTGCCTCCCCGCCGCGGCCACCGGGGCTCCGGGCTCGGGGGTGCGCCCCCGAAGGCGGAGGCCGTGGTCCGCGCCGGGGTGAAGGTACCTAGTCTGGCTGCGGCGCGCGGTGGCTCTCCGGCCGGGGCTCCGTGGCGCCCTCAAGCACAGCCCGACGCGGCCCTGGGGCTCCCGACGAGGCCTGGGCTGCCGGGCGTCTCCTCACCCCGAGGCTGGCGGGGTTCTCCGCCTCCGCGTTTCCTTTCCATCCTAAGATGTCCACCCCCTGCTTTTCTCTCTTCCTCGCCTTTCCTTGGCCAACTCCTTTCCTCCCACCTTTACCCCCGCCCCCACCCTTGCTCAGTTTATCAGAGGAACCCCCCAAACAACCCCCAGAAAGCCAATAGACCGAAAATATCAGCACAGCGCAGAGCTATGTGCGCGTTCTCTCGCGCCTAGCAGGCAAATCGACACCAGGTGCCTTTGGACCGGCTTCCCCATCAGAGAGGCCAGGAGGCTTCAGATACGCTCGGTCAGGCGGTAGCTGGCTGCGCTCTTGGCCTCTCTGCGGCGGCTGAGCAGTTCTTGCTACATCCTCAGACATCTCCACTCCAGGGCTGTTAGCCCATTGCGCAGATGGAGGACATGGAGCTGGGAGGTAACCCCAACTATTATCAACTTCATTTTTTTCTCATGGGGGGGGGTTTCAGTGCTTTGAATACTCTCCCTCCTGGTTCCCTTCCCCCTGACTTCATTTTTGACGTTTTCTTGGGAGATTTAAACAACAGGAGGAAGAGAGGGCAGAGATAGTCCCCTACCTTTCAAAAGAGTGCAATAGCAGCCTGGAATTACAGCCAAAGAACATGAAGCTGTTTGAGAAAATCTGTAACCCTAGACATGCAATTTGGAGCCAGTCATGAAAAGGTGAAAGTGATTTTACAATTGCCTCCATATTTTTAATATTTTTCAAAATTGTTGAGAGGCCTTTTCCTGTCTACAAGGATGTATGTTTCAACTCAGAAAGTTCAGGGTAGCCTTAGCCCTCCGGAGGGCTACAGTTATCCTCAATTGCCTTTAAAGTGTGTATTAAAGCGACTGAAATTAGTTTCTCTTAAAGAAATAGTTTCTGAAGTTGAAAACCTTCTACTCTTACCAAATAGACTTTCCTGAAACTTTTAAATAAAGGCCCACGAACTTTTTCTCAGGGAATTTTCACACTAAGCACATTATTTCAGGGACTCTTAAAAATAGGAGTTGATGCATAACCTTCACAGTCGCCAATCTTCCTGCCAAATTCTTTGAGCTGGACCTTCCTCTTGTTATGCAGGGTCGTCCTAGAGAACTCTGCTTTATGCAAGTCCAGAACAGGTGCAGGTTAGGCACCACCCCAACCACCCCAATCACCGTGCTCAGGGCCTCGGGCAGGAGATCAGGTTAATACCCAGCTGATATTCCAGGCATGCTAACAAGATGAAGGAGATGCAAAAACTCTGGCCAGATTCATAGAAAATGAAGACAAAAATGCAAAACAGACTCATTTTGCCTGAAGCACTCAGACATGGGGGAAAAGAAAGTGCAGAGATGGAGACTGTCCATATGCACCTTCATCTTTATTACTATCATCCCTTCTCCAAGACTGGCTCTGCGTGGCCAGCTCTGGCTAGTACCTGGGAACTTACTGCAAAGCCATTTGCTTTGGTTTCTCCCTGTATTGTTAACGACAACTTGAACTGTGTCTGCCTAATCCAAATCCTTATACTTTCATTTTGTTCTTTAGCAACTAGGTCTTCAAATTAAAGTTTTTCTGGTCCTACACAATTTTTATTTTTTTTCCCTCCTTAACTCTATTCCTGCACTTCACACTGACTCTCCTTGCTTATTATTCTTCCCATTTATTCTCTGGATCATTTGAGGCTTCTGGGGTAGCAGTTTACATTTGCACATTTCCAAAACACCTTCAAAATTAACTGATGCCTTTTATCAGCCACTGGAGCAGTGGTTAACCAAGAAGCTCTTGTCAACCCAGAAAGGTGAGGGAGAAAAATAAGATAGTCACCTACAGGTAATTGAGGGCAAAAACATCTCATCACTGAGGGGGTTGTTTTCCAACAAGTACCTTTAAATTAGAAACACCAGATTAATTACTCTAATAAAATAGAAATTGCTACCCTCCAAGAGGTGTTCAGGTCAGGAAGAACCCTTTTCTGCTAGCGACATCATAAAACAACACATACAGTGGCTGTGCAAAACCATCAAAAGTTGCCTGTCTCTACCCAAATGCCCAGTTCCTATCAGTAACAATCTATCTGGCATCCTTTGTAGAAAAAGCCGATCTTAGAGGAAAAGAAAAAGTTAGAGCTACACCCTGACAGTGGATATGGAATAATTCTCTTGTTGAAATGCATGAAGGGAACTCCAGCAGCACAAATGAGTATTTCCCTGTCCTGTGTCAGCCCCAAGGAGAGAGAATTTGGAATGGGAGGAGAAATAGCAGTTATCAGGAAATGAAATGTTTGCCCAGAGAATTCTAAGCAAATCAATTACCAGTCCAAGCAGGAGTTGGTGTTGTTTTTTTTTTTTTTTAAATATCCACTTCTCATTTGTTTTACCCAATTCAAAAATTTTTCCCAAGAAAGAAAATACCCTTGTAAAATGTCTCATTAACAGCAAAGATGAATTGAACCTCAACTTTTGAATGCCATGCTTTAATGGAGATTGTGCAGCTTTAATGGAGAGTGTAGAAGTTTGTGGAATGAAAGAATACTGCCAGCTTGCATTCGGACTATTTTCCATCTGTGTGGTACAGTGCGAGCTGTGTGTTCCACAAAAGCCTCAGTGGATTGAAGGACGACCCTCCTCCCGAAAATTCATTTCTTTTTTGTTTCAGATGTAGAAAGGATAGTTGTTAATTTCCAAAATTTCACATTCTTGATCATCACGATTTCAGTGTTTATTGTTTCCATTGTTATCTGATTTAAATTAGGTTTTAAGAGACACATTAGAGAATCTCTACAGTTAAGATTATTTTCCAAGGAAAAAAAAGCAAACAGGAAGGTCCTGACTTCCTGCATCCAAAGAACAGCTTACTGGTTTCATTCTCCAGGCGTTCCCAAGGAATACTTAAAAAAATAAAGATTTTCTCTTCAACACATGCAGCAGATACTGATACAACATATATCAGTGTGATCAGCAGTCATTATACGTGTGGCCAGGGTGGAATCTGACCGCAGGGAGGAGACTCTGCTGGGACTGAAGCGTGCATTTTTTATGGACAGCCTGTTTCATCCAGCTGCTGGTGACATCCAAAATGGTCCCCAAAGCCCATCTCTGGAGCCAGCAGTTCAGCAACAGAGGAGCCTATAGATCAGTTATTCTCTGTACCCTGCCCCCCGTCCAGCGCTACCCCATTCCAGAGCACCCCCCAAATGTGAGACTTCATAACAGAATGGAAGCTGCTGATCCAGCATCAAGTTTTTGCTCTTAAACAGAAGTAGCAGTTCAGCCCGTTGTTTGTTTTGCCGAGCACTTCGGTTTTACCTCAGCATTTCCCCACCAGCAGGAGACCATTACCCCAAGACAATGTTCTATTCCATTGTCATTATCTCCCACAGAACTAAAACAATGCTCTGTTTGGCCTCCCAGGCAAGGGGGATTTGTCCTGTTCTTCCTTAAGCAGAGTTTCCAACTGAGTTTCTGACCCAGACACTTGATATCCAGCAGGGATACCTGGCGACAATTTTTTTAAAAATCTGTTTTCTTGTGTTTTGTAATTTCATTCTCTAAGAAATCGCTCAGAAACTCGATTCGCAATCAAGAACATCACACCATGGCTAGGGGGAGAGGGTTTACTCAAACAGCACGAGCTCTATCATTTAAATGAGCTAAATAGGATTTACTTATAGCTGTCTTATTTTTTTGTTTGTTTTGTATTATTAAATAGCAAACCCTAAAAAGTTATAACAGTGCACTGTTGAATATCAAATTCTAAAATGTTAGATCTCAGTTACTTTCCACTGGGCTATAGTGTTTCCTTTCTTTTAAAACATAAGTAAATTTCACATGTCTATTGTTTTTTCATATAATATTTAAAATACACAATATGTTATTTTATTACAAAGACCCATCCATATGAATGTTATATGTCAAGATTTCTAACATTCGTGACCAATGTGGAGGAACATTGACTCCTTGGAGCTATGACTCCTCAAGCATCATGCTTGAGATCTTCCATAAAAATAGAACAAGCCCACACAAGAGAAAGAAACCAACCTGCCATAAGCATCTCTCTCTTTACCTGCACCTCCAGGGACCTCAGCCCCAAGTGTTTTCACCTGGAAAATCTTATGTAGCTTGAGGCAGTTCTAGTGGCAGAAAAACTTATTTTCCTGGAGCTATAGAGTCAGTAGGACACTAAAGAGTACATTTTGCCCTTGGACTTGAGGCAAGCTAATTGACAGCATCACCCCAGTAGCTGCTATCACTTCTTACTCGCGTTTAGCTCCGAAGAACCTGGGAGGCACAAATGTAACAGCTGCTTATAATAAAAGTATAATTGGCCAAGACTGGGTACCTGAGGAGATTAAACCTCATGCTAATGAGGCCAAGGTCATATGCTGATTTGCTTTGCTCTGAGATGATAATGAAGAGTCATCATTTCCAGCTGTCCCAGTGGCTGGGTCTGGGTAGACCTACCACACTTGACTAGTGGAAAACCAGTTCAGGGACCAGGTGCTGTCGGCGGGCAAGAGAGCTAGGGGAGCAGATGACTTTGCAAAATACTTTAAAGCTGGGTTTCCGGAGGCAGACAGACCGGTATCTGAATACTGACTCCTCCATTTTCTCTCTCCGAGCAAGCTGCTAACCACTCTGAGCTACTGCTGTCTTAACTCTAAGAAGAAAGGGAACGGAAGTTAATAGTGCTCTATTCTTGGTTAGAAAACTTAATTGACAAGATGCAGCTAAAGTGCTCAGCCCTCCACATTAGTGACCATCACCATGACTTGTGCGTGAAATGAATGGCACTGTCCATCCAAGATCCAGCTCTATAGTTCTTTCCTGGTCCTAACCTATCACAACAAACAATGTCCACTCTGCAGCTGTTGCAGTCACGTGTTTAACTCCTACCTCACAGGAGACTTGTGGTTGTTCAGATAGGAAAGTGCATTTATTTTGCTTTTCAGACATCAGGGGTTGGGCTTGTCAGAGTAAAATTGTGCCGACCAAGCTCTATTTTGGGTTATGATCAATTAAGCTCTTTCTTGAGCATCATTTCTCCTGTGCATCTCTTTAGGTCCAGTTCCTACCTCTGTTATCCTGCATTACCTGTGGCTTTAGAAGCTTCCCATCATTGGGGCTGCTTTCCTTTCATCACTGTTTCTTTCCATGAAGCCTGAACCCTTTAACCCCACCATGCTGGTGGCAGCTTCAGGGAAGAAACTTCCGCTCTCAGGAACTTAGAACTCAGTTGTGGGTACAAACGTGCATGAAAAGATAACTAACAAGAGAAGTCAGGCATGCAAGGGGATGACCCTCGTGCTGTGGCGTAGCCTACTCTGAACTCCATTTTGCTCAACTGAAAAGTGGAGGTACCTCTCCAGGGTCAGTCCCCCCTCATTGGGGGCCGGTGAAAATCAGATGAGATGTCCACATGGAAGCTTTCTGGCAACTACAAATCAATTATCAAAAAAAAAAAAAAAAAAAAAAAAGGTGAGAGGCATTGTTACATCACCAGATGTGGGGAAATATTAAACTTATTAAACTTTAAGAGGACACTAGAGATGACAAATGCCAAATTCAATAGCCTGGTAGTGAGGTTTCATCTGGAAGAGAAGGACAATGGAAAGGACCTTCAATTATGTCAGTTGCTCTGTATTTTATGTTGAGCTGTGATAATTACCTCATTTTTATGAATTATGGTATCAATGTTAAATATTACTACATACACACAAAAGACACTAGTTATTCAGTCAAGTTTCATGTGACAGATAAGAAGACTGAGGCCTGAGGAAGGAAATTCCTGTCAAGAATCAGCCCACTCTGGTGGTGCAAGGAGTTAAGACACAACACTGTGAAGCTGTCTGCAGACTCTGCAGAACCAGTTCCATCCCCAGGCTGGCCAGGGAGCTGCCACATGGCGCAGCAGACCTGTCCCGCCTCATACTCCTGCATGGAAAGCACCCCCTTTGCTCCCATGTCCTTCCTTTAATGCCTGGGTGAGTCCCACAGCCTCAGAGAAACCACGTTCCACATGCTCCACATGCCAGCTCTCCTCATTCAGCCCCCCTTTCTTCTGAACTCTCCCCTCTTGTTGCCTGATCTACAAAGTTCAGCCATCAGGGATGTGTTGATTCATTTGGTGTGGAAGACTGGAAGCATTGTGGGCTGAGTCTACCATGTCTCAGCTCTCTCCTCCCACGCAGGAGTCTCCAAACCAAGCTGACAGCAGGTTCTAGCACATGACCTGCCAGGTAGATCCTTGTAGATATTTGCTGGGTCAACCACTGAGGAGCCTTGTTGATGGGGCCCCAGCTTGCATGCTTAGACACCAGTGAGTCATTCCCTGCAGCATTAAAGAGTCTTCTAAAAGCATTCCTCAGAATACAAGCCCTCACTGACTGTCCACAGCTCCCACAAAAAAATGCACAACCCCCTCCCAGCACCTGCGAAGGTCTCTGTGATCTGGGCCCTGCCCTCCTTCCCAAATTCCTCTCCTCCTACTCTCTCCCAGCTCAGCCATGGCAGCCTTCCTTCTGCTCCACCAATACCCCCTGCCTTCCTGTCTCAGGATCTTTGCACTTGTCTCTCTTGTGCCTGGGAAACTTGCCCTGGTTCACAAGAGCTTGACTAAAATAAAATACCCACCTACGTTTCCTCATAGCACTTACGCTGTCTGAAACGATCTCGTTGACTAACGCGTTTACCAGGTCCTCATCTGTTGCCCTCTTCTTCCGCTAGGCTTCAGGGAGCTTGAAGTCTAACTAGCACGGCCTTTGTTTGCCTTCCCCTCTGCATCTTTGGCCATTTAACAGAGCAGCTGACCATTGGTATGTGCTCAGTCAGTAAGACAAGGAATGGGGAGAAATCCTATAACACTACATGGACTGAATAGTGTCCCCTGAAGCCTGAACCCTCAGTGTGACTGTGTTAGGAGACAGGTCCTTTAGGAAGGTAATTAAGGTTAAATAAGGTGATATGGGGGGGAGGGGGGGCGGCCTGACCAGACAGGATTGGTATCTTATAAGAAGGGGAAGAGATGCTGGCTTTTTTCCATCTTTCTGTGTGAGCACAGAGGAAAGGCCATGCTAGGGTACAGCTAAGGACTGTCTGTCTACAAGTCAGACCTTGAGAACCCACCTTGACAATAGCTGATCTCAGACTTCTAGCACTGTGAGAAAATAGAGTTCTGCTGTGGAAGCCATTCAGACTTCAGTGTTCAGTAATGACAGCCCTAGCTGGCTGTGTCCACACCATCCCTGACAGTCTGGCTGGCTTTGGGATTGTCAATGTACCTTAGTTTTCTCATCTATAAAATGGAGCTAATAATAGTTCTTGCCTCATAGATTCTTGTCAAAGATGAAATGAATTGCTACATGTCAGGCCCTGACGATGTTCTATTAGTGCTAGCTATTTGTACAAGTAACAGCAGGTTCAGTTAACTTAGTGAATGACAGCAATGATGCAACATTTTAAAATTCCCATGTGGGAGATGTGTAAGGCAAATGTCACCTGGGGAAAGAGGTGGGAGGAGTATGCAAGGGGCCAGAGGAGGGAGCAAAGATTCTCTGGGGCAGGCAGATTAGGAGGAAGGACGATGTGATGTGTTTAACAAACAGCAGGGCAGAGAGCCTGTAGAGCAGAGTTCCATTTTAACATGTACACAAACACCAGCTTCTGCTGGAGAAACCAGCAGACATTCTGTGCATGCTTTGCATTGCTGCTGATTCCTTTCCCTTCGCTGGCCTTCTCAGCTTTGCTAACAAGTCCTGCTCTCCCACCATCAGCAGGCGTGACTGTCACTTCTCTCCACACCTAGCTCTGTCTCTGTCTGGCAGCACATTCTGCTTCTCCTGTCCTCCAAACATCCACCAGAGTGAATGTGCTGGTGCAGAAGGATCTTTTTGTTCTTCAGCCACCAAGTTCTATGATCCCAAGTCTGCTAGCCTGTGCCTCCCTTTATAGATGCAAACATTTGCTGTGTAAAGAGGATTTTGAGACTGTTCAATTCACTTTCAAGGAAGATAATCTCTGCAGGCAGCTAGAATCCTTTTTGTTTGTCTTTTTTTTTTTTTAATCATTTTAAGTCTTCCTTTTCCACAGAACTGAAGCTGGGTGAGGGTCTTGAGCCTTCTGTTCACTCACTGCATTTATCTTTTTTCTTTACTCTTTGCGCAGAGTGGAGGAACTGGCTTTTGCATCCATGGAAGCTGCATAACTCCTCAAGTTATCTCACTGCTCATCATCCCGTGAATATCAGCTTCCAGTCTCTGTCACAAACTCTGGGTGCAGGAGAGGGGACACAGGAGAGTGCACTGGTCGTCTGACTCTCTCTCTGCTTCCAAAGGTCCTGGGACCTCAGTTTCTTTATCCATACAAGGGCCCAGGGGGCAGGAGGATGGATAAGAAAGCCCACCCCAGCCCACTGGGTGGATGTGGTTGTTCTCATAGTATTCACCACGTGCCTGTCACTGCCAGCTCACCTTCCCTGGCCTCGGGGTGACTGGGTCTCTGCATTGTGGAGGAAGAAGGCTTCTCCTCTATACGGCTTCTCCGAAGGGATTGGGATTCTAAGTACTCCATTCATGGTGCAAACTCCAATGAGCAGTTTTATCAGATATTTTTTTTCAGGAAAAGCAAGCAGTGAGAACCCCAAACCAACGCTGGGCTTCTCCCACTTTCAGCTCCTGGAGGAATGGCAACAGCGTGCCCCAACTTCTGGTCAACGTGGCTTGATAGAGGCATCCAGAGCCCCCTTCCCTACAGCATTGCCTTAGAGGCCTCCAGGTCTAAGAAGGTCATGTGCATGAAGGTGGGAAGTTAGGGCGAAATCCTCTTATTTTGAAACATTGGAAATAAACTCCAATTGACTAAAAAAATTCAATGTGGATCAAACAAAACTCAAAACCACAGGCTGGGCTTGGTTCAAGTTTTCGACCTCGGCTTTACACTAATTCACTGTAGCATATTGGTAAATACTCCATGTCAGGCTTCTCTTTGACGTAATGTGTTTTTATTGGGGTCTGGTCTAAACACCCAGCAGCAGTCCCAGTAGTCTCTGGGCCAGAATGAGAGTGTTAGAGCTGGGATCACCAGCTCCTGTGGGCTCACTGAACCCATCCTACTCCTCCTTCAGGAAAAAAAAGAGAGTGAAGACCACGTGGAGTATGGTCTGGTCTAAGTCACTGAGCTTTTTAGTGACCCGGGGGAACCAGTGAGACAGCCTCCTGACCCCTGGTCTGATTTTCTTCCTCTTTTCCTACAGCTATAACCCCACATAAGTTCTCCTGTGGATCACTGGGGTTTCCAGCCATTACAGGATGGGCAGGTTGAATGGCAGCCAGCATTGTGATCTGCTGCTTATGGTTAGGGTCAAAGTCAGGGGCGGTGGCATGCAGAATCCTACCCATCCTTCTCTCACACACCGCAGGGTTTGTCCATGCATTTCCATCCCATGGCCTCCTGTGTCTTTACCAAGAGGAACAACATCTTTCTTTTACTTATAGAAAAACATGGTGTAATGTATAACAGGCTCAGTAACTCATCCAGATGACGCATGCAGTAAGAAAAAGTGCTGTAGACTCTCAAGCCTGCATATTATATTCATATGTATATTGGGTGGCAGCAACCAAATATTTGAAGGGGGGCTGAAGGTCCCACTTGGCATCAGGCATTTGAGCTCTGGACAGTGCAGGGCACCTGGAGGGGGTCTGCACCCCGTTCCTTTTTATGAGGCTGCGTCTGTAAAGATGGTGGACAGAGCATGGGTGGCCCATGGGGGAGCCTTCCTCCTTCAACCTTCTGCCCCTGGCTCAAATGAGCCCCTCACAGAATCTTTTTCTTTAGAGATTTATTTATTTATTTATGCATACAAGAACTGGGGTACAGGCCAGAGATGTGGGGGATGAGAAGATTCACCAGAGACAGAGTGGGGAACAGAACAGGCAGACTGACTGAAATACACTGCTGAGGGGAGCAGCGGGGAGACAGGAGAGGTCTGCTGTGCCATGTGGGTAGCTCCCTGGCTGGGGATCAAACTTGTGCTCTGGTGGCTGCAGATAGCTTCATAGGTTGCATCTAAACCCCTTGCACCAACAGGAAAACCACCCCCCCCATGCCCCTCACAGAATCTTAAGAAGAGGGAACCCAGCCACAGAGACCCAGGCTGCTGCACACAAAGAGCCTCCACCCCATGGGGGTGCGGTGGCCAGATGGACCTTGCCATCAACTGCTTCTGAGCACATCAAATGGCCACACCACGCTTGGGCACGTAATCCCTCAAGAAAGCCATTTACGGTCTGCGAACTCCTCTTCATGAACATTATACCTTGATTTTATTAGCTTTTTTAGAGAATGCAAACAGATTACAGAGGCTCAATTTTCCCTTGCAGAAGTCATGCTGCTTTAATTAGTTAATGTTTGTAAAGCGCTTTTTAAGAGGAAAGTGCTGCAGAAGTACTAAGCAGTGGTGTTAGGAGTCACTCAACACACCTTATTCCAACACCTCTGGCTCACACATCATTCCCCATTATTCCCCACCTCACTGGGTGGCTGAGGCTTCTCAGCTCCATTCCCTGGAGAGTGTTTCTCTCTTCTTTTTGGGTCATGTTGGGCTCTGGGGGCCAATGACAGTCATCAGTGGCCCCCATACTCCAACTCCCCCTTCTGATACAGCTGGGCGGTTTGCAAACTCTTCGAGCAAGCATCTCTCATGAGCAGCTAACAGCCTGCCCACTGTCGCCTGCTCCTTTTCAAATACTAAGGCAGAGACACCCCCTTCCTCTTTTCTTGTCTGGATGAGTGGTTTTGCTGTGTGGGTCCTGGTCACCTTCTGCTTCTGTCTGTGTTGCAAGGCATCTGACACAAATCCCCTGGAGGCAAAAAATAGGCTCATGTCTGCTCTGAATTCCATATTTAATATCTCGCTGAGACCAGTTTTATGGAGAAGGAAAGAAAGACCATGTCTATTGTGCTGCTTCCAAATGGGTATAATTTTTGCCTTTCAAAATTACAGTGACTTCTCCCTTATGATAAAGGAATAATGTGACACATAGGCAATTTTTCTGAGTTTATTTATATTAAAATGTTTCTCAAAGGTTTTATGGGCCTCACCACTCTCATAAACAAAAAATGCAATTTAATCTTTTGAGGGTCATTTCCCTGAATAGCCGTTGTCACACTGTATTCTATTGCTTTCACATCTTCAAGAGCTTTCGAGGCTGTAGTTACCAAGCAAAGTCACCCCAGATTGCCGTATTTTTAAGTTACTTGGTTCATTTTTTTCCTCTCTCTTTCCAAGATTTTCTGTTAGTGAACATTCTCTCTATCATCAGTGTTCCTATCTCAAACAAGAATTTCCCTTCCCATTTGCTGCCTCTACTCTTCTGCAGGCTAGAAAATGGGGGAATTAGAATGGATAGAACGAAGTCTAAAATAAGAGTAAACAGACTCTGAAGGATAGACTGTGAAGGTCTCCTATGAAGAAGAACCGAGGTTGCAGCTTACAGTCCATTTTAATAGCTAGATGGTCTGGTCTTCATCCTACTTCAGTGATGGTTCACTCTGGATGGGGTGGGACTTATGGGATAAGTGACTTCTGAGCAGGCGGGGTTCCTGCACAGTGAAATAAAAACATACCCTTGTTTTGATAGAGTTCTTAGAGACTTGCGTAGAATAGGTGTCAGTACCTGCTTGGTTTGGTTTTTTTTTAATTTTTTTTCAAAGATCCATTTATTTATACAAGAACTGGGCACAGCCAGAAGCGCAGGAGGTGAGAGAATTCACCAGAGCCAGAGCAGGGAGCAGAGGGTCTGCGCGCCATGCAGGACCCGCCCCTGGTGGCCAGGGATCGAACTGGCGCTGCAGAGGCTGTGGGCAGCCTAGCAACCCAGTGCTCAACCGCTGCGCCACGGGGGAGGCCCCTCCTGCTTGTTAAATAAATGGTCCCAGCAGTTTTTCAGACAGTAAGGAATTTTAGAAAATGATGGGTTTAAAGACTCTTTGAAACACAAATGTATTCCTGTTAGAAAGACACAAATTTGTAAGCTAGGTTTCCTGGAAAACCTCAAAGTTCTTTGTGACCCAGAAAATGTACTAAACCTTTATTTTCCTTCTCCCAGAATGCCTCACCTGGAGAATTTCGGAGCTGAACAACTACCTGTTGTCATTTTCCATTCACCACCTTGATTGTTAATGTAGCCCTGATTTCCTAAAAGTAAGAACAAAACATATCTATTTACACCTTTGTTTTTTAAAAAGAGAGAGAAATTCGGGGCACTTTCCCCACTTCCCAGGGCTGTGGCCTCACTGGATTTTCAAGAAGTGGGACGAAGATCTTAACAAAACCCGCCTTTGTTCAATTTCTAGTTTTAACACTTTTAGGAGTGATATGCTAAGTCTTTTATTTGTCCAGCTGATACTGCATAATGTCTAGAACTTAGGAATTTTCTTTGAAATTTGCTTATCCTCTAGGAACCATGGAATCTGAATCCAGGCTGTAACAATTTTTAGCTGTGAGACCATGGGCAAGATGCTTAACCTCTCTGAGCCTCCATTTCTTATCTACATAGGGCTGTTTCAGTTGCCTATTGCTGTTTAACAAACCTAGCCAAGGCTTAGTAGCTTAAAACAGCAATAACAACCATATATTGGTTTCAAGATTCTACTCTTTGAATGGGTTCCACACAGCTGATTCATTCCTGCCTCATGTGGTATTGTACGGATCGCCTATAAGCTTGCATTCAGCCAGAAGTTCAGCACAGTGGGAATGTCCAAGATGGCCTCCCTCATAAGTGGAAGTTGTATATGGACTGAGGCACCTCAGTTTTCCTTATGGCCTCTCTTCCTCTAGCAGTCTAGACTGACTTCCTGCAGCATGGCAACTGGGTTCTAAGAGAGCAAGAATAGAAACTACCATGGTTCTTTAAGATCTAACCCCAGAACTGGCCCTGGGGACTTCTCTCTCATTCCATTAATTGAAGCATGTCACAAAACCAGTCAAACTGAGCAAAAGGTCATCATCTTCACTTCCTGAAGACAGGAATGACAAAAAAAAAAAAAAAATTATGGCCATTTTTAATCCAACATAATAGGCATATATAATTGTTCCTTTTTCAATGGGTTCTTAGGAGAACTAAATGAGACAGCAGTAGTCAGTAAGTCCTTAACAAATACTAGCTGTTTATTACTGTTACCTAGTCTTGAATCAGTATGAAGTCAATCAACTTTGCCACCAACTATAAATATTTTTTGGCAATATGTGTCGAGCACTGTTCTGAGCTCCTTACACATGTCACATAACATTTCTAGAAGTACTAGGATAACCTATTTTGCAGATAGGCTACTGAGTCACAGAGAAGCACAGTCACCAGCCTAAAGCTACCCATCTAGTAAGTCACGGGGCCAGGATGCGGGACAGGCAGCCTGGCTGATCCCAGCTGTTTATCACATTACAATAAAGTCTTTCTATATCTGTTTGTTTCTTTAACAGAATATATACAATAAATGAAGGAATTTACTTCTGGGTACAAAATGCGAAGTTGAAAGGTAGAATCTAATGGGATTATTTACTTGAAATGTAGACAGAAAAATTCAGAACAGGCCATAAGCACATTGGTGAATTCCTGTTCTTCACCTACGACGGGGAATATAGATGCAGAGGTATGGCTATATTTTTACTTTGACTATGTAGCATGGGTTCTTAATTCAATTGCTTCTCCAGTGTCCTGATTACCTTCTGTGAAATGGGGCTAATGACAGTTAGATGAGAATGAATTCTATCACCGCTTAGAACTTTGATTGGGATGAAAATCTCTATGTAAATGCCAAGTATTCTTATTTCTAATTAGTCATTATTATTAGGTGCCCTGATTCATTGTTACAGAAACTTAATTTCTGGTTATATCATCTTCTCTGATGCAGTTCTCTACAAAATGATGGCTCAGACATTAAGTTATGCTGTCCCCAAGCCACTCATAATCTAAGAGGAGCTCAGATTTCCTGCCAGCATGGTTTCCCCTCCTATATATTTCTGAAATAAAGAAAAAAATGAGGATGGAAGAGGAGAGCCCCATGTACCAGGTCTGATCCTGCTTTCTGTTGCAGTGACAGGGCGGAGGCAGGCAATATGAAAAGCACCCCCGGTTCAGATTGTGACTTAGTTAATTTATATGGCATCATTTCACCCAGTCCCGCAGACAGCATTCATCTTCTTATTCAGGTTGTGGGAAGCCTGGATGGTGGTAGGAGTGCAGAAGACCAGGATAGTAGCACAGATGCCCCCACTAACTAGTTGTCTAATCCTTAACAAGTCGCTTTGTCTCTCCAGGCTCATTTTCCTCATCTGTCAAGTCGAATGAATGTTATGGAATAGATGATCTCTAAAAAATCCTTCCAGCTCTACAGTTCTATTCTGGGTCTGTCTGCACCTGCAGACAGTGATGTGGGGGCAGGAAGGGCACTGGGGAGGGAGGCAAATCGAGTCAAGAGAACAAAACACTCTTTACCTGAGCAGCCCTGTGTCCTCATGAGTGTTGCATAGGGCAAGCTTGTCTAGTTTAGCCGAATAATTGACTGGGTTCTCTCTTGTCTGCATGGACACACGGCTTTCGTTTTTCTGGGAGTAACAGCTGCTTTTCTGAGATTTCCATTCCAGGGCTTTCATCCTCCACTGTGTCCTCCCAGAAACCTGTCATGCTTTTTCTGGATGGATGCCCATAGAATTTTAATCCAGACACACACACACACACACACACACACACACACACACACACACACACATACACACGAGCGCAAGTGAACCATGCATCACAAAAAGTAAAAACAGGTTATGGGTTGACTTTTTAATTTGAGTTTGGCTGCTTCAAGGGCTCGGAACACAGTGGGCCACCAGTCACTGGACCCCACTGCCAACCCTGAGTCGTGACAAAGGACAACAGCATCCCTTAGTCAAGGGTTTATCCTGGAAGTTCCAGAGGGGACACCTCTATGCTTTAGGGCCACCCCGGGCCCAGCCCCAGGTCCTGACATCCCCAAACTCACCTTGGTGGGTGTGGTGTGGTGATACTCATCTGCAGAAGTGTGAGCCTGTATCTGTGAATCACTAGTTCACATTGTAAACTAGTGTTCCTCAATAAAAACATAATAAATGAGGTGTTTTCCCATGGTGACATTCCATTTTCTTCTCTTCTCCCAAAGCATTTGTGTTTTATAAGGGGGAAGCAGCACACCAGGAAGCTCAGCCCCCCAACTTTAAAGCTTCAGTTCTCCCACTTTAACTTGTGGGGTGACTAGAAACGTACAACCCTGGACACTGCTCTGACATATTATTCGGTAGGTTTGGGACTCAGGAAAAGACATTTTACTCACCCCAAGGCAGTTTGATGTAGGAGGGTGATAAACTCCAAAAAATGTTCATGACTAACAATAAACAGCCCTATCAGAAACAAGATTTTCCTGTTTCCATCTGTATTTCATGTTGTTGGATAAATTCATTAAAATCGATGCCTCATAATCAGGATTCCTGGCATCAACATCAGGTTATTGCTGTCTATCTGTTTGACACCCACACGATCACCAGAGGATTCCAAAAACACAAAACAGGGATAGGCTTGGAATTAAAAGGGGGCAGAGCCCACAGGGTTGGTAAGGAAGAGTATGAATTTAGAAGTCAGACAGAACAGAGTTCAAATCCTGCTCTGACCAACTGTATGGTTTGGACAAAGCATTGAACCTCTTTGCAACTGGGTTATTTTACTCTATCACTGCCTCCATGACAGAGGAATTAAGAAAATTAAGAGAGTTTATGCACCCAGCAAGGGAGCACCAATAAACTCTTCCCACTACTAACAAAATAGGCCACTGTTATCCCCTATAAGAGGCAGGAGGATCTCCAGGCCCAGCTTCAAATTGGTGTTTGGGATTTGGCCAGAACTGACTTTGTCCCGGGTGCTGGTTGGGGTGGGGCACAGCAGCCCTGGCCTGGGGACACCACTGACCATGGGTGCGTCATTTTTAAAGAGCAGCAGTTCTTGGCCTGGCTGGTTTCCTACCTCCACCTAAAAAGAATAAATAAATAGAAAGTGTGGGTTGGACATTTTAACTTTTATAGTTTTTCCTCCAGGCCTTTGATCCAGCGCTGCGGGTGTCAACGTGGACTTCTAGGACGCCTCCAGGGATCGGGTGGCCGTGTCCTGTCAGTGCTGCGTGGTCCAGAACTCTCTGCACCCCGCAGGGCCCCTGAAGGGGGGAAGGCGCGCCACACCCAGCTGCAAATGGGGCCCAGAGCAGTAGGGGTCTGGCCTGACTAGGGCCCGCCATCTGAGGGTCTCACACCGCCCACGCCCCGCAGGGGCCAGGAAGGGACTGTGGACCGGGATTTGGGACCCCCAAGCACCCCACCTGCAGAGGCCCCAGAAACTGCCTCTGGCCGAGCTCTGCAGGAAGCAAGGGTCACCCCACAGCTCGGACTGCTCCGGAGGATGCGAATCCGGGGAGCCGCTCTCGCCCCCAGTCCTGGAAGCCCAGAGCGCGAGGGGGCGCCTCTGGACGGCCGGGCCTGGAGGGGGCGCAGCCCTCGGGGCCTCCAGGCTGCAGTCCCGGCGTTGGAGCCCTTGGGCGCCGCGGGCAGTAGCTGAGGAGTGGGCTGCGTTTTGCCTCACCCCCACCCCGCGCCTCGGCGTCGAGTGGCCGCGGGGACACGACCCCTGCGCGCTCGCTCTCGCCCCCGCCGACCCGCCCGGGGAAACGCACTTTCCAGCGCGCGTCGGGCTTGGAGGCCGCGCTCGCAGCGGGGACGGCGGACCCAGCACCCACCTGCGCACCCCCAAACCCGCTGCCCCGCGGGGAGAGGCTTTGGCTCCTCTACCCCCAGCCCCACCGGGTAAAGTGAAAGCCCAAGGTCAGCCTCGCGCGCGAGGCGCTCTCCCAGCCCGGCCGCAGGTGGGATCCCCCGCCAGGCCCGGGGAGACGCGATGGAGGGGCCCCCGGAGGCGGGGAGCGCGCGGAGCCCGGCGTCGCGGCCCCCTCCGACCCCCGAGGCTGGAGGGGTCCCGCGGCTCCCTCGGGGCTGGGGGCCGCGCGGCGGGAGGGGCGCGCGGGGTGCGCGCCCGGCCGCCCGGAGCCCCGCGCACACCCGGGCGCCCCGCGCCCTCCCTCCTCGCCCCCTCCCGCTCGCCGCGACCCCCGCCCCGCCCCTCCCCCTGCCCGCCCGCCCGCCTCCGCCCCCATTCCTGGAATTGTGTGGAAAAATTCTCAGCCAAACCTCCCACCTCTCCCCTCGCCCCCACCCCCCGACTCCCTTTAAAAATCCCCTTTCCACCCCGGCCCTGCGCTCTTTGTGAATGAGGCCGGGGAACGCGGCCCTTCCCCCGCCCAGGAGCCACGCCAGCCCGCCGCACTCAGAGGACTGTTTGTTAATAGTCCAATTAGATAATTGCCATCTTTCACTCCTTTTGCTCCGCATTTCCCATAAAGGAATGAATGGCGAGAGCAGCGTGGAGAGGGCTTCTGCCCCGCCAAGGTGACGAGAAGGGCTGGAGCATGCTCCTTGCACAAGGCCATGCGCTTGAATTGAATCATTGTAGCCTAATCAATGCTCTTATTGGATTACTGGCTGTTGCTTTTCTCAAAGATATTGTAGCAGAGACAATGCAATAGCGAGGGGAAAACTTTTTTTTTTAGGCCGATCTCACAGTGGAGATTTTCTCGGCTCCCGCGCCCTCTCCGCCCCCCCTCCTGCTGGACTCTCCGAGTACAAAGCTGCCCTTTGAATGGGCTGCCTCAGGGCTGCTGGAGGTGCAGGCATGAAAAACCCAACTGGAAGTAAATGAAGAGAGGTGGCCGCTTAAGATGGCTGGCGGCGTCGAGGTGTGTTAAGCAGGAGCTGTTGGGGACGGAGGCTGGGCTTTTTGGAGCGCGGGGGAGACACTTTTGGGGAAAACTTTTGCTGCTTCCCTCGGCTGCCCACCCCCCCTCTCTCCCCAGGCGCCTGTTTCTGGGGCTGCAGGGAGGGCGTGTGAGGGGTCCCCTCCCCGCCCCTCCCCGCCCCCAGCCTAGCTGTCGAGTGTGCAGAGACACCCTCCAGCCAGTTCTGTGCGCCGGAGGGTCAAAGGCAAAGGGAAAGTTAATAACGCCTGCTAATGGTGCTAACAATTCAGGATGAATCTTGTCAAAAGTTTTTCTGGAAGTGTGGGTCTTTGATTGTGTGTTTCCTGAAAGCAAGACCAATCATTTCCGTTGATTCACTGGCTAAACCCCTACTTGATTGGGGACAAGGACAGAAACCATCCATTACGATCTGATATATTATCCAAACAATTTAGTGTATTCATGAGGTAACCGAAACGTGGGGGCTGCGAAATTACCCGTAATCAATTGCAGCAGCGAGCGTGCGTCCCCCCGGGTGTCGGACAACTGCAACTCGCCGCCTCAGTGACAGGCGCGCGCCGCGGCACCTCGGAGTTGCGCGGCTGCTCCCGGCCGCCGGGCTGGGGACCCTGGACGTGCTCAGAGGACGCGGGCGCTGACCGGGCGCCTCGCCGCCGCGCCCCGGGACCCCGGACCAGCCCCGCCGCGCCCGGCCGGCGCCTCGCTCCGGCCGCCGCCGACCCGCCCCGCGGGGACCGCCGCCCGCGCCGCTCTCCGCTCTCCCGGCCGCGCGCGCGCCGCGTTGTCGGGGCTCGTCCCCCCGTCGCCTCTTCTTCTTGTTTTTTTCTTGCCCTTTTTTTTGTTGCTCTCGCCTCTCCTATGTTCGGAAAACCAGACAAAATGGACGTTCGGTGCCACTCGGACGCGGAGGCTGCCCGAGTCTCGAAGAGCGCGCACAAGGAGGGCGCCCGGGAGAGCAAGGGCGCGGAGGGGAGCCTGCCCGCCGCCTTCCTCAAGGAGCCGCAGGGCGCCTTCCCGGCGTCGGGCGCCGCGGACGACTGCAACAAAAGTAAATCCAACCCCGCGGCGGACCCGGATTACTGCCGCCGGATCCTGGTCCGAGGTAGGCGCGGGGCAGAGCCGCGGGGCGCGTGCCTGGGGCGGGCGCCGGGGACCGAGCGCGCGCCGCCGCCGGCCCGGCCGCCGGGCAGGGGGTGTCGGCCGGGACTTCGGGGAAAGTTGCGGCCCTCCCTGCCCCGGGGCCGGCGGGCCGCGGGGAGCCCGGCCCTGGGGCGCGCTCTCCGGGGGCCTCGACCCCGCCGGCCGCGAGGGGCCCTGCGGGCTGGGCTGCGCAGCGTGGCCGAGGGACCGCGCGGGAGGGCCCGGGCTCCGGGCTGCGGCCTCCGGCCCGGGAAGGAGCCGGAGAGGCTGGCGGACGTGCGCGCGCCCTGCGGGCCGAGGACCGGCCCCGAGCCTGCCTGCAGGTTCCCTCGCCCCGGCGGGCTGGGCGCGCCCGGAGAGCGCGGGCGCGGGGCGAGCGGCGGGCTGCGGCCCGGCCAGTGGGCGCGCTGGGCCAAGGGCCCCGGCGCCGCGCTGGCCACTGGCCGGGGCCTCTGGGAGAAGAGGCTGGGCGGGGTGGCCGGGCCGCGGAGGCCGCCTCGGGGCCGGGCTCGGCTCCGCTCTGCCGCGCCGGGTGCGCTTGGAGCCCACGGCAGAGGCGGCGAGGCCGGGTAGCCGGCCCCGCGCCGCCTCCCGCCCGCAGATCGCC
Organism: Talpa occidentalis; assembly: GCF_014898055.3. Taxonomy (NCBI): domain Eukaryota; kingdom Metazoa; phylum Chordata; class Mammalia; order Eulipotyphla; family Talpidae; genus Talpa; species Talpa occidentalis. The sequence continues at coordinate 8,938,277 of NW_023605194.1, forward strand.
AGGCCCCGCGGGCCAGGACGCGGTCCCTCCTCCTTCCGCCGCCGCCTCGGGAGCAGGGGAGACCCCGGGCTGGGGGTGGGGACCGCCGGGGAGCGGTTTGGCGAACGCGCTCCGGGGCTGGGGCCCGCGGGGTCTGGACTGGTCAGTGCCGGAACCTTCACGGTTCAGGGCCCCGCGCCGCGCGGCCAAGGCCCCCAAGCCGGGAGGAACAGCAGCCCATTTGGAATCCTTTTTTCTCCCCTGTCCCGAGAGCTCTACAAAGACAAAGTCTGGTTCCCCCTCCAGTCAGAGGTGTGGCGCTACCCCTTTCGCCCCCCAAAGACACCATCTGCCAGAGGTGGCTTCCCTCACCCCCTCCCCTGGCTGCAGGCTTCTGGCAACAGGGCCCCCAAAGCCAACTCTGGGAGCTGGAGGGAAGCGGGTGGGTGCTGGCGGCTGACATCTCCGCTTCCCCAGATGCCAAGGGCTCCATCCGAGAGATCATCCTGCCCAAGGGCCTGGATCTGGACCGGCCTAAGAGGACGCGCACGTCCTTCACCGCGGAGCAGCTCTACCGGCTGGAGATGGAGTTCCAGCGCTGCCAGTACGTGGTGGGCCGCGAGAGGACCGAGCTCGCCCGGCAGCTCAACCTCTCGGAGACCCAGGTACCCTCCGCCAAGCCCGCGCTCAGCTCTACACCAGCCTCCCCACCACCCGGGCCAGCTCTTCCTCACCCCTTAGCTGGTTCTGGACAGAGCCTCCCGCAGGAGGTGGAGAATTCAGGGAGGGTGGGGAAGAAAGGTCTGGAGCTTTCTCCCCTTCCACCAGCCGTTTACCCTCTCGCACCTCTTCCCCCAAATCTTCCAGGACCTGTGCTCTGCCCACCTTTGGCCTAGCCCAGAAGGCCCCACACCTTGTCTCTCTGGAATTCTTTTTGCACCCTAGTCGTGTGAATTCCCTGTTTGTCTCTGTCGTAAAAGGAAGTGAGGTTTGCCCCTGTGTGGGGCACCCCATTTTGGCCAACTTTCCAGGTACCAGTCCTTTTAGGGCCCCTGCCTAGTATAGCACTGGGACCCACTCTGCGGTAAGCAGGGGGCCAGAGTCCAAGTCCGCCCACTCCAGTGCTGTCGGTGAGTCCTAGGGATTAGAAAGGTGTGCGTCCCCAAGATGTGCCCGGGCTATCAGGCTGTCCTGACCCTTAAGACTTCTCCTGGCCCTTAGCTGGAGCCGGCCATTCCCAGTCCCAAGCACCAACTCTCTGTCCAGGAGCCCCTGTCTTCTGAGCCAGTGATGTGTGAGACATGGGGTGGGGAGATCTGGGACCCCAGGACCCAGCATTGCCAACCGTGTTTTAGGTCTTCTACATGAAACCCATATGCAGCCACCGGAGTTGGCCGTGTGGGCTCTGGTCCAGGGGGACTTTAGGAGCTCAGAGCTTTGCCTGTGGAGCCCCTTTGGGGCCTGGGCAGGGCATGGCATCAACTGGGCTAAGGTAAAGCAGCCTTTTTTCGGAGACTCTGTGCCCAGTCTTGAAGCAAGTGAGAAGCATTCTTGGTCTGGGATCTAGATCTAAAGTGGAGAACCAAGGACAGACCATACCACACCAGAGGTTCTCTAGTTTGTGTTGGCATCGTTCATTTCCTATTTTCTCTGCTGCCACCCCTCTTAGTTTACACAGTCTAGGCAGAATGGCCTTTGCCTCCATCTGCCGAGCTCCGTCTAGCTCCACACCTGCTCAGCCTGAAGAGGGGCAGAGGGAGAAGAGGAAGTGAGAGGAAAGACTGAGGGAGAGAATCTAGTCCTCTCCAGCCCCCCGACTTCCTCCCATGGCTCCAAAGTTCATGGTGCAGCTCAGTAGCGTGATAAATTAAGAGCATCACTCAGCCCCTCCAATCCAGCTGGTGCTGAGAGTTTGGCCCATACAGTTCGTCTTGCAGGTGATTCCTCTTCCAGCACCTTCCCTGCTTGTCGCTACTTGATGATCAGATCGGACCCTAACAGGCGAGAAATAATCTCTTGTGGCCTCCAACAAGAGTAGCCTCTAGGGCTAAGTTCCAGGTGGATGGGCCCTGAAAAGCAGAGCAACCCAACTCCCCACCCACCTCCACTCCCCACTTCCCAGCACAGCATCCCTCCAGCCCCCCACCCTCTCTGGAAATGTGGGTGCAGAATGGTGCAGGCAACCACCGTGTGGCTTTGGGCCTAGCCACAGCGGTGAAATCCCTTGTGCTCTTCCACGGTGACACGGTCCTGGCTACTTTTATTACTTTGTTATTTGTAAATTCGGGTGGCTTGGGGGGCTGCCTCCACCCTCCGAAAGGGAGCCCCGTGGAGCTGTGTCCTCTCCCGAGCCAGGGCTCCCCGGTCCCCCCTCAGCCTCCACGGGGCAGCCGCTGGGCCCGGACTTCCCCCCAACGCGCTGCCGCCGCTGCCGGGGGCCCCCGGGCTAGGGCCGGACTTGGGGACACGAGCCCTGGGGCGCGCGGGCGGTCGCTCCCCGTGACGCGCGTCTCCTCCTGCCCCTCTCTCCCGCCCCGTCTCCCGCCCCGGCCCCGGCTCGCAGGTGAAGGTCTGGTTCCAGAACCGGCGCACGAAGCAGAAGAAGGACCAGGGCAAGGACTCGGAGCTGCGCTCGGTGGTGTCGGAGACGGCGGCCACGTGCAGCGTGCTGCGGCTGCTGGAGCAGGGCCGCCTCCTGTCGCCGCCCGGCCTGCCCGCGCTGCTGCCGCCCTGCGCCACGGGCGCGCTCGGCTCGGCGCTCCGCGGGCCCAGCCTGCCCGCCCTGGGCGCGGGCGCCGCGGCGGGCTCGGCCGCAGCGGCCGCCGCGGCGGCTCCGGGCCCGGCCAGCGCCGCCGCATCCCCGCACCCGCCGGCCGTGGGCGGCGCGCCGGGCCCCGGGCCCGCGGGGCCGGGGGGACTGCACGCGGGCGCGCCGGCCGCCGGCCACGGCCTCTTCAGCCTGCCGGTGCCCTCGCTGCTCGGCTCGGTCGCCAGCCGCCTCTCCTCCGCCCCGCTGGCCATGGCCGGCTCGCTGGCCGGCAACTTGCAAGAACTCTCGGCGCGCTACCTGAGCTCCTCGGCCTTCGAGCCCTACTCCCGGACCAGCAATAAAGACGGGGCCGAGAAGAAGGCGATGGACTGACTCTGAGTGTCCCCCTGTATTTATATTTATAGTCTCTATTGTGGTGATATTTATGGACTCGCGCGCAAGGGCCCGGGGCTCCCCCGAGGCCTCTGACCGTGCGCCTTCCGCACCGGGCTCTGGCACCCATTTTCTCTCATTTGGGCTATTTTTTTCTACCTTTCCTCCGTTTCTCCCTCCCCCGAACTTCCTTCGGAATCCAGGAGAATCCAAAGAATTGGGGAAAATGCCGAGTTCACCAACCTGATGCCCCCAACTAATGGCCGGCCTGGAGGGAAAAGACTGGTTCTAAGCCCAAAGCGCAGGACACCTGCTGTAGCCCCGGCCGCTGCTGCCTAGTTTTTTTCTTTGAATATTTGAAAGAGAAAAGCTGCACGCAGACCCCAGGGGCTGAAAAGGCTGACACATTTCGTTAGACCAAAAAAGAAAAAAAGAAAAAAGGACGTTCTTTGCTCTCCAGAGAAACCAAGGCTCTGGGGAGTCCCTGGGCCCCATTTTGCAGAACTCTCAGGAGAGCGGTGCACACGAAGCTTCCGGCGGTACAAATCCTGCTGAGTTTTCTCCCCTTTAGAGAAACTCCAATCACAGCCATCACAGGCTCTAGGAGACAATAAACCAGACATCACGGTAGGCAAGAGTGGTAATAAATTTGGTCTCATCAGCAATAAAACAAGAATAGCACCTACCACGTAGAACTAGACAAAATGGAACCAGTTTTTAAATACTCGTTACCAGTGGAGTTTGGAAGGTGTGACAAAATTCGGGATAAAGAATGTGCCATGGGCCAAGCAAAGTTAAAGTTCTGGGTGTTGTGACTTTCAACAGGAATTTAAAGGGGAAAAGCAAAAGAAGAGTCTCTCCACGAATCAAAGAAAACTCAGAATCTTCTCTGAGGCTGTTCCGGACCGTGGCCAAGAGCTGCTCAGTCCTGCAGGAGAGGGCCCCGGGCGGTCCCGCTGTGTCTAGGAAGCCGGCCCTTCTCCCGCAGCCTCCCAGGCGCCTGGCTCCGGCCAGAATTGCTGGGTTTGGGGTAACTGGTCAGCTCCTATTGTCTCTTCTCTCCCACTCCCGGATTCCCAGTTCCCTTCCAGCTCGCAGGAAACGTCGGAATTCAAGGCAGTTCTTTTCGGACCAGGAGGAAGGGCCGCAGCCCCAGGGGTGCAGAGCCTCAGGCCTCCACCGCCAGGGTCTTCACATCCAGATGAGCTCGCTGTGTGGATAGGAAGGGCACCCCCTGCCTCCCGAACCCCAGGATTTCCATGCTCCCAAGTCAGAAGCCCGGACCAGGACGCTGGTTGCTGCCTCACCCCTTCTTGGAGCAACGAGGACCCTGTCCCCCTCCTGCCCAGCCACGGCCCCCTGCATTTTAACCAAAACCACAGACCCAGCCGGCGAGCCGCCGCAGTGTCTAGAATGTATTCCTCCATCCGAAGTGAGCGCAGAGCATTTTAAAAATAGTAATTTTATTGTAAATTATTTACGTCGGAAGCTCCCCTCCCCTTTTTTAAAAAAGGCAAATAGTGAAGAAAATAATGAAAGATTCCAGCGCGGGTAGGTGTCGCTGATTCCTGGCTACTAACTTTGTTCTGAATGTTTTGGATATTTGGATGTTTTGTATTTATGTGGTGAGAGTGAAATATATATATCTATGATGATACGTGAGCTGTATTTTTGGCTTGTGATTGAAGGATTAAAAAAGAAACAAAAAAAGGAAAAGGAAAAGAAGAAAGACCCAGCACATGATGAGTCTGGGTGTGGGGACTCGGGGGCCAGAGGACGGCAGCCCCAGCAGGGCGGATGGGGGGTGCCAGGGATGAGTTTGGGGAGGAATTCATCCTGAAACACTGAGAGCCCCCAGCCCCTCCGCACACACTAGGTTTATTACACGCTTTTGAGGGTGTCCCCCTCCAGCTGTGTCCCAGTGCTGCCTGCGCTCAGGCTGTACCCCCCTCTCTGTCTGGCTCACTTAGGAATTTGTCTCCCGACACCCTAAAGTTCACAGCTCCTATGGCTCCCATTTTCTAGAGTTTCCCAGTCACGTCTCCATGTCCGTAGTGTTTTGGATTTTGTGCAACTATGGGGCCCAGAATAAGCATGATTTTTCCTCCTTCTGACTTAGAATAAATCTCTTGCAGTCAAAGAAAATTTGAGGGATCTAGAGAATGACAGTTATTAATCCTGCCAAGTGACGGCTCCTCCCCTCCTCACTGGTGGTGCCCAATGCAGAATGGTGCAAACAGACTTCTGGAGCAGCTAGGTAGGCTGGGGGAGTTACTCCAGGACACGCTCTCCTGATGTGCGAGCCACTGCAGCCCAGGACTCAGCTGTGCTCCTGGGCAGCGCCTCTACCCCCCTCTTAGTGATGTCCTACCCCGAGAGGTACTAGAGGGCCCACAACTCCCTTAGGACACCAGTGTGATGTGGGCCCCGGGACATGCTACTGCTGTCCCTGAAAGGCAGGTGTGAGCACTGGCAATGAGCTGGCAGTGGAGTCCCTGCGCTGAGTATAGCCTGGGCCATGTGGGATTTAGGGCCCTGGCGGTGAACTCAAATTTTGCTGGGGCCAGAGAGTGAATGCCAGACTGTCCACTTTCATTTCTCAAAGTTGCTACTACACACTCTTTAGTTTCTCTGCCTCTGGGCTCTTTGGCCCTCTGCTCCCCCCACCCCCTTCTTACTTTCTTTTGTCTGGACACCCAGGTGCTCCTTCCAAGGATGGCTCACCTGGTGGGCTGGCGGTGGGACCCCAGTTCTCTTCCTCTCTCTCTCTCTCTCTCTCTCTCCCCTCCTTCCCTCCCCCCTTCTCACCCCTCCCTCCCTTCCTTCCTCAGCGTCTCCACTGGATACTACAGTTTCCAAGCCTTTTGGACTCCTCTGTCTGCCCCGTGGCCCTAGGGCTGAAGTGTGGGTGGTTCTGGCTGCAGGTTCACAGGGCTCAGGGGGCTGAGTGAGGAGGTGGTATAATTTTATGAAACAAAACTCCCAGTCCAGGGACCCCAACAAGCTCAGCTCCTTCCCTAGGAGCCTCAGCCTGGGGAGTCACCTTAACAATTTACCCCTGCCTCCTTTTTGCTTTCTTATCCCTAAAAGGGGAAAGAACCAGCTACCCCATCACTTCTCTATTCTCACCTCCCTCCCCCCTGGCTTTGGGAAGAGGTGCAGAGCTCTCCACCTGTCACTCAGGACTCACAATTGTTCTTAGAGAGACTCTTCTGCATAAAACAAGAACCACAATTTAAATTAAAAAACATTTATAGACAATTCATTTCATTTTAGCTCCTGTCTTGGTTCCCATCCATCCCCAACAGCTTCCCGCAATCTTCTCTGGTGCCTGGAGGCCTTGGGTGACTAGTGACTCACTGGCCAGGGAGGAGGCCGCGGGGCTAACAGCCTGGTGGCTCTGGCCGGCTAAGTGGTCTTGAGTGACTTCAGATTTGCTGAAGGACACTCAGATGTGCACCTTTCTTGGTTGGAAGTCAAGGTTTCTGTTGGAGAGAGAGCAGAGCTATTGAAGGAGGGAGGCCACCAGCTTCAAAGAAACTGGCATGGAATGGACATGGAAGCTGAACATTACTTCAGGATTCTCTGGTTTATAGTTAATAGGCAACATTTTCTATTTAAAGGCACACCTGCTTATCCTCTTACCCCCAAAACAGAAAATAAGAAAATAAGTGTTGTGTTTGTTGTGGTGGTGTTACAGCTATCCTTACAAATGATAGCAACATGCACATACACATGCACATACCACACACACACACACACACACACACACACACACTCCTTGTTAGCTCACAAGTGTCAGGATAATGATTTGCTGCCCTAAGAAAAAATAGTCTTGGTGATTACTAGCAGAGGTTGTAGAGTTAGAGTGACTTGGGTTCAAATCCTGTATCAACCACTTAATAGTTGTGTGATTTCAAACAAATTATTCTGCTGGTTGCCCTAAACCTGTTTCCACTTATGTCAAATGAAGAAATAATGGTAGCCACCTCAAAATTTTCCTGAGTAATTAATTAGATAAGGTACTGGAAGCATCTGGTACAACTTAGTATAAAGTAGACATTCGAGTGTTAGCCAGTTATGATAAGACTGTGTCACTGTGTAGTTGATGATCTGGGACACTATCTGGGACTCAGTTTCCCCATCTGTAGAGCGATAATGTTATCCTAAAATCCTTTTCTGAGGAGACTTGGAATTGTGGTTGAGTGAATTATAATATAATGTACTCACTGCCTTTGTCCTGGGTGCCACAGCTATGAGTAAGCAAAGCATTTTTACTTAAAATGATAAATTATTATCTTAATGTCTCGGCAGTTTTCAGCTGTCAGTCTTCTTTAGAAATTGCCTTAGCTGAAGAGTCACCAGGTCATGCCCCATTTCCTGACACTTGCACTCCAGTCAGGAAAGCTTTGCAAAGCTTCAAAACTCATCCCATCTTCCAAACCCATGTTCCAACCCCTCTGAAGCATTGGTTGAATTCTGTCAAGACTCCAAATGCAGCTCAGCTTCTCCTTCTGTTCAAAACTGCCCCTTCCGGAACTGTTGAACTTGGAACACTCTCCAATAAACCTCCCACATATGAATTTTCCCACTTCTTGGGGCATGCAACTTTCATCAAATGCTGTGGGGAAGGGCACAGTGACGTGGAGAGGAAGCCGTGAGGATCTGGAGCATATGAGGGTAAATGGTGGGAGAACAGGAGGAGGAACACAGGCAGGACCTGGCACGCGATGTTAACGACCGCTGGTCTGCATCATTAAGATGGTGGGGAGTCCCTGAAAAGGTTCTCTGAAGGAGATCATGGAATCATTGCAGTTCTGCATTTTGAAAGAGCTCTCTGGCAGTTGGGGGGCAACATGAGGAGCACAAGGATTCTGGGGCAGAGTCCCATTCTCTGTCAGCAAGTCCATTCCAGTAGGTACAAGAGGATGACAGGGGGTGGTTTGAAGTCAGTGGCGCAGCAGTAGCAGAAGCAGAGCAGAGAGGATGTGTTCACGGCATTTCCTGAGATAATATCCACCGATCTTAATAGTGGACTGGAGGTGACTGGGGATGGCATTGATTTCAAAAGTGGGTCCAAGGGCAACTGTGAAACTGTTGTCTTTGAGGCAGAGAAGGAATTATATGCAGAACAGGAACTCAAGGGGTTGGCGGCTACTAGAGGGCAGCATTGGCTTCAACGCCGGGGAGGTTGCACAGAGAGGCTGAGTTCCCCCAGAGACCTTCAAATGGAGGCCTACCCAGGCCCCATGGCAGGAAAACCTGGAGGCAGGTGTGAGCTCCTGGCAAGCGCACTGGGTGTGACTCTGGGTGGGCGGAGCCTGCGGCAGAGGGAGGGGACAGGGCACTGCTGGGAGGCCTTCCAGGTTTGGCGCTCTGTGGACCCATCAGACTTGGCATCTCTGGAGGCCCCGGGGAATGTGCCACACTCCCTCACCTCCAGCCCTCCCACTGAAGGTGTCAAGTGGGGCCTCTTTGACCCTTTCTTGACAGGGCTTCATCCTAAACTGAGCCTGGACTGCGAGGCTCTCTTCAATGCCTCTGGAGATAGCTCCAGACAGGCCCCAGGGCAAGGACCTGGGGAGGAGCGGCCTCATCCCACATCCAGATGGCTGCACCAAGCTTCTCCCCCAGGCTGCTCAGGCTGGTGAACCAGGAGGGCCAGGTAGGCCGGACCCAAGCTTTCTGCTTTCCAGACCAACGCTCTGAAATCTGGCAAGCAATGGACACCTGCGTGGGAGAGAAACAGGGGCGTGAGGGATGAAGGTTGGCTGTGGGCCCCCACGAGTGAATGTGTGGGTTTGGCCCAGTAGGTTTTATTTCGTTTTCTTTTGCTCTCATTGTGAGATAAGCCTGTTGACTTTGCAGGGCGGTCAGCATGCACATGCAGCCCGTCTTCCTGGGGTCAGACTTAGTCCTTTCCAGGGAAGAGCTAAACACAGGTGTCAGTTTCCCTCCCAGAGGTCAGTTGCCAGAGCAAGCTCAGAGGAGTGAGAGCGCGTTATTGGCTGGGTAAGGCGGACACAAAGTCAATAGCGACCGACTCTAGGATTCTGAGATGATCAGGAAGGTATTCCCGGCCTGAGTAGAGACATACAGGGAGAAAGGATAGGGAGGGGGGGATGCACACACGTTGATAAGGGTGAAAGATGAGGCTGGATAAGTAGTATGAACAAGGACGGCCTTGCATACCAAGCTAAGGATCTTTGTTCTGAAGGCTGAGATGGGCGGGTAGTGATGGGAGGAAAATGAGGTACTGGGTCAGGTCCAGATGGGGAGGAGGCTAGTGGACCTTGAGGTTCACTGTTGAGGTCTGGAACTAGGCTGCAGGTGGGGAGAATGGAAAGTGGTAAGGAGTCAATCAATGTCTTTGATCTCTTCATTGAGGTGATGACTTATCCCAAGGGGCTAGGGGTAAATTAAGGCAATCATACAACATTCCTCTCCAAACGGAAGCATTATTTTATTTTAGGATTCTCTTTCTGAACTTCCTATGGACATAGCTGTTTAGAGACAGTGAACGCCTCTGTTCAGAAATGAGTGGGATGGTGGCAAATAAGTTTCAACTCTGGTATTAAGTTGGATGAAGGTTGCTATCAGGGGTACTAAGTGGCAGAGAATTTTGAAGCCTCATCTAAGCTTCGTGGAAAAAATGCATTGATCATTAGTGATGTCTGCCAGAGCCGTAGGAGAAGTTTTTACAATTCTGAGACTAGTGTAAGTTACTGTGCGGTCAGGCTGCTTCTCTGGGTTCTGGGTAAGGAGCTGGGTTCAGGTTTGCTCAGCAGATATTCTTAACATGGAAGGGTGATGGCAGAGCAGGGAGCTGTTTCCAAGTAACTCATGGCAAGTTTCCTAACTGGGTGTCCCAGTTACTATGTAGATCCCAACAATATGGCCATAGTAAAAGAACTTGGGCTTTCAATTCCACATCTTCCTTTTATTAGTCATGTGATATTTTACACATTATTTGACCCCTTTCCATCAGTATCCTTTTATTTTTTTTTAATTTATTTATTTATTTATACAAGAATTGGGGTACAGGCCAGATGCACAGGAGTGTGAGAGGATTCACCAGAGACAGAGCTGGGAACGGAGCAGTCAGACTGACGGAATACTCTGCTGAGGGGAGCAGCGGGCACGACGGGAGAGGTCTGCTGAGCCATGTAGGACCCTCCCCGGCCAACTGTGATAGAACCTGCGCTGCAGAGGCTGCAGACAGCTTTATAGCACAGCGTTCAACCACCTGCACCACCAGGGGAGGCCCTCCATCAGCATCTTTATCTGTAAAATGAAACACTACTTTTTCAACTGAGATGTAAAGCGCTTAACTTAGGGGCAACTATGAACTCAAGAAACATTGATGCCCCTTATTTTTTATTTTGACCCAAACCTTGTCTTTAAGCCCTGTGGTCAACTTCTGGCTAGGTTTTCAACTGACAACAATTTTATAACTGTGATTTTTGTGAAGATTCATTGGAATATTGGATGTAGAATACGTATCTGGCATAGACTGGAGAAAGAGACTCCTCTCTGAAAATAGAATGAAGGAGATACACTTTCAACGGTTTTGGTGTTTTCAGAACCTTTTAAATGCATTTATACACGCACTCATATTTTTGTTAAAGCTCTTGGTTTTTCTTCACATAAGTAGGTTCATATTTTATACATTCTTTTGTGACTTCTTTTTCTTTAGCAGTGTATCTTGGAGGTCCTTTTATGTCACTGCTCATAGTTTACTTATTTTGTTAAACTCTCTGTAGATCATAGTATGGATATATCATTATTTATCCATTCACTTATTGAGGGAAAGTTTTATTCTTTTCTTTTTTTCCTTTACAAATGTACGTCTGAGAATATTTTTGTGCCTTTCTGTACCTGTATCCATATTCCTAAAAGCTGAATTACTGAGTCAAATAATATGTATAATTTTAAATTTTAACAGATACTGCCAAAAATCAAATGAATTTATATTTCCATTCACTTCTGTAAATTAATCTGGGTAATTTGATGTCTATTATATTAACTCTGTCATATATGATCCCTCTGAGGCTCTTCAATATGCTAACTTCTCAAATAACAGATGTTGAAAATGCATAAAACATATTCCCTGAAGTTACTGGAAAAACAGTTTTTCTTTCTCTTTCCTGAATTGATTCTTAATCTTGTAGATAATTTAGGACCTCCTTTAAAATCAAGAAGGTTTGTTTTCAAAGTGATTAAATGTCAAAATATCAAGGCTAATGTATAAAAGAGAAGTTCTCTTTTATTTATTTGTAAAGAGGTACCCTTCCTAAATTCTTTTGAATGTTTTCCTTTATTTCTTAATTCCTCCCATTCATCTCCTTTATCCAGCCATAGTTCCTCTTCCCCAACACTCTGTTTACTTTTAGCATTTTTTGGGGGGGATGGTGACTAGAGCAACATTCAGTATTTACTTTGTTATGACAATATAAACCCAATTCACAGGTTGACTCGGTGCTATATACGTAGCACTGTTTTCTCTTATATCTCTGAGGATGTTCATATAATTTGAAATATCTCTAAGCTCTTTTATTCTGTTAGATTTTTCATGTTTAATATTAGGTCACAAAAACTCAGTTGGAAGCTTTCTGTGTCTGGGTGGGGCTTTTGACTATTGAGATTTACCACATGATAATCTGGGGGGATTATGTTACGTTAGGGGTGTTATGTTAGGGGCCACTCAGTGCCATTATCTTTAGGGTCTTTTTTTTTTTTTTAAAGAGGCATGTATTTTTATTTATTTATTTATTTGTTTGTTTGTTTGTTTATTTATACATGCACTGGGTTGAGTCAGAAGCGCGGGAGCGTGAGAGAATTCACCAGAGCCAGAGCGGGGAGCAGAGCAGGCAGAAGGACCGAAGTACACTGCTGAGGGGAGCAGCGGGTGGCAGGAGAGGTCTGCGCGCCATGTGGGACTCTCCTCCGGTGGCCGGAGAGCAGCCGGGGATCAAAACCAGTGCTGCAGAGGCTGCGGGCAGCTTCGTAACCCAGCTCTCAACCACTGAGCCACCAGGGAGGCCCAGGGTCTTTTTTTGATGACATATTCTTTAGAGAAGAATTTTCTGGTCTCTTCACTAGAGAGTATAGTCCTAGCTGCCAATACTTTTGGCAATTAAGCCTGGGAATAGAGCTAGGAATCTTACTGCCAGTATGTAGACTTTCACTTATTCCCTTTTGTCTTTAGTTGTGACTAAGTCTTTGTGACTTCCAGTTTAGAGTCCTGTTGATCCATTCTATCCAGAAAACAAACGTCTAGTCTTAGGCTGAGGTCGCAGAGGTGTGATCTCTTGTCTACTCAGGATGGAGGGATGGATTGAGCTGAAAGTGCAACTAGTAATTTTGTGCATTGATCTTACTTCCTGTAACCTTGATGAACTCATTTATTAGTTCTGCTAATTGTGTTGCAGACTGGAAAATCATTTTTTAGTTTTTCATGAGTTGCAAGGCCTCATGAAAAAACAGCAATCTTGAGATTTATTGAAGAATGAGATGAGCTTCCTTTCCCTCTCTGTGGTGTAGAGATTCTCTTTTTCAAATTAAGCAATAACTGCCTAATTTTAATATGAAATGCTCCTTTCTTCTAGTTATTTAGTAAAAGTTGCTGACCTTGCTTCTCCAAGACCATGGAACTCTTCCATAGAGACAACTAATTCCTAGCTCTCTGGTTGTAATATTGTGATTATTTCCAAACTCTGGGAGTCAGTCTCCTCTTGGATAAGCCACTGTTTCTCAGAAGGAAAAGATATTGGATGATGAATGGAAATTCTCCCTTTGAGATGAGAGAAAGCAGTACAGAATGCTGTGACTATGGTATAATGATAGATTTTACAATATACCTGCTAAATCTCTTAGAGCGTTTTCTTCTTGTTCCCATTATTTCCACGTTAGCCCAGGTTACTCTGGTCTTATAGCCTGGATTGCTGTAAAAATCTCCTGCTTGGGGAGACTTTCGCCTGCAACTTATTCTTCATATCAAGCCACAGTGATGCTTCTCAAATGCGGATCTAGTCTAACTTACTCTGCCACTTAAAATTCTCCAGTGGTTTCTCATTGAATCTAGGATCAAATTCAGTTTCTGTAGCATGGTTTTCAAGGCCATGAGCAGACCCTGCCTTTTCTCACTGTTTCTGTTGCTTTAATACTTTATGGTCCAATCTTACTGGACTTTAAAATGATTTTGACATTATGCTCAAGCTGTGGCCTCTGGAGTATGTTTGATGTTAATTCACTCTTCTCTGACCATCATCCATATCCTGTTCATCTATCTAGCTAACTAACTATGTCATAGCACACACACACACACACACACAACAATAAGGAGAAAAAGAAAAATTCAGTGAGAAAGCGAAGTGCCGCCCATTTGAAAGATGTATAACTTGAGGCCTGGAGAATGTGTCAGTGAAAGGATTATAAGTTAAACTTTATTCTTCCAAATCCTGGAGTGCCACTCCGAATGTCATGTTTAACTCCTGAGTTTTGCTTCATTGTCAGACATGCTGTAGGCTCAAACTTTCTCCCTGAATTGGGTCCTTTCCTAACATTGCCCAAGGCCCATTAACCCGCAGCTTGCATCTGAAGCTTAATAGCTCTTTTAAATCCGCAGCCAGGTATTACATTTAGAACAGTGATCAGACATGCAGACTTAGGTGGAGATAATCCGCTATGCAGGAAGATGCTGAATTGTCCCAAGCTCACAGATCACTTATGTCATTATTAGAGATTATGGGATGCTAATTGCTACTCTCTTTTTCTTGTTCGAGTCAACTGAAAACAAGATACCAAATCATGCTCCAAATTGAAGTGGCAGGAAGTGACTCCCAAGTTTGCCTTCTGCTTTGTGTTGAATTTATCCATCCAGGCACCAGCAGAGAAGGGGAGAAAAAGGTGGAGAGAAATGGTTTTAAAACACCCACATATTGGTCCCATGAATGTTACTGCTCGCTTCCCAGGTTAACTTTTCTCTTGAGTTTTGAGAGTTAGGGGAACAATTACTTCTAAGTGGGCAGAAGCATGCCTGAACTACCTTTAAAAAATGTATTAAAAATTTTAAATTATGATTCTCAAATGTAACAATATACAAAAAGTAAAGAGAGTGCTCATTATTCCTTTGAGTTTTCTGTAGCTGTATGGATTACTATTCCTAAATCTGACTTGTAGTAGGTACTTTTAACATACGGTGATTGACTGAAATCACAAAGTTAGTTCATTAACACAGTATATTTGAGATGCTTTGATTTTATAGTCATCTCATAAAAATCTACCTTTTGAAAACATTTTTTTTAACATGTTTTATCATCCTCTCTTTCTCTATACACTTCTTTTTCCCTCTCTCCTCCTCTGAACTGTTTGCAGACACCATAATTTCTTTCCTAAACACTTCTGAATGTGTCTCCTGAGGACATTCTCCTACTCAATGATCAACCATTAGCACATGTAGGAAAATCAGTAATAATCTCGCCATATTCACTACATTCCCAATGGTGTCCTAGAGTTGTTATTTTTTAAATCTAGGTTCAAATCTGGTTTCGTGTATTATATTTGGTTAGTATATCAGTTTTATTTCTTTTAATGTAGAACAGTTGTCTGATTTTTACCCCTAATATCGCCTTTTGAAAGTCCAGAGCAGCTACCTTGTAGGACAAAATGTGTCTTGAATTTGTCTGATTGTTTCTTCATGGTGTTATTTAACTTGTTTCTCTCTTCTCATATTTCCTGTGAATCAGAAGATAGGTATATTTGGATAGAATACATAACACATGATATTTTATTGCAGTTGCCTTCTTGGGCGGCTTGAGGAGGAGAACGGTCCCATCCTATAGCCACACATCTGCTGGGCTGCTGGTAGGTAGCATGTGCTATATTAGATAAAGTGGGAGAGTGTAAAAAAATCATGTTTAGCATAATGCCTGGAAAGAGATAGGTGCTCAGTGAATTCTTCTATAAACATTTCTTGACTGCTGAAATATAATGGTCATAATCAAATGAATTGCTGAATGGGGTTGTGATTTAATTTAACAAATATTTTAACTTTGTTGAACAGGGTTGCTTCTGTATGCGCTGAGCTAGCTACTGCTAGGTACTGTAGGCACTGCTAGGAAGCAGAGATACATTGGTCGTCTAGACAACCACACGGTCTGCCTTTGAGGAGTAAATGCCCCATTTTTCAGAAGTTGGAGAATAAATTTAGATGGGAAGGAAACATTTGTATGAACCCAACATTTGTATATACCCAACAATGTAAGTTGGAGTCATACTGTGGAAGATTTTGAATTAAGGTCAAATAATTCAAACATCAGAGAAAATTGTGGTTTTTTAATACACTGTTTGGAGGGGTAACAGCTTGACTTTGGGCTGCTTTATAATTTATGTGGACCTTGGTCTCCTCATTTTTAAAATGAGCATAATAATAAAAACTCTTATAGCTCATGTGTTGCCATACAAGACACCATTCTAAATTGTGTGTGTGTGTGTCTGTGTGTGTGTGTGTGTGTGTGTAGATGTAGATTCTGCTTTGATTTTGAGATCTCCATATGCCATTTTGTATAATTAGCTCCATTCCACAGATGGAGAAACTGAGGGGCACAGAGGTTTAATGATTTGTCTAAAATATGTAACTAGTAAATGGTGGAATCAAGAGTCAAACTCAGATAAACCTTAGAGATTTTACTCCTAACCTTCTGCCTGTAGGGCTGTTGGGGCCATTAAATAAACATCGTCACTTAATCAGTGGTTGGCATATGGTTAAGAGCTCAGTAAACGGGAGCTGCCACTATTACCTCACTTGAAGAAACCCTCAGTAAAATGCTTAAAAACACAACCAATCATTAGAAGTTTGTGAGCTGTGGAGCATGTCACAGTTTAAGTGTTGATTTCTGGAAGATTAATGTGAGACAGTGCTAAGTAGCATGGGAGACGGAAGAATAGACTGGACGCAAAGAGGTGTTTGGAGACGTTAAATAGTTCAGTTGAGTGTGAGGAGAGACCCTCCATTCAGCATGACAGAGAAGGGGATTTGAAGATAACATTGAGAGTCAAGAAACAACGTTTGTGGAACACCTGAAGTGCTTGGTTGACTGCTGGTTACGATGGGGAAGAAAGGAAACTAATATTCGCTGAGCACTCATGACAGGTGTCATTACCTCCCCCCCAACCTTTAGTTGCCATTTATTGAGCACCTTCCATGGGCAGCTAGTTGTCTATAATTATTCACCATTCTCACAGTAGCATTGCAAGGTAGATGTTACTGGTGTCATTTTACTGGATGAGGCTCGAAAGTAAGAGACTTATCCATTGAAGACACAGAGAAGCAGGGAGGAGGGTAGGGTGGGAGAGAGGGAGAGAGAGAGAGAAAACATCTCTAGGGTTCATTTCCAGACCTGTCTGACTAGAACCCATAAGGGACTAAAAATATTAGTTATAACTTTAGGAATTCCACGAATTTTCTGAAATTGTAGGCACAGTTTTATGGGGAGACCGTCGCTTAGCAAATTCTCAGAGGAATCTATGACCCCCCAAGAAAAGAACCATTGTCTTCAACTGTCAGAGTCAGAAGGATCCTTAGAAATTAAAGTCCCACTGGCTCATTTCAAAGTTGGACAAACTGAGGCTCAGAAAGGAGGAAGGATTAGAGTGACTCAAGTGCCCGAGCCAGCGCTGGAACACAAGCCCCTTCTTCCCCGGCCACTGCATCTTATTTTTTGGTGAGGGCAGCAGAAACCTTGAGCAGCTTGGAAGATTTGTGTGCCCTGGACCAGAACTCCTTTAGATCCTTGGCAGGAGTCAGTTAGGCAGCTATGGAGGGAGCTGTATTAACTCTTCAAGCACCAGATTCTGAATTAGTGCTGTTTGGTAAGTTGCCACTTTATAGGTGCCATTAGTAAGTGGCTGCTCTGAAGTGAGCCTGGAGAGCAGAACAACCCAGTTATCCGGAGGCCTGCTTCTTGCCTAAAGCGTAGTTTTCCCCCAGGCAGAGGAAGCCCAGCCTGGGCTCTGGCAAATCAGGCCTCCTTTAAGGGGATAGTAGAAGGGGAAAAAAGCAGGAAGAGCTGCTTTCTGCCCCAACAGAAACTGTCTATAGGCAGGAGTGACTTTAATATAAAGAAATACAATTGGTTTATTTATTTATTTATTTATAGTTTACCTCGTCTTTCTTTCTTTCTTTTTTTTTTTTTTTTTTTTGCAGTGTTTGCTTTCTTTTCTCAGGTGTAGTCCCCATAGAATTTCTACCACCAGGTCACCCGTGCACCATCACCACAGTCCCTTGTGCTCTTCCCGCCCTTGTTTTGATCCCTAAAAAGAACAGCAATTGGTATTCAGCTCCCTATGGGGCTCTGCCTTCTGTGAGGCCTCAGGCAGCCTCACTATCTTCTGAAGCTGAAACCACACTCCTCTTTCCATTTCTTTACTACACTGTTAGGGCTCACTTTATTCTGTCCATCATTAGTTCAGTGTCTTAGAAAGTTTGGAGCCAGTGTTTACTGACAAAATAAATGAATAAAATTCTACTTGGGTCTTAATCTTGATTCTACTACTTTACCAGCTCTACTCCTCTACCAGGTAAATTAACCTCTGGGCAATAATGCCTCTGGTTTCCTGGTGAAGTGGATAACAGAAGAAAGTCTCAGTGGCAGTCAAGACAGGGCCCATCGGGGGCTGGGAGAAGAGTAGCAGGAGTCTGAGCCTCTTGGGCAGCTCTAGCCTGCTTCAGAGGTTGGTCAGAGTCCCTGAGGCCCAATCATCATCCAAAGCCCTGACCTTGCGCTTTTATGGACATCACTTACTCCTCATTCTCTCCTTGTCTCACTAACACTGGGGCTCTCTAGCAATTTTTGCTTCTTTGACATGATGGCCATCTCTAGGACTGAACCAAACTTGTGCCAGCATCATTCAACATGGGAGGCATTTGGAAGAACTTTCTGTGAAAAGAACAAGGAATGCATGGGTTAGGGTTTTAAAAATATGGCCCCTTCCTCTTCAGATATGTTTCTGTTACTTAACTTTGTCCAGAAAATGATTATTGTTTCTAGATAAAGGCTTTGTAGTTTCAGACCTAATCATGACAAATCTACCAGGAATTAATACCTGTCTGACATTAGACCAATTGCCTAGAAATCATGACACTTATAAGAAATAGTCATCTCTTTATTTGAATGAAAACAAAGCATTCCAGGGCAGATTAAAAAATACATTATTTTAATTTTTAGAGGAAAAGAATTCTTTAAAGAGAATTGTCAACGATCAAAACTGGTTGATAAATCACATATGTAACTATGTAATTAAACTTCTCCATTTTCAGAGACCTGCAATTAAAGTTCTTCGTGTAGTTACTCATAATAATTCATTCTTGCTAATATGCTAAGAAGAATGGAGGAAGGAAAAGAAATTTTAATTTGAACTTTTCCCTAATTTGGATCCAGAGGCAGTGGGGATATGCCTGGGCTGGAAGGACTGGGTTCTAGTCCCAATTCTTTTTCTCATTAACTGGGGGGCTTTAGTGAAATCATTAACCGTAGCTGAACCTTTGTTTCCCCAGCTATAAAGCAGAATAATAATGCCCACTTCAGAGTATTGTTACAAAGCCTTAATGAAAATATGGGTGCGGTAAAGCTCTGCAAATTTTAAAGCATTTTAAGTCCCGATACATCTTCGTATTACTCTTCCTTTTCTGATAGCAGGGCAGGCCCTCTGTCGGTGGTGGGAGGAAAAGGCTTTAAAGCACAACATCTGCTATTGTGTGGTGTGAAAAGACAGATATTAATGAAGGGCTCGGGTGCTGTGTTGAATGTATCTGTGATCGATTGCTTCTGGTGATCAGGAATTTATTATTATGGAAATTGCTGTGTGCCTGGGAAGTTGGCACTTGGTTTGTGTCTCACCAACTGCAGAGGGTCCCTGAAGATGCCTCAGCTACTCACATTTAAAGCAAAACCTCTCATTTAGATCAAATGGCTATTTCAGGGGATTATAAGCAGGACACTGAGAATTTTCAGAGTTCAATTCTATGTCTTGGTTGGGGTTATAAGATAAGAATTGGGGTTTGAGGGCCAATAGGATATCAGGACTGGAAGGTATCCTACAGGTGATCAGATGCAGTGATGCTCAAAGTGCGGTCGAATTATAGCTTCTGCATCATCAGGGGACTTGTTTGAAATGCAAATTATTGGGTGCCATCCCCAAACCCTGGGACTGAGTGTTAGTGATCTGCATTTAAGAAATCTTCCAGGTGATTTTTTGCACTCTAAAGTTTGAGAACCACTGCTCTAATCTAGGCCTGTTTTGTAAATGCCTATAAAATGCTGAACCTAGTGTCAGGTACATAGTGAACAGTGTGCATGTGGTAGTTGTTGCTGCATTGCTGTTCTTAATCTGCAGGACTGTCGGTCCACAAAATTCAGTCTTTACAAATCCAAGTTGCACAGTACTGTCATTTGTGTTGTGGCAACATTGTGTGGGGCTGTTTTGCTTTTTTAAAGCCGGAGTGAAGGTGAGGAGTTCCACAATCCACTGGAAGTGGTGGGAGACTGAAGACAGTTCTTTTTTTTGTTTGCTTAAAGATTTATTTATTTATGCGTACAGGAACTGGGGTATAGGCCAGAGGTGTTGGGGTGAGAGGATTCACCAGAGACAGAGTGGGGAGCAGAACAGGAAGACTGATTGAAATACACTGCTGAGGGGAGCAGCGGACGAGACAGGAGAGGTCTGCTGCGCCATGTGGGTTTCTCCCTGCCTGGCTGGGGATCGAACTCCTGCTACAGTAGCTGGTGATAGCTTGATAACGCTGTTTTTAACCCCTGCAGTACCAGGGAGGCCCTGAAGACAGTTCTTAAGGATCAAAGTTACTCCATCAGCTTCAGCACTGAAGCCTTCTGTCTGCCATCTTGTGTCATGCTGAGAGAAGACTGTTCTCCGGGGAAAATGAGAGATGTTTTAGAAGAGAAGTTAGAGATAATCATCAGTGTTAACTATTTTGACCTTAACTAAGAGTCTACAATCTACTTTTGTTATTCAGTTTTTACATTTGTACAGTGGAAATAATGTGATTTCCCTATAGATTAATTGACAGAGAGGATATTTATAGCATCAGATTTATAAGGTAAGAACCTCAAAAGAGTTTTCTCTATTAAAATTTGGTTTCATTTATTTTTGTGATTATCAATGGAATACCAGTCAATGCCAATAAAAATCTTGGAGAAACATTAAAATCAAAAACACCCAAATCCTATCACTTAGGGAAAACTGCTGTTAATATCACTTAGCTAATGTTCACTAATTTAATAAATTGTATCCATGGTAATATGCAATTTTTCAACCTAGTATCTGGCTTACAATCCCTCAAATCGTAAAGGTGTGTCATAGGTGTGAGATTTGAAAGTTGCTGGGAGCTTGCTTTTGGTGTTGAATGTCAGGCTAGTGAGCCTAACTGGTATCCTGCAGCAGCTGCTGCTTCTTTCTACCCCAGCTACTCCCTGGTTGTTATGCATTGACTATCCTTGGGCCAACGTCTAATCCAAGACATGTGATTCCCAAGGATAGTCAATGCATAACAGACTTACTCTAAAGGCTATTAATGCTAAATAATTTGGAGACTATTAATGACAAAAAATTAATGGTAATAGGAACAAATTAATGCTGAATTCCTATTACCAGACTTAGTGCCATTTGCAACAACAGGAATGGATCTAGAGGGATTGTGCTTAGTGAAATAAGTCAGAGAAAGATAAACACTATATGATTTCACTCCTGTGGTATGTAGGATCTAAATAAAACAGATGATCTAAATAAAACAAAAATGACCTTTCCCATTGTAACACCAAATTAGTGGTTACGAGAATGGAAGTGGGGAGAGTGAGTGGGTATATTGGGTAAAAGTGGTCAAGGTGAATGATCGAGTGGACTTTAGTGGTGAACTTCATGTAGTATGTACAGATGTTGATTTAT
The DNA here is from genome assembly GCF_014898055.3 of Talpa occidentalis. Taxonomy (NCBI): domain Eukaryota; kingdom Metazoa; phylum Chordata; class Mammalia; order Eulipotyphla; family Talpidae; genus Talpa; species Talpa occidentalis. The sequence goes on from NW_023605194.1 coordinate 8,959,359, forward strand.
AATAATGCACATCTGAAACTTACATAGTGTTATAATACAGTGTTACTTGAATAAAAATTAGTATTACCAGGCTTGCACTAAATTCTACAATTGCCTCATTTACTTTTCTTGACAACTGCAGGAGGTAGGTGTTTTTATCCCCACCTTATAGTTGAGGAAACCGAGGCTTGATGTGGTCACTCCACCTGCATCAGGAGTCAAATGCAGCTTTATCTGGTACTAAATCCACTACCTTTACTATTATTTTGAGCCTCCTCGTATGTGCTGTGTTTCTTATGCTCATCTCTGGTCTGAAGGGTGTGTCAGAGATTATTTTACTGTTTTCAAGACCCAATTCACACACCACCTCTTTCCTTATCAGTTTCCCTTCAACCCCAATAAGCATTTTTCTCTTTCTCATCATTTTTCGTTTGTACTTGGAATACCCTACACTCTGCTTGTAGGGTCTTCATCCCTTGAAGTAATGTCTTCACCCATTAGACTTTTCCTCAGAAATACATCCAGTTTAAGATTGTTTCTAAGAAGCCTAAATTCACTGATAATTACTTTCCAGGGTAGACACTGTAGCACTCAGACCCACAGCCATCAAGAAAAAACTCATATAAAAAACCTGTGTGGTATATTAGGCACTGTCTTCATCAGGTAAAATGTGAACCAGGAAAGAAAATAAAACAAAGGTGTCAGTTGTTACGATCATTTTGCCAAGAGGCAGCGATAGTGACTTTGGTGGAGTGAAGCTTCACCAAGTTCCGGTGTGCAAAGCATCTTTCTCTTCTGTCTTTAAATCAAATAATAGAAATGCTGAAGGAGTAAAGGTGCCAGGCCGATATTAGGCTGAGTTCATTCTTCCCATTGATGCTTAAGGGATTTCTGTAGGTAAGTCCCATTAATGTTAATGGAAGTTACATGTGTAATTCCTCTTTTTCATCACTGAGAGAATAGAGCTTTATATTCCGTGGGTAATTATGGCACCGGCACTATTAGTTTTTTCAGTTAACTTTTTCACCTGCCTTTCCTGCTTGGACTCTTAAGAAAGGAGCTGAATTCTTCTGTTCAAAAAGGAAAATTGCCAAAATATCTGAGAGGTGAAACAAATGTAACTAGATCCACTTGTTTGAGGGGGAAAAAAGGCACAAAAACACTAGGACAGGAAGCTGAAGGGTGAGCTCCTGCTAATTTTCAGATCCCAGGAAGCATGTCGTGGTTTGGATTTTCTAACAATACAGGGCTTTTCACTGGCAGCCCATTTCCTCAGGTATTTGAAGTGAGAGGAAAATAAGTCCCTGAACATTTTGACTGAATTAATTTTAGTGTGTACCATTCAAGCAGCAATGCCTACGTCTTTGTAGAGTCTAATAAAGAATTAATCTTGGTCTCTAGTAAAATTTAATAAAGTATATGAAATACCTTGGTATCTGAGATTTGGCTTATGGGAATCTGAAATGATAACTGTGTTGCTGACTCCGAGAGTCCCTCGCTGTTCCTCTGTCACTGTCGATACCCCGATTAGAGAAACGGCCCATCATCTTATTCCTTGGGGTACAGCAGTGCTTGTTCTTTAGCAGGAGGTGGGAAGACCAGCATCCTCTCTTGTTTTGTAAATAGGTCATTTTTCAAAAAAGATTTTCACAATTTTGCTGACGGCTTTATTACTACCCTTTGAAACATTTAAAAAATGTTTTTTCATAGATCTGAGGCATACAGCAAGGGAGGGCTGGGAGGGGGGATCTAAATAAGGAGGGAAGAAGATAAGAGACTGTGGTGATGGTTCATGGGTGATAGGGTGGTGGGAGAACTATGGGTACTGAAACAATGTAAGAAAAAATAATTCATTAATTAATAAAAGAGAAAAAATTGTTTTTTGAAATTGGGAGTAGAAGAAATGTGTACTGTGACATGTGGACACTTTCACATTTTGTGGCAACCATCCGATCTTATGTTGGAAGAGACTAATAGTCACCTAATTCAGCCAAGTGATTGAGAAACCATTCAGCAATAGAAGGCTTAATTTTGGCTCTTTGGTGTCTGGAATGCAGTTGAGTGATTTGAAACAACCTGTCAGAAATGGACAGCTCTCCCTTTGGTCAGTTTTGCTTTAGAAAGTTCATGGTGAGATAAAACTATATTTTCCTACAATAAATCATCATCATCATCATCATCATCATTATTATTATTGCTAACACTTTGGGCCCTGTTCTACTTTTTACCCAATGGCCTCTTTCTATTCCCTTGGAACCATGTAGAATAAATAGCTTTCTCTTCCACTTGAAAATTCTTCACCCATTGGTTAGAATTAACAAACAGAACATTTTATTGGCCTGTATTTCTCACCCTAGATACAGCCATATTTTGGTTTCTTAATCCTTGGACAGCTCAACCATATTTCTCCAACCTGGCTCATTTCCTGGGCTTGTGGCAGAAGACCTTTTGTCTGTCACTCTGTCCTCTTTCAGAGCATCACACCCAGGTTCCTGGTCTGCATAGCCACCCGTGGAAGCTCTTTTCTGATGAATGAATCAAAGCTTGGAGAAGACCCAGCCACTTTCTCCAAGAGTATGTGAGCTTCTGTCTCCAGATGGCCCAAAGTAATGGAAAAAAAGTTGAGAATTAAGAGGCCTGAATTTAAGCTTTTCTCAGTCATGGAGGCTCCCTATTTTAACTCCTTCCCATCTGTTCATTTGATCATTAAGCAGTAGCTGAAGTGACTTGGACCGTGTCACTTAGAGTCTGCTAATGTTTTCTCAACTTTAGGGTTAGCCTAAAAATCAAAACCTTTCATGAGGCCTGAAAGGCCTCCTCGATGTGACTCCATCCTGACCACCTCCCCAGTCTCAATTTTACCTTTTTCTATATTCAGCCACATTGACCATTTTGCAAGGTTTGTCTCACCCCAGAATCTTTGCCTCCACTGCTTCTACTTCCTCAAATGTTTATTCTCTCAATTGTGGCCTAGCTAACTCTCAATTTCTAGATTACAACTCAGATATTATTTTTTTTTCAAGCCACTCTTCATAACCTGCAGGAAATGCCCTACCTACATGCATGTCAGCCTAATTGGGCTCCACGCCCATGAGATAAGCACAAGCCTACCCTTCCTTCATCTATGCTTCTGTGGTATGTCTAGCTCTTTTTATAGTGCTTTCTGATGCTGCTTATAAATGCAAACTGGAGTGTGGAGGTGGGTGCCAATGGGTACCTGGGTCTTAAAAACATCTTTTAAAAAAGTAGTTCATTCAACTTGAAATCACCACTCTCAGTTAAGGAAAGGAAAGAAGTGAAAATACATTATTGATTATCTACTACAGAGTTTGGCTTTTTTTTTTTTTTTTCTGTAAAGGGCCACATAGTAAATATGTGAGCCTTTATAGGCCGTACCATCTCTTTAGACTCAAGTCTGCTTTTGTCCTGAGAACAACGAAAGCTGGGACATAAATGAATGCCTGTGGCAATGTTCCAGTAAAATTTAGTGACAAGAACAGGGGGTGTCAGCTGCTGATCATTGTTTCCTAGTCCCTGGCCTGGTGTGTATCAGATGGTTTACATGTATTTGCTCTTTATGGCAATTTGATACACAATTGTTTATCCATCTTATGGATTCGCAGAGGTGAAATAACTTGTCTAGAGCTTGGTAAGGAAAAGAATTAGGATTCTAACTGGGTTTTCAAATATAAGAGAAAGGAAATAATGGCCAAGAAAGTTTACATCAACAAATATTTATCGAGGACCTACCACATGATGGTGGCACAGCTGGACATGTGGAACAATCAGTATCTTTATACTTCCCTCTGATCACTTAGTAAGATTTTAAAATGATTTGGCGAGTCATCTTGGTATGGTGAAAGGAAAGTAAGCTTTGGAATCAGACATGATTCAGATTTTAACCCCACTCTGTAAACTAAGTTCTGATCTAAATATCCGGAGGCCAATAATAGATGAAGTGATAGTGGTAGATGCTAGGCCTACATTAAATAATTTTTAAATGAGATTTTATGCTGAAGGGCATTGTGCTTTTTATTTATACTATATGGATTTTTTGGTACTAGGTACTGTTAAGGTCTTTATACATCTTAAGACTTAAAAATAGGGCTTCAAAAGAGAGGCATCCAATCTTCAGGGCAGGTTTACATGTAAGACTTCGGCTCAACTGACTGTCTACACTAGCAGGAAAAAGAATATGGGGGAGATTCAAAGAATGTAGATACTGAGTTTGAAAGAAAACAACTTTTCTGGTGTTCTTTCTCCTTATTTTTTTGACAAAAGAATCATTTGGGAGAGTGATTGCAAGGCCCACATCATAAGAATGTTCAATACTCATATTGAATGGACTTGGTCAGTGGTTATTGCTGTTGGAAAAAAAAAATTTAAGTGGTTTGTGGGAAAGATGTTTATGACTGAAACAAGACTTTATCACTGTGAAGATTGTATTTAGTGTCTGATTACTTTATAGAAACTCCATTTTGATGGTTGAAATACCTTTTTCAAACTCATGTCAAATTTTAGATTTTCAAAAACACCAGAATGCCTTCTTCTGCTCCTAGAACTATTATTCATGCCAGAAAACGTTTTATTCCTTTTTTATATCTCTTGGAAGTGGCTTGGAAGACATTCAACTCTACATGATATACCTTGCAAATGTCCTTGTTAGAGGCTTCCTTTTCTCTTGCTCTCATCTCTATCTGTTGGGCTAATGGAAAAAAAAAAAAAAACTTCAAATATTAGTGTGGAAGATTATAAACTAGGTTATGGTTGAAAATTTGGTATGTTGTGCAATTTTAGTAATTCATAACCTCCCTATCTTTCTGCTTTTATCGGATGAAAGGCAAACTCCTTTGACCCATGAAGTTGATCTGTGAACTCTGTCAAAAAATTCGAAACCCCACAGTTGTAGCTCATGCATGCCATTAGCATAATTTGCCACCCAGGGTGTAAATGCATATTCTCTAAATTGGTACACAGTATTGATGGTATTTTACAGTGTGTTAAGAAAATATTATTTATTTTATAAATAGTGGAATGAGTTAAAAGTTTATCATAAGAATTACTGCTTTTTCTTTTCACTTTTCTCCCCAGAAACTCTGAGTTCTAATACAAATTTAAGGGTAGGTATCAGTAGATACTGTATTTCAACCAAATAAGGCCATATAGTCTAGCAGAATCTTTGTGAGGTTGAACAGAGTAGGAACTTGATTTTCATAAGCGTATCAGTTTGGTAAATTAAGATGGAGAAAACTAAATGTCTCAACTAGTTAAGTTCTGTCTTCAGATTTCAGAAAATCAGTTTATAAGTGGGGAATTTGAGAATTTGAATTTTCCTTTGCCCCCACTCTGGACTTCCCTCTTTCGTGTGTGTGTGTGTGTGTGTGTGTGTGTGTGTGTGTGTGTGTGTGTGTGTGTAACTTGGGTGTTTGTAGGACTTACTTCACTGTTATTAAAGCTTTGTAGGATTTCTCTAGGATCTCCATGATGATGTTCCTCTTTTTTAATTCCTGAAATTAAAATGTGTTGGAATGCTTGGCTGCCTTTCACTCCCTCCTCAATGGACCCTTTAGTTTTTCACACCAAGGTGTCCTTCTTCAGGGTGCCAGGTCAGGCTACCAAAACAGCTTCTAGGAGGGGATTAGGACCAATTAACATCTTTGTACACAAAAGCCACTGGCAGCTGAACAGGCAGCCTGGTGGAGGCTTCGGAGCTGCATTTTAAATAGGGGCCTTCTGTACTTGAGTTCAAGTAGGAAGAGGTGGAGAAAGTTTTTATTTATAATTGAAAATGCTGTTTTTGGATAAAGTCTAATGAAAAGAAAAGTAGTGTTCAGAAGTATCTAACAAATACCATTTGAATGTTGGTCTGTATTGTCTGTGGTTCCATCAAGGATGCTCTCACAATGTAGCCTGTCCCTGGCACACACTGAGATGAAGTGATGTTTCTTCACATAACAATTTTGTCCTTACATTTCTCTTGTTCTCTATTTTTAAAAAGTTCAGCTGGATCCCTAGGCACAAAAAGGAGCTGTTCCAAAGGATATATGGTCTTAAAAGCCAGTTGCCTTTTCAGAAGAAATCTATCGTATGGCTACCTGTACCACAAAATCTTTGTTTAGGGTAAAATAAAGTGGAGAGAGTCTTTGTGCAAAGTTTGTTTGTTTCTTAACCATTCAGCTTGAGAGGGGTTGAGTTATTTTTGTTTTCACTTTCAGCACAATAACCAAATGAGTCTACTTTTAATTTTTTTATCTTAAACAATTTTTTGGAGGTAGTATATATTTTTGAGTGTAGACATACTGGAGTCAATAAAGATACTAGAATTAAAACAAAGAGATTTTGTGACCCAAGTAATTGGGAAGAGTCTTCAACAGAGCTTCCCTGGATTCTCTTAAGAATGATATTTTAAAGATGTAATGGAACCTGTTCAATGCTTGATGATGAGAATTTTCACATACATTTTAAAGTTCAAGGCAAAGTAGGAGTGTTTTTATTGCATTTCATACTGCACATTTCTAGCTTTTGCACTTCGAGGCATGCAGGTTTCCCTGTGCCTGAGAACACTAGGAAATAAAATGCTGCTTTCAGAATTTACAGTGGGAATCCACGGGGGAAAAAAGAGACTCGAAAAAATTAATTAATATATAAGAGGTCAAAAGAGTGATGTGGTCTCAAATTTACTGAATCAGGGTGGAAAACAGAGGGAAAATGCAACCACCTGATACTCTGTTTCCTGTCCTGTTACATATATTTTTGTCTTTCGGAAGAAAATGAGGAAGAGAATAGTATGCATTTCTTATTCAATGGCTTGAATGGAAAATGTTTTTAAAAAGTCAGCCTCCTGGTCTCTAATCTAAATTATGGTCATTTTCAGTTTCCTGGGTTTTATACATAACTCTAGATTCTTCTTAGTGTGATATTTTCGAAGCAAACCTTAATACAGTCTCAATGTGTGGCTTCCCCCCTGGGTTTTAGTTTCAGATACTGTATTGTGAGTCTTCAGACATGTTGAGTCCCCCTAATGTTAAATGGTAATTGCCAGAAGTATAGGTGGGCATGGAAACATTGTTATATTTTGTTCATTTTTCACACTTCAGCAGTTATCCCTTTTTCTCTCTTGCTGTATGCTTATTAGGGTATGAAATGCAGGTGTGTGGGAAATGGCTAGCGGACATTGACAGGTTATTTTGTTGGTCACTGCCTAATTAGTAGCATAGTGGATGCACCCTGCTAAGCTTTAGTGTGGGGCAGCAGAGCTGGTCTGTTCTAATTTCCTCACGGCTTTGATATTCGCCAAAAGATTGACGGTTTACACAAAAAGCTAAGGCCCGAAGGAGGCCCGTGGAAACAATGAGCCTTCTTGCTTGTAGACACCACAGATGTGAGAGAAAGCTGACTAAAAACAATTGACTGACACTGTCTAATTGCCTCCGATGTCAGCGTCATTAATGTTTTCCCATGTAAAACGGAGAAGGCCAAGGTTGTAGCCTCCCTTTATTTTGAGCACATGATTATGTAACTTATCAAGATTCAGATTAAGTGCTAATTGTATTTGTGCAGTAAGGAAACCGAAGCTACCTTGGATTTAATGAATATGTGCTTAATTAATTTTGACAGCTTTTATCTTTATTACCTTTGGAATAATCCTCATTGAGATGAATGTTTTTCAGTCATTTAAATCACAACTCATTTAATGATTATATATATTTACAGTTCTTTCTGATTTCCAACCAGGGAAATGATGACGAAAGTTGGCTTTCCGAATGGGAAGCTTCTTACGAGTGTGTTAAGCAATAATTAGAACAAATTCTTTAGGTTGTCTGCAGAGCTTTTCAAATTACACAACTGACCCAAGTAGTCTAAAGAAACACATGATAATAGTCAGAAGTGCAAAATTACAAGTTTACTCCTGTGAAACTCCAAACCTGTTTTTTCCGATGAAATGGTTTTAAAGATTTTTTTTTTTTTTTCCTGAGGAGGGAAATGCTGGGGACAACTGACAGACTGGACTGAAATGGAATATTTTTTTGCAAGGTAAGACCTGTAGTTTGCAACGGTGCTGATGATGCATCGACCCACACTGAAGTATATTACTTGGCATTGTAACCTGTGAATATCACCTTACAGGTCGCGCTACGCAGCAACATCTGTGACACCAAAATAAGTCAAGACAGATACTGTCGTTTCTGCTGCTTTCGCTATTTCCTAGGTCTCTTCTGGGCAATACATATTTTTCCAGATGAGTGATGAGGCACCTCGAGCGGCGGCTCCGAGTGGTGCTCGGGAGGGGAGGCACTGAGGTTTGTTCACTGGCCAGGAAGCTTTTGAGTCAGGGAGGCCACAGGGAAGTTCCACATGGCCTTAAAATATAGAAAACCTGATTCCTGAAAATAATCTCTTTGAAAAGTTAGCCTCCCCTCAAATCATTTTTCCAGGGAAGGCCCCATGTTTTCCTCTGAACCTTTTGTTACTCAAGTACATAAATGCCTTAGACAGGAAGCATCCGTTTATGAACTTGCAGTTGCGGCTAGAAAATTCTATCCTCGAGTGTCAGGCTTCACATATGCCCATAACACATAACACCTGCAAAGCTCAGCCCGCACGGTGGACGCTCAGTGCATGGGGTCCAGTACCATGCCCACGTGGTCTCCTGGGGGTCTGCTGTAGCCCACCTTCTGACCCGCCCCTGGTGTTAGGGGAAAGTGCACAGCCTCTGGGCTCGGGGCGATCTGGATTTAAATCTGGCCGCTGCTGCTTACTAATTGTGAGTGTCTGGGCATGGCCTTTCGGAGCCTCAGTTTCCTCGTATTTAAAAGGGTTATAATGCCGTGGGGGCTGGTGTGAGCCATAAGGATAATGACTGAAGTGCTCAGCACAGGATCCCTGTAGTAGCTACACACTAAGCGGTGGTGACCACGACTACCACGCTAGCACCTTCTGCTCTCTGTGGCTTGTCTGTGCTGTGCTTCATGCTCTGATGGTGTGTACCTGAGCATGTGACTACCTTGGGTCCTTGTAAGGGCAGTAAGTCCACTGGGCAGATTTTCTGATCCAGCAAACTGGGTAGAGAGTCCTGGAGCCCTCGGTGGCTTTTGCAGGCTTTTATTGGGATTACCAGGCACACAGCAGGCAGGGGTGCTGGGGGCCCGGGAGGCTGGCAGGCCTCCCAGCCCCCAGCAAGTCTTCACTCTATCTGGGCTCTCTGGTGTTCTCTCTGCTTCTCTAGTAGTTCTGCTTCTGCTTCTCTCCCGTTCATTCTGCTTCTTTGCTTCTCTCGCTGGCATCCCCGTGATGCCATCCTTAAAAGCCCAGTCTCAGCCCAGGTGAATCCCATCTACCTATGCCCACACCCTACTCCAGGTGCCCGCCATCAGGCATGCATTCAGGACCACAGGGTTCCCTCATCCATCCTAATGGCGGGAGGGCAGAAAAGCCTGAAACTTTTACCTTACCCAACAGTCCTCATATATGACGTGCGAAGGATAATATCTCATATGTTGTTGTGAGGAGTAGTGATCCGTTGGTGGTGATATTAATAACAGACATGATTATTACTACTGACATTTATTGATGGAGGCCCCAGTGCCAGGGACTACGCTATACACACACACATATATATATGTACATATATATATATTTTAAATTCACATTATCTCATTTAATGTACATTGTCCATCATCTGGAGCATAGTAGGCACTTTATAAATAATAGCTGCAGTTTATTGTGATGCTCTTAAAGTTGAAGAATTCCAGCTCTCCACACTCTTCATACATTGGTCAAACCATTGCTCAGACGGCATTTCTTGTCTCTGAGGTTAAGAAAGTATGACCTATGAACCCACAACCCCTTCTAAGTCTCTTAACCTTGGTCCGTCCTCACTTTTTCGAAACTTGTCTTTAAAGACAGTGTGAAGTACAAGCTTCTTCCAAAAATGGCATTTGTGCATCTTGAGTTAGTCCAGAATAGAAAGGGCTTGCAGCTTTCCTCTCGGGGTCCTAGGCCATGCGCGCAGCTGTCTCACCCCCAGCCGAACCTGAGCCCCTGGGGCCGCTGGGCCTGAGGATACGCTCTACTTTTGTTTTTATGAGCTTAATTTGCCCCCAAAGAAGATAAAGTTTCACAGTTTTTAAGTATCGTGTCTCTGTGTCTTCATGTGTGTGCTGGTTTATCATGTAAGCCAATATTTTCCACTCAGTTCACCAAACATCAGCTCTCTGCGCGTCTCTGCTGCATGTCAGGAATACAAGCCTGACGGTGGGACGTGCTGTCCACTCTCGCGGTCACACGTGCAGGCAGGGGTATCACATGTGGTTAAATTGGCACCTGTCCCGTTTTAGTTTACAGAAGATATCTGCTCTGAGGCCTTTTCCTCATTTGCAAAAAACCCCAAAAACAACAAAACAACCCAAAGTTCAGAACATTAATGGCATAGAATTGTTTCTAGGGTTAAGTGGGTAATATGTGTAAAGTAATGCTCACTCAATAAACGGCTGTCATTAATAAGACACAGTCTCTGCGCTACCTGGAGGAGGCAAACAGGGAAAAGATAGTTTCTATGGAGTGGTTGAAGTTCCGGAGGCTTGTTCTAGCGGGTGGGAAGAAGTAAGCTTTGGGCCACATCCTGGTGAGGTTGGTAGTTAAGTTGGTCTTGATGGATGGCGCTGAGTTATTTAGGTAAGGCAGGGCAAGGGTGTTTTCCTAGTCAGGAGAACAACATGATGCACGATAGAGAAAACATGTTATGTGCCAGAAATTGCCAGAAATTCGAAGTGCAGCCTTTGGATTGTACTTACTTGTAAGAGAGAGGGGGTGGGCCTTGTTGCTTCTTGAATTTCCAGAGCTTTCCTTAGCAACTATGTGACCCTGTACTATTATTTAACCTGTGTCTCAGATTCCTTATCTGTAAAATTAGGAATTTGGATAATCACAGTATTTATCTCATCTGGGATATTTGGGAAAAGTGATTATATATATGTATATGTATGTATGTATAGATGGATCTATCTATCTATCCATCCATCTATCTTTTTTTTTTAAAAAAAGATTTATTTATTTATACAAGCACTGGGCACAGTCAGAAGCGCGGGAGGGCAAGAGAATTCACCAGAACCAGAGCGGGGAGCAGAGCAGGCAGAGGGACCGAAGTACACTGCTGAGGGGAGCAGCGGGCGGCAGGAGAGGTCTGCGTGCAATGCGGGACCCTCCTCTGGTGGCCGGGGAGCAGCCAGGGATCGAACCCGCAGCCGGGGATTGGATCGGCGCCGCCAAGGCCGCGGGCAGCTTCACAACCCAGCGCTCAACCACTGCACCACTGGGGAGGCCCTCCATCTATCTATCTATGGTGCTTAGAACAGTCCTTGGCACAGAGAAAAGGCTCAAAAATGTTAATATTGATGTGTTAACTACTCCCAGAGTGTTTCCATTCAGAGGAAAGCTATATTTAACTGACAGAAATGGGATTTTCCAGTATAATGTCATTTGATGTTTGGAAGCAGAGTTCAGTGAGAAAATTAGAAACATTCTTCTGATCTTACCTTCCAGAGGAAAAGTAAGTGCTACTGCAAATCACATAGTTTGAGAGGGAAAGATAGATAAATAATGGGAAAGACGGAGTCTAAATAGTGATTCGTAGCCACCTGTGCTATCCTCTCATGATGTCAGAATTACTGAGCACTCCCTCCACCAGGCAGAACCTTGTCCTTCCTCTGCTTCCCGGCCTTCCTTTCCCTCTCTCTGCCTCTCCTGTCTTACTTTCTCTTTCCTTTTCTCCTTCCTCTTTTACTTTCCGTTCCCCTTGGCTTTCCCCTTCCAGGGTTCAAACCCATGGGTTCGTGTCCTTGTGCAAGACAGAGTGCACAACCACACATGACAGCCCATGTCCCTTCTGAATTCTTAATTCTTCCTGGAGCCCACTCAGTGGTGATTATTTTGTTTAATTTTATTTTTAATTGTGGTAGAATATCCAGAATATAAGAGTTATCATCTTAATCATTTTTTAGTGTACAATTCAATAGTGTGATTAATTACACGCATATGGTTGTGCAACCAACCTCCAGAAGTTTTTCATCTTATGAAACTGAAACTCTATACTCATTAATCAACTCCCAGTCTCTCTTTCCTAGCCAGTGGCAAATACCATTCTAATGTTCTGTCTCAATGAATTTGGCTACTTTATGTACTGCATTTAAGTGGAATTATGCAGTATTTGTACCTTTGTGTTAGACTTATTTCACTTAGCATAATGTCCTCAAGATTCATCCACATGCATATGTTGTAATGTGTCAGAATTTCCTTCCTTTTTAAGATCAAATAATATTCCATTGTATGTTTATGCCACATTTTGTTTATCCATTCAATAGATATTTGGGTTACTTCTACCTTTTGGTTATTATGAGTAATGCTGCTACGAACATGAGTGTATGGATATATTTCTGAGGGCTTTTGATTTTTTTGGGGTATAAATCCAGACTTGGTGTTGCTGGATCATTTGGGAATTCTATTTTTAATTTTCTTAAGGAACTGTCATACTGTTTCCACAGCGGTAGTACCATTGACATTCCCGTAAGAGCATACAAGGGTTCCAATTTTTCTACATCCTTGTCACGATTTGTTTTCTTTTTTTGTTCATAGTAGTATTCCGAGGGTGAGGTAGTATTACATTGTAGTTTTGATTTGCATCACCATATTGATTAGTGATGTTGAGTGTTTTTTCATGTGCTTATTCACTATTTGCATATATTTTCTGGAAAAATACCTATTCAAGCCTTTTCATTTTTGAATGAGGTTATTTGCTTTTTGCTCTTGTTGAGTTTTAGATATCCTCTATAGTCTGCATATTAATTCCTTATCAAATACATGATTTGCATATATTTTGTCCCATTTTGTGGGTTACCTTTTTTACACTGTAGATATTTTGATGTACAAAATTTAAAAATTTTCATGAAGTTAATTTGTCTATTTTTGTTGTTACAAATGCCTTTGGTGTCATGTCCAAGAAATCATTGCCAAGTACAATGTCATATTGGGTTACTGTTTGCATGAAATGTCTTTTTACATCCTTTCAATTTCAATCTATTTATGTCTTTGATTCTAAGATGAGTTTCTAATAGACAGTAGATAGTTGGATTATTGCTTTTATTTTTTTTAAATCCATTCTGCCAATCTCTGTTTTTTGATTGGAGAGTTTAAGCCATTCAGAGTTAATGAAGTTAATGATTTGTGGAGGACTTTATTATCATTTGTTATTTTTTTAGATGCTTTATAGTTTTTGTCTCATTTCCTGCCTTTGTATTTCTTTTTGAGTTTAGTTAACTTTTTTGGTAATGAAATGCTTTGTTTCCTTACTTATTTTTTGTTGTGTATAGTTCATTTCTTTGTGGGGATAAAATTTAACATTTTAAAGTTATATAATTCTAATTTGAATTCATGCCAACTTAAAAAACACACAAAAACTCTGCTCTTTTGCATCTCTTTCCTCACCCCTTTCGGTTATTGATGTTACCGAATTACATTTTTATACACTGTGTGAATACAAACAAATAATTCTTTTCAATGCATTCATCTTTTGAGTAATGTGGAAAACAAAATGTGGAATTGTAAACCAAGAAACAAGAAGTGAGGCAAACTTTAACACAAATTGTTTTTTAAAAAGTCTTCTAAATCATGTAGAAAACAAAAAGTTACAAACTGTTGTTAAACTAATACCAGCTTTTATAATTGCCCATGCACACATCTTTGCTGAAATATGTATTTCTTCATATGGCTTTGCATTACTATTTAGTGTCCTTTCAGTTCACCTTCCCAGACACCTGATTATTTTCTGTGGAGTTGGCTTAGTGGTAACAAACTCCCACAACTTTTTTTTTTTAAATCTTGGAATGCCAGGCCTCCGTGGTGGTGTAACGGGTTAAGACGCAGCCTATAAGTTATCCATAGCCACTGAAGCACAAGTACAGTTCCTGGCCAGGGAGATACCCACATGGCGCAGCAGACCTCTCCTGTCTCACCCGCTGCTCCCCTCAGCAGTGTATTTCAGTCAGTCTGCCTGTTCTGTTCCCCACTCTGTCTCTGGTGATCCTCTCACCCCTCACACCTCTGCCCTGTACCCCAGTTTTTGTATGCATAAATTAATAAATCTTTAAAAAAATAAAAATATAAAATCTTGGAATGTCTTAATTTCACCTACTTTTTTGAAGGACAGTTTTGCTGGATATAGGATTCTTGGTTTATAGTTCTTTTCTTTTGGTGCTTTAAATATTTTAGCACCTTACTTCTGGCCTCCAAAGATTCTGTTTAGAAAAATCTGATGGTCTGGACCTCCCTGGTGGCACAAGAGGTTAAGTTTCAGCATTGTGAAGCTATCCACAGTCACTGCAACATGAGTTTGATCCCCCACAGGGAGCTAATCCACATGGCACAGCAGACCTCTCCTGTCTCACCCGCTGCTCCCCTCAGCACTGTATTTCAGTCAATCTGCCTGTTCTGTTCCCCACTCTGTCTCTGGTGAATCCTTTCACACACACCCCCCCCTACACCTCTGGCCTATATCCCAGTTTTTGTATGCATAAATAAATAAATCTTCTAAAAAAAGAAAAAGAACAATCTGATGGTCTTTTTAATGATCCCTTGTATGTGACAAGTTGCTTCTATCTTGCTGCTTTTAAGATTCTTTCTTTTTCTTGAAAATTTGGTTATTCTATATCTCCATATGGGTCTCTTTGAATTCATCTTAGTTGAAGTTTGTTGAGCTTCTTGGATGTTTATATTCATGCACTTCATCAGATTTGGTAAGTTTGCAGTATTCATACATTGTCTCTGCCACTTTCTCTTCCCATTTTGGAGTTCCCACAATGTATGCATCGGTTTACTTACCAGTGTCCCACAAGCCGATAAGGCTGTTTGCTTTTTTTCAACTTTTCTTTCTGTTCCTCAGACTTGATGATTTCCATTATCCTATCTTCAATTTTGCTAATTCTTTCTTATGCCTTTGAATCATTTTGCTGAAATTTTTATTTCAATTATATTTTTTCAGCTCTAGATTTTCTTTTTAAGTTTTTTTTTTTTGAGGGTTTTCTATTTTTGTTGATATTTGTATTTTGTGCATACTTCATTTTCTTGACCTTACCCACATTTCATTTAGTTCTGTGACTATCTGCATCTTTAAGACAGTTGTTGTGAAGTGTAGTATGTCTTACCAGCAGGTCATTTTCAGAAACAGTTTCTGTTGATTAATCCCCTTTGGATGATCTATATTTTCTTGTTACTTTATATGCCTTGTGATTTTGTTTGATAAAGATCTCAATATTTGAATCTTATGTGATAACTCTGGAAATCAGATTCTCCCCCTTCGTAGGGTTTGCTGTGTATTTTTGTTATTGTTTTTGTTTTTATTAAAGTGTTGTTTTCTCTTAGAAGTTTTGTAAGCTTAGCTCTTAAGTTTATATGTTACCCATTTTGAGTTAATTTTGTTATATGGTATGAAGTAAGGATTGAGAATTTTTTTTTTTTGCCTATAACTTCAGTTTTTGGATGAAGACACAAATCTGATCAAGTTACAGCACCGTGTTATAGGTTCAGTGTTACAGCAAAATGTTGCAGTTTGAATATTACAGCAGATGTTTATTCAGGGCTTCGGAACCATGGTATGCCTTATATAGGCAAAAAGGTGGGGGTAGTCCCCACTCATTTCCACTTTATGCAAATGAGATTTTCAGTCAGTGAAGTTCTGATTGATGGAACATTTGTCAAATGGTGATTGGTTGAATTTCAATACTGAGCTGTCTGGCTTACTGGGGAGGTTTCAACTTTCTTCAAACAGTGGACTCTGAGCATTCCCAAGTATGCTGAGAAGATGGGCATGCCTGGACCTAATCATCAATAGCTGTTTGTTCTTACCCAGACCTGGAATGACTCCCTTTTTTTAAAAAAAAATTATATTCTTTATCAAGTTTTCCAATGTATTTTGGAAAGACTATCTTTTACTTCTTATTGAATTAACTCTGCATCTTTCTTGAAACTCAGTTGATGTATATATGTAGTCTTTTGTTCCACTAGTCTAAATATACCTGTCTTTAAGGCGGTACTACTCTGTGTTGATTGCTATAGTTTTGTAGTAAGTCTTGAAGTCAGGGCATTTTTGTTTTTCAAAATTGGTATTGGCTATTCTAGACCCTTTGCATTTTACATGTAAGTTTTGATGTCTTTGAATACAGAAAGTGTGTCCAGTCTTTAAGTATCACTCCATAGTGCCTACTACAGTAACTGTTAAGGTACGCTTCCATATTTATTGACTTATCAGTTATTGGAAACTGATGTAATTAGTAGAATTCAACTCATTGAATCCTAGAATCTTAGACTGGAAGAGAACTTAGAGGGATACTAAGATGAAGATTAAACCCAACCACTTCATTAAAAAGATGGAAAAACTGAGACCTAGAGAGATTGAGTGACCTTGTTTATGGTCACAAAGTGAGTTAAAAGTACAAGAACTTGGGTCTTTGACGCTCCTGCTCCTAAATCAAACACTGGATTTACCCTAGTCTGATGGATCTGTGGAGTTTTATTTATGTGCCAGAGATAGGACTCTATTTTGCCTTTACTCCCAGGTCTTATCAATAGTGTGTCAGGTAATAGGGATACAGCGAGGAATGGAGCATGGTACTTACATGTGACATGTTCATGGTCTCTTGGGAACTATCTTTGTATCCTCCATTGAATGTGCCCCAGACAGGTCCCTGATTTGTGTGTGTGTGGTCTGGGAAAGGTGTCTAAAAGGAGGCCTTAGGCATCTGTGTTTTAGTGGCAGACTTAAGGCAAGTCAGCACCTGAGTGAATTTGATCAAAGGCTCTTTCTAGAGGCACAAGCGGCAATGCCGAGGACAAAATGCTTGCAAAGTAAACAACCTACACATTATAGGTGCCACCATCTGCACACCTGTATTGGAGGACTTGCTGAATACAGATATTTTGACTTTTTAATGGGTGACCATGAAATTGACAGACTAGGGAGGAGGAAATTGCATCTCTGAAAGCTTGTGGTTAATCATTCTCTTGGGAATGACTCAGCTTCTTCTTTCCTTCAGACTGTAATTTCAGTTTCTTTTTCTAATGGACACAGTGATGTTTTAGTGCTAATTCTTACCTGAAAATTTCCATAAAAGGAAATAGAGAAGTTAGAAGGTGTAATTAGAAAAGAAGCTGTTATGTGAAGCAACTTTATCAATATTAAGATTTAATAAATGCATTATAATGAACATATTTTAATCAACTATGAATAAGTGCTACCATTTTAGTATGATATAGGAATTTTTTCATTCTTTTTTAAGTACTTTTATCCATAAATGTTAACCAAGAACATGTTTATTGGAAAGCATTAAACCATGTTGTTTCTTTAATCAAATGAAATATTTTTCTATAATTTGTATTTAGAACTAAGTAAATAAAGTTCATTAATAATATAGTGAATAGGGCCTCCCCTGGTGGCGCAGCGGTTGAGCGCTGGGCTGAGAAGCTGCCCGCAGCCTCTGCAGCACCGGTTCGATCCCCAGCCACCAGCGAGGGTCCCACATGGAGGGGCAGACCTCTCCTGCCGCCCGCTGTTCCCCTCAGCAGTGTACTTCGGTCCTTCTGCCTGCTCTGCTCCCCTCTCTGGCTCTGGTGAATTCTCTCACCCTCCCGTGCTTCTGACTGTACCCAGTGCTTGTATAAATAAATAAATCTTAAAAACAAATTGAAAAAATAATATAGTGAGTGTCTGTGAAATTAGCTCACCAGTGAAATTTTATACACCTTAGATTCATAGCAATGGATACTGTACAGTAGCTTTCCATTTACCACTCTTTTCTCTAGAAGTTTCTAAAATTTTTTTTATTACTTAAATTTTTTTCCTTACATCATTGTAGACGCCATAGTTCTCCAGTCATCTTATCACCTGTGAACCATGGCCATATTCCCTTGTCTCCTTCCCTCCCCTTCTCTCCAGAAACTTTTAAGTCAACTCTAATGCAGATAACACACAAACTCAGACTTCAATATGATATTAGACAAATTACCAAGACTTTTTTTGTCCTTTTTCTAAAACTTTAAACATGCTTTTCAGATTTTATTAATTAGAACTAATTCTGACCTTTTCCTAGACATCCCAACTTTGAGTCAGAGATTGAGAATAATTTTGGATGCTTGAGATGATGAAATCTCTTGTTGTCTTTCATTTCTCTTATCCAGAGCAACTGAGTAAGCTTGGTAATTTGTCACCTTATATGAAAATATGGTATGCATATGTTTAAATCTGCATACTATTTTGGGTAAGTTTGGGAATTTCTGTTCCAGTGAATTTAACTTGTGCTGGTATTCCCAGATGATGGGTTTGGGAATGGAACAGTGAGGTAACTAACTAACAAAAGAAGTAAACTCCTAGGAAAGAAGCAAAGACAGCCTGGCCCTCAGATCAGCACTCCAGCAGACAGCTCTCAGGATATAACTTTGTCAATTCAGTTCACTTCTTTCTATCCCTGCTGTTACTTTGCTGAATTAGACAGCCATCACTTCCCCCTCCCAACTGGATTCTCTACCTTTAGTTTTGGTCTAATCAATCTTTTTTCTTTTTTTTTTTTTTTAAAGATTTTATTTATTCATTTATACAAGCACTGGGTACAGTCAGAAGCGCGGGAAGGTGAGAGAATTCACCAGAGCCAGAGCAGGGGACAGAACAGGCAGAAGGACCGAAATGCACTGCTGAGGGGAGCAGCAGGTGGCAGGAGAGGTCAGCGTGCCATGTGGGACCCTCGCAGGTGGCCAGGGATCGAACCGGTGCTGCAGAGGCTGCGTGCAGCTTCGCAGCCCAGCGCTCAACCACTGCGCCACCAGGGGAGGCCCTAATCAATCTCTTTTCATGAAGTACCCAAATATTTCCAAATACAAATCAGCTTATCAGTCTCCTGTTTAAAATCCTTCAGTGTTTCTCCATCGCTTCCAGGGAAATGTCTTAAGTATTTTTTTTTTTTTTAAGTCTTAAGTTTTTTAACATGATTTATACAGACTCAATCATCTGGCCCCCTGCTTACCTTATCCCTAGCTACTCCCTTACATGATTATTTTAGTAGTACTGTACTTAACATTGTGTTTGTCACATGTGCTTTCAGTTCTTCCTCTGACCCTCTGCTTTGCTATTATTTATTTATTTATATATATATATATATTTATTTATTTATACAAGCACTGGGTACAGTCAGAAGTGGGGGAGGGTGAGAGAATTCACCAGAGCGGGAAACAGAACAGGCAGACTGATGAAATACACTGCTGAGGGGAGCAGTGGGTGTGGCAGGAGAGGTCTATCATGCCATGTGGGACCCTTGCTGGTGGCTGGGGATCGAATCGATGCTGCAGAGGCTGTGGGCTGCTTCACAGCCCAGCGCTCAACCGCTGTGCCACCAGGGGAGGCCCTGATCCTCTGCTTTTCTTTTCTAACTTTCATCCCTCCTTCAGGATCCAGTAGAGCCATTACTGCCTTGGGTCTTCCCTGAGCATCCACCACCAAGTGGAATTTATTTTGCCTTTAGTGTGCCTCCCCTAGGACACTCTGTTACAATGCATATGGCAGTATGTGATAACTGCCTCTGATTATTTGCTTGTATGCCTCACTAGACTAGCAATTCATGAGGACTCAGGTCATGCTTGTCTTGCCTAGGAGAATGCCTGGCTAAAGAAAGCATCCAGAATTTATTTGGTAACTAAATGAATTAATGAAGGAGCTGTAATTTATGTGACAAGTTGACCCAGAGCCTTTACCATCTCAAATACACAAGTGATTTCATGATTTATACTGAGATCACTGTAGCACCTATGACACAGAACTCAGGTCAGGAATTGACAGCTCTGACTCATTGAATCTGAAGCCTGGAGAGCTTCCATGAGGCTTCAGAAATAGTGACTTTCAGGATGCACAGTACTTACCATGAAGCAGAGAAGATTTCTAAATATCGTGTTGAAACTCCAAGGAAAGGAGATTCTAGAACATTTCTACCAATCAAGGAAAGGATAAGTGGGAAACAACAGTTTTCATGTCTACTAATTTAAAATGTATAAATCAGTTATTTCTGCTATTTAAATTTAGAAATTATGAGAGGGTCTTTTCTTCACAAGACCTTAATGTTTTTCAATCTTAGATTCCCTGGAGGGGAGTTGAGGAATTAAACCTTTGGCAGACTTCTGTATTTCTTTCTTAGTTCCTCCTGTTGAGAAGCCTTAGCTTTGGCCAGGATGACTCCAACTGTTACTAGTGCTGTCTGCCCATCCTCCCTGCAAACACGGGAGGGCAGTGCAAAAGCAGGTTTATTCTCCCTGGATGTCTTTATCTCTCCCAAAGTGTCATAGAGCCTCTATTTCTGCCCTGGCAACTGTTGCATTTCCTGCTCCTAGTCTCAGGTACCTACTTTTCTAATTAGCCCAGTAAAAATGGCACCAATGACTGAAATTGAAATCCTTAGGGTTCCCTAGAATAATAAATAATTTACACATCAGAATTGTACATGAGAGAAACTAAGAGTTGTAGTGGTATAATTCATAACTTTTGGGGATCTGAGAATCTGATGAGAGTTATGGCTCCTTTCCCCAGAAAGATACACTTACAGTTTTGCATAATTTCAGAGAGTTCATGAACTACATTTTAAAGACCTCTGTAATGTGTCTCCTGGAGAACTCTGAGTTCTAATATTTAGATAATGGTGGATGAGAAGTATTAAAGATCCTCACACCTATGAATTTATTATTAGAAATGAAATTAGTTTCCAAATCAGTTACACAGTGAGAGTTTGATTATAGGTGTTGACATATACCTTATTCATTTATGACGCTGTATAGGTATAAAGACATTAGGTATGCAAGCCCAAATCATTTGGTATTTGCTGAGTGGCTTGAGAACATTAGCTCTCTAATAAAAATAGGTGGATGTACAGTTTTAAGTTAGCTAAAAGAGGGAAAACCATGTGCTTTAGTATTTCCAAAATGCCAGGACTTTAAAAAAATATATAGCATTACTCCCCCAACTCCTGCCTTGTACCTGTCTAAGTGAACTTCCCTGCAACTGGCCCCAGGGGCTGTACTTTCTATCACTATCCTTGGTTTATAACGCATAATTATTTGATTAATATATTACAAAGCTTATAATGATATATTTGTTTTTTATTCTTGTATTATTGACCTTTCCCACATATAATAAACTCTGTGATAATGGACAACCACCTGTTTTCTTCATGAATTCATCATGAGGCAACATAGTTTGGTGGGCAGAGCTGGGATTTGAACCCGTGTAGTCTGAGGCCATGGCCTACCTGTATTCAAATCCTAGCTGTGCCACTCTCTAGACATGTTCTCTGACATGTTGTTTAACCTTTTATCTTAATTTTCTCATCTTCACACCGGGGGTAATCATAGTTCCCTTCTCACTGACAATGCCATTCAGATCTAGACAATTGGGACTCCCTCTCTGGATGTTTTCCTTTAGAGGACCCTCTTCTATGTCTGCTCCGGCTATGCCCACCCTGCAGGCAAGCAGCTTAGTAATAGGGCTGAAGGAACACGCTTGAGCTCTCTTCTTCTAGACCATATTTCTAGATCTGAGGCCCTAGGGCTAAGGCCCTAGCCCATACAGGGCTCAGCATTCTTTTTTTTTTTTTTAAAGATTTATTTATTTATTTATACAAGCACTGGGTACAGTCAGAAGCGCGGGAGGGTGAGAGAATTCAGGGAGCAGAACAGGCAGACTGATGAAATACACCACTGAGGGGAACAGCATGTGTGGCAGGAGAGGTCTGCGCACCATGCGGCCACCTTGCCGGTGGCTGGGGATCGAACTGGTGCTGCAGAGGCTGCGGGCAGCTTCTCAGCCCAGTGATCAACTGCTGCGCCACTGGGAAGGCCCAGGTCTCAGCATTCTTTAGAGCCAGCTGGGCTTTTCCTGCAAATTCATCCTCCACAGGCTGACTGTGTCACTAGTGCACAGACCTCATGGTGACCAGGGATCTGCTGTTTGCACAATGCAGGGGGGCATGGGGAGGGCAGGTAGATGCCATTTGGATGCTTGGACCAGGTGTCCACACCCATGGAAGCAAAGCTCTTTATGTGGTGCACATTTTACTGCAGGAGGGAAGGGAAATGAGGAAGGCTAGGGTCCTCGATTTTACTCTTGCTTCTAACCTTTGAAGTGTCAGCGACAGGCTAGTAACTCATGGATTGTTTGGAGGATAAACTGAGGTATTCATGTAAAAGCCTTTAGAAAAATGCCTGCTGTACTTTTTTTTAATATTTATTTATTTATACATACAAGAACTGGGGTACAGGTTAGAGGTGTGAGAGGATTCACCAGAGACAGAGTGGGGAACAGAACAGGTAGACTGATGAAATACACTGCTGAGGGAAGCAGCGGGCGCGACAGGAGAGGTCTGCAGTGCCATGTGGGTATCTCCCTGGCCGGGGATTGAACTCGTGCTGCAGTGGCTGCAGATAGCTTCATAGGTTGCGGCTTAACCCCTTGCACCACCAAGGAGGCCTGCCTGTTGTACTTTTAAGGTGCTCAATAAAAAATATCTTTTATTTTCTCTTCAGTTGGCTTAGACAGGGTCTAGTGCACAACAGGCATTTAAGAAGTTATTTTTTTACCGGATGGTCTCACTCATAGCAGGAATTTAGAAAACCTAAATAAGAGACCAGGAAAAAGACTAATCAATGCAAAGTAATAATCAAAATCAACAAGCAACTATAAACCAGAGAAACACTACGGGGGAGGGAGAGGGGTAGGGAGAGGAAGAACTAGAGTCAAAATAAGGGGGGGGTGCAATTGTATGGGGAATATAACCAAAATGAAAATGCATACATTGTACAAAGATGAAAAATGATGTAAGAATTATATTAAATAAAATATTAAAAGAGAAGTTATTTTTTGAATGGATGAATAATTAATTGAACTATTAACTCATTAATTGGGGACCTATACTGGTTCTCTCATTAGGTAAAATCACCTATGTTTTTGAACTAGTTTTCCTTGTTAAGTGTAGTCACAATTATCTCTAAGTAAAAAATACTGGCCTGACATTCATAGTTAAGTATGAATGAAAGAAACGTCTTAGACATTAATTTCACAGAATGACGTCTCAGAAAGGGTTTAATAGATTATTGTCTTTTACATGAAAACCACATGGGATTTATACTGTCAGATGCTCCCTGTCAGTTCAAATACATTTGCAGTGACATATACAATAGTAGGATTTATAGCAGGATTCTAGACCTCAGGAGAACTCTACTGGGTAAGCAACAGAGCCCTTATCAAGTAAATAGCTGCCTATATAATATGATTTGAGGTCTGAAAACCCAGCTCTGATGTTTGAGCAGTCGCCAAAAAATTCCTCAGTTCATCAACAAATGCAGAAGGATTGAGGACTTTACAGCCAGGTAGATCAGGGGTCAGTCCTGCTCTTATCACTTACTAATTCCATTAGACGATCTAGCATAGTTCTCGGTAAGCAAAAGGTTTCATTCCCTTTACTGTCTAATTACCAGTTGTAGGGCCATGAAGCAGAGCGTATCTCCTGCTTTGAACTTGTTTTGACACTGTCTTTATAAAGGAGTTACTGAACACATATTTTCAAATCCGATTTAAAAAGCATTTCAACAATGCCAAGTGTCAAACATAAGCAAACTTCATAATTGATAGCAAGAGAACATAGAAAATTACTTTACAAAGATAATTCAAACATTCCTTTTACTTGTCTTGTAAAATGCCATTTTATGAAATTGCATTATTATTCATGTAAGATTATTGCCTACATTGTTAAAGAAGGTAGGAAAAAATAAATAAGACATTTGATTATAAAATAAAGCAAAATTTTATTTCAATTCAGATTTCTCGAAATCTTTTTTGGAGGGAAAAAAAATCTCCATGTCTATTCTGGATCCTTATTAAACCAACATCTGTGGAGCTGCTTCAGGGCCCTTGGCGTGTGGGCTGGTGGGGAATGACACACTCTTTTCTGGACTTAATACTTTCTGAAAGGACTTAATACTTTCCTTCTCTACTTCATCCCCACGGAGTCTGCTTCCAGGAAGAGGAAAAGTTTTGTTGCTGACAACTTGAATGAATCTGGGATAGTGAGCTGAGAGCCTGCACTCATGTTTTTGAACTAAAGTTTTCCTTGTTAAGTGCAGTCACAATTATCTAAAAGTAAAAAATACTGGGCTGACAGTCATAGTTAAGTATGAATGTCAGAAACTTTACTTCCAAAATGATCTTTTGCATCCACTCTGGGGGGCTGCAGCCAGTGGGGTGTGATTTCAAGAACCCAGAAGCACCTGTTTCTTCACCAAAGGAGAGTATATGCTTGCATCCATAGTCTTTACCAGACTATGGAGACTTCCTTTTTACAATTAGACATAGCTTTGAAATTACGAACGCCTTTTGAATAGGGGTCCAAATTGATTACAACTCATGATAAAAAGTTAAATAACTGAAATTAGTTAAATTTCTGGTGGTAGCTTGACGTGGTTAGGAAAGGTGAGGGGCTGCGGCTCCTTGGTGGTGCAAGGGGTTAAGCCGCAACCTATGAAGCTGTCCACAGCCACTGCAGCATGAGTTCGATGCCCAGCCAGCCAGGGAGTAACCCACATGGCATAGCAGACCTCTCCTGACTCGCCTGCTGCTCCCCTCAGCAGTGTATTTCAGTCAGTCTGCCTGTTCTGCTCCCCACTCTGTCTCTGGTGAGTCCTCTCACACACCTACCCCGCATCTCTGACCTGTGCCCCAGTTCTTGTATGCATAAATAAATAAATCTTTAAAAAAAAAAAAAGGAAAGGTGAGAGCAACACGAAGAGGACTAGAGGAAAAGGAACGTATAGCGCACGCGCCAACAGGCAGCCCAAAGGAAATCTCCACTGTGGTTTCACACCAGAATCTAAAGATTTGAAATTCTTTAGTTTTATCAATAGGCTTTGATTTAAATAAGAACACACACCAGAAGAGAAACACAAATGTACCTCGATATCCATTTAGTGGTGGTTTGCAGCCATTTAACTAACATGCTTGATATTGACTTCAGGGTCCATTATGGGAATCAACGTGGCAGCCTGGATTTTTTTTTTTTTTTTTGATAGTTATTTTCAAGACTTTCCTACAGCTTTTAGTACTGTTTTTTGGACTCATCTTCATTAAGGATTTTAAAAGCAAAGGTCTTTGCTTACATTGGAAGTGCTACTTTTCCTAGCATCATAGTTCCTTGCTAATGGATTTCTGAATACCATTTTCATTATTTAATTTTTATAGAACTCTACTTCTTTTATTATTACATTTGCCTTTGTAATATGTACAATCTGTTGGCTACATATTGCTAGGCTTTAAATGTTTTTCCCGTTTACCATTAATAAAAATGGTTACTGATTCATTTACTTTATGGAATAAATCACTAACCTCATCCATGCCCAGCAGAAAAATGGCATGTATTATTTTCTGATTATCCTCACTAGCTATTTTGCTCTGATCTCTCTCTTTTCCTTTACACTCCTGAAGATATAATCATCTTTGGTTATGGAGAGGAAGCAAGCATAATGGTAAGGTGCTTAGACTTCATGAATTTAATAGTAATCATTTACTTATTAAATAATAGTAACATATATGACACTTGAGAGTTTACTGAAGATCCTCACTAGTATTTTGTTTGAATTCTGAAAGATTTTTCTAATGATTATTGCATTTTACAAATAGGACCTGTACAGATTCATGACTAGTAAGGTGACTAAGGCCACCCCTTCTTTCTTCACATCAGGCTCAAGAATGCAATCCATTTCTCTATCCCTTTTCCCTTTTAGCTATAATCTTTTCCTCATCCTCTTTAGAGCTCTACCACTAAAGCTCTACCCCTTTCCACATTTCCTAGTGTCATGTTCATTCTTCAGAGTACTGAAAGCCAAGATTGGTGTCCGTCACCACAATGGACTAACTTAGTAAAGGTCATTGGAACATTCTGGCTGCTAAGTGCAATGAATCCTTTCCAGCCTTCCTCTTACTTGTTTTTTATACTGCTTGACATTATTGTTTCCTTATGCCTTCTTACCATTCTCCCCTTGGCATCTCAGGCATCATCTGCTTTGGGTTTTCTACTGTTTCTCCAGCAGAGTCTTGTAATCTCTTCAGTGACTCCTCACTGAAGAGTGCCAGCTGCCATTCACCTCACTTTGCTTTTTCTCCCCTTCTCATTCCAGGGCAACTTTATATCTATTTCTCACTGTTTCCTCTAAAGGTAAATACCTCTTTAAAAAAATTTTGTTTTCAAGCGTGAAAGTAGAGATAATAGTTTAATTAATGCTCATTGACTCAATCACCTGCAACAATTATTGACATTTTGCATCTTTTATTTTGCTTGTAAGTGCTTCAATTTACATTTCATAGGGCTTTTAAAAATCACAACCATCATACCAATCTTTTACCTAACCAGAATTAACAGTAGTTACTTAATCATCTAATACTTCCTAAGTTTCTATTATTATCTCAAAATACCTTCTTAGAGTTGCTTTATTTGAATCCAGATTGAAATTAGTTGATGACTTTTTTTTTGCTCACATAATTATTATCTTCTCTCAAATGTTATTAATTTTTCAGTTGTTTACATATATGTGTATATATATATGTATACACACACACACACACATAGCTTTGGTGGTATATTTTCACACCGCCATGTGTGCTAAAAGGATCCCCATTTCTAGTCTTGCTGGGTCAGACCTGTCTTGGTCTCTGAACCCAAGAGTCTATTTCTGGTAGCTTTTTTCTGATGCCTTGAAAGTCCTTCAGGCTTTTTATGTCTCAAACTAAGCTATCGTCATACTTAAAAGCTAATCCTCATCATGTACTTCCTCTCTCAGTTAAGTGTTACTATTGTCCACCCAATTGTTCATGCCAGAAATCCGCATGATTCTACAGATTGATCTTTGATCTCTTCATCTTACTCACTGCCCATATTCTATGTTACCAAATGCTATCAATTCTATCTTCTAAATATCTTTTCAGGACATATTTCCATCCTCTTTCCCATAACCTTAGTTTAGGCCTTCATTATTCCCCTGCATTACAGCAACAGCTTCCTAAATGGTCCCCTATTTCTAGTCCTGCCTCCTCCAAACATTTTTGTCATTGTAGTATAAATAGGTCATATAATTCCCTTCCTTAAAACCATTAATATCATCCAATTATTTTCAGGATAAATATAAGTAAGACCTTCAAAACTCAGCCCAATTTCCCTTTCTCTTTTGATACTGTCTGCTCCACTCTAATGTTCTAATGTTCTATGTCCTTTCTAACCTTGGGCCTATGCATATGATATTCCTTTTACCCAGAATGCCATTTCATTTCCTCTCCCACTCTTTTCCTCATTTATTTAGTTCCTACTTAGCCATTTGTGTCATCTAGTTCATTGAAAATTGAATAAGAAGGTAAGATTTTCCACCTTCTAGTTTCATGTTTTCTTAATGCTCATGCTTAGTGAAACTTGGTAAAAAGGGGAAAATGAGCACATCAGAGAGAATTTTCCATAAAATTAAATATATCCTATTTAAAGGACTAGGGGCTTTCAGATCCAAAGCCTGTTTTCCTACCATTATAACATACTGTACATTATAGCCTAGAATTCTAGGAGAAACCCCTTACTATGAGCCTCCAAATGTAAACTAATTCTTTGATGCCCTTCATGTGAGAAGATTTCTAGTATGAATTCTGCATTAGTTGACAAGAAGACACAGCACTCAGAATCTTTAGTGTGATGAATTGAGAAATGGTTCCTATAGAGCTCATGAGTAGACTTACTTGCCTAAAGGGCCCAATGCAGAAGCAGCTGTTTGAAAAGCACCAACACTTTATGTGAAAGAGGCTTACTTCATAATTTTAAAGCATTCAGGATTCAGGAGCAGTAGCCTGATGGGGTACTCTCTAGGGACAGAGGCTGATGGGTGCCATTTGTGCCCTACTTCTTCTTTACAGAATCTGAAAGATGCTGCCTTTCTTTTATTAATTCTGGATTTTTTTTTCTTTGTGGCAGATGCCATCTTTATACTCCAGCAAGCAGATTCCATATCCTCTCTTCCCCTCTACATAGCGAGACACATTATAATTGAAATGTCAAAAGTTAGGCAAGGAGAGACCATGAAAACAACAGGAGCCCTCGCTCTCCCACAACCAAAGCAGATTTTTCATCATAAAATATGTAGGCCAGAAGTAAGTGACATGATATATTCACAGTGCTGAAAGGAGAATACTTCCAACCAAGAATACTCTATCCTGTAAAGTTATCATTCATAAAAGAAGGATGGATAATTTGTTAGGTCATAAAAAAGTCTTAATAATTTTAAGAAGATTGAAATCATACCAAGCATCTCTTTTGACTAGTTTCTGGTATGAAACACAAATCACACAAAGAAAACTGAAAACTCAGAAATATATAGAATCTAAACAAATACTACTAAGCAACCAATGGGTCAATGAAGAAGGCAAAATAGAAAAACAACCTTAAGAAAAATGGAATTAGAAATACAATGTACCAAAATTTATGGAATACAGTAAAAGCAGTTCTAGGTGGCCTGGTCATAGTGCTAAATGCCTCCCTCAGGAAACAAGAAGATATTTAAGTACCCTAACTTTACATATCAAGGAACTAGAAAATGAACAAACCAAATCCAAAGTTACTACAGGGAAGGAAATAGTAAAGCTCAGAGTGGAAATAAATGACATAGAAACCAAAAAAGACAATAGAAAAGATCAATGAAACCAAGAGCTGGTTCTTTGAAAAGGTAAACAAAATTAGAAAACCTTTAACTAGACTTATAAAAAAGTGCTCAAATAAAATCATAAACAAAAGAGGAAACATTACAACTGATACTTCAGAAATAGAAAAGGTCATAGAGACTACTGTGAACAATTATAGATCAATAAATCAGACAACCTGGAAAAAGATACAAATTTATAGAAACAAAGTTCTGAGGCTGAATCATGAGGACCTAGGTGATCTAAAAAACCAATTACTAGTAAAGAGACTGAATCAGTAATCACAAACCTCCCACAAAAGAAATTCCAGAACAGGACTGCAACATGTTGAATGGGAGAAAATTTTGCAAATCATCTATCTGAAAAGGGATCAATATCTAAATGAGTAAAGAACTCATACAACTCAATAGCAAAAAATAAAAAGTGAACTAACCCAATTTGTAAATAGTGGAGAAGATTTAAATAGGCGGTTTTTCACAGAAGACATATAGGTGGTATGTATGGCCATTTACAGATTAGCCAACAGATAAATGAAAAGATATGCAACATCACTAACTATCAAGGAAATGCAAATCATTGTTCCAAGACTCGGAATGGATTCTTATAGCCATGGATTGTACTGAAACCTATATAGACTATTTTTCTCCTATATTTACATACTTATGATAAAGTTTAATGCATAAATTAGATGCAGTAAGAGATCAGCAAGAATAACTAATAACAAAACATAGCAATTATAATATGCTATAATAAAAGTTATGTGAATGTGTTCTCTCTGTCTCTCTCACACTCACACACACACACACACACACTATTTTTCATACATAATATTGTCAGACCACAGTTGACCATGGGTAACTTAAACCATGGAAAGCAAAATTATAGAGAAGGGGAGACTGTCATCACCTTGCACCTATTAGAATAGTTACTATCCAATAGACAGTAATGGCAAGTATTAGCAAGGATGTAGAGAAAAAGGAACCCTATGAACTATTGAGAGGAATGTAAATTACTGCAACCACTATGGAAAAACAGTATAGAGGTTCCTCAAAATTCAAAATAGAGCTACCATATGATCTAGCAATTTGATTTCCAAATAGTTACTTGAATTAAAAAAAACATTAACTCAAAAATACCTATATACCCCATGTTCATTGCAACATTATTCACAATAGCCAAGATTTGGAAGCAACATAACTATCTGTTGAAGGCTAAATGGATTAAGAAAATGTAACTTGTGTATACACACACACACACACACACACAGAGGTTATTCAGTGAAAAGAGAATGAATGTTTGCCACTTGTGAATGTAATCAGAAGTCATAATACAGTATCACCTCAGATTTGGGTGGAATGATAAGCTTTTAGTTTTTCCCGTCAATTAAACCTTTTTATGCTCACCCAAATCCTGGGCTAAATATAATCCTCAATTGACAGATGAGGAAATCAAGACTCATTGAGACTAAATGACTTGCCCAGTTGGGAAAATAAACGTAAACAAGTTTCTAGACTCACATAGGTTTTTACTCCTTTCTCTATCTCACTGTCTCTGCATCACTGACCTTATTTTAAAGAAGGTAAAGTCCAATTGTATAATAGATATACCTGTCTGAAACATGATTATTAGTGGTAATGATTGGGTATTACCTGGCATGCATGCGTTAGGTTTACAGTAAAGAATGCCTACTTTTTATTAACTGTCCTTTTAGATATATTAGTGACTGTCACACCTGAATTATAACAAAGAAGCACTAGAGAAATTCAATGTGGGCGGCAAAATTCTTTGAAGAATAACTAGTTATAATTGGGGAGTCTGAACACATTTCAGAGTTGCACATTTAATATGCAGTATGGTTAATTGCACTGTAATTACAGTATTTTAGAATGCCATGCTAAGTGTTTAATCCTTTTCAGGTTTGCCCTCCAATCAGTGGTCTGCCTTCATCCTCCAGATTGATAAAGTCTGCCTCAGAGAAGCGGGTCAATAACAAGATTTTACTGATGTGTCTAATCAACTGGGAAAGTTGAAAATGAATCTTTCCTATCTGGAATTTATATTTAATCATAGTTATGTTCTTTTTAATGAATGAATGTTGATTAGTTAGTTGTCAGAATATGAAAACAGTAAGACCTTTTATTTACCCAGATAAGTTATGCTAGAGTCATTATTTGGGTCTGTTTGAGTTCATGTGGATATTTACATTACCTTAGCACATAGGTTCACTTAATCTTATTCATGATATTAATTATATGCTCTAATAGTTACTGCCATGCCATTATTTATGGTATTTACAAGTAGGGTTTGTTTATATGTATTGTGATCATATGGTTCCCCTCTCTTTCACTGGACTAAGATCCTTTTATAAATGCAAAACGTATCTACAATTATAGAAACCTGGTCTTTAGTAGTTTGTTTTACTGATTTGATGATATCTAATTCAAGGAAGGCAAATTAGTTCAGTTTCAACTAGCTGGTTTAGGCTACACCGTTGAGTTGACTTCTAGCTGCTTTTTGCTTTGATGTATTTCAATATGATTTTTGGCGTCTGGAGTTTCTTTCCCAGCATATGCCCTGCAACTACCATTCATCCTTCAACACCTGGCTTGAAATTGCATTCCTCAAGAAAGCACACACTGATCATTGCCTCTTTTATTTCACTGCTGTATCTGAACACTAATACCATCACAGCCCCAACATACTGTATAGAAATTATCTTTTAATATGTTTACTTTAATTAACAGATTGGCTTGGTTGAGAGCAAGTGCCAAATTGTAGTCCTCTGTTATCACCCATGCCTAATAATGCCTGGTACGGGGCAGGTGCTTAATAGTGTCTAAGTACTGAATGACAGATTGTTCTTGAAAAAACTGTTTTGGGGAGTAAACATCACACCTTGATATGTGTATATGTTTTACCCACCTACTGTTGAATCAATGGTAAATCAATAAAGTTTGTTAAAAACTTTTTTAATTTACATTTGAAGTAAATATGGATAAAAATGATTAACTTCTACCATGTCGCTATTTTTTTTATACTATGCCTTTTTTTGCCTCTCATTTCTTCATTTGTTTAGTTTTCAAAAATTTTGTAGTTAACAATTTTGATTTCTGTTGTGTATAATTTTATTGGTATTTGTGACTACCATGGGGGTTATATTTATATCTTAAATTTATAACATTCTGATTTGAATTAATGTCACCTTAAAACTTCAATAGCATTAGGGCCTCCCCGGTGGTGCAGCGGTTGAGCGCTGGGTTGCGAAGCTGCCCGCAGCCTCTGCAGCATCGGTTCGATCCCTGGCTGCTCCGCGGCCACCAGAGGAGGGTCCCACATGGCGCGCAGACCTCTCCTGCCGCCCGCTGCTCCCCTCAGCAGTGTACTTCGGTCCTTCTGCCTGCTCTGCTCCCCGCTCTGGCTCTGGTGAATTCTCTCACCCTCCCGCGCTTCTGACTGTACCCAGTGCTTGTATAAATAATAAATAAATAAATCTTTAAAAAAAAAACAAAAAAACAAAAAAACAAAAAAACTTCAATAGCATTAGAAACTCTGCTCCTATAGTACTATTATTCCTATTATGCTATTGTCATCAGAAATTGCATCTATATAATGTGTCCAACAACATACATTATCATTATTTTAATACATTTGTCTTTTAAATAATGTACACAATAAATTATAATTACAAACAAGAGTATGATAATACTGACTTGTATTTGCCCATAATTTTACCTTTATCAGAGTTATTTGTTTCATCATGTAAGTTTTAGTTATTTTACAGTGCCTGAAGGACTCCCTTTAACATTTCTTATAGGGCAGGTCTAGTGGTAATGACCTCCTTCAACTTTTCTTTACTTAGGAATGTTTAGTTTCTCCTAATCTTTAAAGGATAGTTTTGCTGGATATATAATTCATGGTTAACAGTTTCTATACTGTGTTGTGTTACATAGTAATATTTCTATTAACAAAGGACTGCATATATGTCAGTGATCTCACCAGTTTACATCAGGAGTGTTGTATGCTCTTTCATTTAGTTTTGTGTAATTACACACTTGACATTCACACAATGATAAAATAATCTAATCATCTAACTACACATTTCTCAGAAAGTATCCTCTTTATTAAATGAGGCTTGACTATATTTTCAGGACTTTAAATGTCATCTCACCTGCCTCATAGTTTTCCCGGTGGTTTTTTTTTTTTTTTTTTTTTTCATGAGAAATCTGCAGTTATCCTGAGGATCCTAACATGGAACTAGTCAGCAAACTTCAATCTATAATTTCACCTCTTATCAAATATGGGATATGTTTACCCATATCTTTTGTCACATGTAAATTTTTTACATACCATTCTACAGCTCCTCTGGGATATAAATTTCATGTTCAATTGGCCGATCCTCTTTTTCAGGACTGTGGTGCTTAATTTTTCAAAAAATCTTTTTCTTTCTCTCAGTTTCATTTTGGATTATTTCTATTGCTATTCTTCATCATTGATCTTTTCTTCTGCTTGTCTATTTTGCTGTAAATCCTATCACATACGCATGTTTTTTTTTCTCATTTCTGATCTTGTATTTGTCATCTTTTGTAGTTCCATTGGACTGTTGTTTTCTATAATTCCTCCTCTTTTCATCTTGTTTTTTTCTCTTTATATCTTTGATCATATTAATAAGACTTAAAATAGTATTACTTATAAGGCTCTTCTATGCAAATTTCATCACCTCTCATTTCTGGGTGATTTTATTGACTATTTTTCTCTTCATTGTAGATCATATTTTTTTGCTTCTTTGCTTATTATAATTTTTAGATGCTGAATATTGTGAATTTTGCATTGTTTAGTGTTGAATACTTTAATTACTACAACATCAAATAATAAAAATTCTGCCATTACTTTCACTTTTATTTTTGATTTCCTTGTATGTTTTTGGGTTATTTTTAAAACCTGAATATGTTTAGTTTTTAATAATTTGACTATGATTTGCCTAAGTGTAGTTTTTATTATTTAATGTTGTACTGTTTATGAAGAAAAAAGTATTAATAACAACTTAAATCCCTAAGAATTTGAAAATCATTAATATCCATTGATATAATGGAATGGCTTTCAATAAATATATAGATTATTTTAGTACAAGGTAAAGTATATATAAAATGTATAGCAAAAAGTCAAACAAATATACATAAAAATTTGAATAATTTTTTAATTTCTAAATTTAATAGTTATACAAGTTGTATATTAAAGTGTTCTTATACTCTGAAAAATGTTCTTATAATAGCTTTATTGAGATGTAACTCACATATCATATAAAGTTCTCCTATGGGAAGTATAGAATTCTACGGTTTTGTGTTTATTCACAGAGTTGCGCAAACATTACCTGAACAAGAAACCCCACATTTATTAGCAGTCCCGTCCATGTTTCCAGTGCTTACAGTTTTAGATGGTCCCTCATCATCTCTCTCTCTGGATTTGCCAATTCTGTATATTTTATAAAAACCAATTCCTACAGTATTGGATGCTTCTGACTGGCTTTTCATACTTAGTTCACCCATGTTATAGCACATATCAATACTTTAATCCTTTTTATTATTAAATAATACTTCAATCTTATATCATAATTAACAGTAAATAGCTCTGAACATATAGACTCATAAGATTGATTCCTTAATGTAGAATTAGTGGCTCAAAGGAGTCACTATTTTATTTCCATCACTTTTGTATATATAGTCAAAAGATTACCTAAATAATGTGATTTTACTTTAACTTCCTAATAACACACCACCAAAGAGAAATTCCTTTTGACCACTGCTGTCTCCCACTCTACCTAACTAGGCCTTGGACTGGTTCTCTACTTTCTTCTTTAGAGGTAGCCATTATCCCAAGTTTGGTACATATCCTTTCAATTCATTTCTTTTTTTTCTTTTTAGATTTATCTTATTTATACAAGCACTGGGTACAGTCAGAAGTGTGGGAGGGTAAGAGGATTCACCAGAGCCAGAGCAGGGAACAGAACAGGCAGACTGATGAAGTACACTGCTGAGGGGAGTAGTGGGCGCGGCAGGAGAGGTCTGCGTGCCATGTGGGACCCTCACCAGCGGCCGGGGATTGAACCTGCGCTGCAGAGGCTGCGGGCACCTTCGCAGTCCAGTGCTCAACTCCTGCGCCACCAAGGGAGGCCCTCAATTCATTTCTTAAAGTCCTTTTCTCCCCTTCTGTGTGTGTTTTCTCCCTCTCTGTGTATACACACACACACACACACTCATATTTTTAAAGGTTTTTAATCACGTGTTATTTGGAGGTTAAAAATCCAATGCTATGCCTGCAATATAAATCCCTGTGTGCATTATTAAGCAGAACAAAACTAATTATATCACTTCTATCCTTTCCATCAATATTCATAGCATATAAATAAACCATATTGTAATGGGAAATCGGAGACCTGAATTCCAATAATTGGCTCTAATAGCCATCCTAATAATTCATTCTGTGCCCTCAAGATAATACCATATTGTATTTCAGAAGGCTAGTTTAATTTCAAAGAAAGTAAACAGGATTAATTTCAGGGGACTATAGATTCAGTGTGGAACCAAAGCACTCAGTTTCACTATAGATTTGGTAATTAATTAACTCATCTTAATGTCCAAAAGTATTACCTAATTACTGTATGATTATAAGTTCCACTTAAAAAATGGAACTTTGTGAGTAAATTCAGGTATTTAATGGACACTCTGACCACATATGATTGAGTATGAGAAAATATTTCTGACTATTTAGATTTGGAGGATGCCTCTGGGGTATTGCCCAATAGTCAGGGTGACTGACCAGGTTTAACAGGTTTCCTGGTTTCTGGACAAAAACAAGATGATCACAATTTGTTACCCAGTTCGTTGAAATTAAAGCCTCCATGATTGTTAGTTGAGGTCTTCATTAGATAATCAAAGTGAGGATCAGAAACTGGAAAATAGTCCCACAGATTTTACTCTGTGAGAACTGCCCCAGCAATCACATCTTTGACTTCATTTTATATATCTTGTTACAGAGTAGCATGCATGTAGAAGAAAATGAAGAGAGTCACTGTAAAAAATGACTCTTGACAGGGAGATTCTGGTTTTGTTTTCAGGTTGACATTTTCCTATTCCATATCTTCACCTAAAGAAGTGTCCATGCTGTCTATGTGCAGAGGAGGGCAAAAATTGAGGTTTAATCATATTCCTGACTTCTAAAGAATGTATTGTGGAGACACAAATGCTATGTATTCATTGTTTAAGTCATCTTTAGCTGCCTTCTGGATCATCAGTAAAGGGTGAAAGGTTGGGTTACCTGCAGGCATCAGATTCCTGCATGTTTCTTCACAGAACATGATAAAACTGCTCTAAGCCTGTGCAGGTGACTCGACTCTTGCCTGCTTGACCGGGGACGGGGGTGGGCATCCCAGGACATTTACAATATTTTCATATAAATTTCTTTTTTCTGAAAAAAAAAAAAAAAAGATTTTGCTTTACACAGGTAAAGAATATATCACTCATATGTTCATGTAGTTGAATCCTGGGTCATCTTTAAACTCTAAGGATTATGATATAATCTCACAGCAAAGGTCATGTGTTTCTCTCTCTGGTATCTTTATGGTAGCTGCTCTGCAATTATTTCAGGCTATCTTTGAAAAACTAGGGAAAGGTTTGAGTAATAAAACTCCCAGAATTGTTCTTAGAGATTCAACATTTTAATTCACTCTATTTAAAAATTCCATGCTGCCCTTCTAGATCATTCCGTTACTAGGTCACCCATGCTAAAATATTGTATCACCTTTTCGAGGAAGAGAAGGTTGTCATTTTTTCCCCAAAGTTGGCTTTAAGCTAATATTTGGTAAGCAGTATTAGATAACAGTTTCAGCATAAACCCATATTCCAGCTTCCCTCCCCCTCTGTCATGGGGAGACCCACTCAGTAAATGGAGTTGGGTATTTGCATAAAAAAAAAGCAAGCGAGGAAGGAGGAAAGCGCTCTGCGGGTTTAGTCCCACACTAAGAGCTGTGCTGTATTGAGAAAAAAAAAAAAAAAAAAAACAAGAAGTTCCGTGAGTAATTCAATTTGGACTTATTTGGGATGCCTAATGATCAGTGTGCAGGAACTGCGCCTGCTTTAGATTATAATTAGCATCCACAACCCCTTTTTTCACAGACCTGTAATTTTAATTTTAAAAAAGAACACCTATTGTGTGCGAAATTCTGGATTTGGTATTTAGTATATCTTCCTCTCCCCTCTTAACCCTTATAACTCCCCCTGGGAAGTGGTCATTAGTATTATTCCCATTCTTGACATGAAGTTCCAAGAGGTCAGCACACTCAACCAATGGCTAACCAGCAACTGGGGACGGGAAAGAGCCATTTTGAAATCTGGAGGACTGGCCGCCTCTCCTCTGGTCAGGGTGTAAGCCAGAGCAGGCTTCCCACAATACCGAGAGCCGTGCAGTGGGACAAATGCTTCCCTTTGGGCTTCCCTCTGTCCGGCTGCAGCGGCAGCTCCTTCAAGAAGGGCCTGCGTGTGCGAGCCAGACGCGCCCCGGCCGGCGACCCGGGGGCTGCAGGGGCCGCGCGCAGAGGCGCCCCGCAAGGGGCTGGGACCCTGGAAAGCCGGACCACGCCCTCCTGTGCTCCCCGCGCGCTAACTCACCCCGCGCGCTGCTGGAGTGTCAGTCTGCGGTTGCAGGTGCCAAGTGCACCCCAACTCGGCCTGCCCCCGCGATCACCTAGGTTTGCCCCCGCACCCCAGAGTCCCCTATGTGAAAACCGGGGAGACGCCTGGGCGCTATTACGCATCGCGTCCGCGGTACAGCTGCGCTCAAAGTGGGGTTCCCAAGACGTTGCAGACCCAGGGCCGATTTTCTGCTGATTACGCGCCTGGGTGTCGTAGGGGTGGAGGCGAAGAAAGGGGTGCAGACGCCAGCCAAAGCTCATCCCGCGGGTCCCTGCGCCCTCCCGCGGCGCCGGCCCGGGGAAGCGCGCGGCCGCCGCAGCCGGGAGCACGCGCGGCGCCTCCCGCGCCCCCAGCCGGCCCCTCCTCCCCAGGTGACCCGCCCCCGGCAGGTGAGGCGGCGGCCCCGAGGTGCCGGGTGAGCTCACTAGCGCGCTCGGCGCCGGCGGGGGAGGAGCGGGCGCACACCCCACTTCCGGGGAGCCCGGCGCACGCCCCGGCATCTTGCTGCTTCTTCCCCCTCCCCCCTGCACCCCTCGTCGCTCCCTCCTTTCCTTTCATTCCCGGCCCCACCTGCTAAAATGAACAGCTCGGACGAGGAGAAGCAGCTGCAGCTCATCACCAGCCTCAAGGAGCAAGGTAGGCGGGCGCGCCGCGCCAGGTGCGGGCGGCCGGGGCCCGCGGGCGGGGACGGCTCCGGGGCGCTGGTCGGGGCCGGGGGGCGCGGGGAGGGAGGGGGGCGACGCCGTGGGGGGCCCGGTAGCGCTGCCGCGGGGGAGAAGCCCGCGCGCACCGGGGAGCCCGGGCCGCGGGTAACCGGCGGGTGCCCCGGGGAGTCGGCCCCGCGGTGCCAGCGCGATACCCGCCGGGGCCTCAGCTGGCGAGCGGAGGTGGAAGCACCAGGGTCTGGCGCGGACGAGGGCCCGCGGTCGCTGCCCACCCCCTGGCACCCCGGAGGAGCAGGTGGGGCTGGATATCTGGGCGCCCGCGGCGTGATCCGTGGTCGGCTGCGCTGGCCTTGCTCCCCGCCTTGGCCCCACCCTGGCACCGTGGCGCTGCAAGGCCCGCTCTGCTGCTTCCCAGCCTTCCCAGCCTTTCATTCTGGGGTGGTCTACTTCTTTCCTTACCCAGCTAGGATTTTCAGGCCTGATGTGTTTTAGCACTTCCCATTTTTAGCAATTTATTAGTCACTGAGTCAACACCCGGCCTGTGCTGGGTTTCCTGAGTTAAGGCTTGGCTCTAGTCCACAGGAAAGCCAGGCCGTGGATATGCATTCCTATGCCACCCGGGCACTGGAAATCACCCCTCCAT
Source organism: Talpa occidentalis (assembly GCF_014898055.3). Lineage (NCBI taxonomy): Eukaryota > Metazoa > Chordata > Mammalia > Eulipotyphla > Talpidae > Talpa > Talpa occidentalis. The sequence goes on from NW_023605194.1 coordinate 8,998,122, forward strand.
AAAGGACTGTTTTCATAGAGCATTTTCATCGCGGACCACACTTCTGATGAGATTCCGGGTCAAATGTGAACCTAACATTTTGCATTTGAAAATAGTGTTGCTGCTCTGAGGAGGGTAGCTTGAGCTTATGCATCAAGAGAGGAGCCATAGATTTAGGAAGTAGAAATGTGCAGGGACATGTGCTTTGCTGAATAACTTGCTGACACGTCCACATGGAGGAAGGGGCCCTGCTCTGGGCTCTGTGGCTCTGGTGTTCTGTTCCAATTCTTTCACTTCTCATGTCTGGACTGATCAGTTCTGTGAACTTGCAAGAACCACTTCCCTTCCAAAGGTCTTGTTATGCTCAAGAAAATAATGGTAAAGGTAATAGTAAAGCCTTACCTGACTAAAGGCGGGGGTTAAACCCTGTGATTTCTGGGGTCCTGTCCAGGACTGTAACCTCTTGCTTGAAGCCACAAACTGATACCATTGGTAAGGACACTGGATCCCTCATCCTCCTGGGAACATATCTCAACACTATTGTTTACTAAGTGTTTGACCTGGGGGAAATATTAATCTCCCTGAAATGGACATACCACATTCTTCTGTGGTATCTAGCATCTTCTGGTGTTGCATAAATGCTAGTGGCCTTTGCCTTCCTGGTATCTTCCATGCCTGTCCTCCATTAGCCTAAAGTCATAAGCACAAACATCTGTGACTCTAGTGGGTGGGGAAAGTTTTCCCATGGGATGTCTCAAGTGCTTTACCGAGGGGCTGAATTTCATCGGTATTTGAGTAGGCTTTCTAACCCCCTTACCAATAACGTAAAGGCACTTAATCACATTCTAGACTATTGGACCTTCCACTAATGGGAATGTCTGTCATGGACACCACATTTCTTTCTTTCTTTCTTTCTTTTTTTTTTTTTTGATGAACGGCAAGTTTTCAAATAATGATAAACAAAACGTTTCACTTTTTTTTTACTCTACATAATTTCAAGGTTAGATTAACAGTGCAGATTACCTACAAAAAGTTGTTTAAATTTGATTTTGGGCACATTCTCTGTCTCTTTGTTGGATTTGAAATATGAGAAAAGGGAAGCATTTCTACACGTTTGGTTCTTTCCATATTGTATTGGAAGACACACTCATGGCGTTGGAATCTTTAGACCATCTGGTCCCTTGCCTGTGGGCATATCAAAGGTAATAAAACAGACTTTGGGATTTTTTTAAAAAAAGTTTTTTCCAGGAATAGTTGGTCTAGTTATACAGGTGTTGGGATTTTTCTTTAGCCCACAGTGTGATTATTATATCTCTCAAAACCAGGGTATTTTTTTCTTATTGGATCACAGATTGTGATAACAAATGACTTTTGTAACCTGAGGGTGTTTATGATTTATATTTGAAGATAAACAGTACTTTTAACTACCTGTTAATATTGTGGATAATTTCATTGCCCTATTTAAGATGAACAAGAAAACCCATCATCAATGAAATACTCTATTTTCCTTTTTAAATGCTGAATGAACTGAGTCATTTATTCCTTTAACAAATACTTACCAAGTATCTACCATAGATGAGATCCATGTGTTAGGCAGGCATGAGGGGCATAGATGGTAAATCAAACAAGTCCTTGTTCTCACCCAATTTATGGTCTAGTAGAGTGGACAGTCATTAATCAAGTCATCATACACATAAATTTGTACAATTCCAGTTATTTTTTTCTAGGGTAGACACTTACAAATGGAACTGTTGGATTAGAAGGGCATGTCGTTTTGCTAGACTTTGCCAAATTACTCCCGACGGCGGCTGTGCCAGTTCACATTCTCCCGAGCAGTGCCCACTTCCCACACACTGGTCAGTGTTGACCACTGGCAGTTTCACGCATTTCCATAGCCTGATAGTTTCTTAGTTTTCGCAAGTCTGCTTAACAAAAATGGCACCTTTTTAAAAATTTGGATGTCTGGTTGCTGGTAAGGTTTGAAATCTTTTTACGTGATGATTGGCCATTTAGGATTCATCCTATGGGTCTTTCCTTAGTGAGTTTTAAGTCTCACTTTGGAACCCATTCCCTCGGAGGGGGTTCAGAAAGAATATTCCTATCTACTCTGACTGCTAGAGCTGACAGCAGCCTTCCCTAATGTGAAGCCTTCAGTGGTGTGGTGAATAAGGTTGCCTTTGACAAAAGTTGTGAAATGTAATGACGGAGTCTGTCATAATATGAACAATCTCTAATTTATACTTACCATTCCCTAAGCTCTATGTCTTATAAATCACACCCACTTCTGAATTACTTCAAAACATTGTATGTTCCCTTCTAGTGAATGGTATAATTAGCTATATTATGTCTTTCTCGAAAGTTATATTATGTCCCTTTAAAAAAAATTAGCTAGTGTGTGATTGCTTATGTTCAAGCAGATGTTGAGGTAATGAGGTAATTCTCCTTTTGTCTTTTTGGGGCCTTTATTTTATTGGACTGATTGACATCTTTAATGCATGGAGAAATGGCAACTTGGGGTACTATTTCCGACGCATATTTTGTAGCTACCAAAGTGGACATTTCCCTTACAAAACATCATACAATTTGCTCCCTCTCTAGAATTCTGTTGGAAAATGATAGACATAGTTCAGCATTTGTTTAAGGTACTTGATTTCCTTTACAATTCATTCAACCCACACACATTGAATATTCATAGCCAGGCACTGTGCTAGGCAGCAGAAATATAGAAGTAATAAAACCTTGTCCCCGCTGGTGAGGAGTTCCTAATCTAGCAACTGTGGTAGGCACGTGAATTCCAGTAAGAGTCTCTAATTTGGCCTAGTTTGGGACATGGCCAACAAATAAACCAAGAGTTGAGTATGTAATTTCAGAAAGTTTCCAGTGTTCCTTTGACTTCCAGGTTAGAAAATTGCTAGAACATTATTTTTAACAAAAGGGACTGAAACTATTGCCTATCACAACGACCTTATCAGTCTGGAAAAGCTGGCGCTTTGTCAATTTGGAGCCATATGAAGTCAGTGAATAGGAAGGAGTTATTGACTCAGTGGTTGCCTTGGTGTCAAGTGCGAACTTGGCTTTAACCACAAATTTTCCAAGTGTGGTCCAGGGGCCAACCAACCCGGACACATAGGTCCTTACTTACTTGCTTACATGTTTATAAATAAATGAAAAGACAATACATTTCCATAACAGTTAGGTACTGTTGGACTTATGTGATAACTTCTTTCCAGAAATTGTGTATGTGCACATATGTATCACTTGATATACATCATAGAATTCATAGAGTTCTAGAGAGGGTGAGGGAATGGAACATGGTGGAGGATGTTTGGGGCACTGGTGGTGGCAGGGTGAGAAAGTAGGCATTTGTGGAGGCTTGAACCTATAACCCCTGGAGCAGCTACAAAGATGTAAACCTACTTGACCTCAATAAACATAATTTGGAAGAAAACTAAAGTGCACAGTTATGGAAAGGAGGGGAAAGAGTAACTTCATGGTGGGGAAGCCTGACAGACAGTACCCCAACAGCTGATGAAGGTCAACTTCAACAGTGATTGGATTCCTGCTGACTTTATCCCTGAAAGCTTAGAGCCCAGTCTAATCCCGAGGACATCATCTGAATCTTACTTGAGGGACATTCTGAAAAGCACCTGACCAGTACTCCTCAAAATTCTCAAAGCTATCAAAAACTAGGAAAGTCTGAGAAACCGTCACAGCCAACAGGTACCCAAGGAAACATGACAAGTCAATGTAATGCGGTATCTGGATGGGATCCTGAAACAAAAATAATATCAGGTTAAAAAAAAGGAAAGAGGAATAAAGTATGAATTCTAGTTCATAATACCATGTCAATATTGGACCATTAATTGTAATAAATATGCTATACTAATGTAAGATAATAATAGGGGTAACTGGGTATAGGGCATAGGGGAACTCTGTACTATCTTTGCAATTTTGTTAGAATCTAAAGTTTATCAGATGATGTTAAATGATGTTAAATGAACTTAAAGTTCATTAAAGTAGCGATGATGTTCTTATCCTTGTATAATATACCTATAAGTTAAGTTGCAGAAAAATTTCGACAAGTGGAATGTTGTTGGAACCAAAAAGATGTGTAGTTTAAGCATTTTTGTGCTGTATGCTTTATTCCACTTTTGTGCTGTGTATTTTATTTTATTGCATAGCCAGGCTTTGGTTAATGTAGAAACAATGTGTGTGTGTGTGTGTGTGTGTGTGTGTGTGTGTGTGTGTGTGTGTGTGTATCGTGCTGACTCAGCACCTTAAACACTAAAACATGAGTTCTGAAATTTTTATATGGTGCAATGGATTAGAATTATAGAATATTTTTAGAATATTTTATAGAATAATTATAGAATTGTAGAATATTAGAATCCTAATCACTTGACTATTGATCATAGTATACATCAGGGCTCACTCTTTATACTGCATATGCCATGGGTTTTGACAAATGTGTGACGTATATCCACCCATTACATTGTCACACAGAACAGTTTCAGTCTTCCAAAAACTTATGCTCTACTTCTTCATCGTTCCCTCCTTACCCCTGAAAGGCTGACAACCACTAATCATTTTATGGGTGCCATACTTTTACCTTTTCCAAATGTCATTATCATTCAAAGTGTATAGCACATAGCCTTTTTAGATTGGCTTCTTTCAGTTGACAATATGCATGTAAAGTTCCTTCGTGTCTTTTTGTGACTTGGTAGGTAGTTCATTTGTTTTTTTGTATCACTGGCTAATAATCTGTTGTATGCATTCTTCTCAGTTTGTCCATTTTACTACTGATGAGCATTTTTACTGCTGCTCTCCAGTCTCCAGCTCACTTTTTTTTAAGATTTATTTATTTATGCATACAAGAACTGGGGTACAGTCCAGAGTGTCTGTGTGTGTGGGGGTGGTGAGAGGATTCTCTAGAGACAGTGGCAGGCAGAACAGGCAGATCTACTGAAATACACTGCTAATAAGAGCAGCAGGTGAGATAGGAGAGGTCTGCTGCGCTTTGTGGGTCATCTCCCTGTTGGGGGATCGAACTCTTGCTGCAGTGGCTGCAATGGCTTCATAGTGCTGCATCTTAACCCCTTGCGCCACCAGGGAGGCCCCTCCAGCTCACCTTTTGCCAGCACTGACATTGGCTTTTGCAGCCCATTTGACTTTCTTCATTCTGTTCTTGTGTTTCCTTCACTGTTTTGTTGAGGTCTTTTTCTTATACAGGTCATGTCTTACAAGTATATGTTCATTTTTCTTTGCATAATCCAAGGAATTGCAAATCATTCCAAAGCCAGTTGTCTAGCCACCTCCAAAATGGATTCTGAATGCAAATATACAGATGACATCAGGGATGGTGTTGTATATTTTAGCTAGTTTCCCTCCCCCCCAACTTGCTTCCCTCCCCCCAACAATAGCTACTGTTGCCTTCCCAGGGTGAAGGACATTTGTTCCCGCTGAAGGGTCCGTGGGTCATGAACTTCCTGTTACTGTGCCGGGAGGGTATATATGTCTCTTAAAAGTTATTCACATTCTTTCCTTTATGTTGGTTAATGTGAAGTCATTAATATAGTTTGTTGAGAGTGCTTCATAAGCATCCTTAGTTCATTGACACTGAACTGTAGTAGTCTACCAAGTAATGAGTGAGTTTCAGGTTTGCCATAATTTCTTTTCAGATGTGAAATCTGTCATCTTTGTTTTTTGATCAGATTTTCCAGCAGTGTTTCCCCAGCTTTTCTAGTGTTGTAATTAACAAGTGAGGTATGAATGAATTCCCTTTCTCCTCATACTTTCAGAGCAGGACTTTCTTTTGGGATGTGTGCAAGAAGACCCTAAATGAACATTATCTGTTCTGACTCTTGTCCTCAAATCCCCATGAGAAAGAGGTCTTTCAGGCCCCAGGAGTCTCAGAGATGCAGGCTCACTAGGTGAGAATCTACGTTGGAAGATCTCATGAGGCCGTGTTTTTACGGCTATTGTTGGTGACTCTCTGAAGGTGTCCTGTTGGAGGAGGAGAGCTAGCGCTTTCTCATGATGCATCCGTGTGAAGACCCGGAGCCAGTCTTCCTTCCTTTAACACACACCTGCCCCATGCCCACTGCATTGTCAGGCATTGCGCTCGATGTGGGTGTTTAGATGCGTCAAGGCATGATTCTCAGCCCAGAGGATTCTCTCTGCTATAGTGCTTTTGCACAGTACACACAGTAGTATTCAGTGGTGTTTTTTACATGAATGACTTTGGGAATCCTTAGACTGATTCTGCCTCCAGTATTTCTTTTTTTAATTTTTTAAATTATATAATCATTTTTTTTTTAATAGAGGCATGCTTTGTTTGTTTGTTTTGTTTATACATGCACTGGGCACAGTCAGAAGCGCGGGAGGGTGAGAGAATTCATTAGAGCCAAAGCGGGGAGCAGAGCAGCCAGATTGACAAAGTACACTGCTGAGGGGAGCAGCGGGCGGCAGGAGAGGTCTGCGCACCATGTGGGACCCTCCTCCGGTGGCCGGGGAGCAGCCGGGGATCGAACCGGTGCCGCAGAGGCCGCGGGCAGCTTCGCAACCCAGCTCAATGGCTGCACCACCGGGGAGGCCCTCCAGTATTTCTTACCGTGGGGTTTTACTTCTTATGCATTTTCAAAGTGGTGATATTAATATTTAGCTTAATTACTCTACATTGCAGATTTATGTAAACCAGCCATTCATTTGACATAGGCATTGGCTCTGTGCTTGCTGTTCTTCTGGGTGTAAGGTATACAGTAATGAATGGCAGGAAATACAAGAAAACAGACTTATGCTCATCTATATAATTTATTGTGTTCTATATAGACGCTGTAATACAGGTATATGGATAGTGTACTGTGGTTGCTTATTAGAAATACAAGTGCAGATTTTTGCTCAGTGTTTGGGGGAGGGTTTCTTAGAAAAATGATAGTTGAGCTGCATTGACAAGGAAGAGGTATGGGCAGTGGGAAGGGGAAGACTGCAGGAAGATGGAAAAGTATTTGTAAAGGCATCT